>NC_056747.1:152553693-153178283 GCF_019279795.1 Protopterus annectens
AGGATGTACTTTAGATTTAAATTTTCTTGACTTGCTGATTAATTGATCAACCATTACAGGGCAAAATGTTTTAGTATTTGTTAATCTAGAGCTATACAAGTGCTTTTGTTTGAACTTGCATTGCAAAAGTTTTTTTGATCCACTTTAAATGTTTCTGAAGCATTTTAATTGCTCAGGATGCACTTTAGTTTTACATTTTCTTGACTCACTGATTAATTGATCAGTCATTGTAGTGCAAAATGTTTTAGTATTTGTTAATCCAGAGATGCACAAGTGCTTTTGTATCTTCTTCTTCTTTCGGCCCCTTCCGTTAGGGGTCACCACAGCAGATCAACTGTTTACATTTCTTCCTGTCCTCTGCATCTTGCTCTGTCACACCAACCACTTGCATGTCCTCTCTCACCACATCCATAAACCTTATCTTAGGCCTCCCTCTTTTCCTGTTACCTGGCAGCTTCATCCTTAGCATCTTTTTTCCAGTATACCCTGCATCCCTCCTCAGCACATGTCCAAACCAGCATAATCTTGCATCTCTGGCTTTGTCTCCAAACCTTTCAACCTGGGCCGACCCTCTAATATACTTATTCCTAATCCTGTCCATCCTTGTCACACCCAATACAAATCTTTGCATCTTCAACTCTGCCACGTCAAGTTCTGACTCCTTTTGTCAATGCCACTGCCTCCAACCCATATAACATAGGTGGTCTCACTACCCTCTTGTAGACCTTCCCTTTCACTTTTACTGGTACTTGTCTGTCATAAATCACTCCTGACACTCTTCTCCACCCACTCCATCCTGCCTGTACTCTCTTCTCCACCTCTCTTCCACACTCACCGTTACACTGAACTGTTGATCCCAAGTACTTAAACTCATCCCCCTTCGCCACCTCTACACCCTGCATCCTCACCGAACTTCTTAAATTATAATGTTAAATGCAATAGAAATGTAAGGGTTTGCACTTTATATATTTTGATGCACTTTAAATGTTTCTGAAGCATTTTATTGCTCAGGATGCACTTTAGATTTTAATTTTCTTGACTCAATGATTAAGTTGATCAGTTATTGTATATTTGAATTGAATAATGTAGTTAAATGTATATGAAGTACACCATTCTTGTGCATGATTATTCCCTGGAAGGCTTGATGCCGAAGTACTAGGAGCACAGTAAAAGTGGATAGTGACCATTTCTCCAGTTCGGTGTGTTTTTTCTGTCCTTGGTGAGTTGGTTCGTTGAGTGGTGTTTTTGGAACTTCTCAGACAGTCTCTGAAATGAAGATAGTCTAGGTTTTGTGACAATACAACAGTGATTTGCGTTATCAGAAGTTACATGAAGGATTTCTTCTGAATTCCAAGTGCCTTAAAAAATTAGCCCTTGAGCCTAATATTTTTCAGAAAAGGTTCTGAGAAGATGGTCTAGATTTTTTGGGGGACACTGCTAACACTGCTAATATCCTGCACCTCAGCAGAAGCCAGTGTATTTTATATCATTGTGTTTGTTGCAGATGTATTTCCATCACTGAGGACTTGATTAACTTGTTAGAATGAATATAGTCAGACAAATTACCTTATGCCCTAGCTTCTTCCAAGTGACCTGGATAACCCTTAGTTGAAAACTGTAATACCTGTACTCTCCTTCCTGCCAGTGATGCAATGAATATTTTTGGTATAGAAATAAAGCTATATACTGCCTATATACAGGAAAGTAGTGAGGTTAAAATATAATGCAACCTCTGTATGATAAAATACTGAAAACAGATGTGCTTTAAAAATGGATTTACAGCATCCCAAACTGTAGCAGACAGTTTGCATGCTGGTAATATTAAATAATGCAAATCCACAAACCAAACCAGGAAATAGACAAGTAATCCAAAAAGTACCTAGAAAGGAGCAGCACACAGGAAAAAAGCTATCCACAGTGTTGGCGAAATACCAACTTTAATAATAAAAATCCAAAGTACAAAATCCCAAAGGATAAGTGCTTTTGTTCCTTTTAAAATAGGGAACTTCATCAGATAATTCAATAAAAGCAAATTCTCTTTTAAATACACTCATTAAATAAATTAATACATGCATTAAAAGACTAAAATCAACTCCAGCCAATCAATTCAAGCAAAAAACACACACACCATGTGTGTAAGGCAGCGAAATGAGGCATATTATCTCAATCAACAAAAAGATTTGCATTCTAAATCTCTATGTCTTCGTTTTGACTTTAAACACATGAAAGCATGAAAAAATCTTTTAAATACACACACAAAGCAAAGCTGGTATACATCATCCCATTCCTAAAGTTAAATGTCGTTTCATTCATGTCCAGTTGGTACTTGTCAACAGCCTATCAGGTCTTTCAAAATGCCCCCCCCCCCCCAATAGACAAAGTAGCTTGCATTAACTTCTTAAAATTGATAATTGTTGCAAAAATGTGACTATATAAAGTGTATAAAATGTGTCCAAGTGTTTTTCAACATTTTGACACATTTTTCTACCCTAAACTTGTTACACACTATCTGTTTAGAGCTTTTAACTTTAAAATGCTAATGATAGAAATTGTTTCAGTCAAGCCTGGCCAACACTGAATTTAAATGTAGTTGCCATGCCTATTCCATTTTTTCCAAGACAACTGGCCATGCCCCCCCCCCTCTTTTATTTAACTGTGCTGTATCAAGGACTGTAAACTTAAAATCATGTCCATTAAAATTCGTAGCATGTTCTGCTAAAGCATTAAATTCGCAATGGTCCCTGATATTTCTTACATGTTCACCTGTACGTTCTTTTAGTTTACGCTTGTTTTTTCCCACATAGAAACAGGTGCATTGTGTGCAAATAACACAATATACTACCCTTTCTGAATTACAGCAAAATGCCCCCATTAATTTATATTTAAATTCATCGATAACCTCATTTGTTGCCAAAATGTAGGCACAGTATTTACAATGCCCACATTTGTACATATAACCTCTCTGCTTTTGCACAGTGGGAGTTCCAAAAAAATTGTTCAGGTTATGTCCCTTCCTATATACACAAATGGGACTCCTACATACACTTTTCCTGACATCTCTGTCATTTTCTAATAGACCCCATTTTTTAGAAAGAATCTTCCTAATAAAATAACTATCAGTGGAGTAAGTACTAATAAAAGTTGTAGTGTAAGTGGGCCCATCAAGCCCGCTTCCTTCTACTAATGTCAAATCTTGAGACATTTACATGTGTGAAGGCTGGGTTTGAACATTAGGAAAATTCTCAGACCCATCTGTATGCTAGCCAGATGTTTCACCCAAAAGTGCTTTAAAATGTCCATTTTTCCTTTTTATGGCTACGTCTCTCATAATTTCTTCTATTAAATGTATTGGATAGCCACATTGTAGAAACCTTTTTTTTTTTTTTATTATTTTATCACACTCCATTAAAAACTTTCACACACACACACCATCCTTGCTGCCCTCACAAATTGGCCCTTTAACACGGCTCTTTTTTATGTTAGGGGATGGTTGCTATCAAAGTTAAGAAGCTATTAGAGTATGTATCTTTACGAAAATTTTCAGCAGTAAATCTATTATGTGTAGTATCTTTAGTAATTAAGACATCCAAGTAGGGGTTTTTTGGTTATTTACATGGTGTGTAAATCTTAGGAAGGTGATTGTTTGGTTATTATTCTCCGAAACCTTCTTCACTTCCCCGCTAGGTCCTTCCCAAAGAATAAAAATGTCATCCAAAAAACGTAAGTAGACATGGAAAAAATAAAAAAAGGGGGAATTAATAAGATAACGTTTTTCCCATTCAGGCATGACGATGTTGGCATAGAGGCCCCACAGCCAGACCTTCAGCTTAGAGATAATATTAATTATCAAATAGTATGAAATTGTTTTTCAAATCCATGTCAAGTAGTTGTTCAAAAACATTGATGTTAGCCTGTGAAAGACCTTTCCCTTTTAGGTAATCACAAAACCATTCTTCCCCCATATCATGGGGAGTAACGGACTACAGGTCCTTAACATCAGTTGTGATAAAACAATAATTTTCCTAGAAGATGACATTATTCATTCTCTTTAAAACATCCCAGGAGTCCTTACATAAATAGGGTTCACCTGCAATATATTTTTTAAGATGTTGTTCGTGTTTCAATGTTGCAGTCATTACATTCGGGTAATCTGCTGGCAGGTTGCCCTCAGTCGGCCTGAATATCAAAGTCTTGGGTCCTGCTTCGGTTGCTGTCTCCTCTTCCATGACGTCAGGTCATCACGGGTATAAAACATGCAGCCAACGCCATTTTATTCTGTCTTTCTTGCCGCGCACTGCCCAAAGCAGAAGCAGTTCGCAAGTGCCGGCCTGCCAACTCTTGAAATTTTCACATTCGAGTTTCAAAACCGAAGTCTTCAATTAAAGCTAAGTACCCCGTTGGGGAAACTTTTTCTTGCTCTTTACTGATGTCAGTAAAAGTTAATAATTGCATTACTTGTGGGAAGCAAATACCTCATAAGGATTTTCATTTGTACTGTATTCCTTGCCTAGGCCCAGATCATAACGTGCCTTGCTGTCGGTTTTGTGCTAGATTTAACCAACGTCCTATTAAGCGTCTGTATATTTTTGCTTCAAAATATTTTGGATCCAGATTTAATTACCCTGAAATGTCGTCGGATAGCAATCCGACTACCGGAGTTCACAAAAAACGCAAAGAAAAAGAGACAAACCGAGGTCCAAGACCGATGATGAAGCTTCTAAGCCAGTCGCCAGTTCGCCAGTACACAGTGAGGTGCTTTTGCAGCCCCTGATACCTGCTACTTTTGAGTCGCAGGCCTCTACCAAGACCCATGTAGAGTGTGGTATGCCGTGAGATTCTCAAAGTATTGAACCCACGGATGTCTCTCCCACGGATGGGTCTGGAGTTGCTGAGCAGGCACCGGCTTCTGAGGGTGTTTTCAGGCCTCAACATTTCAATATAAAACCGACGCCAGCTTCAAAAACAACTTCTAAGTCTAAAAAACTGATGCATGAGCCACGTGCTCAGTCCCCTATGCGTAAAAGACAGATGATCAAAATGGCTGAGGACTTAATTACCTTGATCAGGGGTTCCCAAACCCCCCCCCCCACACACACACACACTAAGAGGCCTAGGCAAGACACTGATTATGAATCTTCTGATCAGGTTTCTATTTCTTCTGATCAGGAATTTTCTATACCACCCTATGAGGATTCAGATGCAGAAGACTCCATCCCATCTGCATCTCCTCTTGAGGATTATTCTGTTGGAGAAACCTTGCATACTTTAAGGGAACATTTTCATTGGGAGAGTCAGGATTTCTCTTAATCAAAAAAGAGGCTTAGGGATTTCCTTCTTCCTCAGCATAGGCCTTTGGCTATACCTCCTGTATTAGACATTGTTGATGTGTTTTTGGAATGGAGCATGGCTCCTGATTCCCTTCCTCTGGCTCCTAGTAAGCCAGACAGATATTACACGGTTCCTGACTCCCACAAATTTTTATTAAAAAATCTTACTGCTGATCCTGAATCTATCTCACAGGGTCGCAAAGGTATAAAGGCCTCTATAGCCAAAAATCCTACCCCCTCTGATAGAAATTCCAGGGTACTGGATAGATGGGGAAAGAAGGTTTATACGTTTGCAACCATGGCAATTAGGGCCTTAAGCTGCTAGTTTCATATGCTTAAATATCAACAGCATGTTATGGGCTTATTGAAACAGAAAATTATGTTGATTTCTGATTATGTGGAGAATAAAGAATTACAGGAATTATTGCATGCAGCAGAACAGGTTGGAAAGCATACTTTGCAATGTGGTTTTGATTCCTTGGAGGCCTCTTGCAGGGCCACAGTTACTGGATCTGTGATTAGAAAGCATGCCTGGCTCAAGGAGCAAAATTTGCCTGATCATGTTAAAGCTAAATTGTTGGATGCACCTTTACAGCATGATACTCTATTTGGTAATAAGGCAGAAGAGGTTTTAAAGAAAATGGAAGATGAAGCTAAATCTATGCAAAATGTAAAAGATTTCTTAAAAGTGCAGCCACCCAAATTCAGTAGGCTCTGGCCTACTAAAAATTGGTCCTTTCCTGTATCCAACAGAGCCTCACAAGGCAAATCCAGGCGCTCAAAAGGCTCTAGATACCAATCACATGGTTCTTAGAGGTCAAAGCAATAGGGTGTCTCTACCTCCGAATCTGGAGGAAACAAAGCACAACCTTACAGTAAGCAGTCTCAATGACTTCCCTCTACCATCACCAAGCACTTATCTTTTGGCAGCCCCCTTGGGGGGAAATTAGCACTTCATGCTCAAAATTGGCAGTTAATTACCCAGGGCAAGTGGGTATTAAACATAGTATTCCAGGGGTACAGATTTCATTTCCATACTTTGCCAATTCCAAACGGTTGGCCAGATCTGCCACAAAGTCAATGGGCAGAGGCTCAAAAACAAGTTACGTTTCTCATGGATAATGGGGGCTATTCAACCAGTACCAAAACAGGAAAAAGGACAAGGCTTTTATTCAAGACTGTTCCTGGTACACAGAAAAGACCATGCCTGGTGTCCAATACTGGACTTATCAATTATGAACACATTCTTGGACATTCCAAAATTCAAAATGCTGACTTTACAACAGCTGCTGCCCATGCTGGGCAGGAACGCTTGGTTAGTGACTCTAGACTTAAAAGAAGCATACCTGCGTATCCCAATAAGGGAATCATGCAGAAGATACCTCCGCTTCAAGGCAGGTTTTATGCATTACCAATTCTCTGCACTGCCCTTTGGCTTATCTACTGCGCCCAGGGTCTTGGCACCAGTAATTGCATTTTGCAGACAAAGAAGCATACAAATCTGTCCTTACTGGGACGACTGTCTCTTTCAAGCAGAAAAGGAGGACATTCTTCTTCAACATCTGGCATTTGTAAAAAGGCTTCTAACATGCCTAGGGTACACAATAAATGAAAAGAAATCACAACTGGTACCTTTTCAAAAAATTACATTCCTGGGCACAAGCTTGAATACAGCTATCCAGATGGCTTACCTTACGCCAGACAAACAAAGGCAACTGACTATATACTTCAATCAAATGGCAACAAAAACCCAGTTATCTGCAAGACAAATTCTGCAGGCTTTGGGGTTCATGGCATCCTTGCATTCTACTAATTCCATATGCAAGACTGCATATGAGGAAACTTCAATGGTATCTAAAAAGTTTATGGAGTCAACATTGTCACAGTCTGTAAACAATGATTCCTCTCATTCCCTGCTTACAACAGGAGTTTCTTTGGTAGGCAGACATGTCACCAAAACAAGGGATGGTCTTTCACTGTACCCCCTGCCACCCAAACCCTAACTACAGACGCATCAGACTATGCTTTTGGGGCCCACCTGGTGGGGAGATGCATTCGGGGCATATGGAACCCAAAACAAATGCATCTGCATATCAACCAGAAAGAGATGTTAGCTGCACAGAATGCCCTGACAGCCTTCAAGGACTTACTTCATCCAGGACAACTACTGATAAAGATGGACAACACCACGGTTATGTGGTACATAAACAAGCAGGGGGGTACACATTCCTACCCCCTTTCCAGACTAGCCATGGCATTGTGGGACACAGCAAGTACATCTTCAAGCACAATTCCTGCCAGGAAAACAAAATACTCTGGCAGATGACCTAAGCAGAAATCTTATGGACCCTCAAGTGGAAACTGGATCCACAAGTCTTCAACATGGTAACACAGAAATGGGGGAGCCCAGACATAGATCTATTTGCCTCTCCCCAAAATTATCAGCTGGACAAATTCTGCACAACGACTTATCACAGACAAGCATGGAAAGTGGATGCCATATCCTTCAGTTGGAAAAACCTATCGGCCTATGCCTTTCCTCCTTTCCCTCTTCTCCCCAAAGTCTTACAAAAGGTCAGACAAGAAAAACCAAAAATGATCCTAATTACCCTGGACTGGCCTCGCCAGCACTGGTACCCAATTCTAAGAAATATTTCTCAACTCCCTCCTTGGCACTTGCCTCAAATACTTCATCTACTGTCTCAGCAGAGCAATCAAAATTCTGCACACTCAGCTCCAAACTCTGAACCTGGCAGCATGGCTGATCATGTAATTATTC
Source organism: Protopterus annectens (assembly GCF_019279795.1). NCBI lineage: Eukaryota > Metazoa > Chordata > Ceratodontiformes > Protopteridae > Protopterus > Protopterus annectens. The sequence continues at coordinate 152,561,800 of NC_056747.1, forward strand.
AAACAACACCTCTCAGTAAATCTGTGATGGATGTAATTTTGGAAGCCAAGAAGACCTAGTACTAGAAAACATTATGCTGATAAATGGAAGAGATTCTGTGCTTGGAACCAAGCACAAGGAGCGGAGACAGCAAAACCAAATATTCCTCAGATTTTGCAATACTTGACTGAGATGCTTGACAAGGGCCTGTCATTTTCTTCAATAAAAATCCATGCCTCTGCCATCTCGGCTCATTACAACACAGAGCCCTCCCATCTTTTCTCATCTTCTGCTAAAACAGTATCTTAGAGGGGCCAAAATTTAAGGCCTCCGAGAAGATCACCACCTCTTGCATGGGACCTCAGTTTTGTGCTGGAAAAACTCACCCTGCCTCCTTTTGAACCAGCAGCTACTGTGGATATAAAGTTTTTATCTTGGAAAACAGCTTTCCTTTTGGCAATCACTTCAGCAAGAAGGGTTTCAGAACTACTGGCCCTCATGGCTGTGGAGCCTTTTATTACATTTCACCCGAACAGGGTGTCCCTCGGGACCAATCCTTCCTTTATGCCTAAGGTGGTATCCAGTGTGGCTCTTAACCAAACTATTCCCTTGCCAACATTTTACCCAAATCCGCAGATCAAGGGGGAAGGGGAAAGCAGATTCTGCATTCATTGGACGTACACAGACAACTAAGATTCTACTTAAACAGGACCAAATCTCTAAGAAAGTCTGAGCAACTACTGGTGGCATTTGCTGCAGGATCAGAGGGGAAGGCTATATCAAAGCAGACTATTTCTAAGTGGATAAGCCACTGCATTCGTTTCTGCTTCTTGCATCATGGTAAACCGGTGCCCAAGGGAATCAGGTCACTTTCCACCAGGGCTGCCTCTACCTCAGCAGCCTTTCTCAGAGGAGTTCCAACCGAAGACATTCTAGAAGCTGCTACTGTTCATACTTTTACAAAGCAGTATCATTTGCCTTTCTTCTCTAAGTCCTGGGCAGACAATGCCACTGCAGTTCTGCAGGGCCTTATAGCCGCTCCTAATGCTATTTATATCCATCCTCCCATCCATAGCTTTGGGATTCTACCCAAATGTAATGACTGCAACAGTGAAACATGAAGAACATAGTACAGTTGTGTACATTTACCATAAATGTAGATGTTTTTGAGTGTATTCACTGTTGCAGTCTGGGTTACCCACCCGCCATCCCCTTTTTTTTCTAGAACTTCTGTTTCCTTCACTATATTCTAAAGCCTTTGTGGTGTATTTGCTTTTAGATGAAGGTAAAGTTTATGTTGCTAAAAGTGCATTTATATGTATATGTATATATATTGCTATATATATATATTTTTTTTTTGCTGCCCATTTGGGGGGCACCTGACACCTGGGGCAAGAAAAACTGAATAAAATGGCGTCGGCTGCATGACGTCCTGACGTCATGGAAGAGGAGACAGCAACTGACGCAGGGCCCAATACTTTGATATTCAGGCCGACTGAGGGCAACCTGCCAGCAGATTACCCGAATGTAATGACTGCAGCAGTGAATACACTTGAACATCTACCTTTATGGTAAGAGTACACAACTGTACTTTTTCCATCCAGGAATTTTGCTATAGGGTGGGTGATTGAACCACGAACATCGACTATAGGACACATTGGTGGTTGTGCCACATCCTTGTGTATTTTAGGCACACCAAAGATTACCGGTATCCTAGGATAGGTCACTGTTAAATAATTCAATTCATCAATAGTAATCGACCCTTCGATGAAAAGGTCATAAAGTAACCCATGAATTCTCTTATGCATAGTGTTCAATTCGCTTAAAGAACTACAATGGTAAGTATAACCAGATAGAATTTCCTTCATTTTACAAAGGTAGTTATTGTGGTTGAACACAACAGTGCCCCCATCTTTATCGAGTTTTCTGATACGTTTACCCTGTATCTGTGTTAATAAAGTTAACTCATGGTTTTCCAAGAGGAAAAAACGCTGAGAGAAGAAGAAGAGGACTTGAATTTTTTTTTTTTTTATTTTTTCTCTGTTTATTTGCTAAGTTTTTCTGCATAGCCTGCCTAGCTTGAGCATTTTTCGTTAAATTAAACTTGGATTTCTGTATTAGTAGCTGTAGCTAAACAAAAGCTGTTTGCTGAATTGCTGAATTTCCTGTTTGCATTTAAAATTAATTTTTTTTTTCTTAAAACTTATTTTATTTCTTTGTCCTTATCCTAGCACTGCACTGTGGGGTCATTTACTGCACTGTTATAACTTGATTACTTGTGTGAACCTCTATCTCTGTAAAAAACAAAAACAAAAAAAAAAAAATTTTTTCCACTTTTCTGAGTTAAAAAAGTTTAGTTACAGGCTTGCTGTTCTGAACTGTTTGAAAGTTCTGTGAGGCCATTTTTTGCTTACATGCTGCTGAAGGCCCTGTGTTCATGCCTGGCTTGAGCACATTGAGCAGCTTCTGCCCCCGAGAGGTGTGGACTGGACTTGAAACTGTAGTTTTATTGGCCACTAGGGTCATTTTCATAACTCCTTCATCTTTCTCTTAAAAAACCTAGTTGCCTGCGTGGTTTGAAAGGTTTGTTGGCTTGTTGTGACTGCACAATGTTATAACTTGGGAAAAAACGCTGAGAGAAGAAGGGAGCCACTTTTTAAGACATTTTAAATTTTTTTTGCTTTTTTGCTTTTTTTTTCTTCTAGCTGCTAGTTTTTGAGGACATTTTGCTTTGTTTTCTGATTTCATTTGTAGTAGTATTTAGAGCACAAGAGCTGGGCTGCTGGTTGGTCTCTGTGTTCACTTAATTTTAATTTTTTTTTTTTTTTTAAGTTAAATTTCTTTTTCTTACTGCTTCGTGAAAAAAGCGTACGAAAATCTAATTCACACACACTTCAAATCTTTCTAAAACAGGGTGAATCGATGGGTTATATGTGCTAGAAACACGAACTGGTTCAATTACGTGTCCATTATCTTGGAATAGTATCTTAAAGTTTAATTTATGTACAAAAAGTTTTAAATCGATTAAAGTCTCTATAAAGTTCATGTTTCTGCTAGGAATGAAAGTCAAACCCTTGGCAAACAAGTCACACACTTGAATTCTGATGAAGTCAACTGGCATTGACGAAAGCGCTAAATTTTACTTGCGTTTTACATTTGGAATAAACTGGTTTGTGGACTCGCAACTTTAGTGCTTTTTTCTGGATTTACTTGTGTTTTTTGAGCACTACTGCACCGCTATTTCGGTTATTAAGTCACACACTTGTCTAAGTTCAAATCAGAGTCATTATAAACCTTAGTCATTCAGGTTGTTTGAAACAATTTTAACAGTTGGTAGCAAAAAAGATGTTTGGACTTAGTGTCTATGTCTCCCCCTCCATGCCCCTCTGTTCCTGCTTCATTTCGATTGAGTATTGCCTCTCCTCTGTTTGCCATTGCAATGTTGGTACCCCTGTTGATAGTAATTTGGCCCATGTTGACTCATAAGTCTTTCTGACCGTCTGAGTCTGGGATACTCCTCTTCGTCTAAAATACCCTCCTCATCCATATTCGTCTGCTCATTAGCCATCTCCTGGTTAATATTACTAGCTATTGCTCTATTATTGTCGGAGAATCTCGATATGCCAAAATGTTGAAAAACACTTGGGCACATTTTATACACTTTATATAGTTACATTTTTGCAACAGTGCATCAAGTTTAAGAAGTTTAATACAAGCTAATTTGTCTGTGAGGGGTGTGTGTCATTTTGAAAGACCTGATAGGCTGTTGACTATAAGTACCAGGTGGACATGAACGAATTGGCATTTAACTTTAGGAATGGGGTAATGTATACCAGCTTTGTTTTATATGTATTTAATTTTTTTTTTCATGCTTTCATGTGTTTAAGCAAAACGAAGACATACAGGTTTAGAATGCAAAGCTTTTTGTTCATTGAGATAATATGCCTCGTTTCGCTGCCTTAAACAAAGGGGATGTGTGTTTTTTGAGTGAATTGATCAGCTGGAGTTTTTGAATTAATGTATTTAAATGGGAATTTGTTTTTATTGAATTATCTGATGAAGTTCCCTGTTTTAAACATTTGAAAGCGCTTATCCTTTGGGATTTTGTACTTTCAATTTTTATTATTAAAGCTGGTATTTCGCTAACTCTGTGGATAGCTTTTATCCTGTGTGCTGCTCCTTTCAAGGTACTTTTTGGATTACTAATATTAAGTAATGTAGCAAGTGAGAATGTACACAAAATAATGAAGGGTGTGAAAATCTTGTAGTATGTTTGAAAGACACCAGAAGTTATTGTAACCCGTTAATCTTTTCAGTTAGTGTCTTCCTTGAAATGAAATTGCTTTTTAATTGTGCTTTTTTTGTCAGAAACATGGCATAGTGGAACGTGAAGAAGGTGGTCAGCCTGGCTGCCTCAAAAACACAAACAATTTAGTCAGGAAATGAATTTATTTTCTACTTCACTCAGTAGTTCAGTTACAGATTTAAATGGTTTATCAGCTTTATTTTACTGATATATGCAGCTGTGTGGCTTATAGCAACCCAATGCATTGATTAAAAAGCAATAATAAAAATAATTTCATTTTAGCTTGACATTTTAATACAGTATATTGTCATTCAGAATATTGTATCCATTTTGCAGTCTCTCTAGTTCATATTCCCAGAATTTGTTTTCATTATTGCTCTTACACCTCACCCAACGACTTAGCTTTGGAGTATCATAGCATGTTTGTTCCTTTTCCTTCGCAAACATTAGAAGAGCTGTAGTCACATGTTTTCTTACTTTTACATGGAAGGATTTTGCTGATCTGTGTGTATACATTTTGGTATCTGATTTTTATGCATGCTGTGGTTTCAGCATTTTATAGTCTTCCTTTGACATTTACTAAAGCCTCTAACTCTATCTGGATTTTTCCTTTTGTGCTTGGACTTCTGGCTTTTGTCCTGCTACCATCCTTCTTTAAAATTCTAGTTTTTATTGTGTTTTATTTACCACTGTCTTTGGTTTCTGCTTTATTATCACGTGTACTCTGTAGTTTCTGCTTTATCATTATCACATGCTTTATTATTTTTGTCCTCAATTGCTGTGCTTATAGGTTCATAGGTTCATACTAGGCTATCTGCCCGAGGGCATTTACAAGCCTAGCCCATAGTTTTGTGGCTTACGCCACCCCTTTAGTTTGGAGAAACTATGCCCATTATTTTGCTGTGCCTCTGTCGAGCAGTGACACTGAGGTAATCCCTGGGGTGTATCTGTGATCTCCCATCCATTGGTCAAGATTCCTCTTTAACAAGGCCAGCGAGGTGCTCTGCCTCACATATACCGGGATTTTGTTCCACAGCATAGGGAGTCTTTGGGTGATGAATCTATCCCTCCAGCACGTCCTATTAATAACCGTGTCGAGGTTTAAGTCTCCTGCCCTTGTGGCTCTGAGGGATCTAGATTTTTTGAGGTGAAGCATGTTCATCAAATCTGGGTTTGACATGGCCTTGTATGTCAGGCACAGGTCACCTCTGAGCAAGCGGTAGGCAACTGAATAGAGCTGGAGTTCTTTCAGTCGGGCAGCATAAGACAGATTTTGAGACCCTTTATCCTTTTGGTGAGGAACTTTTGTGGCCTCTCCAGCTGCTGCAAGTGTCTGGTCAGATACATTCCGAATGGGGCATTGTACTCAATCATTGGTCTGATGAGTGATGAGTATAGGGAGACTATGACCTCCCTTGATCTAGATGTGAATCCCTTCATGATAAGGTGGACAATGTAGAAGGTCTTCCTAACTACTTTAGCAATATGAGTGTCGAATGAAAGGCTACTGTCAACCTGGGTCCCCAGGTCTCTGATAACTTCTTCTGTGCTCAGTGGATTGCCACCTATATGGTAGCTAGGGGTAACCTTGTTTTCCAGAAGGGTATGACTATGCATTTCTTGGCATTTAACTTTAGGCCATGGCTCTGGCACCAGTTATCCGTTTCTGTGAGACCCTTCTGAAGGATATCTGTGTCAGATGTGTTTTCACTACGGCCCAGTTTGCAGTCATCTGCAAACTTTGTCAGCCATAACCCTCCTGTGTTTGCTTGTACTTCAGAAAAGTAGATGCCAAACAAGAGTGGGCCCAGGACTGAGCCCTGTGGGACACCACTTGTGACAGGCTTTGAGTCTGACATGGCGCCAGCAACTCTGACCCTGTGGGTTCTGTCACTCAGCCAGTTTGCAACCCATCTTGTGATGTATGGGTTTACATTTAAGCTGCTGAGTTTTTCAATGATACCCGAGTGGGGTATTGTATTGAAGGCCTTCGCCAGGTCGAGGTAGGCTGTATGGACTGCCTTTCCCTCATCAATGGCCTTGGTGACTGTCTCGAAAAAGTCAACCAAGTTTAAAAGGCATGATCTGCCCTTGACAAAGCCAAACTGGGTTGGATCCAAAGTCTGCAAATTCCCTATGTCTTTATTTATGAGATCCATTATGATCCTCTCCATGGCTTTGCAGATAAGGCTTGTCAAGCTAATGGGACGGTAATTTCCAGGGTCGGTGGAGGCACTGCCTTTGTGAAGTGGGACCACAGTCGCTGTGCGCCACTCCTGGAGTGCGTATCCGGAGGTGAGACTAAGATTAAACAGCTGTCCTAACTGCGGGTTTAATTCCTCGTTGAGTTCGTGGAGCACGCAGCCGGGGACACCATCAGGTCCCATGGATGCTGTGTTTTTTGCCTTGGAGAGCAGTTCTCACCTGGGCATTAGAGATGTTTGGGGGGCTACAATCATTTGGTATAGATATCTCTCCTTTTGGGGGGGGGGGAGTTTGCACTGAACCTGTCAGCCAGTATGTTGGCAATGTCTGTAGGATCAGTAATCTTCACATCATTTTGAACTAATTCTGAGCATATCTGGGAGTTTCCTCCCAGGTTTCTAACATAGCTAAAGAATGCCTTATGATTGTCTTTTGAGTCCTTAGCTATTTTTCTCTCAAAATTAGCTTTGGATGATTTGATGAGAGCTCTTAGCTTTTTACTTATAGTGATCAGCGGTGTCTTACCTTTTAAGGATTTTGATCTATCTTGTAGTAGCTTCCTCCTTTTGTTGTAGAGTTTGTTTATGGCTGGGGTCCACCAGACTGGACGCTTGCCTTTGGTACAGAGAGTCTTTGTTTTGCTTGGGATTGCCTGATCCATGCAGCCCTGCAGGTACTGGTAGAAGGCATTTGTAAGTGATTCAGCGGCTTGAGTAATGTTTACCGCCGGCTCGGGGGCCTTAAAGGAGACCACACTAGTCTTTAGAAGTGTGAAGTCGGCTTTCGAGAAGTTCTTTACTGTGGTCTTTTTTATTTCAGGTGGGGGCGGGATGAGGACCTCCAGCGAGATTAGTTTGTGATCTGATCTCACCAGTGAGTGGTATACTTCCGGTGTTAAACATTGTGCTCCCATGTTCGTGATGATGAGATCAAGTATGTTTTCTCCTCTTGTGGGGATGGTGACTAGTTGTTCCATGGCATTTGAGTTTATGAATTCCAGGAACTTTTGGGCTAGAGTGTTTGGGCTTGAGTAGTGTTCCCAGTCTATATTAGGGTAGTTGAAGTCACCTAGTATGATGGTGTTTGGAGATACAGTTATCCTCTCCAGTGTTTTCAGGAAAGCCATGTGAGGTTCCTGAGTTTGCGAGGGTGGCCTGTAACATGCTACAAATTGCAGAGCAGTCTTGCCTATGGTTAATTGCACCTGGATGGTCTCCGATGCATCGTGCGTTGCCACCAATCTTTAGGTGTGGGTATCCTTGATGAATATGGATACCCCCCCCCCTTTCTTGGTATTGTCCGGATTTTGGGGCCGGAACGCATGATATGAGGTAAAACCTGATAGTGCTGGGGTGCTCTCAGGAGCCTTGAACCAGGTTTCTGTCACAGCACAGACATCGATGTTCTCCGTACTGAGAAGGGCCTCGAGTGCGTGCATCTTGAGGTTGAGACTTCTGGCATTGAGCAGCATTACCCTTAGTTTTATTTCTTTATTGTGTTCTAGGGTGGTAGGTTTAGAATTTGAGCCTTGCCTAAAAAGGCACTATGGGGGTGGCAAGAGCCTTTGCCAAAATCCAGAATCCCAGGGGTGACAGGTGCAAGCCGTCCCTTGCGAAGCAGCGTGGCTTGTCCAGCATGTCATCCCAGGCAGACAGACATTGGATCCCCTTTGAATGACACCAGAGTTTAAGCCAATTGTTAAAGCTGATCATCTTATCTCTGTATTGTGGCATCATTCTTGGTGAAGGTAGGATACTGCTCAAGGTCAGGGTCATACCTGCTTGGGCTACATAATCAGAGAGCTCCTCAATGTCTCTTTTCATGTAGTCCAAGGAGGCGTCTCAGGTCGTTACACCAGCGTGGACAATGACTGAGTCATACTTGTACCTGCTGTTGAGAGACCTGAGTACTTGCGTTATGTGGCGGATTCTAGCGCCCGACAGGCAGCTTACTGTGACCTTCTCCTTACTCAGTCTGGTGAGTGGGACGTCAGTGTGTCTGACTATGGAGTCACCAATGACTAGTGTGTCTGGCATTGTGTTTGGCCTTATGGGCTGTGACTGCTTGACACTCTGACTGTGTGGTCTATGTGTTGCAGGTGTTGTGTTCTGAGGTGGTAGTTGTTTGGGTGTCTGCTTTGGTGGCCTCTGCTGTTTTGATAGATTTTTGATCAGAGCCTCCGAGTATGTCTTTGTGTGTTTATGTGTATGATTTGAGGTTGTGATGGTACTATATGCAGTGGAAATGTAGGGTGCGTAATGGTAGGTTTGTTGTATTTTTTGGGGAGTGCGACCTCGGAGTTGGTATACATAAGTAGCGGGGGTGTTGGGGGCAAAGCCCCCCTGCTTTGTGAGTTTCTTTGTCTTGTATACGTGTATCATATATATGCATACATGCACATATATGTGTATATTTGTGTGTGTATATGGTTCCCCTTTCAAATCTCAAAATACTGAATTTCTTTATCTCGAGACCAGAATACCGACCTTTCATAACAATGAAAAATCACAACACCCACATTCAAAATAACGAAAAGAAAACACCACAAATACACTCAACCCTCCCACAACATAAAACACAAACCAAATAAAGTCAACACACTTAATACTATATATTTAAGCAGGGGGGCTTTGCCCTACACCCCCCACACCCCCGCTACTTATGTATACCAACTCCGAGGTCGCACTCCCCAAAAAATACAACAAACCTACCATTACACACCCTACATTTCCACTGCACACTGTCAAATGAATACCTGTGAAAAACGCACACACACTACACATGTACAAAAATCATCAGTTTCAATACTTACACACACACACACACACACACACACACACACACACACACACCTCTCTTCCCCAACCTATTTTTAAAACTTCCCAAAACACGTAAAAAAAAAAAACACATTCCTACCTACCAAAAACTCTTAAACAGTAAAAAGCTACCTCAGTCTCCGTAAATAACTACACGTCAGCCGCCATGTCTAAATCCCAACGCACACTGCACCTTAAAGAGACAGCATACCATACAGAACACACCTCACCACAATTACCGCAAATTCAGAAACCTAAGATTTGTTAAAATGCAGTTTCGAATGACTTCTTTCGATGTTTGTCTCAAGATATTGAAATTTGATGATTCAGTTTTTCAAGATTTGAAAGGGGAACCATATATGTTATGCACACACACACACACACACACACACACACATATATATATATATATATATATATATATATATATATATATGTGTGTGTGTGCATCTATATCTATATATAATATATATATATATATATATATCTATATATATATATATATATATATATATATATATATATATATATATATATATATATATATATAATCTATATATATAATCTATATATATATATAATCTATATATATATATATATATATATATATATATATATATATATATAAAATCTATATATATCTGTATATATAATATATTTGTGTGTGTGTGTGTGTGTATATGTAGATACGATTCCCATATGTATTATCAAACTTAATGTCAAACACAACACACAAAACTAAGATCCAACCATATACAAGATCAAATTAAAAAAACTTCGAACATGTGGAAGATCAAAAAAGGAAATAGGTTCATAGGTTGGTACTAGGCAATCCGCCCTAGGGCCTATACAAGCCTAGCCATAACAATTCCCTGGCTATTTCTTCCCACACTATTTACTTCCCTGGACCCCTGTCTAGCAGGGCAACTGACATGATCCCTGGGGTGAATTTCCTTTCTCCCATCCAATCGTCAAGGTTCCTTTTGAAGAGGCCGAAAGAGGCGCTCTGCTTGACATGTATGGGTAGTCTTTTCCAGAGGTTGGGGAGTCCCTGGGTCAGGAACCTATCCCTCCAGCATGTTTTGTTTATTGTGATGACAAGATTTAGATCCCTGGTGCGTGTGGCTCTGAAGGATTGGGATTTCTTTGTCCAACAGCTCTGGATTTGACATGGCCTTGTATGTTAAGCAGAGATTGCCTCGGCGTAGACAATATGCGACATAGTATAGCTGGAGTTTTTTCCTGATCTTTGCACCTCCCACATATCACTAGCCTCCACTTTTTCTGAAAAGTGACACTGTATATTGTGGTGTTAGAGTTGGGACTTTGACCCCTGCATCACCTCAGCAGTATGTGCTAACCTGCCCTCACCGAACCCTATATTATACTTTCCAAAAAAAAAAACTTGCCATAACACTATCACCAAACAAGACAAACTGGTACACACACATGCACCCACACATACTACAAACATAAAATCTAACCCCTTACCTAACCCTAACTCAAAAACAGACTCACTTGCATGCTAGCCCACAACACCTATACCCTTACCTAATCCCTTACCCTAACTCCCGAACACACATTAATCCCCCTTCAGTCCAAATTCACCTGTTTCATAGAAATAGCACATCAAGATAGCAGATGTGTCACAGATGTTCATCGTGTTGCCCTGCTGCAGTCATCACACTTGGGTTATCCTGTCGTCAGGCGGTTCTGCGGTCGGCCGGAATTCCAAAGTTTTGGTCCGGCGTCGGTTGCTGTCGCCTCTTGCCTGACGTCAGTGCACCAGGGGTATATATGATGCAACCGACGCCATTTTCTTCAGTCATTCTTGCCGTGCGGTGCCCGAAGCAGAAGCAGTTCGCAAGTGCCGGTTGGCCGACTCCTGAGATTTTCGAATTCGAATTTCAGACCAAAGTCTTCTATAAAGCTAAGTACCCTGTTGGGGAAACTTTTCTTGCCTCAGTCCGATGTCAGAAAGAGTTAACAATTGTATTTCTTGTGGGAAGCAAATACCTCATAAGGATTTTCATTGTTAATGCATACCTTGCCTAGGCCCAGACCACGACGTCACTTCTTGTCGGTTTTGTGGTAGGTTTAATAAGCGTACTATTAAAAGACGCTTTGATTTCGCACGACACTACTTCGGTAAGAAATTTAACTACACCATGCCGTCGGAGCAACCGACTACCGGCATGCACAAAAAACACAGGGATAAGGACAGGCAGCCCAGGCCTAAGCCAGATTTCGAGGCCTCGGCTGATCTGGTCTCCGGTACTCAGTGAGGCTCCGACGCAGCCCCTGACTACCGCAGATCTGGAACCCGAGACCGCTACGGAAATTGTGACTGAATGTACCAGCCCGATGCAGCCTTTTACTTCAGGCCCTTCCGACGACTTTGCTTCAAAAGACGTCGGCGCTACAGAAACGCCATCGGTTTCTGAAGGCGTTTTCAGACCGACGACTCTCACCATTAAAACGTTTTCTAAGTCGAAGACGACTCCTAAAAGGACTGCACTTCAGTCTCCTGTTCAAGACCCTATACCTAAGAAACAGCTGCTCAAAATGGCTGAAGATTTGATTTCTTTAATCAGGGGTTCACAGCCCCCTCCTGACAAAAGGCCTAGACAAGAGGAAGATTTTGCTTCCTCTGAGCAAATGTCCATTTCTTCAGACTCCTCTGAGAACCAAGACTATTCCTTCTCTCCGTATGAAGATTCTGATGCTGAGGACTCTATTCCCTCAGCTTCTCCTCCTGAAGACTACTCCTTTGGGGAAACTTTACACTATATGACGGAACATTTTCACTGGGAAGTTCAAGACTACTCTGACTCAAAGAAAAGGCTCAGAGAGTTTCTTTTACTCCCCCAACACAGACCACTTGCCATCCCACCAGTTTTGGACATTGTGGATGATGTCTATTTAGAATCCACTTTCAACCCAGACTCTCTACCTCCTGCTCCGGCTAAGCCTGACCGGTACTACAGAGTGCCTGATTCCCACAAATTTCTTTACAAAAGCCCAGTAGCTGACCCAGAGACTATCTTCCAGGGTCCCAAGGGGGCTAAGGCTTCTGTGGCTAAAAACCCAGTACCTTCTGAGAGGGATTCCAGAGCACTAGACAGGTGGGGGAAACAGGTTTACACCTCAGCCACACTAGCTATGAGGGCACTGAATTGTCAATTTCATATGCTTAAGTATCAGCAATTTCTAATCTCTCAGTTAAAGCAAAGAATAACCACTTTCCCTCAACAATCTGAATTGAAAGAAGTACAGGATCTGTTGCACGCCACTGAGCAGGTGGGCAAACATACCTTACAATGTGGGTTTGATTCTTTGAAGGCCTCCTGCAGAGCAGCTGTCACTGGGTCTGTTATACATAGGCATGCTTGGTTAAAGGAACAAACTCTGCCTGATCATGTTAAAGCAAAACTACTAGATGCTCCCTTACAGCAGGATGTTCTTTTTGGAGTTAAAGCAGAAGAAGTTTTAAAGAAAATGGAAGATAAGGCAAAATCTGTGCAGACAGTCAAAGATTTCCTACAAGTACAACCCCCTCGCTTCAGCAGAAACTGGCCAACAAAAAATTGGTCCTTTCCAGCCACTGACAGACCACAGAGGGGTAAATACAGACGCCCAAGGGGCAGAGGACAACCACAAGCCCAGTATAAACCTTGTCAATGGGGCACTACAACACAGAAGGGAGGAGAAGACAAGTCTCAATCCACCAGAAGGCAAACTCAATGACTTGCACCGCATCTGGCCAAGCAATACTCTCTTGGCAGCCCCCTTGTGGGGAAAACTCGCACTTTTTGCAGACAACTGGCACATTGTCACAAAGGACAAATGAGTCCTAGACATAATTTTACGAGGATACAGATTCCACTTTCACACCTTGCCAATGAATAGAGGAATGTCAACCCTGCCACAAAATCAATGGGCAGAGGCACAAAAGCAAATTACAGCTCTCATGGACATGAGAGCCATTCAACTGGTACCTACTCCGAGAGCAAGGCCAAGGATTTTACTCAAGACACTTTCTAGTGCCCAGAAAGGACAATGCCTGGAGACAAATTCTGGACCTTTCAATTACTACAGCAGCTACTTCCCATGTTGGGCAAGGAAGCATGGCTAGTAACGTTGGACCTCAAGGAGGCATACCTGTATGTCCCTATCAGACAAAGTTGCAAAAGATACCTCCGTTTCATTGCAGGTTCAACCCATTACCAATTCTCTGCACTGCATTTTGGCTTATCTACTGCGCCCAGAGTTTTCACAAAATGCCTGGCACCAGTAATTGCATACTGCAGACAAAGAAGAATTCAAATATATCCATACCTGGACGACTGCCTCATCCAAGCAGAAAGCAAAGACATTCTCTTACATCACCTGGCCTTTGTAAAGCATCTACTAAACTGCCTGGGGTACACAGTAAACGAAAAGAAGTCAAAACTAGTACCCTCACAAAAAATGACTTTCCTGGGTGCTAGCTTGAATACAACGGCCCTGAAGGCTTATCTTACGCCAGACAAGCAACTACAACTGACTCAATATTTCAAGACAATGGCAACAAAGACCCAATTAACTGCAAGAAAAATTCTGCAGGCTTTGGGCTTCATGGCATCTTGCATACTAATAATACCATTTGCAAAGCTGCATATGAGGAAATTACAGTGGTACCTAAAAAGTGTATGGTCTCAACACAGCCACAGCTTGGACACAATGATATCTCTCATTCCCTGCCTACAACAGGAATTTCTATGGTGGTCACAGGCATGTCACCACAACAAGGGTCAGCCTTTCACCTTGACCCCAGCCAGGCAGACTATCACAACAGATGCTTCAGACTATGCCTGGAGGGCACACATGGGAGGACAATGCATTCAAGGCCTATGGACTGCAGATCAAAGAAATCTGCACATAAATCAAAAAGAGATGCTAGCTGTACAGAAAGCTCTGACAGCCTTAAAGGATCTATTACATCCAGGACAACTTGCAATAAAGATGGACAACACCACAATAATGTGGTACATAAACAAACAAGGGGGTACACATTCCTACCCTCTATGCAGGCAAGCAATGATCTTATGGAACACAGCTCTGGCCTACCAAGTCCAGTTACAAGCTCAATTCCTGCCAAGACAGAAGAACACATTGGCAGATGACCTCAGCAGAAACATCAAAGATCCCCACGAGTGGAAACTAGATCCACAAATATTTGCAATGATAACTCAAAAATGGGGCCTTCCAAACATAGACCTGTTTGCTAGTCTTCAAAACTACCAACTGACAAAGTTTTATACAAGGACATTCCACCATCAAGCTTGGAAAGTGGACTCTCTCTCTTTTAAGTTGGAAAAACCTGACAGCATATGCCTTCCCTCCATTACCTCTCCTCACAAAGGTTCTTTTGAAGGTCAAAAAGGAGAGACCACGACTGATTCTCATAGCCCCAGACTGGCCATGCCAGCACTGGTACCAGCTATTGAAAAATATGGCCCACAGCCCACCATGGATATTGCCTCAAATACCCCATTTGCTCACACAACAAAACAAACAGATTCTTCACAGCCAGCTCAAAACTTTAAACCTGGCTGCATGGCAAATCAACTAAACATCCAACCAGCTCCTCTTTCACAAGCAGTTCTAGATGTTATTCTGGAAGCCAGGAGGCCAAGCACCAGGAAAGCTTATTCGGACAAATGGGAAAGGTTTTGTGCCTGGAACCAAGCTAAAGTCCAAGACACAATTCAGCCTCTCATGCCTCACATTCTGCAGTATTTAGCTGAGATGTTGCACAAAGGACTTTCCTTTTCCTCAATTAAAATCCATGCTTCAGCTATTTCAGCTCACTACAACACGGATCCAACTTTATTTTCGCATCCTCTTCTAAGGCAGTTCCTCAGAGGGGCAAAAAACATTACACCACCCAGGAGAGCCCCTACACCAACATGGGACCTCAACTTTGTTCTGGAAAAACTAACGCTATCTCCCTTTAAACCAGCTTTCTCTGCAGATCTTCAGTTCCTATCATGGAAGACTGCCCTGCTCCTTGCAATAACTTCAGCTAGGAGAGTCTCAGAGCTACAGGCACTAATGGCAGTGGAACCTTTCCTCATTTTTCATCAAGACAGAGTTTCTCTATGAACTAATCCTTCCTTTATGCCTAAGGTGGTTTCCAGTGTAGCTTTAAATCAAACCATCCACTTACCCACCTTCTTCCCCAATCCACAGAACAAAGGTGAGAGACTCCTGCATTCCTTGGACATTCACAGGCAGCTTCGTTACTACTTGGACAAAACTAAGGCTTTCAGAAAAACTGACCAGCTCTTTGTAATCTATGCTACAGCTTCTCAAGGGAAGGCTATATCAAAGCAAACCATTTCTAAATGGATAGGTCATTGCATACGTTTCTGCTATACCCATCATGGGAAACCAGTTCCTGCTACCATTAGATCCCACTCTACCAGGGTAACAGCTACCTCTACAGCCTTTCTTAGGGGGGTTCCACCCAAGGAAATTTTAGAAGCTGCAACTTGGAGTTCAGTACACACCTTTACCAAACACTATCACTTACCTCTTTACTCTAAGTCCAGGGTGGGCTTCGCCACTGCAGTTCTGCAGGGCCTTATTGCCTCCACTAACCCTCTGTGATACCTCCCCCCTACCTTAGCTTTGGGATTCAACCCAAGTGGGATGACTGTAGCAGGGTAACACGATGAACATAGTACGGTTTTGTACCTACTATAAATGTAGATGTTCGAGTGTTCACCCTGCTGCAGTCCAGGTTACCCTCCCTCCATCCCCTCTGATCTACTGGCAAAATCTCTTCTATGCCTTACTGATGTATTTGCTTATAGCTGAAGGGATTTTGTGTTTGGGCAGTGTTCACTCCATTTGGTACTAATTCTGACCACCTTTTTGGGGGCACCTGACATCAGGGTTAAGAAAAACTGAAGAAAATGGTGTCTGTTGCATCATATATACCCCTGGCGCACTGACGTCAGGGAAGAGGCGACAGCAACCGATGCCGGACCAAGACTTTGGAATTCCAGCCGACTGCGAGACCGCCTGACGACAGGATAACCCAAGTGTGATGACTGCAACAGGGTGAACACTCGAACATCTACTTTTATGGTAGGTACAAAACTGTACTTTTCAGCTACCCCTAGTGTTTGTTGACCAAGTCATCATTTGACAAAATGCAGTAATATAATTACACATCAAAACATAGTACTGAGGTAATGTAGATTTCCAGCTTTAAGTGAGCTTTCCTTAAGGTAGAATAAACCAAGAAAAAGGAAAACCAGTTTTACAGGAAGGATGACAGCATATGAAATGCCCAACTAAACTATTGTCATAAATACTAATGTAAGATCTTTGGAAAAGATCACCTTATATTCTTATTAAAAACGAGAAAACAGGATTCAAACTGGTATTGCTTGTTTAACCTACAGTTTATTAAGTAAAAACAACAGATGAGTCATTTCACTCGTCAAAGCTTCATCAGATCTAAGTTATACAAAAAAAGTAACAAGCAATACATGCTTTCCAATTTACCATAAAAAAGCCATGTAAATTACAATGAATACTCCAAAAGCACATAAACAGATCACATTCAGTGACAGTGGTTGGAAAAGTCATACATACCTAGTTTGCATTTTTATTGTGATTGGTGCTGTATACTCAAGTACAAAATCAGTGTGCATCTGTTAGTCATTGTGATGGCTATAGTGACAAATAATGTAAACATCTAGTCCTTTGTTATTACAGTAAATAATAAAACACATGACAGTGGGATTCACTTCTGTGTAAAACACTATGATACTAGCGGGGAGAAGTGTATGGTGATTATTTGAATTCAAAAAATAATTATGCTGCTATTTCCATCTTTAATAAAATTTTAGAACTATATGCCCTGATCTCCCACAGTAAACCATAACTGAAAAGTGGCTAAAACCTCTTATCCTGGATTCTGAAATTTCACTCTCTGGTCATAATATCATCAAGGCTAATAGGCTATAGCAAAACTACTCTACTGCTTTTTTTTAGTTCTATCTTGAAATCCTACTTTATAAAAAAAAAAAACAAAACTCTTCTCAAATACCATAATGCCAAACACCTCATCTCCCATCTTAAACTAAATAATTAGCAATTATATGTTATAGTACTCTGTATTCTACCTAGGCAAAAATGTTACAGCCCTGGAAAAACATCCTAATCTGAATCTCTCAAACAATTTCTAATGAAATGATAATCGTAGGGGACATTAATTTTGATTGGTAGATTATCTTAAGAAAATATCCTTCAGTTAGCCTCAACCTATTTGGCTTGACTCAACTCATTTCCTCCCCCACACATTATAACTATCGCAAAAACTGTTGCTCAGTTGGCTGGATATCGGTGACTGATTCCACTAAGTATGTCTGTAGTGGCACCTTCTGTCATTCCTTCAGTGACCACCTCCCACGAACAGACTCAGTACCCACCTCCCACGAACAGACTCAGTACCCACTATGGAAAACAACATTTATTTGCAACTTCACATAACCTCACAAATTTTAACCCTGGTACATTTAATAGAATTCTAATTTCCTTTAACTGGTCTGTCCTGAAAAATATTCCACTCAGTGAAGCTGTTCACAAATTTAACACATTTTTCCCGAAAACCCTGAATAGTCTGGCTCCAGCAAGAGCAAAACAAGTAAAGGATAACCATACTCCTTGGTTATCCACCCATAGCAGGCACCTAATGGATGGAAGACACAAGACTTGGAAAGAATGCTTAAAACATAGATCTCTCCAAAACTTGCAACACTTTAAAGAATTATGTAACCATACTAAAAGACAGACTAATACAGACAAGAAAATGTACCACAATAACCCCTTATAAATCAGTGTTCCAAACAAAAATTTGGTTTTCAGTTAATAATCCACTTCATCCTTTAACAACAAACACTTCTAATGCTGCCCCAAATATCACTCCTTCCAAAATAGCTACTTAATTTAATACACATTCTGTAGAACGCATTGAAGTCCTTACTAAAGATTCTTCACCTAAGAATCCTGACATGTCCTCCCCTCAGACAACCAACACCACCTGTTTCACCCTAAAACCCATTCCATCCTCCTGCATCAAATTGCTACTCCTTAAACTGAAACCCTATTTCCTTAAGCAGATAATCTCCTAGCTGTATACCTCAAGCTAACTGCCAGTTCCATAGCCTACCCTGTGTCAATTAATAGATCTGTCAAGGAATCATACAGTCTTTCTCTCTGGAAAAAAATATTCCTTATCCCCCTTCATAAAGGAGGAATCTCATCTGATATTACCAGTTTCAGATCTAATGCCACACTATCCCCTTTGTCAAAACTGATGGATGCTTATCTCTCAACTTTACACTCTTACCCAAAACTATTTTCTCTCTGTTGAAAGATTACCTACTGAAAACCAGCTTATTTTAAATCCTAAAAAAAAAAAAAATAAACTTACTTTCTCCCAAAGTCACTTTTACATCTCAAACCCAGCTTTACCATATCATCCTTAAATAAAAGTATGATTAATGTAGAATCTCACACAAAACTACTCTGAATAGTAATAAGACGATTGGCTCAAATTTGGCCTTCATATCCAACAATCCATCAAAAAAAAAAAAAAGACAAACCAAAGACTGGGTCTCATGTATAGGAACAAAATATTCCTAACTCCTGACTCTCATTGGACTAAGCTTACTTAATGCCAAGTGTTTTATATTCTCCCCTGATACTTACAAACCTTCAAGCTTCATTAATTACTAAGATGGAACGGTCTTAAAATTCAGTTGCAAAATTTGCTGCAAACCTACCACATTCCCTTCATCACTACATAGCACTAAAGAACCTACAATGGCTCGAATTCCCCATCAACTGCAACTATCACAACTCTGCATAACTAACTTCCTACTCAAAATCCCCAGCCTGCCCCTCCCTAATGTGACAGTAGTGATGTTTTCTTGAATCTCAGAAATGTTCCTTGTGATAAACATCTTGGTTCACCTGCACAGAGACTTCTGACGAGACAAACCAGAACCACACTACCAATTAGTAGTTGGTTATTGGTTCCATGTGTCAAGAACAACAGGTCAGTAAAAGCTAATCTGTTGAAGAAGCTCTTATTCCAGAAATGCTATTATAAGTCTAGCAAGCTGCTCAATCCATTACATGAGGGAGACAGTGAGAATGCAGACGTCCAAAAGTTTTGATCGGATTGGTGGTGTGAAAAGTCCATGCCAAAAGCCGAGATCGTACATTGTGGAGTCGCAAGGAGCAGAATTTAGGTGGAATTGGAAACATTTGATCCCAGTGTCCGAGTCTGTATTGCAGTATCATACCTGCAAGAAAGACACTCTATCTCAGAATGAGTTGTCCAGCATTCCAGTTCCAGAGGACATTCCAGTAAATATTCCTATTCCTGAGAAGAATCCAGAAGTTCCAAAATCTGTTAGTTCACCCATGACTGTCCTTGTTGCTAAACCCAGTTCTGATTGTTATATCACTAGATCAAGTCATATTTCTAGACCATGTTCCAGATACACGTCAACTTGGGCATAAGGACACAAGTGTTGTATTTTTCTTAGTGTTTGTATAATTGCAGGTTTTCTTTTTTCAAATGTGATCATATCACGGGCAATTCATTAAAGGGGGAGGATGTAGATCAATGTGTGTATGCCTTTAAGAAGCTTTCTAGGAGCTTGCACAAGTGTATAAATGCTGAGCATGTGCGAACCAGACTGCCATTTTGTAGTAAGCTGTTGAGATGTAAGCATGTATGTCTGTGTGGTACCATAATTTGGTATCTGTGTTGTCTTCCGTCATTCATCCTCACTTTTCTACCCAACCATCCCTCTGACTGTCTTCTTGAGGAACTTGGATGATCTCAGGATTCTTATGTCCTATGTCTGAGCCTCTTCTGCTGATCTTTGAATGTGGTATGTCTGGATTTTGCGAACTTGATCTGAGGTGGTTGGGTGGATGCAGGGCATTGTGGGTATGAGGGAGAAGCTTGAGAGTCTGGTCCAAGTCTGTGAAAAGTGACCGAGTTGGATCAGAGACCCTATCATGAGAAGGAATGAAAGAAGACAACATAGATGCCAAGTTATGGTAAGACATAACTTATTACTGTTTATTATATTACGCTGATGTCTGCAGAAGTACACACTTAATGAGGTGGCGCCGTCCAAGTGTTTATATGTATAGGTATTAAACTTTTCACATTATCTCCTGCCAAATCTTCAACATGTATATCTCATTATTCTAAATTTTTTTGTTGTTTTTGCGAGTAACACTCACTCACTTTTATGGCATCAAATAATTTATACCCTAGGCCCTTTTTATCTGATATTCCTCGTCATCCAACAGTTGTGTAATAATTCAGTGAATTCTTACTTTGCAGAAAGCATTACATTGCATTTTCAAACAAATTTTACAGGAACACTAGGAAAGACTTGTAGACTGTAAAAACTGCCCAGTAATGTCAGCTGAGTGTTAAAACCAGTGATCAGAACATTCATATAACATTGTTTTCTGCAGTAACTTCATTTATTTGGTTGAATTTTTACTTCTAAATAGTAATTTTCAATAAAACTCTCTTGTTGCACTTTTGAAAGTATAACAAAGTCATAACTTGATTTTTTGTCTGTACAATTGTTATGTAATTGTTACACTCTATTTTTCAATGTGCACCTACTTACAGTGATAGTGGCATTGCATGTTAGCAATTCCTTTAACCCCAGTTGGTTTCTGTACTTTTGGTCTTCCTACTTAATAAGATTTCATTCATAGGAAGCAGAAATTTGGAAAGAATTTGCCTTTATTACCTACATGCCTCTCAACCTCCTAGAGTAAGAAATGTAGACAAAGCCTGAAATAATGGGGGACAAAGGCCAAAAAAAAGGGACAGTTTTTAAATATTACACTTACAAACTAAGAAAGTTGATAGTATAACAGGTTTTGCATTAACATACATTTTTTTGAAGGTATGACCTGAGCCGTACCTCCCTGGACTACATGAAAAGAGACATGGAAGAGCTCTCTGATCAAATAGCCGAGGCCGGTATGACCCTCACCCTGAATAGCATCCTGCCCTCACCAAGAATGCCACCGTGGTATAAAGAAAAAATTATCAATTTCAACAATTGGCTAAGCTTCTGGTGTTATTCAAAGGGGATCCAGTGTCTGTCAACCTGGGATGACATGCTCGACAAGCCACACTGCTTTGCTAGAGACGGCTTGCACCTGTCACCCTTAGGCTTTCAAATACTGGCCAAGGCTCTTGCCACCCCCATAGTGCCTTTTTTAGGCAAGGCTCAAAAGACAAACCCACCACCGTAAGTAGTACAAGTAACAAAAAACTGAGGATAATGCTACTCAATGCCAGAAGTCTAAACCTCAAAATGCACGCACTCGAAGCACTCCTCAGTATGGAGAAAATCGATAGATGTGCAGTAACAGAAACCTGGTTTAAGTCTTCAGAGAGTACCCCAGCACTACCAGGCTACAACTCGTACCATACATTTTGGCCACAAAACTTGGACTGAAATACAAAAGACGGGGGCATATCCATATTCATGAAGGATACCCACACCTCCAGGTTAGTGGCACAGCACAATGCTTCAGAGATCATCAACATGCAACTATCAACGGGCAGAACTGCAGTTCAAATTGTAGCTTGCTACAGGTCACCCACCATGTCCCAGGACCCCCATTGCACATTTCTGGAAACACTGGGAAACGTAACTTCTCAGTACTAACTCCCTTTCCCAACATTTCCTAGAATTTATAAACTCAAATGCCCTGAATCAACTGGTCAACACCCCCACCAGAGGTGACAGCATATTGGACCTGGTCATCACCAACATGGGCGACCGGTTTTCTACACCGGAGGTCAACCCCTCACTGGTTAGATCTGACCATAAACTAATCACTCTGGATATCCACATTCCACTTCCATCCCCAGTCAAAGAAAAGTACAGTTGTGTACACTTACCATAAATGTAGATGTTCGAGTGTATTCACTGTTGCAGTCATCACAGTTGGGTTATCTGCCTGCTGCAGGTAGCCCTCAGCCGGCCTGAATACCAGAGTCGTCGGATTTCTTCGTCGGATGCTGTCTCTTCTTCTATGATGTCAGGTCTTCAGGGGTGTAAAACATGCAGCCGACGCCATTACATCAGTTTTTCTTGCCCCAGATATCAGGTGCCCCCACAATAGGAAGCAGTTATATGGTATGGTACACCCCCATCAAAAAGCAAATACACCAGAAAAAAATAAATATGCCAAACAAGAAGGAAAGATAGAGCTAAGAGAAGTCAGGGGGCTGGAGTGAGGGTTAACCAGGACTGCAACAGTGAATACACTTGAACATCTACATTTATGGTGAGTGTACACAACTGTACTATGTTCTTCATGTTTCACTGTTGCAGTCATCACATTTGGGTTGATTCCCAAAGCTAAGGAAAGGAGGAGGAAGTTAAAGAGCATTAGGGCCAGGTATTAAGCCCTGCAAGACTGCAGTGGCAAATCCAGCTCTGGATTTAGAAAAGATAGGCATGTGGTAATGCTTGGTGAAGGTATGTACAGAGCTCCAGGTAGCAGCTTCTAGGATGTCCCTGGTAGGGACTCCTCTGAGAAAAGCCACAGAGGTAGATGCAGCCGTGGTGGAATGTGATCTTATCCCCTATGGGGTAGGTTTTTATGGTGCTTGTAGCAGAAATTAATGCAATGGGCTATCCATTTGGAAATGGTTTGCTTTGAAATGGCCTTCCCCTCTGCCCCTGCAGCAAAGCCAACTAGCAGCTGTTCAGATTTTCTGAGAGGCTTAGTCCTGTCCAAATAAAATCTAAGTTGTCTGTGCACATCCAGAGAGTGCAGTATTTGTTCCACTTTGTATTGTGGATTAGGGAAAAAAGTAGGCAAATTAATGGACTGATTTAGGGCCACACTAGACACCACCTTGGGCATAAAGGAAGGATTAGTCCTGAGGGAAACCCTGTCCGCATGGAAGATAATGAAGGGTTCCACTGCCATGAGGGCCTGTAATTCAGACACTCTTCTTGCTGAAGTGATGGCTAGAAGGAAGGCTGTTTTCCAAGAAAGGAATTTCAACTCTGCTCTTGCAGCTGGTTCAAAGGGAGGAAGAGTGAACTTTTCCAATGCAAAGTTAAGGTCCCAGGCTGGAGTGGGAGCTCTCCTGGGGGGTCTTAAATTTTTGGCCCCTCTAAGGAATTGTTTTAGCAAGGGGTGAGAGAAGAGTGGTGACTCTGTATTATAATGTGCTGAAATGGCAGAGGCATGAATTTTAATTGACGAGAAAGATAGGCCCTTGTGGAGCATTTCTGTTAAGTACTGTAGAATATGGGGTAAGATGGGCACCATTGTTGTGCCCTTCCCCTGAGCCTGGCTCCAGGACCAGTATCTTTTCCGCTTTTCAGCATAGGATTTTCTAGTACTAGGCCTTCTTGCCTCCAGAATGACATCCATTACCTGCTTACTGAGGGATGCTAGAGGAGAGCTCAAGCTTTCCACAGGCAAGACAATTGCTAACTTTTAATGACATCGGTTGGAGCAAGAAAAAGGATCCCCAATGGGGTACTTATCTTTTTTGAAGACTTCAGGTCTGAAACTCGAAAACGAAAATTTCAGGAGATGGCCAACCGGCACTTGCGAACTGCTTTTGCTTCAGGCACTGCACGGCAAGAAAGACTGATGTAATGGCATCTGCTGCATGTTTTATACCCCTTACGACCTGACGTCTTGGAAGAAGAGACAGCATCCGATGCAGAAATCTGAAGACTCTGGTATTCAGGCTGACTGAGGGCTATCTGCAGGCAGATAACCCAGATGTGATGACTGCAACAGTGAAACACGAAGAACATCCACCGTGAAAAACTTTTCAAAAGCAAACTTCACGTTACTTAAGACAGAGGTGGAAAGTTTCAAATCCCCCATGCTAAAGGGTAACGCTGCCCAAGCTGCAAAATCCTTTACTAATGCACTCTTAAGGGCAGCTACAAGAATGCATGGATCGTGCTATCCCAAGCAAAACCAAGGCTCACTCCTCCATGAAAAGGAAACCAGTCTGGTGGACCCCTGCCATAAACAAGCTATACAATAGAAGGAGGAAACTAGTACATAAGAGAGTAAACTCCCAAAAGGGGAAGACATTCCTTATCAGTATCAGCAAGAAACTGTGATCCCTCATAAAATCATCCAAGGCTAGCTTTGAAAGAAAAATTCCCAAGGACTCCAAAGATAACCACAAGGCATTCTTTAGCTATGTCAAGAATCTAAGTGGCAATTCCCAGATATGCTCGGAGTTAGTGCAGAATGGCACAAAATACACTGAACTGACTGATTTCGCCAACATCCTGGCAGACCGGTTCAATGCAAACTTCACCCCACCTCCAAAAGGGTCCATAACCATACCAGAAGAATGTAGTGCCCCTGAAATCACGGACACTCTGGTTAAAACAGCCCTCTCCAAAGCCAAAACCACAGCATCAATGGGACCGGACGGTGTCCCAGGCTGTGTCCTACACGAGATCAAAGATGAACTAAACTCTCATCTAAACACACTGTTCAAACTCAGCCTCTCCACAGGCTCTGTGCCCATAGAGTGGCGCACAGCAACGGTTATTCCGCTCCACAAAGGTAGACAGCAGACCCCAGGAACTATCGCCCTATAAGCCTGACTAGCTTGGTCTGCAAGGCTATAGAGCGCATCATCATGGATCTCATTAACAGAGACATTGGGAACCTTCAAACACTGGACCCTACCCAGTTCGGCTTTCTTAAGGGCAGATCATGCCTCCTAAATCTGGTGGACTTTTTTGTGACAGTTACCAAGGCTATAGATGAGGGAAAGGTGGTCCACACAGCCTACCTAGACCTCACAAAGGCCTTTGACACCATTCTCCATTCTGGTATTATAGACAAGCTCACCAGCCTGAACATAAACCCCTACATCACTAGATGAGTTGCCAACTGGCTCAAGGACAGAACCCACATGGTAAGAGTTGCGGGAGCTAGGTCTGTCTCTAAACCGGTTACAAGTGGCGTTTCCCAGGGCTCAGTCCTAGGACCCCTCCTGTACGGCATATACTTGTCAGAGGTACAGGCAAGCACAGGAGGACTATGGCTGACCAAGTTCGCAGATGACTGCAAACTAGGGGCTATAATTGACTCTCCGGCTGACACAGACATCCTCCAAAAGGGTCTCACTGAGACGGATACCTGGTGTCAAAGTCATGGCCTCAAGCTAAATGCCAAAAAGTGCATAGTCGTCCCCTTTGGAAAAAACAAAGTACCCACAAACTACCACATAGGTGGTAGTTCCCTAAATATGGAAGACATAATAAGGGATCTGGGGACCCAAGTAGATAGTAATCTCTCCTTTGATAATCGCATTGCCAAAGTGGTTAGAAAATCCTTCTACGTGGACCCACCTAATCACAAAAGGGTACGCATCCAGATCAAAAGAGGTCATTGTGCCCCTCTACTCATCACTCATCAGACCCATCATAGAGTACAACGCCCCATTTGGGATGTATCTTGCAAGACACCTGCAACAGCTGGAAAGACCACAGAGAAGTACCTCACCAAGAGGATCACTGGCCTCAAACAAATGCCCTATGCATCTCGACTGAAGAAACACCAGCTGTACTTGGTTGCATACTGCCTACTCGGAGGTCATCTCTGCTTGACATACAAGGCTATGTCCAACCCAGAATTGATGGACATGCTCCACCTAAAGAAAACCTTATCCCCTCGAGCCACACGCTCTAGGGATCTAAACCTCACCACAACAATAAATAAGATGTGCTGAAGGGATAGATTCCTGTCCCAGAGACTTCCCATGCTTTGGAACAAGATTCCAACCTACATTAGGCAGAGCTCCTCACTAACACTCTTCAAAAGAAATCTTGATAAGTGGATGGGAAACAAAGTTTACCCCAGGGATCACTTCAGTGGCTCTGCTGGACAGAGGCACAAGGAACTAATCTAAGGGGGTGGTGAAAGCCAACACATTCTGGTTAGGCTTATAAATGCCTTCGAGCAGATAGCCTAGTACCTACCTATGAACCTATACATGGTGTTGTGTAAGACTAATAGTTGTCAGATTGGGAATCCGGCACTGATGCCAGTAGCCTACATGGTATGATGACAAATGCATACACATCATTTCATTTGTATGTTTAATAGGTAACCGTGGAACCAGACCCAATGCATAAAGTGGTAAGGTAGACACAGAAAGATAAGTGCTGATAAATATGTCATACAATGCAGTAGCACCCTGCCAAGCTCCAGCATAAGCATCCATTTCACCCTCTATAAAGTACTAATTAATTTCTCTCTCATCTCATCTCACTCCCACATCTCCATGTAAGACGGCAAGTGCTAAATGCTTTTAATCAACAAACATACAAAATTCTCTAGTGATTTTTTATTTGCTGTCTAAAAATTGTGTATATTGTCTTATGCATCCATTCTACTATGTTCTTATTCTTGCCGTGTAACTTATCATTTTTTGAATTTTTGTCTAGTGTCTCTCATATATGTATGTGCAAAAAAATCATTTGAATTGTGATTTTTCTGTAACTGTGTATTAATGGAGCTTTTCTCCTCAGGTCTCCACTGAAAGTGGGCCCCAAGCCCAGTTGGACCAACCCGGTTTACAAATGTCAATAAATAAATCAATAAAAAGGAATAAAATGCATTTTACTAGTAGACAGAAGTCAACACAAAATAAACTATGAAATTAAAGGAATAGATGAGTGGGTCTACTAATGTTTGAATTTTGCATCACACATTCTTTTGTAGAATTATAAGCAGCCATGTCATAAAATCAGGGCACTTGTATTCAGAAATAAGACTGTTAGACTAGAAAATAAAAGGAACACAAGACTTTTCTACCAGTGCTTTTACCTTGCAACACAGACATGCTTTTCTATGGAGCTACCTGTAGATCAGGAAGCCATTGCATGTGGCTAATAGAAATAAAAAACATGAAAAAAAAAACTGTTTCTACCTCTGTTTGAAACTTGCATCATTCATGTAATTTCTACAGACCTAGTGGCAACCATGTCGTAAAATCATTGCACTCAGGGCCGGCCTTAGCTGAAATGGCGCCCTAGGCGAAGTAGTGTTGTGGTGCCCCTTAAGCCCCACCCACACCATTCTCAAGTAATGCCCCTACTTGAGCCACGCCCTTATGTTGGTCACTCCCACAAAAGCCACGCCAGTCATTTCTTTCAATTTTTTTAAATGCATGAAAATCAGTGAATGCTTTGTCATAGTGTAACAAAGGGGGCATGCTTTACACACCAGCCACAGTACACCAGCACATCACTGACCAACATGTACAACAGACACTGGGCACTTACTGACCTTAATCAAATATATAGCATAAATGTAGTTTACAATACATGAGTCTGACAGCAATCTATTCTGTCAGACAGAATAAGGGACAGCAAGTTTTAGAGTTTGGACATGTATGTTCACCTTTTACATATGCCAATAGCTGTCCATCACCTCTGTCAAAAGGCAGTCTATGGAAATTGCTTTCCTAAGAATAACAGACAAAAACCCTCCATAGTTGTGCTACTAACAATGCAAATGGATTTGGCATAAGCAGAACTAAACTTCTCTTCCCCTGAAGCTCTCAGCTCCTTGTAAAATCCTTACTCAACTCTTTGAATCCTAAGTGGTATAGATAGAGAATTCAGGCGCATGTTTCTTGTACCCAAGGTACAGAGTTTGAGCCTGAGTAACACTAACTACCAGGTATACCTAACTGGGGCATACACACACACTGTTAAATATTTACTCTGCCAACTGAATAACAAGTTTAACAATCTGCACTACCCAAACAAAGTTGTTCACATGTGCTCCTGGATGCCTAGGCAATCAAATCTGCTTTTCTCATCCTCCTTAACTCATCAGGACCACTCACTTCTGGAATGTCATACATCTTACAGCCTACATTCATTCAACACCATTTTCTGAAAAAAAAAATAAAGCTAAAAATATAATGCAAGCAAATATACATATTTTAAAGCTTGTAACCTCAGAATGATATTTGTCTTTACAGTTTCACCAAGTGTCATTTCTTGAAAACTGCACACTCTAAATCTTCATCTTTCGGCGTTTCCCAGTTAGGGGTCACCACAGCGGATCATCTGTCTGCTCATGATTGGCAGTGGAGTTGCCAGCCTGGCGCCCAACCTTCCACAGAAGGCACACACATGCACACACTCACACCTAGGGCCAATTTAGAGTGTCCAATCCACCTACTGCATGTCTTTGGGATGTGGGAGAAAACCAGAGCACCCGGAGGAAACCCACGCGACCACAGGGAGGACATGCAGACTCTGCACAAAGGCACCCCAGCCGAGAATCTAACCAGAGAGCCTCTTGCTGTGAGGTGGTAACGCTAACTGCTGCACCACCGCGGCCACCCTAAAACTGCGCACACTAAATACTTATCATAATACATGTCTTGGCCAGACATGAACTTATCACTTTTCTCTGACTGCTTGTTTATCGGGATATTTACAAAAATATGAAAAATATGCTTAATTAACCATATAAGTAATACTAAATAAAATATCTCTAAAGATCCACAATTTACAGTGCAAATATAAATGACAGATTTCATCAGCGCAATTTACTTACTGTCTCACTTGATGCCATGTGATGATTTGTAAGTTACTTGCTTTTGGAAATACTGATTACAGGTATGAATATTGCATATATTCATAATTATTGACAAGCAAATAGCAAAATATCCAGTATATTGTACTGTAAGTGGACATTGACAATACATTTTTCTACCTTCCACAACTGGGTTTCATACCATGGCCTTCTCCCAGACCAATTTTTAAAATAGGAATGTAAATGCAAACTGTGAACAAGTGACAAAAATTAACATTTCTACTGTAGACTATTCAAGATTTAACAATAGTAGTATATTTTTTGTATACCCTTCTGTTTCTTTTGCTGCCTAACATTAATTGGCAAGTCAACTGTTAAGGAAGCCTGAAAAGTGTTTGGATGCTGTTAGGGCTATGGGTGTTAATTGGAAGTAAAAAAAAAAATTGTCAGTTCTAAACTGCCCTTCTGGGGAGAGAGAGAAAACAAAAATATGCAATCTCTTTGACTACAACCTGCAAGAAAATCACCACAAAAGCACCTTGCAGAACAAAAGCAGCACGTGCAGCATATAAAAACAAACTTTAGAGCCCAGCATTAATAACTAATCAAGATTACCAGTTTTTTTTTAGAAAAAAAATAAAAAAAGATAACCAGCTTTTGATTCAGCTGCAGTAGGCACGATCGTGGCAGAACCGGAAGTGTCAAATCGGCAATTTATTCATAAGCTCAAACAGTAGTGCTGATATATTAGCTAATTGCAGTTGTATTTAATGTAATTAGAAAACCCACCAATACAAATGCAATCTTCAGACAAGAAATAAACTTCCAAACTATCGGTGTCATACCTCTTCCCGCCACATGCATTCAGTACCTCTACCCCTCTACACTTACAAGATTTCTGAATACTTTTTGTCTGTTGCCGGTCTTCATCTTTCTATCATAATAAAGATCATTCACTTTTTTTTTACTGACAGTCCCTGCCTTTACAGGCAGCAAATAGTAATTAAAAAAAAAAAAAAACAGAACACCTGGATGGGGCTTATTACTTTTTTCCATGCTCCCTCCCCCTCGTTCAATGGTTTCGGCACCCTTGCTCCACAGGCATTAATTTCTACAGTGGATTGAAAAACAGTACTTTACCGGATACCGGGCAGTTGAGAGAGTTGTGTGTGTCTTGCTAGTCTGCAACCACCAGTCACACTCAGAAGATTACATTCATGGTAGGCACAGCGCACTTAAATGTGATTTAAAAAAAAAAAAAAAAAGAAAGCTGGCTGAGGAAAGGAAAAGACTAATAAAAGCCACTAGCATGTGGCTCGTGAGTGGTACACAAGCACTTGAACCCCCCCCCCCCAAAAAAAAAACAATGCTCTTGTGATTACGTTGCGAAAATCAGTGAAACTGATACTAGTTCACTTTCTTCATTATTATACTGACATTATTGAAATAATCAACTGGTCCGGTAGCATTTTTTTTTAAACTTACTTACACTCCATACATGATTCAGGAATTTCAGGTTCAGGTAGAAATCTCCGCGCAGCAACACAAAATGAGCCAGGTCAGTCAATAGAGGTTAGAAGTAACTTAAGATTAGACTGACCATCCCCATGTACTCCCTATTAATGTTGGCTGTTTACTCTCTCGTTCTCACGCTCTCTCTCGCAACTAAAGCGGGACCAATCAGCAGCAGCCATTGGTTCGTAGCTAATCATGCGTCCTACAGCCAGCCAAATTCTACCCCCCACTCCAGACAAACTGTACTGAAATGCGTACAGTCAGTATGCCTCCTGACATCCCTGTGTTGTACTAGTGGGAGGGCGCTCACCAACCCCCTTTGCTCTGTGGTTCTGGTGCCCTCAAGCAGGCGCCGAGAAGAAAGAAAGAATGGACTAAATGAATTAAAATAAAAAAAATAAATAAAGTAAAAAATTGCGCCCTTTACAAGGCCGGACTTTATGGCGCCCTAGGCGGTCGCCTAGTTCGCCTATACCTAAGGCCGGCCGTGATTGCACTTACCTAGCATTCAGAAGTCAGCACAAAATGAAATTTGAAATGAAACGACCAGAAAACTCTTGTTTAATAGTATTTGAGCCTTGCTATACTCATTTTCCTGGAAAGTAGTAGCATGTCAAGGTATAAATTTCCTGAAAGGCTACTTTTCCCTGAGGATAAAAAGCACAGGCAAAAGCTAATGAATGACTCCGTGAGAGCTGTTGTCCGTAGAAGTGAAATCTGCGATGGAATCTGGCTAACACCACTGAAACTTCCTGTAGACACCCCTCCCCCATCTTCACACCAAAAGCTGTGACATGCTCAAAAAACCAGACTGAAAATGTAAACAAAGACCAGAAGCAAAACAAAAAAAATCCCTGAGACTGTAAAGGTTACCAGACTCTATTACTGTTTCTCTTGCCCCCTCCCAGTCTACTTATGAGTGAGAATCATCTCATGTCAGCATTAGTGCAACAGCATAGGAGCTGGAAGCTGTTGAAGACTGGGGGCAGAGGGTGAGAGGGGCACTTAATCTAAAAAGGGCAATTTTTAAAAAAACTATTTACTACGACAACATAAATTCACTTAGAGGACATTTTAAGCTTAGTCAGTTTCCCTTTTGTTGCTCGAATTAACATTTCCTGATTGGTCTTGCTTATCCGATGGCTGATAATTGTACATTAGCTGTAGTGAGAATAACTGTAATCATACCATAGATAATTTGAGGGGACCCATGTAAGGGATGCAGCATTTAGGAACTGCCTCTATCCATTAGTGGCATGAGGGGCAATCCTGGAGTACATTTTCTATTACCCATCCTTAGATCAAAGTTGCATTTGAATATGGACAGGGATGAGCTTCATTTTACTTGAATGGGTAGTTTTTAACCCCCTGCTGCTCCAGCAGCAGCCCCCTCCCCAGCCACTCCAGCAGCAGCCCCCTCCCCAGCCACTCCAGCAGCAGCCCCCTCCCCAGCCACTCCAGTGTTCCATTACTTGACCATATCTCCACAGTTACCATGAACACTCTTCAAACCTGTCAGTGTGCATACTGTTTTCTTATTTACTTCTACAATGATTACAGAAATTGAAATGAAATAAAATAGCTCAAACAATGAGCCACTTGCTAAACAAACAGTACAGGTTATCAATGAAAACAGACTTAGCATGAGCAGTAAACTTCTCTGCCCTTGAAACTCACATTCATTGAAAGGCACAAAAACCCACATTCATTTTGCATCTGGCCAGTGGAGGACTAAGCTTACTTCTGGGTTGTTTTCAAACCATAAGCTCCTTGCACATTTTTAGGGCCATGCATACATGTATGCGTTATTTGATTCACCTTCATGATTGTATTCATAGGTTCATAGGTAGGTACTAGGCTATCGGCCCTAGGGCCTATAGAATCCCAGCCAAAAAGGCACCCCTGGCTTTTGCCACCCAAGAAAATTATTTAAATTGTGTTCCTTGTATAATACAGCACCACTTGTTAGAATGTGTTTTAAATTTGTAGTTTTGAACAGTCTTCTAGTAAGCAATGAAACAAAATGTATGAACCAATAATGACAAAACTACTAATTTCAGAAAATTTCAACCGTAAAAGTCCATTCAGACTTCTGTCATTACAATCCACCAATATCAGTAAGTATGCAAAATCTCTGCAGAAGTCATTTAAATAATTCCACATTAAAGGGATCTGTAGCTAATGAAGGGGGTGCTGCTAGCAAACAGCTTTATATTTCATTGTTTCTTCTACATTGCCTATGTTACATTAAAAAATGATAAGCTAGTAATATTGCGATAGGGAATGGATGGCAAACTGATAACAGGTTCATAGTTACTAGGTAACTCTTCCAGAGGACATTTACAGGACTGCAACATCCACTTCCTTTAAAGTACAACACAGTACAGTGTCAGCGATCTATCTGCATACTGTGGGAATAGAACACACAGCTTTCTGCATCAAAACCAAGTATACTACCTGTTGTGCTACTAACAATGCAAGAAGACTTGGCATAAGCAGCATTAAACTTCTCTTCCCTTGAAGCTGTCACCTCCTTGTAAAATCCTCACTCAACTCCTTAAATCACAAGTGGTGGTATGAGTAGAGAATTCAGGCTCTTGTTTCTTGTACCTAAGGTACAGGGTTTGAGCCTGAGTAACACTATAACCACCAGTTATACCTAACTGGGGTATTTACACACATGCACATACAACCCCCAGCAGCAGCTTATATCTGAAATCTCCTTACCTGCACACACTCATTAAGAGCTGTACACCAACAGAAGTTTAAAATGTGTGATTTCGCGCACTTAAGTGTGTGTGGGTGTCAGACGCACACAAGATGCCACAATAGAGTTTTTCACTGCCACAGGGGTTAGACAAGATGGACTTGTAAAAGTGGGGGGAGGGGGGCGTTCCCTCCCCCCTCGCTCAATGGTTCCAACGCCCTTGTGCAACAGTGAACTAATGGTGAGCATAGCAGTGTTGTGTAAGAACTTACCATAACATGAGATGATGGAACAGCTCACTGTTGTGGTATGTGCACTCTCCCTCCATCCCCTTTTCTCATCCTTGTTTTTCCCTTTAGGTCAAGGTGGAACCCATATTTACCTAACCTTTCCCTTCAAAATTGCATTTTACCTACGTCTATCATGTTTATAGCTAGCCTCAGTACCTACTTGATCAAGAAACCTCAGAATTTTTTTTTCTTGTACATCCCTTATATACCAGCATATATACCAGCACACAGTCCTTGTGCATGGGTCTGAGGTTGGATGTACAGAGGAACCCTTAAACTTTGGCATACTTGCTTGACTGTGCGGTATCCTTTATCAGGATATGTCCCATCTGTCAGCATTACTGAAGAGTGGTCTATTTAAACTTCTGCTCTTACGGTAAATTCTTACACAACTGTACTTTCTTTTAAGTTTCCATTTTTACATGGAATCTTATGCTTGCTAATATGTTGTAGCAACTATTAAAATGAGTTAATGTACTACATACATAAGCCATCTTTCTAGCACCATAGGGTTTTATCAAGAAATGTGTGTAATTAAAAACATTGCATGATATGGACCTGATCAGTTAGTCTGTAATGGTTACCCTTTTATGTACTGTATTAACCGTGAAGTTGATTTTTTTTCTCTAAATAAGTTTCTTAAAGCTTGAGTCACCTTACCACTTAAAATGCTATGTCACTTTATTTTATTAGCTGGATGTTGTTCTTGAGACTAATCTTGCAACCATTCGGGTTCTGGAGAGTCTCCAGAAAAAAATTTCTCGTATGTCTCAAGAGGACCAAGAAAAGTTTCGTTTAGACGACTGCTTAGGTGGGACATCAGAGGTGATTCAGAGAAGAGCAATTTATCGTATTTATGGAGATAAAGCACAGGAAATAATAGAGAGCCTGAAGAAGAGTCCTGCTACTGCTGTCCCTGTTGTTCTTAAAAGGTATGTCGTGGAAGGTCACCTCCTGAGTTACCTTTAAAAGTTGCTTAAATAGAATAATAACTGTGTTTATACTGTCAAAGAAAAAAGCAGCACTTGTGAATTAGTGTATTTTGTTTTAGAGATTTTTCATATCTGATATGGCAAATGAACAGGAACATTCGGGAACTGTTAAGTTGCCTGACACTGATGTCTAAAACTGTAATGTATAAATCACATATGTAACATCAAGGACCTCCATTAATGTATCCTTTAGTTGGGATCACCTTCTCCACCAGCCAGCATTTTCAGCCTTTTAGAAATCCCTATTTTCATGGCTACATACACACATGTGACAGTGTGAGCAGTGATATTACACATGTATTATGTATGGCTGCTCTTCTTCCACCCTTGCGGGCTCATTTTTTTATCACTCACACAGTTTATAATATGATCTTTGCTCTAGTCAGAGGTTCTCTGTTATTTCTCTGTAGTGATTGCAAAAGGAAGTTTTCCAGCTTCATTTGCCCGAGTATCCTAAGATTAGCAGGAGAGCTTTCCATTCAAGGTAGCCAGTAATGTGATGCTTCATGCCTGACAGGTATGCTTGGGAGATTGTTTCAGCACTTTTTTCTGTCTTGTGGACTTCACAGGAGCTAACCTGGCACTAACAATATACAGAACTGTAAGGAAAGTAAGATGTTGGAGTTTTTGATGGGGAAGGCTTACATTGCTTCTCCTCATGCACTTATGGCTTTGAAATTCTAAACTTCCATTTTAACTATTAGAGGGACATCTTTGGACTAATAAGACATGCCAGATAATTCAGCTGAAACCCTGAGGAGGATAATTTCTCAGCTGATGCTGACCACTCCCAGAGTGGGGAAAGCTGTGTATTAACTGGGCTGTACAGATGATGTGAATACTTTTATTTTCATGCCATACGTGTGTGTTTCGGGAGTGCTGTCATAGGATCAGTACTAAGTAGAGTTGCCACCTCTCCGGTATTTTTCAGGACTATCAGAAAGTTGAATGTTTTTCTGGTAGTCCGGAAATCACTATACAAACTCTGGCGTTCTGTTTATTTGTACAAAAAGAATTCTGGAGTTTGTAAAAACGCAGACTCTGATGAGATTTTTAATTGAAAAGCATCACTAATGTGACACTGGAACGTCCTAAAAAAGGGGAAAAACAAAATAAGGCATGCCACCTTGTAATGACATATGCTGTGACATCATAAAATGTTAAGGAAGGTGGGTGAGGTAGTTGGGGAAATGGGTGGAGAGAGGCAAAGTTGTGGGTATTGCAAAGGGGGGCTTTTGGTCTAGTTTTCATCACATAGAAATGCAGCAACCCTAGTACTAAATAGGTACGCTTAGGTTAGGTATCTACTAGTGGCAATGAATGTTAAGGGACAGCATT
The DNA here is from genome assembly GCF_019279795.1 of Protopterus annectens. NCBI lineage: Eukaryota > Metazoa > Chordata > Ceratodontiformes > Protopteridae > Protopterus > Protopterus annectens. Next base: position 152,597,637 of record NC_056747.1, read on the forward strand.
CAGGTGCCCCATTTACACAGGAATTTGTTGTTTAGACTTATTTCCCTAAACTTGTTTAATAAAACTCGTATAAGGAGAAAACTATGGTATCACAAACAGTTTTAAAGACAGATCAGTTTAAACGGGGGAAAAAAGACTTCCTTTGAAAAGAGACAAGCATGTAGAGGAGGCAGAGGAAAAGGGAGGTCACCTTCTTTCAAAAAAGTGCAAAAAAAACCAGACCTCCTTCCTAGGCTCCTGTGCACATTCTAGGAGTGAGAGCCTCCCTCTTCAGAAAAAGTCTGGATAGAAAATGTCACCAGGCTTCAAAGCCATTCAGCGCCTCCCCTATAGTTAGACCTTAAGCCTAGCCTTTTTCAAAACACCTAGCACAGTCAATAGAAGTTAAGAAAACACATGAACAGCCAGTAATTCACCAGTATCTTACTTCCTTTATTTCCAGCGATCTGGTACCTCGGCAATTCGCCTTCAAGGATCACAATTAATTCAGTACAAGCATCACATTTATATACATACTCATTTAAACAATTAAATCTCCTAATTGATTAATTAAACAATGAAAAAACTTTTAAAGTGACCATAGACTAATTATAAACTTTTATGATATAAATATAAATATAAAATAAATAAATAAATGAATGTATATTCAATATATATATATGTATATTCAATATTTAATATTTAACATCCAAAATTCATCAATTGAATATATATATATGTGGTCAGACATATATATACATATATATTTTTATTTTCTATATTATATTATTATTATAAAAAAATGTTGTGATATATTCAAATAGTATACACACAGCATATAGAAATTAACATACATCCAGTTTTATTTTATTTTTATTATTTTTTATTTTTTATTTAACATATCTTGGTTCACATTACTCATAGATGTATTTGTTTTATATCAATGAACAACTATTTACTCTATGACAGGTCATTTTTACATGACAAGTTATTTTATGAAAAAAGGAAAGACTTGTATGCATATTTATACAAATGGTGTTAAGCACTCAGTTGGTTTGGAGCAACAATTAACCAATTAATCAAGTTAACTAATTAACCAATAGTGGCTAGCAATGCTTGTATATATAAGGTGTTCAATTTTTACTGAATTTGTGATTCTGATGAAGGTTATTATGTGAAGACGAAAGCGCGCTCAATCACCAGTTTTAACTTTGTTTCGTGTCAGTTTGTGGTCTCTGTGAACATTATCGTAATAAATACAATTTTGGATTCATCCAGTGCTTGGACATTCTATTGTTGGGTTCCTGGTGACAGATTTTGGTTTTTAGCCTGGAGGACAGCCCTTTATGGTGCAGCGACGGATTTCTTTTCATTTTTTACAAGTGGTGGTGTGTGACGAGGAGTTTGAGGTTTATTGTTTCTAACCGTTGCCGCTACGAGGGAATCCCCATGGAGAATGACAACTCACTTTTAAGCCAACTTGTTCGGCTTGTACGAGCCCACTCGGAAGGAGCAACAGGTTCCGTTCAGTCACCAGGTTCTAGCGGATCTATTCCCTGTGCACAACGCAGTCCGGAAATGACGTCTAGGTCGGGAGCGAGGACCGGAGTCACTGGGGAAGGTAACTGCCATGACCATGGAGTACAGATTACCATACCCGGTTCGAATGGAGGTTATACTAACAAAGCCGATACACGGACTAAGCAACGAGGGTTGGACAGTTACAGTAATGTGGATTTCACGAAATGGCTTGACCGTTCATTTTCCAAGGCGGTTGACGAAACGGTGAACACACGCAAGGATTACAGTTCTTATAAGGACAAATGTAAGACATTAGAACTTGAACTGAACAAATATAGAAATCTAAGCCTTGACAATTGGTATTTAACTCAGTGTGTAGAGCGCAAGATTGTGCCTAAAGGCCTTAGGCTAAATAAATATCCTAATAACATACGAGGAAATGGTGAGTTATTCAACACCATTTCAGATATTCTTAACGACTGTGGTATTCTTATTTTAAAAGCTATGATTTGTAGCAATGCTGATATTCTCTCTGACAGTAAAAAAAGAATAGATGTAATTCAGAAAGAAATTAGTAATGACCTACTATTTACTATTAAAGAGAATAAAGATATATATTATAAGGTACTTCACGATGTTGACAATAATGTGTTCAGTAATTACAAAAGAAAACTAAGTAAAATTGACCGGGATTTACGTGATTACCAAGAAGGAAGGGCTTATGTTGACCCGAATAAAACTTATAGGAGGTCTTTAAGGTATCAGAATTTGAGATATGATGGAAAGGATAACAGGGGAAATTCACCCATTCAATATAGGAACACCACTGGGGAAAATAGCATGTGGTATGGGAATCAAGACTTGAACATGGGTGTGAATGATATTGGTGAATGTGATGCAATGAACCAGGTTGACCCTTTAGGGGAAGAAATGGGGGAGGGACCCCGAAGATCAGAAAGGTTAAGGAACCAGAACCGGAACCGCTCCTATACATATGCGGAGGCAATAGGAGACAATCACTACAGGAAACAAGGGGGGAACAGATACAGATAGGGGGGGTAATCGATTTGGTAGAATTAGACACTTTACATCATTTGGATACCTATATAGACAATGACAATTTTAGCGAGGAAGATTATTCCAGAGTGGAACTACATTTAGAAGTCAACGATACAAAAAAGGATGGTCATGAGATAGTGTTATGTGACACTTTGGATTTTGGTGCACTTGAACATGTGGAGACAAACACATGCAAGATTTTTACACGTGATAATTTTAATATTTACAATTTCACTGATTTAGAAATCACAGTTGAATTTTTTATCTTTTTACTAAGGGGTTTTCATTTATACCTGTACACAAACCTAGGATTGAGAATATATTATTGGACATTAAGTTATTTGCTAGAAGCTAAACTTAAAGACTATATTTCAAAATGAAGTAACAAATACAAGGGAAGGGCTTAAAAGAAGAAGTACTTTCAACCCACCCCTACAACCTGATATTTTTAATTTTGAGACCTGTACCTTAAACATGGTTAGGGAAGGTTATTTATCACATGAAGCTGAAAAAAGAATATGTGAATTTAACGGATGAAGAAGTTAAAGTGTTGAAATTGTTACAGGGCAATGAGAGAATTAGGATTATGAAACCCGATAAGGGGGGTGGGGTAGTTTTGATGGACCACTGGGACTACACCAAGAGGATGGTTGAAATTTTGAATCAGGGCAATAGATACCAACTTGCATCTAGGAATGAGATGAATATATGGTATAGCAAAATTGACCTTTATTTAGAAGACAACTTGATTCAAGGATCTATTGACCTTGACTTATACAACTTTTTGAAGGTTTCCAAGCCAGTAATCCCGGAGGTTTTTGGAATACCAAAGATACATAAGGATGTACAAAATCCCCCTCTTAGGCCCATTGTGACATCCCAATGTTCAAAGACGCAGACTTTAGCAATATTTGTGGACAATAAACTGAAACCTTTATATAATTATTACCCCCATATACTAATAGATTCATGGGATTTTTTGGAAAAATTCAACAATATTCCTTACGATGATAGTTATGGTTTTATTACCATTGATGTTAAAGACCTTTTTTCAGTTATACCCCACAATACTGGTCTTAAATGGTTTGAGGATATGTTAACAGAGTTTAAGTTTTTAAACAATACTGATTTTCGATTAGTATTAGAATACATAGAAGTTGTCTTGAAAAACAACTTCATCTATTTCCAGGGAGACATTTACCATCAGATTGGGGGGGTGGCTATGGGGTCAGCCTGCGCCCCAATATATGCAAACATTATTATGCTCTACTGGGAACTTGAATTCGTATTTAAATCCCAATTTTGGAGATACATCAAACAATACTTTCGATTTTTGGATGATATATTTATTGTTTGGGATGGTAACACAGCATTGATCAAGGAATTTATACAATACATACATAAGACTACTAATTTTTTAGAGTTTACATATCAATATAATATAGATTATGCTAATTACCTTGATATTACTATAACTAAGAATAGAGAAGACAAGCAATATAAATCTAAGGTTTATAGGAAAAGTTGTTTTTCCAATTCTTATGTACATTTCCAAAGTGACCATCCCCTATATTTGAGAAGAAACATTATTAAGGGGCAAATGGTCAGAGCCTCTAGGATGACTAGTGATAATATAGAATGTAAACATGAAATGGACAAAATACAGGGTCTGTTTAAGGAAAGGGGGTATCCCATTGAATTAATTAAGAATGTAAAAAGGGAGGTAATGAAAAAACGTAATACCCATTACCCACCCTTGCTAAAAGGTAATTTGGATGTGGCTAATATCAGGAAACCTAAACATACGGGTATTGATAAAGAGGAAATTCCGAGACTGATATTTACATATCACAAAGGATGTGAGTGGATACAAAGGGGCATAAATGAGGTTTGGAAAATCTTTTCAAGGATGTCCAATAATTTATCAGTTTTTCAGCAACCCTTAAAATTTACTTACAGGAAAAATCTTAATTTTAAGAATTTATTTGAGAAGAAAAATCTATCAAAAGACAAGGGGGTGATAAACAAGACTGGAACACATAGATGTGGCAGGTGTGGGCAATGCTCCTTTATTTCTGGAAATAAGGAAATATTTGTGGAAGGTATTGGGAGAAAACTTAGGAGCAAAGGGTACTTCACCTGTTATACCAAGGGTGTTGTCTACCTTGCTTATTGTCTTACCTGTGGAGGATATTATGTGGGCAAGACGGAACGTCAGCTTAGAAAACGTATTTATGAACATATGAGAGATATTACTAGAAGGAATGACAGCAATGCCCTATTCAGACATACTAATATATGTGAAAAAGCTAATTTCAAATTCTGGGTACTGGAGGAGGTGAAAAAGAGTGACAGGGGTGGAGATTGGGAATCTCTATTGGAATATAGAGAGTTAATTTGGCAGCTTAAATTAGATGTCTGCGGTCCCAAGGGGATGAATGACCATCTATCTATTAAACCAGCCCTGAAACTCTTAGCAAATAACCCCAAATGAAAAAACTTTGAAAGTAACTACTGTAGTATAATTTTTGAAAATATATTCTTGAAAACACACATTTGAAAATATATTTTTTAAAACATATACATATTTTTTAAAATATTTATAAAATATTTATTAAATTATTTATTTAATATATCCTATGTATTTTATGTATTCAAGTGCACCATGTTTTTATCCATTTATTTATGTTGTTACTTATTTAATTAATTATTTATTTATGTGTCATATGAATTAACATCCAGTGTCTATGTACAACATTTAATATTTCAACATTCCATATTCAATATTTAATATTCAATATTTAATATTTAACATCCAAAATTCATCAATTGAATATATATATATATATGTGGTCAGACATATATATACATATATATTTTTATTTTCTATATTATTATTATAAAAATTTTTGTGATATATTTAAATAGTATACATATAGCATATAGAAATTAACATACATCCAATTTTATTTTATTTTTATTATTTTTTATTTTTTATTTAACATATCTTGGTTCACATTACTCATAGATGTATTTGTTTTATATCAATGAACAACTATTTACTATATGACAGGTCATTTTTACATGACAAGTTATTTTATGAAAAAAGGAAAGACTTGTATGCATATTTATACAAATGGTGTTAAGCACTCAGTTGGTTTGGAGCAACAATTAACCAATTAATCAAGTTAACTAATTAACCAATAGTGGCTAGCAATGCTTGTATATATAAGGTGTTCAATTTTTACTGAATTTGTGATTCTGATGAAGGTTATTATGTGAAGACGAAAGCGCGCTCAATCACCAGTTTTAACTTTGTTTCGTGTCAGTTTGTGGTCTCTGTGAACATTATCGTAATAAATACAATTTTGGATTCATCCAGTGCTTGGACATTCTATTGTTGGGTTCCTGGTGACAGATTTTGGTTTTTAGCCTGGAGGACAGCCCTTTATGGTGCAGCGACGGATTTCTTTTCATTTTTTACAAATGAATGTATAAACGTATGCTAAATATAAATAATTCATTAAATACCTAATTCTTGATTCATGCCGTTAGGCTTTAAGGTATGAAACTTAAAAATCATTGTAGTTTCAAGCTCCAGTAATTTTAGTACAATATCATCTCCCCTCTGAAGGAAGGGCTTTCCCAAAATACTGAATATTAAACTATTAGAAGAGCCACTATGTTTCTCTTGAAAGTGCTTAGCAACAGGCCTAACCAAATTTTGGTTCCTGATATCTTTTAGATGCTCTAAAATCCATACCCTTACCATTCTTTTTGTTTGTCCTATGTACCACATATTTTTACATGAACAGCCCAAAATATAAACCACCCTGTTGATTTACAACTAAAATGATGTTTAGAAATAAAATTTACATCATTGATAACACTCAGGTTCCTAACCTTATCACAAATATTGCAAGAACCACAGGGATAGGTGCCTAACTTTGAAATTATGATATTCTCTTTCCTTTCTATTAAATTATTATTTAACAATTCCTTAAGATTTTTCCCTCTTTTGTATGAGAATGTGATATGTTTAGGGAATAAATGACCAATAGATTCATCATCATTAACTAAATACCAATATTTTCTAATCAATGACACTAGTTTATCAGAAAAAGCAGTAAACTTGGTTACATAAAAAAGCTTTTCAACATCTTTATTCTGTTCCATAGTGAACTCTTCATGTCTAGATTCAGAATTTATCACATCTACTTTTTTTCCAAGTAATTTATCCCTACGTGCTAATAACTGTGTTTTATTGTAACCTGTTTCACCCAACCTCAACACAACTTTGTTCAATTCATTAGCTTTTTCACTAGTGTTACTAGTGTGGTCAGAAATTCTCTTAAATTCACCATGAGGTAATGCCTTCAATAGATGATCAGGATGGATGCTGGTCGTATGCAAAAACATGTTAACTGAAGTAGATTTTCTAAAAGGCCTAAATCCTATATTTTCCCCATTTATAAATAGTGACAGATCCAGAAAATTAATCCGTGTTCTATTTAACTCATAAGAAAAAGATTGTGCCCATTACTATTTAGTACCTCAAAAAATTCAATTATACCTCCCCTACAGATGAAAATAAGATCATCTATAAAGCGCTGATACAATATCACATTGTTCCTGAAAAAGTCAGTGGGATAAATGAATGTTTTTTCAAAAAAACCCATATATATATAACAGCGTATGAGGGCGCAAAAGCTGCCCCCATCGCTGTACCTTTCACCTGCAAAAAATAACTATTGTTAAAGAAAAAATAATTATGAGTCAAACAAAACTCTAATAAACTTACCAAAAAATTAGTTCTTGGCGCTTCACCCAACATATCAAAAATGGAATCCAGCCCTCATCTAATGTCTATATTTGTATATACTGATTTAACATCTATGGTTAACCAATAATAATCTTGATGCCATTTGATTTGAGATATACTATTAATGAGATCTTGAGTATTGGAAATATGAGCTACTACCTTGTATAAATATGCTTTCAGATGAAAATCTAAAAAAGTATTTACATTGTCCAAAAAGGAACCTATCCCCCAAAACTATAGGCGTGCCAGGTGGTTTTTGTAGATTTTTATGTACTTTAGGCAATGCGTACAGAATGGGTATAGCAGGTTTTTTGATATACATTCTACAAACACCTTTATGTTCAACAAAACCCAAACGTTCTCCTTTTTCTAACAAAAATAATAATTCATCATTGAACATCTTGGTTGGCTCATAATCCAATTTATTGTATTCCTCACCATTAGAAAGTAGAATATCAACCATCTCACAATAATCAAATTTGTTCATGACAACCCAATTCCCACCTTTATCAGCACATTTAAATATAAAATTAGATTTTAACTTTTTCAATTCCTTTAAAGCTTGCCATTCATTTTTACTTAAATTGTGACATCTTTTTTCCTTACAAAATATTTTATATGCTGTTTCAATTTCCTTAAAAAGAACTTTAAAGAAAATTGAAATGGCAGGTACATTAATACTGGGTGTAAACTTATTGACATTTCTTAGATGTGGCACAGTCAATTTACCATAACCAGTGTTGTAAATACTTTCATGGTTTACTTGTGCATCATTTTCATACAAATCACACAACTCATGAAGGTCTAACCCATCATAATCATATATAGACAAATTCAAAAGGCTGTCATCTAAATCAGTGCAACAGACATTGTAATAGACATTTCCAGAAACTGACTCATCTTCTCTTTTAAAATAAACTTTTAACAACAGCTTTCTAATGAAATCCTTGATTTCAAAATATATGTCAGCAAGAGAAGGAAAAAAAGTCGGTATGAATTTACTACCTTTGAACAAAACATTTTTCATATCATGAGTCAATTCCAAATTAGATAAATTAATACACATTAAAGTCTCTATATCAGCATTTACTTGGCTAAAACCTGCTTCACGTACCAATAAATTATTTGAAGCGGTTTCTTCCCTTCCTTCCATTTCTTCCCTTGTTCATCTGAAAGGAATCTCCTGTATTAGATGAAACTAAAGCACCATCAAGAACCTCAGCTGCACTAACAGTCGCTGAAGTATTGGCGAAAGTTACATTTTTAGGAACATTCCTTTCTGTTGAAGATGCTGAAATGCCTCGTTGTCTCTGACTTCCATTCCTGACCTTTGACCTGCTACACGCAGGTTCTCGTTGCCATGAAAACAGTATGCCAGTCTCATAGTCTTTCAAATCGCGTATCAGCTTGTTACGCTTCCTCTGAATGATTTCTCCTTCTAATTTACAGATTTTCTCATTCACTTTCAAAGTTTGCATCCTATAGCAGGACTCCCCCACCACCTCATCCTGCAGATGCAAAATATCCTTTTTTAACTTTTCATGAGCTCTCAAGTTACGTTTGATTAGAATATGAAGCCAGCTGATTGTACATGAAAGAGAAGCCTGTTTCCACTCATCTAAGAGATCAGATTCCTCTTCAGAAAACTGTGTGGCAGGAAGTTTGTCAATACGCAAGCCCCTTGGAGTAATGTTTAAACTTACATATTTCTCCAAGAGGCGCGTATCCAAATACAAAGCTATTTCTTTGGTCATGAGTCTTTCCAGCTGTACAAACCGCCCATCTACATCACAATCAGTACCCACGTTCCAGGGATCCATAGTAGTATACTTTCTATCACGTTCATTCATTATGTCGGAAAAAAGCATAGTTCCTGACAAAGCGCTCTGTTCAGAGCCTTCATTACCTTGCGACATATGTGATATAAAAATGTAGGTAAGCTGGTGAAAGAACTGGCAAAATAATCTATTTCAAAACACCTAGCACAGTCAATAGAAGTTAAGAAAACACACGAACAGCCAGTAATTCACCAGTATCTTACTTCCTTTATTTCCAGCGATCTGGTACCTCGGCAATTCGCCTTCAAGGATCACAATTAATTCAGTACAAACATCACATTTATATACATACTCATTTAAACAATTAAATCTCCTAATTGATTAATTAAACAATGAAAAAACTTTTAAAGTGACCATAGACTAATTATAAACTTTTATGATATAAATATATAAAATAAATAAATGAATGTATAAACATATGCTAAATATAAATAATTCATTAAATACCTAATTCTTGATTCTAGCCTTGTCTAGCTGTTGTTTTATAGAAAAACAGAGAAAGTCGCATTAGAGGAATAAGGAAAGGGATTTTATTCATTGCTTTTCTTCACCAAAAAGAGGTGGTCCCTGGGGACCTATCATGGATTTTTCAAGGCTGAACAGGTTTCTGAGGGTGACAAAGATTCAGGATGATGACACTCCAGACCCTTTTTCTGTTCATTCTACCAACTACCTTTTGGTCATCCTGGATCTGATGGATAATTAAGCAGTTCTGTTTACTAACACCATAGGCATTTCTTAAGGTTCAAGGCAGGGCAAGAGAAGGAACACATTCAGTTCACCACCTTGCCTTTCAGTCCGTCCACTGCATCCATCGTGCTTGCTAAATGTTTGGTCTCAGGTTTTGCACATTTCCTGACTGAGAAGTTTCTTCCCTCCCTGAATGATTGGCCATCTGATTCAGGCCTTCTCCAGAAAGGAGATGTGGATTGTGTTAGACTGTACTCTGCACTCCCCCACCCAGGTGGCAATGCTAATACCCCTTTTCTCCACTTACATTTCATCTCTTTGAGGTGGCATTGATAGTACTTTCCCCAAGTCAAAAATGGTTTCAGACACACCAAAGATCTTCCCTGCAGTCTTCCTTTATGCATAGCATTGTAAACTTTTCCTGCCAGGGACAGACTTTCTCTCTTATAGGTTCATAGATTTTTACTGTGCTACTAACCATGAGGGCCTTTTTAAGCCTAGCCATGCATCCAAAATCTCTGACAAGTTCATGTACCCTTGATAAGTTTAAGCAGGGGATTGGGAGGCGAAACATTTACAAACACGGGCCTGAACAATGGACCCTTTACAGGCTGCCTGCGTCCATTGGAGACATAGGTGCCAAACCAGGGATGAATTTCCTGTTCCCCATCCAGTTGTCCAAGTTGCACTTGAATTGGGTTAGGGAGGAATTCTGCTTCACATGGATGGGGAGCCATTTCCAGAGACAGAATAGTCTCTGGGATACATACCTGTCTCTCCAGCAGGTCCTATTTATACCACAGGCAAAGTTTTAAGTCTTCAGAACAGGTAATGGTGGTGGTGATTGCTTTGAAGATATGTAAGAGGATCGTTAGTCAGATCTGACAATGCCTTGTATGCCAGTCATATATATCCCTTCAACAGCCTATAGGGGACAGAATATAGAGATAGGGCCTTCAGACAGTTTGCATAGGACATGTTACTTATGCAGTGTATTCTTTTAGTGAGGAACCTTTGTGGACATTCCAATTTTTGCATTTGCCTGATTAGGTATGTACTAAAAGGGGGCATTGTACTCGGTGATAGAGCTGATGAATGTTGAAAACAGTGGAACAGTTACTTCCTTGGACCATGTATAGATGCCATACCTTTGTTTATAATGCATTCATGCACTAACTCATTTGCCCAACATTTTCTGGAATTCATAAATTCCAACGCCGTGGATCAGCTTGTCCATATCCCTGCCAGGGGCAGCAATATCTCGGACCTGGTCATTACCATTATGGGTAACTGATGCTCCACGCTATTGGTCAACTCCTCGCTGGTCAGATCCGACCACAAGCTAATCACCCTAGACATCCATACCCCCCCCCCATTAAGGAAACCACCGTAAAAAACCTCTCCAAAGCCAACTTCACGCTTTTTAAGACAGAAGTGGCAAACTTCATGGCACCCATTCAGACGGGAAGCAGAAGTACGACTGCTGATTTCCTATATAAATGTACTGTGTAAGCCATACCCAACAGAACAAAGACACTATCCTCCAAAAAAAGGAAGCCAGTCTGGTGGTCCCCTGCCATAAACAAACTCTACAACAGAAGGAAGGAGCTGTTGCAAAAAAAGAGTAAATCCCATGATTGCAGGAACTCTCTGGTTAGCCTCAGCAAGAAGCTGAGATCCCTCATAAAATCTTCCAAAGCTAATTACAAAAATAAAATCACCACTGATTCTAAAGGCAACCACAAAGCATTCTACAGCTTTGTCAAGCATCTCAATGGCAACACGCAGATCTGTTCTGAGCTACATCACAATGGCACTAGATATACAGAACCAACTGATATCGCCAAAATCCTAGCTGATAGATTCAGTGCAAACTTTACCCCCCCATCCCCCCAAACGGCCCATCTCTATACCAGAAGAATGCAAAGCCCCTGTAATCACGGACACACAAGTAAAGACTGCACTCGCCAAAGCCAAGAACACAGCATCCATGGAATCAGACAGCATCCCAGGCTGCATCCTGCACGAACTACAGAATGAACTGGCACCCCACCTAAGTACCATTCAATTATAGCCTCACTTCAGGCTTTGTGCCTACTGAATGGTGCACAGAAATGGTTATCCCACTCTATAAAGGGGGTGCCACCACGAACCCTGAAAACTACCACCCCGTTGGCCTGACTAGCCTGGTCTGCAAGGCCATGGAACGTGTCATAATGGAGCTTATAAACAAAACATAGGTAACCTCCAAACTCTGGACCCCACTCAGTTTGGGTTTGTAAAAGGTAGATCATGTCCCCTAAACCTGATTGACTTCTTTGAAGCAGTCACCAGAGCTGTGGACAAGGGTAAGGTGGTGCACACAGCCTATCTTGACCTCGCCAATGCTTTCAGCACCATCCCCCCAGTCTAGAATTATAGATAAACTCACTAGACTGCGCATAAATCCCTATTTCACAAGATGGGTGGCCAACTGGCTCACTGACAGAACCCACACAGTGAAAGTAGCTGACTCCAAATCTGACTTCAGACCAGGTACAAGTGGAGTACCACAGGGTTCAGTCCTGGGTCCTCTCCTGTTTGGTATTTATTTCTCCGAAGTCCAGGCTAATACAGCAGGTCTTTGGCTAACTAAGTTTGCAGAAGAGTGCAGACTAGGAGCCATAATAGAATCGCCTAATGATGTGGACAGTCTACAAAGGGGCCTCAATGAGACGGATGGTTGGTGTCAAAGTCATGACCTCAAGCTCAATGCCAAGAAGTGCATTGTCATCCCCTTTAGGAAAAACACTGTACCCATGAACTATCACATAGGCGGTAGCCTACTGATAAGAGACCTTGGGACATTGATGGGACAGTAACTTCTCCTTTGATAATCACATTGCCACAGTAGTCAGGAAATCTTTCTGTGTGGCACACCTCATCGCAAAGGGGTTCTCCTCCAGAAAAAGAGGTCATTGTTCTCTCTACTCATCCCTCATCAGACCCATTATAGAGTACAATACCCCATTTGGCATGTACCTCGCAAGACACCTACAACAGCTAGAAAGGCCACATAAATACCTCACTAAGAGGATTACCGGCCTCAAACATATACCATACATAGACTGTCTCAAAAAACTCCACCTCTGCTCCATTGCATATCGCCTACTCAGAGGCGACCTCTGCCTAACATACAAAGCCATGTCAAACCCAGATCTGTTGGACATGCTACACTTAAAGAAATCCCAATCTCTCCGAGCCACACGCTCCAGGGAACAGTCACCACAATAAACAGAACATGCTGTAGGGATAGATTCCTGTCCCAGAAACTTCTTATGCTCTGGAACAAACTGCCTATTCATGTTAAATAAAGCTCCCCATTGGCCCTCTTTAAGAAAAATCTTGACAGTTGGATGGGAAATAGGAAATTCACACCGGGGATCACTTCTGTGGTTCTGCTCAACCAGGAGCACAGGAAAATAAATTCTTGGGTGGCGAAACTTTTTTGGTTAGGCTTATATAGGCCCTAGGGCCGATAGCGTAGTACCTACCTATGATTATATAATGATTTCCTCACTACTGTAGACATGACATTGTAGTTTATTGGCCGTTTGGGCAATTTTTTCTATCTCTTTCATCTTTCTGGTTTAAAAGCCAGCATTTGCAGTTTCTCGCTTTTCCTGTAACTAGTCTAGTCCAGATACAGATTTGCTGTATCCAGGACTGTTTGTAAGCTTCTTAGCACCCCCACGCCTTTCTGTGTTGAAGGGAAGCCTTCTAGCTTGTCAGTGGGAGTGGTAAGCACTAGGTAGCCTATCTACCACAAGAGGAGTCATGTCTGGCTCAGAAATTGTAGTTTATTGGCCATTTGGGCAGTTTTTCCATCTCTTTCAACTTTCTGGTTTAAAAGCCCACGTTTGCAATTGTTTCCTGCTTTTCCTGTAACTAGTCTAGTCCAGATACACACTCGCTGTATCCAGGACTGTGTGTAAGCTTCTGAGCAGTGCCAAAGTTTGCTCTTCAATTTTTCTCTTAGATCTGCTAGTTCTTTCCTCTGCTGTACTTTTATGTACTTTTACTAGCTTATTAGTCTAGCACTTTACCAGACTTCTTGTAGAAGTTATTGTAGCACACAAAGTGCTACCAGCATTAAACGTTCTACAATGAAACCGATCCAGTACTTATTATTAATGCCCACCCCTCCAGGCATGTCTAACGGTCAGTTCCCTGTGCTTTCTCCTATTAACCTGGTGAACTTGGGCATCCTGAGCCAATGTACCAACTTCCTCATGTACACTGACAACCCTCTCCTCTTACCTCCCAGCACTCAGACTTGCGAGAGATGCACTTATATATCCAAATTGGAAGCCATGCACACTCCAGCCAAGACCGGAATAGCTGGTCAAAAGGAGAAGGTCAACATTTGCACCACACTACATGGAACACACAGCCCTCCAGAACACACACCAGCACTGCCTTCACATAAAAACACAAAGCACACGCCCACCTTTTATCGGAGGCTGTCAATAAAAATCTACCCAAACAGCAGAGACCTCCAAGGCAGAAACGCACTCGACCACCACAACACAACACTAATCACAAGACACACAACTCTCCTAAACAGTGTGCCACTCGACCAAAGCCCCAAAGGCAAAACAGCATGCCCAACACACTAGTCATAGGTGACTCGATAGTGAGGCACACTGATGTCCCACTCACTAGGCTGAATAAGGATAAAGTGGCAGTCCGCTACCTGTCAGGTGCCAGGATCTGCCACATAATGCATGCACTCAGGTCCCTCAGCAACAGGTACAAATATGACTCTGTCATTGTACATGTAGGTGTGAATGACCTGAGACAAACCTCCCTGGACTACATGAAAAGAGACATGGAGGGAGCTCTCAGATTATGTAGCCCAGGCAGTTATAACACTAGCCCTGAGCAGCATCCTACCATCCTCCAGAATGATACCACAGTACAAGCAGAAAATGATTGATTTCAGCAATTGGCTAAGTTTCTGGTGTCATTCTAAGGGGATCCAGTATCTGTCTGCCTGGAATGACATTACTGACTGACCTCAATGCTTTGCCAGAGATGGCCTGCGTCTGCCACCCTATGGCTTTTGGATACTGGCCATGGCTCTTGCCACCCCTATAGTGTATTTTTTAGGCCGTGTTCCAAATACCAAATTACCACCGTAACAGCTACAAAGAAATGAAATCTGAGGGTCATGTTGCACAATGCTAGAAGTCTAAATCTCAAAATGCACTCACTCGAAGCACTCCTTAAAATGGAGAACATCGACATTTGTGCTGTAACAGAGACTTGGTTCAAGGAAGCAGAAAGCACCCCTGCATTAACAAGCGGCAACTCATTCCACACCTTTCAGCCCCAGAACTTGGACCGAAGCTGCAAAGGCGATGGTGTTTCCATACTCAAAAAGGATGCGCACACCTACAGACTGGTAGCCCAACATAACTCATGCAGCTAGCATTGTGTAAGACAGCAATTCAGGTCGTAGCCTGCTGTAGGTCCCCAACCATGTCCCAAGACTCTCACTCCACGTTCATAAGCATCCTGGAGAATATTAGAGTCCAACTTAGCACTCTCATACTAGGCGACTTCCACTACTCCTCCATTAACTGGGAAAACTACTCGTGTACCAATGCACTTGCAGAACGTTTCCTGGAATTCATTAATTCCAATGCCCTGGACCAGCATGTTCTTACCCCCACTAGAGGTAGCAACATCCTCAACCTGGTTATTACTAACATGGGCAACCACTGCTCTACACCAATAATCAACTCCTCCCTGGTTAGATCCGACCACAAACTAATCACCTTGGAAATCTACATCCACCCCACCCCACAAAGGTAACCACCATGAAAAACTTCTCCAAAGCTAACTTTTGGCTCCTAAAAACAGAGGCGGTTAACTTCATGGCACCCATGCAAATGGAGAATAGTTGCATGACTGCCAAAATCATACACCAATGCACTGTACGAACACATACACAAATGCATGGATCTCGCCATACCCAATAGCACCAAGACGTTCTCCTCCAAAAAAAAAAAAAAAAGAAGCCAATCTGGTGGTCCCCTGCCACAAACAAATTCTACAACAGAAGGAAGAAAGTGATGTGGAATAAGGTGAAGTCCCAAGACTGGAAAAACTCCCTTGTCAGTGTCAACAAAAAGTTGAGATACCTCATCAAATCCTCTAATGCTAGCTATGAAAACAGAATTGTAGCAAATAGTAAAGAAAACCCACAAGTTCTTCTATAGTTATGTAAAGAATCTCCATGGCAATACCCAGATTTGCTCTGAGTTACTGTACAATGGTACCTCCTGTACCGAGCCAACAGATAGTGCCAATATACTGGCCGACAGATTGTGCCAACTTTACCCCTCCCCCTAAAGGACCAATCACAATACCAGTAGTTTGCCAGGCACCCAATATTACTGCTGCACAGGTTAAAACTGCACTGTCCAATGCCAAGAATACAGCTTCTGTGGGACCTGACAATATCACTGGCTGTGTTCTACATGAACTACAGAGTGAACTGGCACCTCACCTGTGTGCCCTGTTCAGTCACAGCTTCACCTCAGGCTTTGTCCCTACCAAGTGGCACATTGCTACAATCATCCCTCTCCACAAAGGAGGAGCGACTACAGACCCTGAAAACTATCGCCCCATTAGCCTGAAGAGTCTGATATGCAAAACTATGGAACGCATCATCATGAACCTAATAAACAAAGATATAGGCAATCACCAAACTCTGGATCCCCCACAGTCTAGTTTTGTGAAGGGTAGATCATGCTTGTTCAACTTGGTTGACTTCTTTGAGTCAGTCACCAGAGCTGTGGATGAAGGCAAGGTGGTTCATACAGCCTACCTTGATCTGGCCAAGGCCTTTGATACCATTCCCCACTCAGGAATCAGAAAAACTCACTAAGCTAGGCATCAATCCTTATATCACTAGGTGAGTTGCAAACTGGCTCACAGATAGAACCCACAGTGTGAAAGTAGCTGACTCCAAGTCAGACTGCTGACTAGTCACGAGTGGAATCCCACAGGGTTCAGTCCTGGGTCCTCTCCTGTTTGGTATCTACTTCTCTGAAGTCCAGGCCAAAACGAAGGGACTCTTGCTGACAAGGTTTGCAGACGATTGCAAGTTGGGCGCTATTAACTCCCCAAGTGATGTTGACATCCTACAAGATGGCCTCACCGAGGCCAACGACTGGTCTCAGAAGCATGGCCTTAAGCTCAATGCCAAAAAATGTCATCATCCCCTTTGTGAAAAACCCCATTCCCATGAATTACCACATCGATGGCAGTCCACTGAACACAGAAGACTTTGTAAGAAATCTGGGAACACAGGTTGGCAGCAACCTCTCTTTTGATCACCACATTTCCACTGCGGTCAGAAAGTCCTATGTGGCACATCTTATTACTAAGGGTTTTGCATCCAGGAAGAAAGAGGTCATAGTCTCCCTCTACTCTTCCCTCATTAGGCCAGTCATTGAGTACAGTGCCCCATTTGGCATGTCTTTGACAAGACACCTGTGACAACTGGAAAAAAAGTACCTCACAAAGAGGATCTTAGGCGTTAAACACTTGCCCTATATGGACAGACTCAAACTCCAACTATTCTCCATCTTATATCGCCTACTTAGAGGCTATCTCTGCTTGACTTGCAAAGCCATGTCTGACCCAGCTCTGTTAGAAATGGTACATCTAAAGAAATCTCACTCCCTCTTCACCATACGCTTCAGTGATCTCAACCTCATTACCACACTCAACAGAGAACGTACTGGAGGGACAGGTTCATAACCCAGAAGACTGCCCATGCTATGGAATAGACTTCCCATACATATCAAGCAAAGCACCTCACTGACCCTCTTCAAGAGCAATCTTGATGAGTGAATGGGAAGTAGAAAATTCACCCCGGGGATAACTCCAGTGGCTCTACTCAACAGAGGCACTGGGAACTAAGGTCGGGTGACACAATACCAGGATAATCCTGTGGCTAGGCTTTTAAAGGCCCAGGGCCATTAGCCTAGTACACACCTATGTACCTATGTGATGGGCAAAAGCCAGATTGCTGTTTGTGTGTGTGTGTCCAAGTTCTTGATTACTGGGTCAACTCTGATGGGTGTGTTGTCAATATGATAGTTAAGCAGGGATGGAGGACTTCCCAAAAGATACTATTATGCATTTCTTGGCATTTAGTTTTAGTCCATGACTCTGAGACCAGCTGTTTGTCTGTGTCAGCCCATCCTGGAAAACATATCAGTGTGGAATTCAATGACAGGTCCTAATGTGCAATCATCTGCAAATTTGTCAGACAGAGGCCACTGACATTGGCCTTGACCTCAGAGAAGTAAATGCCAAAAAGTATGGTCCCAGGACTAATCCCAGAGTGTCTCCACTTGTGTCTGGCCTCTTTGTAGAGGGGGCCACTCATTTTAACTTCCTGGGTCCTGTTTGTCAGCCAGTTGTCTACCCATTGGGTGATATAAAGGTTTGTATCTAACCTCTTGAGTTGGTCAACAATGCTTGAGTGGGGTATTGTGTCAAATGCCTTGGTCATGTCAAGGTAGGCAGTGTGAACCATTTTGCCCTTGTCCATTGCTTTGGTGACCTTCTCAAAGAAGTCCACCAGGTTGAGTAGGCATGACATGCCGTTGATGAAACCAGATTGGGTTGGGCCCAGTGTCTGGAGGTTTACTATGTCATTATTGATCATTTCTATGATAATTTTTTTCTATGGTTTTGCTTATGAGACTTTATGGGTCTGTAAATGGTCACCTTTGTGCAGAGGGATGACTGTTGATCTCCATTCATGAGGCATGAAGCCTGTTTGGAGGCTATAGTTAAATAGCGATTCTAGATGGCCTAATGGGTTGTGTTTCATGCTGTTTAGAAGGCATCGTAGGATATTGTATGGACCCATTGATGCAGTGTTCTTGGCCTTGGAGCATTAAGGACCTGTTCCCTAGTGATGGGAGGGAGAGTTATATTTGATGGTATTCCTGAGGGAAGGTTGAGGGGAAGAGAGGGGTAAAGTTGGATCCGAATTCATCAGCCAGTAGGTTTGCCATATCTTCTGCCTTACTGTAGGTGGCTGGATTTACAATGAACTCTGCACACAACTGTGCATTACCTTTGAGGTTACGGACATAGCTAAAAAATGCCTTGTGGTTGTCCTTGGCCTGGGGGGGGCAAATTTTGGCTTTGATAGACTTCATTTGTCTGAGTTGATAAGTTTTATATGAGAATGCTTTTCTTACTAGGTGCTGCTCCTCCTAATTTTTGTCATGATTTTCTTCCTTCTGTTATACAGCCTACTGATTTTGTGATTCCACCAGAGTGGCTTGTTTTTTGAGTTAGTAACAATTAAGTTGTTTGTATAGGGTTTCTGTGAACAGTTCTGCATAGGCAGCGGTGTTGTCAGGTTTTATAGGGGCTTGAAATTTTGCTAGGTTATCACTTAATAGCAGGAAGTTAGCCTTAGAGTAGTTCTTGAATATTCTAAGGTTAGCTGGGATTCCAGGTTTTATTTTTACATCATAGGAGACCATTTTGTGGTTTGACCTTACCAGGGAAGACATTACACTAGGGGGTGTGCAGCACTCGCATATTAGTGAGGACCAGATCCAGTATGGTTGTCCCCAAGCTTGGTGTATTGATAGTCTGGTCCAGAGATTTTTTTTTGTTTACAAAATCCAGGAATCTCTGTGTCTGTATGTGTGGCGTCATATAGGATTCCCAGTTAATAGTGAGGTAAAGAAAGTCGCCCAAAAATATGGTATTGGGTTGGATGGTGAATGTTTCCAATAAGTTTAAATATATGGTATGGGTTTCCTGGGTTGTAGAGAGAGGGGGCCTGTGGCTTGCAAGGAAGTGGTATTGGATTTGCCTGTGGTGATTTGAACATGGAGAAGCTCAAGTGCATTTTCCTGTTTGACCAGCCTTGAGGTATCTTTATTTTTGATGTAAATCATGACACCTAAACCTTTAGTCCCTGTGTGTAGTAGCTGGTCTAAATGCATGAAAGGCATTATAACCTTGCACTATTTTTGTGCTGTCTATGGCTGTAAACCATTTGGCAGTGACCTCACAGACGTCAGTATTCTTTAAGGTGAAGAAAGGTGAAGAAAGCTTCAAGGCAGTGAAGTTTTTTGTTTAGACTCTTAGCGTTAAGCAGTAATACCGTTAGTAAATCAGAAGCAATAAAATCTATGTCAGAAGCACTTTCACTTTGGCATTGCCTAAAAAAGGCACTATGGGGGAAGACAATGTAATTGCTAATATTCGAAAGCCTAGACGGAAGAGATGCAAACCATCCCTGACGAAGCAGCATGGTCTGTTGTCCATCTCTGTTCATGCTGACAAATATTGCACTCCCTTAGAATGACACCAGAAACTAAGCCAGTTATTAAATTCAGTCAACTTTGGTTTGTATTGTGGCATCATCCTTGAAGAAGGTAAAATGCTGCTCACTGCTAGACTCATGCAAGCCTGGGGGACACATTCTGAGAGCTCCATGATGTCTCTCTTCATATAGTCTAGGGTGGTACGTGTCATGTCATTTACACCCACATGGACTGTAATGGAGTCATACTGGTAGTTTTGGACCCATGACCCGAATGCATGTGTAATGTGGTGGATCCTGTCCCCTGTTAAGCAACTGACCGTGACTTTCTGCTTAGCCTGGTGAGAGGGCCACCAGTATCTCACACAATGGAGTCTCCAATGACCAGAATGTTGGATTGTGTCGTGGTTTGCCTTATGAGCTTTAGAAGTAGAGGCTGCATGAGATGTGGCTGTATGTGTTGATGAGGGTGTTTTTGAAAGAGTGCATTCAGGGCTGCTGAGGGTACTTATTATGTGTAGTTTGTCTAAAGAGTTCTTTGGGGTTTAGGAAGGTTATATTTAAGTGCCTCAGCATATCTGAGTCTACGTGTCTGCTTTGGATTATGTGTGGTGGGTGAAGCATACTTCTGACAGCTTTATTTGCATTAGGAGTCCTTTTATGTGAGGGCTTTGCCTCCAGTGACATTGTGTAAATACATCAGTCACATACCATATCAGTTTGTTTGAGAATTAACTGGTTGTCAGTAAACATGAGGCAACTTCTGCATTGCCTCAGAAAGCCCATAGCCACCAAGCAGGTAACAGAGATAGTGGGAAAGTTTCATATCCATGGCAACAGACCCTTTTTTATTGATTAGACAGTCTGAGGATGTAAAGCAATGTCAGGAGTATCTGGTTTGCAACTATGGGGCAGTGCTTGTCACTGCAAACTAGTTGTCCTGCATGGAGCTAGGTATTGGTGAAATTTCAATTGTGCTTTTACAGGAAAAAATGAGACTCAAGGTGTCTGTGACTATCCCGGGCACTGCCAAACACTGGAGAGGAAACTAATAAGTAGGTTCTGATGAATTATGGACAAATCAAGCAGTTCTTACTGAAAAGAAAGAATTAGTTTGCCAGGAATAATGAAAGGAGAGGTGTCATTTGAATGGCTACTGCTTGGCTACTACTAGTGCCAGTCTCACCACAGCTTCATTCTGCTGGGATACAGTGCTTCTTTGCTTCTTCTCTCACCTGAAGCAAAACATGAACACCAGTCCCAAGTTGAAAATCAAACCACAGCCTGTTTGGTGATCCACAGTGTTGTCACACATGATGCAAGGATCTGTAAGCTTATTGTAGCCTTTTCCTGGTAGATGCATTGAATAGCAGCCACACCAATCAGGAACATCAAGCACAAGCATTCACTGCCCAACCAGAAACAGTCAGGAATCAGTGCACTCTCCTCTTTCTCTCACCAGGAGCAAAATATAAGCAAAATTTCCAAGCTGACACCTATGAAAAGCAGTTGTTAGGCTTTCTGGTGAGCAGCAGTCTCCAGGAAATGTCCCTGTGCTCCTACTCTCACCAGGAGCAAAACAGAAGCAGTAATCCTAAGATAAGTACTGGAAGGCAGAATGTGGCCTCTGCAGCAATTGGTGGTCTTGAGTAGATGCTACATATTTTAAAGGTAAGATGGGAAAATGGGTTAATATCCTAAGAGCTGCACTGTTCACTACACATTTAGATGGGGGGGGGGGTGACTAAGTTTTAGCAATCTAAGTGAAGCGTCACTAATTTTAAAAGTGTAAGATAGATTGGAAGGGACTGGGCATTTTGTATTTTGGTTATGTGGAATACAGTGGGATGGCTAATAAATTTAAACATTTGAAGGGGAGTGATTTCACAAAATGATAATTTTGTGCTTACTAACAGCAGCCAATGAAAGGGGAGAGGGAAGGAGATATGTGGTTAAATTAACATAAGGGACAGGTAACTAGAAAGACAGTTGAGTTTAAAAAGACAACAGTGCCAGGGTGGGAAAAGTGGGAACTTCTTTTTAAACCAAGCCCAGACTTCAGGCATGTCATCTTGAATTTTCTTGAAGAGCTTAGGTATAGGCTGTTGTCAGCCTCTGCAGTAATGATACTCCTGGCCAAGTACTTTTATGAAAAAAATACAGTAGTGCTTAAAAAAAGTCTGTGAAAGCAGCACCATTACCAACTTAAAGAATACGAACGACTCAGGGTAAAAACAAGGTGCATAAAACAGATACGTAAAATGAATATGCAAGTTAACACACAAACATACGTTTATTCAAACCAAAAATAGAAAAAAAAATAAAAATGGTTAGCACTTTCACAACTACACTAGTTGCTTCATCAGACTGATGAAGCAACTACTGTAGTTGTGAAAGCGCTAACCATTTTTATTTTTTCTATTTTTGGTCTGAATAAAAGTATGTTTGTGTGTTAACTTGGTGCATTTTATTTCATTTTACCATCACCAACTTGTTGAGGTACTGTCACTGGTTCTCACTAGTCAAAAAAAAGTGCTTGGTTGTCTGATCATGTACTAAGCAATCAGATAAACTTTTCAAGACAGCATACAAACCATCACTGTGGACACATTGGACCTGATACAGAGAGCTCACTGTCAAAACCTCAATGTGCGGGAAGTATGAAGTATTTGTGAGGAGATGCATCTGTTTAAAGGAGACAGTTGTTTGAACTAGCCCTGAAGGCATTTAAGACGGTCTCTTATCTAGTGACTCTTCAGGTGGTTACTGACAACACAACCGCTATATGGTGTTTAAAACACAAGATCTGATGTATTTTTCATTCATTCCTCAACCTCTGGGTTCGGATCAGATCCTCAGATCTGACTGTCACTTTATATAGCCCTAGGATCTGATTTTCTAGTTTTTCCCTTGCCCATAATGCCTCATTCCCTCAGGTCTTGTTTGCCACTCATTAAGACAGACCAGGATTGCAACTCTCTCAAGCTCCTAGTGGCATAGTTCTCAACCAATCCGGGACAGATTTCAACAGAAGGGACAATCGGACATTTTTTTTTTTTTTTTTTTTTTTGATATTAATGCTATTAACTTGAGATATTGTCAGTCTGCCTGGGATGACATGCTGGACAAGCCACGCTGCTTCGCAAGGGACGGCTTGCACCTGTCACCCCTGGGCTTCCGGATATTGGCAAAGGCTCTTGCCACCCCCATAGTGCCTTTTTTAGGCAAGGCTCAAATTCTAAACCTACCACCCTAGAACACCAAAAAGGAAAAAAACTAAGGGTAATGCTGCTCAATGCCAGAAGTCTCAATCTCAAGATGCACGCACTCGAGGCCCTTCTCAATATGGAGAACATCGATGTCTGTGCTGTGACAGAAACCTGGTTCAAGGCTCCTGAGAGCACCCCAGCACTAACAGGTTTCACCTCATATCATGCTCCGCCCCAAAATCCGGACAACACCAAGAAAGGAGGGGGTGACCATATTCATAAAGGACACCCACACCTCAAGGTTGGTGGCAACGCATGATGCATCGGAGACCATCCAGGTGCAATTAACCATAGGCAAGACTGCTCTGCAATTTGTAGCATGTTACAGGCCACCCTCTCAAACTCAGGAACCTCACATGGCCTTCCTGAAAACATTGGAGGGATAAATGTATCTCCAAACACCATCATACTAGGTGACTTTAACTACCCTAATATAGACTGGGAACACTACTCAAGCCCGAACACTCTAACCCAAAGATTCCTGGAGTTCATAAACTCAAATGCCATGGAACAACTAGTCACCATCCCCACAAGAGGAGAAAACATACTTGATCTCATCATCACGAACATGGGATCAAAATGTTCAACACCGAAGTATACCCCTCACTGGTGAGATCAGATCATAAACTAATCTCGCTGGAGGTCCTCATCCCTGCCCCCACCTGAAACAAAAAAGACCACAGTGAAAAACTTCTCAAAAGCCGATTTCACACTTCTAAAAACTAGTGTGGTCTCGTTTAAGGCCCCTGAGCCAGTGGTAAACATTACTCAAACCGCTGAATCACTTACAAATGCCTTCTACCAGCACCTACAGGACTGCCTGGATCAGGCAATCCCAAACAAAACTAAGACTCTCTGTACCAAAGGCAAGCGTCCAGTCTGGTGGACCCCAGCCATAAACAAGCTCTACAACAAAAGGAGGAAGCTACTACAAGATAGAGCAAAATCCTTGAAAGGTAAGACACCTTTGATCATTATAAGTAAAAAACTAAGAGCTCTCATAAAATCATCCAAGGCAAATTTTGAGAGAAAAATCACCAAGGACTCTAAAGAGAATCATAAGGCCTTCTTTAGCTATGTTAGAAACCTAGGAGGAAACTCCCAGATATGCTCAGAATTAGTTCAAAATGATGTGAAAATTACTGAACCTACACACATTGCCAACATACTGGCTGACAGGTTCAGTGCAAACTTCTCCCTCCCCCAAAAGGAGAGATATCTATTCCAGAGGATTGTAGCCCCCAAACATCTCCAACGCCCAGGTGAGAACTGCCCTCACTAAGGCAAAAACACAGCATCCATGGGACCGGATGGTGTCCCCGGCTGTGTGCTTCATGAACTCAATGAGGAATTAAACCCACAGTTAGGACAGCTGTTTAATCTTAGCCTCACCTCAGGATACGCACTCAAGGAGTGGCGCACGCCACTGTGGTCCCACTTCATAAGGGCGGTGCCTCCACAGACCCTGGAAATTACCGCCCCATTAGCTTGACAAGCCTTATCTGCAAAGCCATGGAGAGGATCATAATGGAACTCATAAATAAAGACATAGGGAACTTGCAGACTTTGGATCCAACTCAGTTTGGCTTTGTCAAAGGCAGATCCTGCCTCTTAAACTTGGTTGACTTTTTCGAGACAGTCACCAAGGCCATTGATGAGGGAAAGGCAGTCCATACAGCCTACCTCGACCTGGCAAAGGCCTTCACACAGTACCCCACTCAGGTATCATCGAAAAACTCATCAGCTTGAATGTAAACCCATACATCACAAGATGGGCTGCAAACTGGCTAAGTGACAGAACCCACAGGGTCAGAGTTGCTGGAGCCATGTCAGACTCAAAGCCTGTCACAAGTGGTGTCCCACAGGGCTCAGACCTGGGTCCACTCTTGTTCGGCATCTACTTTTCTGAAGTACAAGCAAACACAGGAGGGTTATGGCTGACAAAGTTTGCAGATGACTGCAAACTGGGCCATAGTCGAAAACACATCTGACAGAGATATCCTCCAGAAGGGCCTCACAGAAATGGATAACTGGTGCCAGAGCCATGGCCTGAAGTTAAACGCCAAAAATGCATAGTCATACCCTTTGGGAAAAACAAGGCTACCCCTAGCTACCATATAGGTGGCAATCCACTGAGCACAGAAAAGTCATCAGAGATCTGGGGACCCAGGTTGACAGTAGCCTTCGCTTGACACTCATGTTGCTAAAGTAGTTAGGAAAACCTTCTATATCACCCACCTGATCATGAAGGGATTCACATCTAGATCAAGGGAGGTCATCGTCCCCTGTACTCATCACTTATTAGACCTATGATTGAGTACAATGCCCCGCTCGGAATGTATCTGGCCAGACACCTGCTGCAGCTTGAAAGGCCCCACAAGGTCCTCACCAAAAGGATAAAGGGTCTCAAAATATGTCTTATGCTGCCCGACTGAAAGAACTCCAGCTCTATTCAGTCTCATACCGCTTGCTCAGAGGTGACCTGTGCCTGACATATAAGGCCATGTCAAACCCAGATTTGATGAATATGCTTCACCTCAAAAAATCTAGATCCCTCAGAACCACAAGGGCGGGAGACTTAAACCTTGACACGGTTATAAATAGAACGTGCTGGAGGGACAGATTCATCACCCAGAGACTCCCTATGCTGTGGAACAAAATCCCGGTACATGTGAGGCAGAGCACCTCTCTGGTCTTGTTCAAGAGGAATCTTGACCAATGGATGGGAGATTGCAGATATATCCCAGGGATTACTTCAGCGTCACTGCTTGACAGAGGCACAGCAAAATGATAGGCATAGTTTTTATTCAAACTAAAGGGGTGGCGAAAGCCACATAACTATGGGCTAGGCTTAAAAATGCCCTTGGGCAGATAGCCTAGTATGAACCTATGAACCTATGAACCTATAAAAGAATGCTAATTAATGTACATTTGTAAAGTAAAAGAAAACTATAACTCTTAATTATTGCCATAGTGTGTTGAGTATAATTCATCAACTTTCTTCCAAAAGTCACCAATTTTAGCAGGAATTAAGAGGGACAGAGTTAAAATTTGAGTCGAAATCAGGGATAGTTGAGAGGTATGCCTAGTGTGTTAGTGAGCTTTTTTGTGGATTCCTTAGTTCTCTGTCATCTTTATTCTTCTTTTTGTAACCACCTTACCTTGATGTAGAAAAAAAACAAACAAAAAAAAAACATTTTATAGGATCTTGGGTAAAATCTTTTCATTCATGTGTACTTCTTCATTGGTTTCATCTTCTCCTAACTTTCCTTTTTTCTCCTCTCTTTAGAGTGTGTAGATTGTGTACGCTGTCTGATAAACTGGTTGGTTTTAAAAAAAATGCACTTCTTGTGAGTGCAAGATTCCTCAGTCTGATGCCCACAGAGATGTGTTTACTGCTTAGGCCCTAAGCATTTGGAGTCCCCTTGCTGTGTTTGCGCAGGCTTTAACCAGCATGCCATAAGTGACAGAACAGATTGATTCTAAAAGGTCATCTGCATTCTTCTGCTTCTTCCCTTGGCACTTCTGCTTCAGGTGCTCAAACCCCCAAGAAATCTGAAGTATCCCGGAAACACCGTAAGCATTACCTGAATAAGTATTTTCCTCTCCCTGTGACTGAACCAGTAAAAAAAGGTTCAGAATACCTCGGATCTGAAGATTTCACATCCAACATCAGCTGTGATTGCCTCTCCTACAGCTCTTTCTCATAAGACCTCCCCAGAGTCAGTCCCTCTGAGTCTTGGATCTATTGAGCTCCATCAATCGCCTAAAAGATCTTCCACTCCTTATCTGTCAGGTCTTCCAGCAGTCTTTCAGAAGAGGAGGTTGATAGAACGATGAGGAAATTTCTGAGGACACAAATCCAGATGAGTTTTGCCAGCTCCATCCCCCTCTGGATCCATGAGCCTTTACTCTACCTTTATTCTAGTTGCTCCTTCTCAGATCTGACCACCTGTTTTGAAGCCCTCAGATGCGGAGGCCCAGAGTTGAGACATCAGATACGACAGTGCCCATCACTTTTAACTTCAACTAACTCCCTGACCCACTTGGCTTTGAGCAGGACGGAGCTGAAGCTTCGATGTATCTGAGGGGTTGACTTTGACTCCTAAGTTTTCGGAGCCATTGCTTCCCTTGAAGCTTTGGCATTTGACAGCTTGGTGCTGTCTTTCCCCTCAAAGCAAGAGATCTGTGGGCCTCAGGGATGGTCTGTTTTGAGAGTTTTGGCTCTTGAGGGACTGCTTTTGACCTCAATGGGTCTTTCTGCCTTTGAGGTGGTGGAGAGGGATATCTCTGTCTTAACTAGAAGAGCCCTGACTGCCACGTCCTCTGATCCATGTCCCACCCCTGCTTTTGGATCCTGTGCCCGAGTCCTCTCTTCTACCACCTGTAATACAGCCAACCCGGAAGAGCTTCCATTCAGTTCCAGTTTTGGAGGCTCCCCATCTCTTCCGATTACTCCCCGTAGCATCCCACCAAGGAGGTCCCTTGTAAGAGAGAGTGCAAAAGGTGGCACCTGGATCCCCCCCAAGAATCCATCACAGAGGACACCAACTTCAATGAGGGGGGAAGGGTCCCCAAGATCTCCACCTGAAGACGTTTCATTTGGAGACATTCTTGAAATCTCTCACCAAAAAGATGGATTGTTTGCCCAAAACCCTTCCCAGGAGGAATCGGTGTTTTTGGAAGCCTTCGGGTCTAGTCCATCTATATCTTGAGGGTCTCCCATGCGGACAACCTTATTGACCTTGTCTTTCACAGGATGTGGAAGGGGCCAGATGATGTGGAACCTATTTCCAAATGACCAGACAAAATCCTGAGTGCTCACACTGACAGCATTGGACAAAAGGTATCAATGTAGATGCCAAGGCTGCTGGAGCAGCCACCAAGAAAAATCTAGCAGAGCAAAGCTCCACTGTCCATCCCCCTAACAGGGAGTCTAGAACTTTGGACAGATTTGGGAGGTGGGTCTACGCATCAGCGACCTTCGCATTGTAATCACTGAACTATCTTGCACACTTCACTAGACTACAGAGGGACTAAATTAAGGAACTGCCTAACTCTGCCCCAGGGTCCATGTCTTCATAGGAACAGAAAACCCTTTCTTCTAGACTGGCCACCCTACAGTCGGTCTCTAACAATCCATGAGACTAATCTCACATGCCGCAGAGGGTACCTCAAAGATTGTCAGTTCAAGTATTACTATAAGGCGTCATGCCTAGATGCAGTTTTGTGCTCCGTAGAACCTTTCAAGGCATCCTTCGTCAGTCGTCCTTTTGATGGATTGTCATTGTTTGGCCCCACTGTTAAAGGGACTCTCTTCCATAGTGAGAAAGATGGAAAGACCTTGTCTGCCATCTGAATCTTTTTTTCTACCCCACAAAGACCTTTCTCCATGAACCAGCATGGTGGTAAGAAAATGCAGTTCAGAAAGTCTCAAGGTCCTTTTCAGGAATCATAGGAAGACTTTTTCCCCAGAGGCAGAGGAGGAAACCACTATAATGGTAGACACTGCCCACATGGCAGAGGGGGTCTGCACAATCAAGGATCACGATATTAATTCTCAGACAGATCCTTTCAGCACTTCTGAGAATTTGCCCGACTGTTCTTCTCTGGAGGCAGTTGAGGGTACTTTTCCTTGCAGCCTGATGCCTGGTTAGCCATCGAAAATGATTCTTGCGTGCAAAGGATCATGCCAGAGGATATTCCATTCCATTTTTACAAATACCAAAACAAGGGAAAAAAAATCTCCCCAATGTTCCACCCAATCAGAGGGAGGAAACAGCGTTACAAATTACAAAGCTCCTAAAAAAAACATCATCCAGAGGGTCCCACCAGACCAGATTGGATCCAGAATCTGCTCTAGTTTTTTTTTAGTGCCAAAAAGGACAGGGGGACCTCAGACCAGTCTTGGACCTAACATTCCTAAACAAATTGGTAGACAATTTGAGGTTCCAGATAGTCACAGTCCATTTCATTTTACCACTGCTACTAAAGGATGACTGGATGTGCTGAAGCGACCTTCAGGACGCCTGTTATCATATCAAAATGAACAGGCACTCCAGAAGGTTTCTCTGCTTCCAGCTGGGGGCCAGTCATTATCAATTCTGAGTACTCCGCTTTGTTCTCACCACAGCCCCCAGGATGTTCACCAAGTGTATGACAGTAGTAGCAGGTGACTTGAGACTGCATTAATTCAGGATGTTTCCTTATCTAGATGTGACTGGCTCGTAACCGCATCAGCCAGGCATCTCCTATTACAAGCGAGGGACTATCTACTGCATCTAGCTCCTACCTTGGGAGTCATGGTCGACATGCTAAAATCTTATCTACTACTGGTACAATTGATAGACTTTGTAGAAGCACATCTGGACACAGCCAGTTATCTAGCCTACCTGCTTCCAGACAGGATTTTCACTTTAAGACTGCATATCAGACAAATTCTGGCTATACCAACACACCCATCAGGTCTAGTCCTCTGAGCATTGGGTTCAATAACTGCCAAACTGCCATGATAATCTTGATTCCAACAACATGCTTACACTTGAGAATCCTTCAGTGGTCATAACACTTGTGCCCACTGAGTCATCCCATCAAGATTTCCTAAGTGTGCAAAGACTTGCTTCTGTGGTGGCTCCACTCGGAAGAAGTCACATAAGGATGATCCTTTGTTCTTCCTCCCCCCAATACCATGTTGACCACAGCTGCTTCCCAGCTGGGGTGGGGGGACATTACCTGGGTCAGACGGTCCAAGGCACGTGGTCAACACAGGAGACCAATTTGCATATCAGTGTTCTACAGATGAGAGCGGTGCTATTAGCATTACAAGCCTTCAGAGCTACCTCCCTCTAGGGACTATTGCAATACAAACAGACAACATGTCCGTGGTATAGTACATCATCAAGCAGGGAGGAACCAGATTTTACCCCCTGTGTTGAGAAGCAATGAGAGTTTGGCAATGGGTAATTTCTTCCAGCCGCAACACATTCTGGGGAAGTCCAACATTCTAGTGGACAAGTTTAGCAGAGTTATCCTGATGCCTCACGAGTGGTCTCTAAATCAGTCTGTGGCAAACACGATTTTCCACAAATGGGGTCAACCGTGCTGTGACCTCTTTGCTTCCCCCTTTCAACAACAAATGTAGCAGGTTATTTTCCCTGATCCCTCCTCAGGGATAGTCACCGAGAGATGCTTTAGTCCCTGTTTCACCTTCCAGTCTTCTTTATGCTTACCCTCCCCTACCCCTCAAACACAAGTTCCTTTAGAAAGCAGAGAGGTTGAAGAGCAAGGTGATCATCATTGCTCCCTTTTGGCCTCAACAGGTCTTGTTCTCCTTCCTTTGATTTTGCTTAATATTCCCTCCATGGATCCATGGATGCTGGAACTGTATTCAGATCTCCTGTGCCACCCATTGGGACAAATTCACCAAGATCTTCCAGGACTAAAACTATAACCGCATGGTTTCTCCAATTCTGATGGTAGCTAGAAACACCAGGCTGTCTTCATCGGTGCAGAGGATTATAATATCCTCACATAAAGCTTCTTCCAGAAAAATCTAGAAAAGTAAATGGAAGAGGTTCTCATGATGGGCTCACCAAAAACATTTGGACCCTTTTATATCTCCTATCCCTGCAGATGCTCTTCCTGTTTCACTGTTGCAGTCATCACACTTGGGTTATCTGCCTGCAGGAGGCCCTCCGTCAGCCCGAATACCAGAGACTTAGTATTTCTGTTTCGGATGCTGCTGTTCCAGGACTGACGTCAGGTCATCAGAGGTATTTAAACAGGCAGCCAACGCCATTACATCAGTCTTTCTTGGTAAGGAGCCCGAAGCAGAAGCAGTTTGCAAGTGCCGGTCAGCCGCTACCTGAATTTTCATTTACGAATTGAATAATCCTGAAGTCTCTAAAGCTAAGTACCCCATCGGGGATCCTTTTTTCTTGCTCTAACAATGTCAGAAAAAGTTAACAATTGTCCTGCTTGTGGAAAGCAAATACCTTACAGAGATTTTCATTCTTACTGTCTCACCTGTTTAGGCCCATACCATGACGTACCTCGCTGTCGGTTTTGTACCTTGTTTAACCCCCAAACCATTCGTCGTTGGGCTCTCTGTCACTAAATACTTTCACTCTCAATCTCCATATTCCAAAATGGTTTTGGTAAGCCATCTGACTACTGATATTCCGAAAAAATGTAAGGATAAAGACAGACCGCATAGGTCCAAAGCTTCCAACAACTCTTCCGTTAAGCTAGTCGCCAGTCCGCCAGTACTCAGGCGCTTTTGCAACCCCTGATGCCCGCTTCAGTGGATTCGCAGGCCTCTACTGAGACCGATTCGGTGTCTGGTATTCTGTCTGGTATGCTGCAAGACTCTCCTTTGACTATGGAACCTGCGGATGTCTCTACCTTGGATGGGTCCAGAGCCGCTGTGCAGGCACCAGCTTCTGAAGCAGCTCTTCACTTAACCGATGTTAGACTCAAACCGACAACTACTTTTCTATCTAAAACTATGAGTTTCTTAGGCCCAGAGTACGCACTAAGCCTAGAAAAACGACGACCAAAGTGCATGCACCTGCTCCCATGCCATAAAGACAAATGCCTAGAATGGCAGAAGACCTTATTAAGGTGATTAGGGGAAGTCAGCCTTCCCCTGCTAAGAGAAAATGAGACCATTCCCCTACAGCTTCTACAGACCACGATTCTGATGACTCTGAGGTTTCTGATTGTGAAGACATGCCCTTATCTGCTTATGAGGATTCAGATGCAGAGGAATCCATTCCCTCTGCCTCCCCTCCAGAGGATTTTTCTTTTGGTGAAACCTTGCATACATTAAGAGAGCATTTCCACAGGGAATGCCAAGACTGTCCTCGGTCCAAAAAGAGACTCGGAGAATTCCTAGAGGTTGCCTCAGCACAGGCCTTTAGCAATACCCCCCTGTCCTGGATGATGATGATGATGTTTTTATGGAATCTAGTCTTACTCCTGACACTTTACCTCCTGCCCATAGGAAACCAGACAGGTACTGCAGAGTACCTGACACTCACACATTTCTAGTCAAGAATCCTACTGCTGACCCAGAGATCCGTTTCCCAGGGGCCTAAAGGTATCAAGCCAACTACAGCCAAGAATCCCACCCTTCAGGCAGGGATTCCAGAGCTTTGGACAGATTGGGTAAGAAGGTATATACCTCTGCAACTCTGGCTATTAGGGCATTGAATTGACAGTTTTACATGCTGAAGTACCAGCAACATATTATGGAACTTATTAAACAAAAAGTGGCGACCTTTACAGACTGTGCAGAAAATAAAGAATTGCAGGAGCTTATGCACTCTGCAAGCCAGGTCAGCAAGCATATGGAGTGTTACTTTGATGCCCTAGAAGCATCTTGCCAGGCAGCAGTCACTGACTCTGTACTGAGAAGACATGTTTGGCTCAAGGAGCAGATCTTGCCAGACGATGTAAAATCAAAGTTACTAGATGCTCCTTTAAACAAGGACAGTTTGTTTGGCACCGAAGCAGAAGAGGTTCTTAAAAAGATGGAAGAAAAAGCTAAGTCTATGCAGACTGTTAAAGAATTCTTACAAGTGCAACCCCCTAGATTCAGTAGGCATTGCCTTTCCAAACACTGGTCCTTTCCAGCCCCCTCCAGGCCTTCCCAAACCAGACCCAGGGGTAACACACCACCCAGACTACAGTTTCAGGGTATGCAGACATCTAAGCAATGGAGTGCTCCCACTCCTAAAGCAGGGAGTGGTAAGCCACCTCCTTACGGAAAAATCACAATGACTTCTTTACTCCACTCCCCAGTCCTGCCCAATTGCTTGTGCCCCTAGGAGGAAAACGTGCCCTTCATGCAAGAAACTGGATGCCCATCACACAGGACCTATGAGTTCATTGTATCCCATGGGTACAAATTTTATTTCCACTCACTGCCAACCCCATGCGGGTTTCCAGACCTTCCTCCAAACCAGTGGGCAGAGGCTCAAAGCCAAGTACTTTCCCTGCTCAATGTCAGTGCTATTCACCCGGCTCCAGTAGAACAGAGGGGTCAAGGATTCTACTCCAGACTCTTCCTGGTAGCCAGGAGAGAGGGCACTTGGTGCCCAATCCTGGATCTTTCAATTCTCAGCACCTTCCTGGTAGTACCAAAATTCAAAATGCTTACCCTGCAACAGCTTCTTCCTTTGGTAGCCAAGGATGCCTGGTTAGTCACCCTAGACTTGAAAGAAGCCTATCTGCACATCCCCATAAGGGAGTCGTGCAGGAAGTATCTACTTTTCAGGGCAGGATCTGTGCATTATCAGTTCTTTGCACTTCCCTTTGGCTTATCTACTGCACCCAGAGTATTCGCAAAATGCCTTGCTCCAGCCATTGCATACTGCAGGCAGAGAAATATCCAAATTTACCAGTACTTGGACGACTGCCTGATTCAGGCAGACAGTCAGGAATTGTTGTTGCAGCACCTGACATTTGTGAAAAACCTTCCAACTTCCTTGGAGTACACCATCAATGAAAAGAAATCAACACTGGTACCCAGTCAAAAGATTGTATTCCTGGGAGCATGCTTGGACACAACATCCCAGATGGCATTACTCACTTCAGAAAAACGAGTCTGACAGCCTACTTCAAACAAATGGCCACCAGAAGCCAGCTGTCCGCAAGAAAAATACTGCATGGCCTCATGTATACTGCTAATTCCATATCCAAGACTGCATATGAAGAAACTTCAGTGGTACTTAAGTCTTTAGTGCCAACATTCTCAGGACCTGGAAACAGTCATTCCTATCATACCCTGTCTAAGGACAGAGTTCCTTTGGCGGGCAGAAGCATGCAACCACAACAAGGGGCTGTCCTTTACTCAAACCCAAGCCGCCCAGACCCTAACCACAGACTCATCAGACTATGCCTGGGGAGCACACATGGACGGCAAATGCATTCATGGCCACTGGTGCCCCAAGTCAAATTCATCTGCACATCAACCAAAAAGTGATGCTAGCTGTGCAAAATGCCCCGACAGCTTTCAGATCCCTACTCCATCCAGGACAACTGCTAATAAAAACAGACAGGCAGGTTAGCCATGGCCTTGTGGAACACTGCCTTGGACATGCAAGTCCATCTGCAAGATCAAGTCCTGCCAGGCAAACGAAACTCACTGGCATACGGCTTAAGCAGACCTCTCCTAGACCCACACGAGTGGCAACTGGTGCCCAGCACCTTCAACCTTCTGATTCAGAAATGGGGACCCCAGAGGTGGATCTCTTTGCCTTCCCTTACAACCACCAACTCAGCAAATTCTGCACCAGGAATCTTCACAGAAGGTCCTGGAAAGTGGATGCCCTATCTTTTTAGTGGGTCAATCTCTGCCTTTCCACCTCTGCCCCTTCACTCAAGGGTATTACTCAAGATCAGACAGGACAGACCAAGGACAATTCTGATTGCCCCAGACTGGCCACGCCAGCACTTGTACCCACTCCTGCACAACCTGTCACCAGTGCCACCTACACCAGAACCCAACCCAGCTGTCTCAGCAGGATGGACAGATTTTGCATCCGCAACTGCAGACGCTAAATCTTGCAGCCTGGCTTATTTCTTGAATTCTCCCCCAGCAATCCTAAGCAAGCAGGTGCTGGAGGTCATTCTTGAAACCAGAAGACCCAGTACATGAAAATGCTATGCTGATAGCAGAAAAGGTTCTGCTCCTGGATTCATTCTAAAGGAGAGGACACAACTATGCCCTCCCTGCCTGTAATCCTGGATTACTTAGCAGATCTACTCCACAAAGGCCTGTCCTTCTCCTCCATTAAGATACATCCCTCAGCCATTTCGGCTCATTACAACACTGAGCAACCTCTCTTCTCGCACCCTCTTATCAAACAGTTCCTGAGAGGGGCAAACAATTTAAGGCCGCCAAGGAGAGCACCCAACCCTGCTTGGGACCTTAACGCTGTACTAGAAAAGCTCACGCTTCCCCCCACTTTGAACCTGCAGCGTCAGCAAAGTTAAAAGTCCTCTCTTGGAAAACACCCCTGCTTCTGGACATCACTTCAGCTAGAAGAGTGTCTGAGCTACAAGCACTTATGGCTGTGGAACCCTTCATTATTTTCCATGCTGACAGGGTTTCCCTCAGGACTAACCCTTCCATTATGCCTAAAGTGGTGTCCAGTGTGGCTCTCAACCAATCCATCAATTTGCCAACTTTCTTCCCTAATCCTCAAAATAAAGGGGAAAGGATCCTGCACTCCTTGGACGTGCACAGACAGCTCAGATTCTACCTTGATATGACTAAGCCCTTCAGAAAATCTAACCAATTGCTCCTCAGCTTTGCAACAGGGGCAGAGGGCAAGGCTGTTTCAAAACAAACCATTTCCAAATGGATAGCACACCGCATCCATTTCTGCTACAAGCACCATGGGGAACCCGACCCCTCAGGGGGTCAGAACACATTCCACTAGGGCAACATCTACCTCTACAGCATTTCTCAGGGGAGTCCCTACCAGGGACATCCTGGAAGCTGCTACCTGGAGTTCTGTACACACCTTCACCAAGCATTACCACCTGCCTATCTTTTCCAAATCCAGGGCAGGTTTTGCAACAGCAGTACTGCAAGGCATAACTAGCCAGCCCCAACTCTTCTTGACTGCCTTCACCCTTCTTCAGCTTTGGGAATCCACCCGTGTGTGATGATTGCCAAAGTGAAGCATGAAGAACATAGTACAGTTGTGTACACTTACCAAAAATGTAGATGTTCGAGTGTATTCACTGTTGCAGTCCTGGTTTCCCTCCCTCCAGCCCCCTGTTTTTTCTCTCACTCTCTCTCTGTCCTCTCTATGGCTATTACTCACCCCTTTCAGGAGAATTGGTATTGGTATTTACTTTTTACTGGTGGTCTTTTCCCCACCATAACTTAGCTCCATATTTGGGGACTCCTGATATTTGGGGCAAGAAAAACTGATGTAATGGCGTCGGCTGCCTATTTTTATACCGCTGACGACCTGACATCAGTCCTGGAGCGACAGCATCCAACACAGAAATACTAAGTCTCTGGTATTTGGGCCAACTGAGGGCTACCTGCAGGCAGATAACCCAAGTGCGATGACTGCAACAGTGATTACATTCGAACATCTACATTTATGGTAAGTGTACACAACTGTACTTTCTAGACTTTTACTTCACTTTTCCAAAATGGGGCAAGTTTTTCAATAAAGCTGCATCCAGCAGCAATCTCAAATTATCAAACTGGAGAAGATTCATCTTCTCTTGCTTCATTTAAATTGTGTAAGAGCTTCCTCAGGGGTACCTTTTTACTTTGACCTCCTGTAAAGGACCCCACTCCTCCTTGGGACTTAACCATGATTTTACAAGCTCTTGTTCAACCCCCATTTGAACTTTGTCAAGGTAGACTTAAATGTCTTTCCTGTAGGAAAGAGGAAAATCCAAGGATGCAAAAAACTCCTTTAGAAGCTGAGATCCCCTTAAAATCCTCCAAAGCTAGTTACGATAATAAAATTGCCAGAGATTCCAAAGACAACTATAAGGCATTCTATAACTATGTCAAGAATCTAAATGGCAATGCTCAGATCTGCTCTGAGCTACAACAGAATGGCATTAAATATACTGATCCCAAGGATATTGCCAATATCCTGGCAGATCGATTAAGTGCCAACTTCACCCCCCACCTCCTAAATGGCCCATCTCAACACCGGAAGATTGCCAAATTCCGGTAATAACGGCCGCACAGGGAAAAAAACGCACTCTCCAAAGCTAAGAATACAGCATCCATGGGACCAGATGACATCCTGGGCTGTGTACTACATGAACTACAAACTGAACTGGCACCTCACCTAAGTGTCATGTTTAATCATACCCTCACCTCAGGCTTTGTGCCCACTGAATGGCACACAGCTACATTTATCCCACTCCATAAGGGGGGATCCACCTTGGATCCGGGAACTACCACCCCATCAGTCTGACGAGCCTGATCTGCAAGGCCATGGAATGTATTATCATGGAACTTATAAACAAAGACATTGGCAACCTTAAAACACTGGACCCCACCCAGTTTGGGTTCGTGAAGGGCCGATCTTGTCTAATCAGTCTCCAGAGCTGTGGACAAGGGTAAGGCAGTCCACACAGCCTATCTGGACCTCGCCAAGGCCTTTGACACCATCCCCCACTCTGGAATCATAGATAAACTTACTAAGCTGGGCATTAATCCCTACGTCACTCGATGGGTTGCCAGCTAGCTTACTGACAGAACCCACACTGTAAAAGTAGCTGACTCCAAATCCAGCTCCAGACAAGTGGAGTACCTCAGGGTTCAGTCCTGGGACCTCTCTTGTTTGGCATCTACTTCTCTGAAGTACAGGCCAACACTAATGGACTCTGGCTAACAAAGTTCGCAGATGTCTGCAAACTGGGAGCCTTTATTGAATCCCCAAAAGATGTGGATACTCTACAAAAGGGCCTTACAGAAACAGATGCTTGGTGCCAGAGCCATGGGCTCAAGCTCAATGCCATGTCCCCTTTGGGAAAAAACATGTACCTGTGAATTACCACATAGGTGGCAGTACACTAAACACCAAAAGTGTGATAAGAGACTTGGGGACACAGGTGGACAGTGGTCTCACCTTCAGTAACCACATCGCCACAACAGTCAGGAAATCCTATGTGGCACACCTCATCACTAAAGGCTTTTCTTCAGGAAAAAAGGAGGTCATTGTCCCACTGTACTCATCACTCATTAGACCCATTATAGAATACAATGCCCCATTTGGTATGTACCTCTCAAGACATCTGCAACAACTGGAAAGGCCGCAGAAATACCTCACTAAAAGAATCACAGGCCTAAAGCAGATGCCCTATGCTGACAGTCTTAAAAAAAACTCCAGCTATACTCTTGTCGCATATCGTCTACTCCGAGGCGATCTCTGCTTAACATACAAGGCCATATCAAACCCAGAGCTGTTGGACATGCTACACTTATAAAAATCCCATTCCCACAGAGCCACACACTCGAGGGATCTAAACCTTGCCATCACAATAAACAAAACATGCTGGAGGGATAGGTTTCTGACCCAGATACTCCCCATACTCTGGAATAGACTGCCCATACATGTCAAGCAGAGCGCCTCTATGGCCATCTTCAAAAGGAACCTTGATAATTGGATAGGAGAAAGGAAATTCACTCCGGGGAACACGCCAGTAGCCCTGCTAGACAGGGGTCCCGGAAAGTAAATAGTGTGGGAAGAAATAGCCAGGCAATTGTTACAGTTAGGCTTGTATAGGCCCTAGGGCAGATAGCCTAGTACCAACCTATGAACCTATGGAAAACTTAATTTTTGGTACCCATCACTTCAGCTAGAAGGGTATTTGAATTGCAAGCGCTGTCATACGAATCCCTATATTTGATTTTTCACAAAGATGGAGTGACCTTGCTTACTGATCTTCCTTTTTGCCCAAAGTTACTTCGAAAACAGTATCAGTTAGGTCATCAGCATACCAGTTTTCTTCCCCAGTTTCCAAAACAAAGGTGAATATACTCTTCATCTTCTAGATGTTCATAGACTGTTAAATTGAAATTAACAGAAGGCAGGTCACACAAAGTACAGCTGTATATCCTTAATTGCGAACAGATTTATTGAAACCAGCCAACCAAGCACTACTGTGAGATTAAATTACATTATCTTTATAACACAGGTATAACTGCCAGACACACACTGCAGTTCCTCAGCTGACTTGAATTACCAACTGTCCATCAGAAAGTCTTTACAACCAGTTTTATAATTTCAAAACTGTTCTTGATGAAAACATTATTTTCATGTATTGAAGCCTTCTTTGTCTGTATTCTTATCTCAGTCCAGAGAAAAACAGTTCCTTCAGCAAGCTGAAATGTTCTTTCATTCATAGGATAGTCTTTAACTCTTTCTGCTGTGTTAGCCACGCTCATCCAGAGAAAGACAGTTCTCAGCATGCCAAAATTTTCTTTAATTGATAGGATAGTTTATAACTTTTTTCTACTGTTATCTAGTTTCCTTTAGCTTGAATATCTGTGTATGTTTAACTGTTTATAATATTTCAACAAGCCTCTATTGTTAATGCCATTTGTTACAAAACCTTCAGAATTGTAATGTATTTTTGTTCCACAAAAGCAATTTCTGTTAAACCAATGCATCACATGCTATTCTAAAAATACATAATACTTTTTGTTTTACACAAGCATATTCTGTTAAGCTAATCATTTAGAAATAGAATGTCATGTAAGCACATTTTTATTTCTTCCTGAATTTGCAAGCTCTCTATTAGGTTCATAGGTTAATAGGTTAGTACTAAGCTAACTGCCCTTTCGAGCCATTTTAAGCTTGGCCAATTATCCCTTGTGAGACTCAAACCCTGCACCTTAACCATTAGGCCACCCTGCCATTATGCTATTCAAAAAAAATGCCATGCTCACTATGAGAGTCAGCAGTTTTACCAGTACATGCTGTTACCATGAGAAAAGTAGTTTTACCAAATCACATCATGCCATTCTTGTGAGGGAAAACCAGTTTTACTATCTATCCTAGACACTTACATTTTTACCTAGCTAGAACAAAACTGTTTCCCAAAAACTGACCAGCTGGTTGTCTGCTTCTG
Organism: Protopterus annectens; assembly: GCF_019279795.1. Classification (NCBI taxonomy): domain Eukaryota; kingdom Metazoa; phylum Chordata; order Ceratodontiformes; family Protopteridae; genus Protopterus; species Protopterus annectens. The sequence goes on from NC_056747.1 coordinate 152,637,804, forward strand.
AAATGTTAGAATGGGAAGCCAAGTTTCCAAAGTCACTTTGGCAAAATGGATTACAAATTGCATATCTGATGTATATCCTTCCAAATGTATTCCACTACTTAAACATGTGAAAGCTCGTTCCACTAGATCTATGCTTACATCTCGAGCCTTCTGGTCCAGAGTTTCTGTTGAGGACATTTGTGCAGTGGCTACTTGGTCAAATTCCCATACCTTATTTGCACATTACAAATTGGATATTGTTTCTAGAAGTAGAGCTGCCTTTGGTTCTGCAGTGCTCCAGAATATCTTTCCATGAGGGCCACATGAACTTAGTCGTGGACTCTGTTCTACAGGTTGAGGAATGAATGAAAATGATAAAATAATTTAAAGAAGTTATGTGCTCACCATAATATGCCATCTGTGTTGTCCATTTTTATTATTCTTCAACCTTCCCCCTGTCCGTAACTGTGAAAGACCTGATGGATATGGCTATAGAAACTCAGTTCCTGTTTGAGTCCCTGAACTTTATCCCATCTTTTCTAAATCTGCTTGTAGAGGTAGCTGTAAATATGTTAGCAGCAAATTCAGTCTGACATAATCTGGAGGAATGAGGCATTATGCGTAAGGGAGGAGCTTGAGAATCAGAACCTAGGGCTATAGAAAGTGGCCAAGTCTGATCAAAGGATCAGCTCCAAACCCACAGGATGAAGAATAATGAAAATGGACAACACAGATGGAACATTCTGGTGAGTACATAACTTTGTACCCCCTTCTGCCAGTAGACTAGACATAATGTTTTGCAAGATGACAAGGGCTCCTCATCTTAGTATTATATTGTCATAGGTTCAAAGGCGTATATTAGGATAACAACTACTGGTGCCTTTATAAGCCTAGCCATGCAGCCCAAATGTATCCCATGAGTTATTATGCCTTAGAGGTTATTTCAAGGGTTGTATGTTGTAGTATGATTTAACAGCTGCCTCTGTCCATCAGAAACACAGGTATCAGCCCCGGGGTTAAGTTTCAAATTTCCATCCAGTGGTCCAGGTAACTGTTGGATAGGATTAGAGAAGTTCTTTGCTTCACATGGATTTGAAGCTTATTCCAGAGAATGGGGATTCTGTGAAATCTGATATGCAAAGCTATGGAAAGCATCATCATGGACCTAATAAACAAGGATATAGGGAATCTCCAAACTCTGGATCCTACACAGTTTGGTTTTGTGAAGTGTAGATCATGCCTGCTCAACTTGGTCAACTTCTTTGAGTCAGTCACCAGAGCTGTGGATGAAGGCAAGCTGGTTCATGCAGCCTACCTTGATCTGGCCAAGGCCTTTGATACTATTCCCCATTCAGGAATCATAGAACAAGTCACTAAGCTAAACATCAACCCCTATATCGTTAGGTGGGTTGCAAACTGGCTCACAGGTAAAACCGACAGTGTAAATGTAGCTGACTCCAAGTCAGACTGCCGACCAGTCACGAGTGGAATCCCACAGGGTTCGGTCCGTGGTCCTCTCCTGTTTGGTATCTACTTCTCTGAAGTCCAGGCCAACACGAAGGGACCTTGGCTAACAAAGTTTGCAGACGATTGCAAGTTGGGAGCTATTATTAACTCCCCAAGTGATGTTGACATCCTACAGAAAGGCCTCCGTGAGACCAGCGACTGGTGTCAGAACCATGGCCTTAAGATCAATGCCAAAAAAATGTGTCATCCCCTTTGGAAAAAACCTGGTTCCCATGAATTACCACATCGATGGTAGTCCGCTGAACACAGAAGGCATTATAAGAGATCTGGGAACACAGGTTGACAGCAACCTCTCTTTTGACCACCACATTGCCACTGTGGTCAGAAAGTCCTTCTGTGTGGCGCATCTCATTACTAAGGGCTTTGCGTCCAGGAAGAAAGAGGTCATTGTTTCCCTCTACTCTTCCCTCATTAGCCCAATCATTGAGTACAATGCCCCATTTGGCATGTGCCTCACTAAATACCTGCAACAGCTGGAGAGGCCCCAAAAGTTCCTCACAAAGAGGTTCCTAGGCATTAAACATTTGTCCTATATGATCAGACTTAAAAAAACTCCAACTATTCTCAGTCTCTTATCGCATACTTAGAGGCGATCTCTGCTTGACTTACTAAGCCACGTCTGACCCAGCTCTGTTAGAAATGCTACATGTAAAGAAATCCCAATCCCTCTGCACCACACACTCCAGAGACCTCAACCTCATTACTACAATCAACAAAACATGCTGGAGGGACAGGTGGTTCATAACCCAGAGACTAGCCATGCTATGGAATACATTTCCCATACATGTCAAGCAGGGCACCTCACTGGCCCTCTTCAAGAGAAATCTTGATGAGTGGATGGGAAATAGAAAATTAATCCCATGGATTACTCCAGTGGCTTTACTCGACTGAGGCACTGGGAACTAAGGTCGGGTGGCATGATGCCAGGGTAATCTTATGGGCTAGGCTTGTAAAGGTTCCAATAGAAAATTAATCCCATGGATTACTCCAGTGGCTTTACTCGACTGAGGCACTGGGAACTAAGGTCGGGTGGCATGATGCCAGGGTAATCTTATGGGCTAGGCTTGTAAAGGTTCCAGGGCCATTAGCCTAGTACACACCTATGAACCTATATGTAACTTTCCCTCAAACATGTCCTATTTAAGTTGCAGACAAGGTTTAAATCCTTAGATCTGTCTGGAGATTCTGTTGCTGTTCAGTTTGCAGATATGCAAAAGGTCCATCAGCATGGGATCCAAGGATGACTTGTATGCCAGGCATAAATCGCCTTTTAGCAATCCGTAAGAAACAGTATAGAGGTGGGGCTTGAGGCGATCTACATATGACATTGTATTTACATCCTGTATTCTTTTTGTGATGAACGTCTGTAGACATTTCAGTTGCGTGTCCCTGGTCAGGTACATAAAGAAAGAGGCATTATGCTTGATGTGGCTGGTGATATCCAAGTACAGTGACATTATGACATCCCTGGACCTAGTTACTATACCTTTTCTTGTAAGTTGAATAATGCAAAAGGATTTTTTTTACAATCTTAAATGCATGCTGGCCAAATATCAGGTTGCTATGTACATGATTCCTTAAATCCTGACTACTGTGTGTACTTTTAGGGGTGTTTTATCAATTGGGTATTCACTGGGTAGTCAATTTCCCAGAAGGTTCTATTATGTATTGGTTAGCATTGATTTTTAAGGCATGACTTTGGCACCAGTCATTTGACTGTGGTAGACTTTTCCTGCAAGATAATGATATCTTGTGGGATTTCTGTGATTGTTCCTAACTTTCAATTCCCTTGGACCAAAGCAGTGTAGCAGGCAGGTTGAATTGGTCCAGGACAAATGGTCACAAATGGACTCTGGGGCCAGGTGTTATTTTACATCCTCATGCAGAAATGTAGGAGAGGAATCCAGCCATCTATCTTGAGCACAAGTAACACACACGTTTTTCTCCAGGTACCCTTGCAGGACCTAATGGGCAGTGAATGCCTCCCCTTTTCCTTGCAGGGGTGGATGACTTTATGCTTTTTCCCTTTTCTCTCTGATATCGTGTTCTTGATGAGTGTTAGGAGGGATTAGTCCATGCTTTTTTGATAACCCAGCTCTTTCCAAGACGGTTATGTTTCTCCCAAATGGTGCAAGCTAATCTAGAAAAAAACACTTCTTCCACAGTCATGTACCTTTTTAGGATGGGAAAGAAGGCTATTTAAGTGCATGTCAGTCAGTCTCAGGTTAGTAAAGTGGATGAACTCCACCTAATACATTTTGGGCCCTGTACCCAGATGAGGTACTCCATGTCGTGAGGAGCCAGGAATAAGAAGTTTTTCCTCCACTAAACAGAGGACATTTTCCTTGTGGTATAGCGTACAAGTCAGGGTGGCAGTGGAAGCCTTAAAGCTATGTTATTTAGCAGAGCTTCTCCAAAGGGGCTTATTTTATAGGTTCATAAGTGAGTACTAGGTTAGGCCATTTTAAGCCTACCCAGTTTCCCTTTTTTATGCTTGAAATAACCTGTCACATTTAGTTATAGATTAGCCTCACCCTTCCCATGGTCGATAATTATATGTTATCCCCTAAACTGAATAACTTGGATCATACCATAAATAATTTGAGGAGACCTGTGCATGGGATAAAGCTTAGAGGAGCTGGCTCTTTCCATTAGTTGAACAGTGGGGATGTCCTGGGTAAATTTTCTGTTTCCCATCTGTAAAGCTAAGTTGACCTTGATTATGGACAGGGATGGACTTTGTTTTATGTGGCTGGGGAGTCTGTTGCACAGCAGAGCTATTCTCTGTGAGCTATACCTGAGCCTCCAAACCATTCTGTTGATGTTACAGAAGAGGTTTAGATGCCTAGATCAAGCATTTTTGATGCCATTTGACTTGCTGATGTGCAGTGAATACATCTGTAGTCAGCCAGAGGATGCCTCGTATGCCAATCCCAGGTCACCTCTTAGCACTCTGTCAGATATTGAGTATAGTGTCTGGGCTTTGGGTTGGTCCATGTAGGACATTGTCTCTAGGCTTTGTATCCTTTTAGTAAGGTGTCTGTATAGCCATTCCAGTTGTTGCATGTGAAAGCCATGTTGCTTCTCTAGGGATGGCTTGCACCTGTCACCCTTAAGCTTTCGTATACTGGCCAAGGCTCTTGCCACCCCCATAATGCCTTTTTTAGGCAAGGCTCAAAGGACAAACCCACCTCCATAGACAACCCAAAGATAAAAAAAACTAAAGGTAATGCTACTCAGTGCCAGAAGTCTAAACCTCAAGATGCACACACTCGAGACTCTCCTCAGTATGGAGAAAATCGATGTCTGTGCAGTAACAGAAACCTGGTTCAAGGCTCCTGAGAGAGGAACCCAACACTACCAGGTTATAACTCATACCATGCGTTTCGGCCCGAAAACTCGGACCGAAGCACAAAAGGAGGGGGAGTATCTATATTCATCAAAGATACCTACACCTCCAGGTTAGTGGCACTGCATGAAGCATCGGAAACCATCCATGTACAACTAACAGCGGGCAAAACTGCCTTTCAGTTTGTAGCCTGCTACAGAACACCCTCCCTATTACAGGAACCCCACTTGGCATTCCTGAGAACACTGGAGAATATGAAGGTCTCTCCAAACACTATGTTATTGGGCGACTTCAACTACCCAAACATTGACTGGGGAAACTACTCAAGCCCAAACACCCTCGTCCAACGGTTCCTTGAATTTATAAACTCTAACGCAGTGGAACAACTGGTCACCACTCCCACAAGAGGGAACAACATATTGGACCTGGGCATCACCAACATAGGGACTGTATGTTCCACACCAGAGGTAAACCCCTCATTGGTAAGATCAGACCATAAACAAATTTCCCTGGACATCCATGTCCCATCCCCACCCCCAGCCAAGGAAATCACTGTAAAGAATTTCTCAAAAGCCAACTTTGCACTTCTCAAGACTGAGGTGGAATCCTTCAAAGCCCCTGGGCCAGAGGGTAATACAGCCCAATCCGCAGAATCCTTTACAAATGCATTCTATGAGCACCTGCAGGAATGCATGGATCGTGCTATCCCAAATAAACCAAGACTCACTCCTCCAAAACCAGGAGACCGGTCTGGTGGAACCCAGCCATAAATAAGCTATACAACAGGAGGAGGAAGCTACTACATGACAGAGCAAAATCCCAAAAAGGGAAGGCATCTCTGATCAGTATTAGCAAGAAACTTCGATCCCTCATAAAATCATCAAAGGCCAGTTTCGAAAGAAAAATTGCCCTAGACACTAAAGATAATCACAAGGCCTTCTTTAGTTATGTCAGGAACATGGGTGGAAACTCCCAGATATGCTTTGAATTGTTGCATAACGGTACAAAATATACCGAACCTACAGACATAGCCAACATCCTGGCAGACAGATTCAGCGCAAACTTCTCCCCCCCTTCCCCCCCAAAGGAGCAAACTCCTATCCCAACCGAATGTAACCTCCCTGACATCACAGATGCACAGGTGAAAGCTGCCCTCTCCAAAGCAAAAAAACACAGCATCTATGGGATCGGACGGTGTCCCAGGCTGTGTCTTACATGAGCTCTAAGAAGAACCGAACCCTCACATTAAGTCACTGTTCAAACTTAGCCTTACTACACGATATGTACCCAAAGAATGGCGTACAGCTACAGTGGTCCCACTCCACAAAGGTGGTGCCACAACGGACCCCGGAAACTATCGCCCCATAAGCCTGACTAGTCTGGTCTGTAAAGCTATGGAGCGTATTATGGAACTCATAAACAAAGACATTGGGAGCCTCCAGACACTGGACCCTACCCAATTTGGCTTTGTTAAGGGCATCTCTTGCCTCTTAAACCTAGTTGATTTCTTTGAAACAGTTACCAAAGCCATAGATGAGGGCAAGGTAGTCCACACAGCCTACCTCGCAAAAGCCTTTGACTCAATACCCCACTCGGGCATCATAAATAAGCTTACCAGCTTAAATATCAACCCCTATATCACAAGATGGGTTGCAAACTGGCTCAGAGATAGAACCCACATGGTCAGAATCGCAGGTGCCATGTCCGAATCCAAACCAGTTACAAGTGGCGTCCCACAGGGCTCAGTTCTGGGACCTCTCTTGTTTGGTATATACTTCTCTGAGGTTCAGGCTAACACGGGGGGATTATGGCTGACCAAGTTCGCAGATGACTACAAACTGGGGGCCATAATCGAATCTCCAGCTGACACAAGCATCCTCCAGAAGGGTCTCACAGAGACGGATGCTTGGTGCCAGAGCCACGGCCTCAAGCTAAATGCTAAAAAGTGCATAGTCATCCCCTTTGGGAAAAACAAGGTGCCCACAAATTACCACATAGGTGGTAATCCATTAAGTACAGAAGAAGTAATTAGAGATTTGGGGACCAACGTAGATAGTAATCTCTCCTTTGATAATCACGTTGCCAAAGTGGTTAGAAAGACCTTCTATATAGCCCACCTTATCACAAAAGGGTTTGCATCTAGATCAAGAGAGGTCATTGTGCCCCTCTACTCGTCACTCATCAGGCCCATAAATGAATACAATGCCCCCTTTGGGATGTACCTTACCCGACACCTGCAGCAACTGGAGAGATCCCAAAAGTACCTCACCAAGAGGATCATGGGCTACAAACAGATGTCCTATGCAGCTCGACTAAAGAAACTCCAGCTCTACTCAGTTGCTTACCGCCTACTCAGAGGCGGTCTATGCCTGACGTACAAAGCCATGTCAAACCCAGAATTAATGGACATGCTCCACCTCAAAAAATCCAAGTTCCTTAGAGCTACACGCTCCAGGGACCTAAACCTCAGCACAAAAATAAATAGGACATGCTGGAGGGACAGATTCATTTCCCAGAGGCTCCCCTCACTCTGGAATAGAATCCCAATTCATGTTAAGACATAGCCCCTCGCTGACCCTCTTCAAGCGAAATTTGGAAGCAGGATGGGAAATCGCAAATTCACCCCTGGGATCTCTCCTGTGTCCCTGCTAGACAGAGGCACAGTAAACTAATCTTAAAAGGGTACCTTCTGTGACCTACTTTACAGAGGGCACAGTAGGCTAATCTAATAGGGAGGCAGAAGCCAAATACGCTCTGGCTAGGCTTATAAAAGCCCTAGGGCATATAGCCTAGTATCTACCTATGAACCTATGGACAGATGCATGCCGAAGGGGGCATTATATTCAATGACTGGACTAATGAGGCTTGAGTAAAGGGGGACAGTGAAATCCCTAGTGCCAGACACAGTCCCTTTGTTTGTAAGCTGTACAATATAGATCGACTTTCTTACAATAGACACATGCTGTTCAAAGGTTAGGTCACTGTCCACATAAGTTCCCATATCCCCAATAACTGGGTCAGCTGTTCGAGGTGTATTGTCAGTGCTGTAGTTCTCTAAGGTAGCTGCCTTCCCAAAGAATACAGTAATGCATTTTTTGGCATTTAGTTTCATAATTTTTGCACCAGTTATTTATTTGGGACAAACCTTGCAGCAGAATGTCCAAGTGAGTTGAGGATTCAATATCTGCTGCTTGCTTGCAGTAATATGTAAACCACATCAGCCAGAGCCTGTTGATATTGGCTTTTACTGCAGAAAAGTAGATGCCAAACAGGAGAGGTTCTAGCACAGCACCCCTGGGGGCTCCACTGGTGACTGGTCTCTTTATGGAGGTATTTTCTCCTATTTTGGTCTCCTGCATCCTGTATGTGAGCCAGTTGGCAATCCAGCGGGTGACATAGGTTCATAGGTTGGTACTAGGCTATCGGCCCTACGGCCTATACAAGCCTAGTCATAACAATTCCCTGGCTATTTCTTCCCACAATATTTACTTTCCTGGACCCCTGTCTAGCAGGGCAACTGACGTGATCCCCGGGGTGAATTTCCTATCTCCCATCCAATCGTCAAGGTTCCTTTTGAAGAAGTCCTCTGCTTCACATGTATGGGCAGTCTGTTCCAGAGTCCGGGGAGTCTCTGGGTCAGGAATCTATCCCTCTAGCATGTTTTGTTCATTGTGATGACATGGTTTAGATCCTTGGAGCGTGTGGCTCTGAGGGATTGGGATTTCTTTAAGTGTAGCATGTCCAACAGCTCTGGGTTTGACATGGCCTTGTATGTTAAGCATAGGTCACCTTTGAGTAGACGATATGCTGGAGTTTTTTTTAGATGGTCAGCATAGGGCATCTGCTTCACGCCTGTGATTTTTTTAGTGAGGTATTTCTGTGGCCTTTTCAGTTGTTGCACATGTCTTGAGAGGTACATACCAAACGGGGCTTGTATTCTATAATGAGTCTAATGAGGGATGAGTACAGCAGAACAATGACCTCCTTTTTTTAGATGAAAAGTCCTTAGTGATGAGCTGTGCTACATAGAAGGATTTCCTGACCGTAGTGGCGATGTGGTTATCAAAGGTGAGACCACTGTCCACCTGTGTCCCTAAGTCTCTTGTCACACTTTTGGTGTGTAGTGTTCTGCCACCTATGTGGTAATTCATGGGTAAATGTTTTTTTCCCAAAGGAGATAACTATACATTTCTTGGCATTGAACATGAGCCCATGGCTCTGGCACCAAGCATCTGTTTCTGTAAGACCCTTTTGTAGTATATCCACATCATTTGGGGATTCAATAATGGCTCCCAGTTTGCAGTCATCTGCTAACTTTGTTAGCCAGAGTCCCTTAATGTTGGCCTGTACTTCAGAGAAGTAGATGCCAAACAAGAGCAGTCCCAGGACTGAACCCTAAGCTACTCCACTTGTCAGTTGTCTGGAGCTGGATTTGGAGTCGTTTACTTTTGCATTATAAGCCAGTTGACAACCCATCGCGTGACGTAGGGATTAATGCCCAGCTTAGTAAGTTTATCTATGATTCCGGAGTGGGGGCTGGTATTGACGGCCTTGGCGAGGTCCATATAGGCTATGTGGGACCCACCCTACCCTCGTCCACAGCTTTGGAGGCTGATTCGAAGAAGTCAGTCAGGTTCAGGAGACAAGACTGGTCCTTCACAAGCCCAAACTGAGTGTATCCAGTGTTTGAAGGTTGCCAATGTCTTTGCTTATAAGTTCCATGATAATACGTTCCATGGCCTTGCAGATCAGGCTCGTCAGACTGATGGAGCAGTAGTTCCCAGGATCCAAGGTGGATCCCCCCTTGTGGAGTGGGATGACTGCAGCTGTACACCACTCAGTGGGCACAAAGCCTGAGGTGAGGCTATGATTAAACATGACACTTTGGTGAGGTGCCAGTTAATTTTGTAGTTCATGTAGTACACAGCCTGGGATGTCGTCTGATCCAATGGATGCTGTATTCTTAGCTGTGGAGAGTGCGATTTTTACCTGTGTAGCCGTTACCGGAATTTGGCAATCTTTCGGTATTGAGATGGGCCGTTTAGGGGGTGAGAGGAGGGTGAAGTTAGCACTGAATCGATCTGCCAGGATATTGGCAATATCCTTGGGATCAGTATATTTAATGCCATTCTGTAGTAGCTCAGAGCAGATCTGAGCATTACCATTTAGATTCTTGACATAGCTGTAGAATGCCTTGTGGTTGTCTTTGGAATCTTTGGTAATTTTATTATCGTAACTAGCTTTGGAGGATTTTATGAGGGATCTCAGCTTCTTACTGAGGCTGGTAAGGGAGTTTTTTTGCATCCTGGGATTTTCTTCTTTTCTGCAACAGTTTCTTCCTTTTGTTGTAAAGCTTGTTTATGGCAGAGGACCACCAGATTGGCTTCCATTTTTTGGAGGAGAGTGTCTTGGTTCTATTTGGGATGGCACGATTCATGCACGAGTGGATGTGTTCGTAAAGTGTGTGTGTAGGATTCAGCAATCGAACTTTCAGTTCCCGTCTGCATGGGTATCATGAAGTTTGTCACTTCTGACTTGAGTAGCATGAAGTTGGCTTTGGAGAAGTTTTTTTTAGAGGTTTCCTTATTGGGGGGGGGGGGATGTGGATGTTAAGGGTGATTAGCTTATGGTCAGACCTGACCAACGAGGGGGTGACCATAGATGTGGCGCGAATCGATTTCCCATGTTGGTAATGACCAGGTCTAGGATATTGGAGCCCCTAGTGGGACTGTGGATTAGTTGATCCAGGGCATTGGAATTTATAAATTCCAAGAACTGTTAGGCAAAGGTGTTGGTCCATGAGTACTTTTCCCAGTTAATGGCAGGGTAGTTGAAATCACACAGTATTAAGGTGTTTGGTTGTATCTTAATATTTTACATTATGTTTAGAAAGGTGTAGTGAGAATCCTGGGACATGGTGGGGGATTCGTAGCAAGCTACAATTTGGATTGCAGTCTTACCTAGTGTTAGTTGCACCTGGAGAATTTCAGCCACATTGTGTTGGACAACTAGCCTGGTGGTGTGAATATCCTTGGTGAGAGACTTCTTAAATTAATATCACATATTACTGCTGGGTTAGCCTGGATGACATCACTCTGTCACCTGCTCTTATTTCCCAGGCTAACAGCCCCTGATGTTTGATCTGATACTTTCGCTGGCCTCTTCCGAGACTCTTTTGAGGTCCAGTATGCTGCAGAAATCTTCTTCGTCTTCCGATCCTTTGGTTGTCTCTGCCTTTGTTGGGTCCGGAGCCGCGACGCAGGCACTGGCTTCCAAGGAGGCTTTTCACACTACTGAGTCTAGGCAAAAAACGACATTTTCTCAACCCTTCACACCTTCAGGAAACATTTCCACTGGGAATCCCAGGACTTCCATCAGTCTAAGAAAAGACTGAGCAAGTTTCTAGACCTGCCCCAGCACAGACCCTTGGCCATCCCCCAATCTTTAATGTGGTGGATGATGTCTTCCATGAATCCAGCTTAGCTCCTGATGCCCTCCCACCTGCTCCCAGAAAACCTGACTGGTATTAGAGTACCGGATTCTCACAAATAACTGTACAGAAGTCCTGCTGCAGACCCAGAGGTCATTGCACAGGGGCCAAAAGGAGGTAAGGCTAGTTCTGCAAAGAATCCTATTCCTTCTGACATGGATTCCAGAGCTCTGGACAGATGGGATTAAAAAGTATACACCTCTGCAACCTTAGCTATCTGAGCACTCAACTGTCAGTTCCACATTTAAAATATCAACAACACACTTTGGAAATGTTAAAAGCAAAAGAGTTCAACCTTTCCCGACTGTGCCAATTCAAAAGAGTTAGCAGATGTACTGCACTCTACTTGTCAAGTAGCCAAACGCTCATTACACTGTGGATATGACACCCTAGAAGCCTCAAGCAAGGTAGCAGTGTCAGGATCTGTCATTAGGAGACATGCATGGTTGAAGGAACAGCCTCTCTCTGATCATGTCAAATCTATATTAATTGATACACCCTTGGATAAGGACTGCTTGTTTGGAGTTAAAGCAGAAGTGCTTAAAAAGATGGAAGACACAGCAAAATCTATGCAAACAGTAAAATATTTCTTTGAGGTACAACCTCCTAGGTTCAACAGGAATTTTCCCTCAAAGCACTGGTTCTTTCCTGCACCTAGCAGACAGGGGCAAGGTAAGCCCCGCAGGGACGTACCACCCAGACCCCTATCCCAGGGACAGCAGAGTACCAAACAGTGGACCACTTCCGCTTCAAAGGCAGGGAGTTCTAAGCCATCCCTCTATGGCAAAAAGTCTCAATGACTCCCTCTCCCCCCTCCTTTCACTCCTACAAAAACTAGGAAGGCTCTCCCTCTGCAAACAAAATTGGCTTTCTTTAACAAAGGACCACTGGGTCTTTAAGATAATTTTCAGGGATACAAATTCTCCTTCAACGAACTCCCAATTTCAAGAGGGTACCCAGACTTTCCTTCAGAGCAGTGGGCAGAGGAATTGAAACAATTGCAAAAACTCATATCCTAAGGGGCAGTAGAACCTGTCCCCTCAGATCAAACAGGCAAATGCTTTTATTCCAGACTATTCCTTGTTCCCAGAAAAGAGGGCACTTGGCGCCTCATCCTGGATCTATCCATTCTGAACACCTCCCTGGTGGTTTCCAAATTCAAAATGCTAACTTTGCAGCAGCTGCTGCCTATGCTGACCAAAAATGCCTGATTAGTTGCCCTAGATCTAAAACATGCCTGCCTCCACATCCCCATAGGGGAATCCTGCAGGAAATTCCTTCGTTTCAGACCAGGCTCACAACACTTTCAGTTCTCTGCACTACCCATTGGCCTATCTACTGCTCCAAGGATATTCACCAAATGCTTAACCCCGGCCATAGCCTTTTGCAGACAGAAAAATGTACAGATTTACCCTTATCTGGACGACTGCCTCATTCAGGCAGAGTGCAAAGAAAAGCTACTTAAGGACCTGGTCTTTGTCAAAACCCTCCAAACCTCCTTAGTGTACACCATCAACGAGAAGAAATCAAAGCAAACACCCTCCAAGAAGATCATTATCTTGGGAGCACTACTGGACACAACATCCCAAATGGCCTTCCTGTCCCCAGAAAAGCAGAGCTTCCTGCCTCTCTGCTTTACCCAGCTGGCTTCCAGAAGTCACCTCACTGTGAGGAAGTTCCTGCAAGCCTTGGGATGCATGGCATCTTGCATCCTTATAATTCCTCTGGCCAAGCTTCACATGAGAAAACTTCAGTGGTATCTAAAGAACCTTTGGTGTCAGCACTCTCAGCCTCTAGAGACCTTTGTCCCACTGATCCCCTGTATAAGGGCCAAGTTTCTCTGGTGGGTAGGGGCCTGTGCCAAGAACAAGGGTCTTTCCTTCACCCTCCGCCCAACTGGGCAGACCATTACCACCGATGCCTCAGATATTGCTTGGGACGCCCACCTAGAAGGCAGGTGCACACAAGGTCTTTGGGATGCCCAGCACCTTCCCTTACACATCAACCAGAAGGAAATGATGGCAGTACAAAAGGCTCTGACATCCTTCAAATCCCATTTCAAGCCAAGAGTTCTCCTTATCAAAACGGACAACACCACAGTAATGCGGTATGTCAGCAAACAGGGAGGGACCCAATCTTACTGTCTGTGCAGGCCAGCCATGAACCTCTGGCTGATGGCCTCTTCCACGGGATTACACCTAATAGCCCAATACCTACCAGTTATAAACAACACCCTGTCAGACCACTTAAGCAGAAACTTACTGGACTCCTACAAGTGGCAGCTCCACAGAAAAATCTTTTTACAAATCACTCAGGAGTGGAAGACTCCAGAGTTGGATGTCTTTGCTTCTCATCTCAACCATCAGCTGAAAAAAATCTGTACCAGGGAGTATCACCACCTAGCATGGAAGGTGGATGCATTGACCTTCCCCTGGGACACCCTCTTTGTGTACGTATTCCCTCTTCTGCCTCTTATTCCCATGGTACTGATCAGAATAAGGGAGGAGAGACCAAAGGTCATCCTCATTGCTCCAGATTGGCCCAGACAACATCGGTACCCCTTAATGCGCAGCCTAACATTACAGCTTCCCAGGCAGCTTCCCCTGATCTCGGACCTCTTGACTCAGGTGGGGGGGGGGGGGGGATGCAGCACCCAGACTTGCAGACTCTCAAACTATCAGCATGGCTAATAATCTAAAGGCAAACAAGGGGCTCCTGTTAAGCAAACAGGTCCTAGACATTATCACAGAGGCCAGAAGGCCCAGCACCAAAAAATCTTGCGCAGGAAAATGGAAAAGATTTTGCTCCTGGAGCCATTGCAGAGGGGGAAATACCTCACAACCTTCCATCCCTCTTATCCTGGACTACCTAGAGGAGCTACTGAATAGTGGCCTGTCCTTCTCTTCTATTAAAATTCATGCCTCAGCCATTTCAATTCATTTTGATACACATCAGCCCTTGTTCTCCCGTCCTTTGATTAAACAATTCTTCAGAGGGGCTTCTAATATCAGACCTCCCAGAAGGCCACCCACGCCAGCCTGGGACCTGAATTATGTTTTGGAAAAACTAACCTTACAACCCTTCAAACCTGCTGCTTCAGCAGAACTAAGATACCTCTCCTGGAAGACTGCGTTTCTCCTAGCTATCACCTCAGCCAGAAGGCTTTCAGAACTTCAGGCACTGATGGACATTGAGCCCTTCATCGTTTTCCATGCAGACAGGGTCTCCCTGAGGACTAATCCCTCCTGTATGCCCAAGGTGGTATCTAATGTGACTCTCAAGCAGGCCATACATTTGCCCACCTTCTTTCCTAACCCTCAAAATAAGGGGAATTCTGCACTCACTAGACGTGCACAGACAGCTCAGATACTATCTGGACTGTACTAAACCATTCAGGAAAACAGACCAACTACTTGTCACATTTGCCCCAGGGGCAGAGGGGGGAAGCCCATTTCCAAGCAAACCATTTACCCCATTCCACTAGGGCAGCCACCACTTCCACAGCATTCCTCAGAGGAGTTCCCACCAGGGATATCCTGGAAGCTGACACCTAGATTGTCTTGTCCATACCTTTACCAAGCATTGCCACCTACCTCTATTTTCTAAGGCTAGGGCAGGGTTTGCATCTGCAGTTCTGCAGGGCATGCTGACCCATTCCTAGGTCTTTTACTAATCCTACCACCCCTCCCCTCAGCTTTGGGAATCCTCCCGCAAATAATGACTGCAACAGTGAAACATGAAGAACATAGTACAGTTGTGTACAAATACCATAAATTTAGACTTTAAAATGTATTCACTGTTGCAGTCCTGGTTTCCCTCCCTCCTTCCCCTTGTATCTTCTTTCTTTAAGGCGACATTAGCTTCTAATGATGGCTTTTAGCCACCAGGACCACTTTCCATGTTTACTTGGGCTTCTGACTGGTTAGGGCAAGAAAAACTGATGTAATGGCTTTGGCTGCCTTGCTTTATAGCATTGACGACCTGACCTCAGTCAGCAAGCGACAGCAGCTGACTCAGAAAAATATTGACTCTGGTATTCTGGCCGGCCAAGGGCTACAACAGCAGGGATAACCCACAGATGATGACTGCAACAGTGAATATACTTGAACATCTAAATTTATGGTAAGTGTACACAACTGTACTTTATTGCCCTACTATGTTATCCTGTGACTGAGGGGTTGTTTGCTTAAGCAGTAGAACAGTGTCTTGGGGGGGGGGGCGGTGATCTGTCCACCATATTACTTGTGGCTGTCTGTGCTTCTGTGGCTGCAGACTGTACCAGGCTGTAGTAGCCATTATTGTCAATCTCTAATATTTCCCCAATGTCAAACATGCCAACCTCTCCAGTGGAGGACACCAAACCACCTGTGAAGACAAATAGATGCACTCTTAAGTGTATCAATATTACACCCCCAGGTTCCATTGAGGCTACATTTTTAGAATGGAAGGAGATGTAGGTTGTATGGGGTACAGACAAGCACATCACTGTGGTATGCACACATGGGCACCACCCTTGCATTCCCTGCAAGTATGTACTACCATATGCTGGCATTGCAGACTGTCCCATTGCCTTGCTTCTTGTTGCTGCTTGTCACTTGAAGCCAGCAATGCCTCATCAGTGGGGAATATGCTACCATATTCTTTTCTTCTGGAGTGTGGCCTGAGAAGTGGCCGTTGCCTCCAGGGACACTGAGGGTGGCAGAGCTCCCATGTTGCTCTCCAGAGAGGCTAGAATATCTTTGTACTTATTGTATAAATACCATGGAAGCACATACTGGAGACCCTAATTGTGTAGATGCCTGACACTGCTTTGCCAGGGCTCTTACCATTGCAACAAGCATTACTTGCTCAGTTGTACAGGCACCACTGCAGTAACCTGTAGTGGCATCACCTTTGAACCTTTGACCTTTCTCACTAATGGAAAGAACTGGTTAGGAAAAGTGCTCTTGAGTTCTACTCTAAGTACCATTGACAGGTGCATTTCACTGAGTTTAACATAAAGAATTTCCAGGCTAGTGGCAGGACATATGATTCATGTACACTTGGATTTTCTTTCATGTTTTTCACCTTCTGAACAGATCAAGGAAAACGGGCTCACTTTTCAAAGGTATACTGGAACCTTTCTCTTTAGATGTAGGGTTAAATATATACCAGTACATCCACAACAAAGCCAGTGATAAAACTGGTCAAACCAGGCAGAAACTTCACAATTCAGATAGAATTCACACGGCAGGTTTATTAAAATATAATCTAAAAATACTCTAGCACCTTCTTGGAGTTGATAAACACATTTGTATATACTACAAACAAATAAACCAATAAATTAATTAACCAATAAAAAATATATAATTACAAGAGTTTTCCACTTACATTCCCTATTCAGTCCAGCAGGTGTCAGAGTGGCATATTTCAAAATTAAAACCGTTTCCATAAATAGTAATTTGTTTTTAAGAACAAAAGCATTTTCAGCTATACATGTTCTAAAATACATCCCTTTAAGTCGGAATAAATCACCCCATGAGCAGAATTAAAAATGCACTGCTAAGGGGCTTTCACATTTATTATTCCTATTCCTAGTATCTCTTATGTGTTCCTGTAGTCTTATTCTAAAAGATCTCTTCATTTCTCTTGTATAGAAAAGACCACAGGGACACCTAAGGGCATACATCACCCCATTAGTATTGCATGTACAGTATGCTATTGAATTATATAGAACACCATAGAGCAGCTTCCACATGCCCAAGTACCAAGCAATAAAATGTCATTAACGCTCTACTTTAGGTATACAAAATCCACTGTGAACCACAGTATCTTTCACACTACTTTTTAAGTGATACCAAAGGTATTTTACATAATTTTTTTAACCTGACCCCTTCCCTTTTAGAAGGAATGGCCAAAAATATTTAATGATATCAATTACATTTTGAGTTACTATATTAAACGTGGTTACAAAATAAACTTTCCTATCATCCCTAGAACTGTTATTAACTACATTCATATTCACATTCTTCCTTTCACCCCTTCTACCTTTGTCATTCATTTCAAATACTCTCTCAAGGGCATTAATAAGTTTTTCACTTTAACCTTTTTGTTTAAACATAGTACACGTGCGAATAATTTTCCTGCTCCATAACATTTATCATTACAATAACCTAGTTATTCGTAAAATTTCTCCATATGGCAGTGCATTTAATAAATGGGGTGGGTGACAACTCCTGGCATCCAAAAATGCCCTTTATCATTACATTTTCTATGTACTTTAGTACCAGTATGTCCATCCAAATGGCCTTCTACCACTAAATCTAAAAATGTAACTTTGCAACCCATCAAATTGCAAACCACACCAATTCTTATCTAAATCATCTACAAAATCCTTAATCAACAGTTTACCTCCCCTACATAAATTAAATCATCAATAAACCTATAGTAATGAATTACATAATTTCTAAAAAAAAAACTAATTTATGCAAAAAATCAACTTCAAAAAGACCCATTACCAGATTTGCATACATGGGGGCAAAAGGGGCCCCCATGGCTGTACCCTGAACTTGCTGATAACTCACTTGATTAAATTCAAAAAAGTTATTAACCAGGCTAAAATATACTAAATCAGTAGCATAATTAGCCAATGGATTATTACCCAAGAAAAACTTCAAGGCCTCTAGGCCTAGGTAAGTATATACCATTGATGGTATACCAGCATATAGTTAACATAGCAACGTACTTGTATAATAGCCTGTCATTGGTATTAATGCACACCCACTCCCAACAGGGCTATGCACTTCTGGAAACACCTTCAGTGAGTAGTGTAACTAGGCCAGAGCTAGAGGGGCAACTGCCCCTTGCACAAAATGTTTTGGGGGGGGGGGTTGCAAAGCCAGTACTGCATTTGTGGTCAAACCTGGTCACCCCGTATATAGTCTAAAATAGCAAATTCTTACTACATTGCAGCAAGCAATTTGCTACAGTTTAAAAGTTAAAAAAAAAAAAAAGAAATGAAACAAGCTTTGAAGGGGCAAGTCAGCCTTGAGGGGTTATTTTGGTTGTAGAAGTGGGCATCATTACCTTGCTGATGCTGAGTCTATGCCAAACCCTAGGGCTGCTTACTCAGAATGGACTGGATTTAGGGATCAAAAAGGCAGTCATAGATGACTGCACAACTCCTCATTGTTCATTACATTCCCTGAGGAGGAGAGTTGAGTGTAGAGCTGTATCCTTTCAAGGAATGAATCAGTCTCTAGAAAAAGTGAAGGGAACTCATGCAGACACACACTATAGTAATCCATCTTAGCTCAGGCAGTATTATTTTCATTATAGATAAATGCAAACCAGGGATACATGTGTTTATATGTTTACATGTTTCAGTATTCTTAACGTGCAGGATTCACTACCAAAGGCAGTCATTTTTTTTAGTATTTGTATAAAAGATTCTTTATGTAAATTGCATGATGTCCTTCTGTTCTCATGTTGCAGTATTCATAACAGTAGGGAGTTGCTGACTGCAGCGCCACCATCCAGCCAGTATACCAAAGTCTTTTTAGCAGGAGGGTACATGTGACATCTCTTAACCAGGGCCATAAACAGATGTTGGGTATAAAAGTGACATCTGCACGTACCCTCCTCAGAACTGTTTTGCTGCATACAGTAGTGCACCTGTGGATTAGAAAGGAGGTTCCTAATAGGAGACCCTTAGACTTGGATGTATGCCAGCCCCAGGGCAGTAGGTTGGCTGTGTAGAGGAGAGTTGAGACTGGGGGGGTAATGACTATGTTCCCCACAGGTAGACCATGGATTTCTGGTTAGGAAGAAATAGGGGGTAGGGTGGCTGGGACGGAATACTGCAACATGGACGAGAAGGACATCTAAGGTTATGGTAAGTTCTTACACAACTATTCTATGTCCCTCTATTCTCATGTTGCAATATTCATAACAGTAGGGAGAGTGCCAGAGCTTTAAGTATGAACCTGGGTGGAACCCAGACCCTTCTGGAGTCCAGTACGCTGCAGGATTAGGCTCCTACGGCCATTTTGACAGTTGCTAGCACCTCGGGTGGGTCCGGAGCTGCTTTGCAAGCACCGACTTCCGAGGAGGCTTTTCGGATGACTGACACCAGGCCTTGACCCACGGTCATGCCACCAACAAAAAACACTAGACCCATCGAATCTCTGAGGTCTAAGAGCAAGGCCAGTCCTAGAAGAGCCCCTTCCTCTGTGCCCAGTCACCAGTTTCCTCCCACCCAGCCAACCCAGTCTCAACAGTTAGTAAGAATGGCTGAAGATTTAATTACCCTCATCAGGGGTAACCAGCCTACTCCAGTTACCCCATCCAAAAGTAAAAGGGATCATTCACCTGAAGTGCTTTCAGAGTCACAGTCTGAGGACTCTGAAGTTCTAGACTCAGACACTGAACAGCAGCCCCTGACAGCCTTTAAAGATTCAGATGCTGAGGAATCTATTCCTTCAGCTTTCCCCCTTGAGGACCACTCTTTTTGGGAACCTTAAATTCACTCGGGGAGCATTTCCATTGGGAGAACTACCCCAATCAAAGAAGACCCTCAAGGGAGTTCCTGGACTTACCTCAACACAAGCCCTTAGCCATTCCACCTGTCCTGGATGTGGTGGAAGATGCTTTCCTGGAGTTTGGCATCACCCCTGTTGGCCTTCCTCCTGCACCGAAGAAACCTGACAGATACTACAGGCTACCTGACTCGTACAGGTATCTGTTTAAGAACCCTGCAGCTGACCCAGAAGTCATTACCCTTGGTCCCAAAGGGGCTAGGACCAGCTCCTCCAAAAACCCAATACCCTCTGACAAGGAGAGCAGAGCCATTTTATTTTACATTTGTTAACTGGGAAAGTCAGACTTGGAATGAGCCAATTTTCAGTGGAGGCCCGGGGAGAAATGCTCCAGACTCGTGTCTTTGTAACATGGGAGGAAACCGGAGCACCCGGAGGAAACCCACACGAATGCAGGGAGGACATGCAGACTCAGCACTGAAGGCACCCCAGCTGAGAATCAAACCGGAGAACCTCTTGCTGGGAGGTGACAATGCCACCACTGCGCCGTCCAAGAAGAAGGCATGCATGGCTGAGAGAGCAGCCTTTGCCTGACCAGGTCAAATCTAAACTTTTGGACGCCCCCTTGGATAGGGAACTACTGTTCGGCCCAAACGCAGAGGAAGTCATTAAAGAAATGGAAGACAAGGCTTAAGTCTATGCAGACAGTCAAAGACTTCCTGCAATACACCCTCCCAGAATCAGCAGGAACTTTCCAACAAAACACTGGTCTTTTCTTGCCCAACCCAAAGCTGTGCCTAGGAGACAGCACAGAGTTAGGCCCTCCAGACAGCAGCAGCAAAGCCAGCAAAGGCCCAGGCAGTGGCCCTCTACCATGCCTAGGCAAGGGAGTCCTAATTCCACTCCTTACTCCAATGACCTCCCATGTCTCCCCCCTCTCTGCCCCCCACCAGCTTAGGAGGAAGGCTGTCCCTATTCTTAGACAAGTGGCAAACTATCACCACAGATTGGTGGGTACTAAACATCATTTCAAAAGGGTACACATTCACTTTCAAGGAAAGCCCAAGATTTTCAGGATTCCCAGACGTACCTGCAAGCCAATGAACAGAGGCCATCCACCAAATTCAAAAATCTGTGCTTCAGAGATCAGTGGAACCAGTGCCAGAGGGACAAACAGGAAAAGGTTTCTACTCAAGGCTGTTCCTGGTGCCCAGAAAAGAGGGAACCTGGTGCCCTATTCTAGACCTAGCCACATTAAGTCCATCCCTCCAAGTGCCAAAATTCAAAATGCTGACCCTTTAAAACCTATTACCTAAGCTGGCTCCAGATGCCTGGCTAGTGACCTTAGATCTCAAAGACATCTACCTTCATATCCTCATCAGGGAATCCTGCAGGAGTTTCCTATGTTTCAGAGCAGGCTCAGAGCACTTTCAATTCTCTTCTCTGCCTTTTGGCTTATCTACAGCTCCGAGAGTCTTCACCAAGTGCCTTGTTCCAGTCATTGCTGTTTGCAGACAGCAAAACATCTCGATTTACCCCTGTCTGGATGACTGCCTCATTCAGGCAGACACCAAGGAAAAACACCTGCAAGACCTTTCCTTTGTCCAAACTCTCCTAACTTCTCTGGATTTTTTTCCTGTTGATGGTGAATCCCAATTTCCAACCCACAAGACAGATAACCTTCCTAGGAACCGTACTGGACACATCTGCCCAAAGAGCTTTCTTCTTGGCAGAGAAGCAGAGCTTTCTCCCACACTACTTTTATCAGCTAGTTCGCAAGACACATCTCACAGCAAGGAAGTTCCTGTAAGGGCTGGGGTACATTGCTTCCTGCATTCTTCTGGTACCTTTAGCCAGGCTCCACATGAGAAAACTACAATGGTATCTGAAGAATCTATGGAGCCAACATTCACAGTCACTGGAACACCAGCTGCCTCTGATCCCCTGCTTAAGGAAGGAATTCCTGTGGTGGGCAGAAGCTTGTACCCGGAACAGGGGGCTACTCTTCACCACTATTCCCCAAGGCCAGACCATCACCACCGATGCCTCCGACACAGCCTGGAGTGCTCATCTAGGAGTTATGTGCACTCAGGGCATCTGGGATCAGGGAGACTTTATCCTCCATGTCAACATGAAGGAATTGCTGGGGGTACACAGCTATAATAGCATTCAGGAGCCGCCTCAGACCAGGAGTTCTCCTGATCAAGACCAACAATGCCACAGTCATGTGGTATATCAACAAATAAAGGAACACACCCCTTGTGCCTCCAAGCTATGCTTATCTGGCATACAGCTTCAATGATGGGTCTACATCTGATAGCCCAGTACTTTCCAGGGGAACACAACACCCTGGCAGACCACCTCAGTAGGAGTGTCCATATCCCACATGAGTGGCAGCTACACAAGGACACCTTCCTCTACATCAGTAGTGTATTACTGACTACACTACACATCTCCTGCAGTAACAGGTAAGTCGTTAGAATTGAATTTTCTTACACTGAGTTGCAATGCTATGTACTAGCTCTGATGTGAGACCTGTAAAGTTTTGATGGGGCATGAAAAATTAGGTCACATTATTAGAGTCATCTTGTGTGACCATGACTGGCTATCTATGCATCTCAAACTCTGGAGAAACTGGCATAAAGAAAGTATCAGTCCTAAGACTTGTGCACATATGACTCCTTACATCAACAGGGTCTGCAGCTTTGATGCTTTTTTGGTCAAAATAACGGGTTTCCCAATAGGAAATTTAAAGGAACAAAAGCATTGTGCTAAAAGAGTTCAGGACACACTTTTACAAAATTATGACCCCTTAAGGCTGCAGTAATAAATGAAGTACACCCATTAAAAATTGCTTTGCACAATAATGAGAGGGGTAGGATGGTTCCTTAGGCAGGCACAATGCAATGCAAAAGTGCACTAAGGCACGAAAGAGGCTCTGGGGGTCTCTTCTGGGTACTGAAGGATGTAAAGCTGAGAGCACTGTTTGGGGAATATGAACAATGCACCAAGAGGAGACATTTTCCATTTTTGCAAAGTAAGATATTCTCCTACCAGTTCTTCCAGTTTCCTATATCTTCATAATTTTCTACACAGGGCATGTCATTAAATACTATCGTTCTGAGAAACTCCAGGCAGCAAGTCTAACAGTTCTAAGGTTCAGGTGCACCAATATTCACCCAAACCTCAGCCATGCTGTGGAAAAGCAGCAGGCCCTTATTGAACAAAGTGGATCATAATGAAAAACATGGCTAGCAGAACCGGTATAGGAGAATCAGCAGAATCTTTTTGCGATGTGTCATTATCTTTGACAGTTCCTTTTAAGATCAGAGAAGGGTGGGAAGAGGCACAACATGTTCCTGCTATATAGCATGCTAAAAGCTTCTTCTGTTTGGCCTTGAAAATCCAGAGTTAAAAGGTCCAAAATCCAGGCAGCAAATCTTACACCTGAGGTAAACCACTTTCACAAGTATTCACAAGTGCAGTTTTACCGGTCATATCCTACATATGCTGCCTACTCTGAAGTCATTATTTCTTTCTGTGAAATAGGTCGTTTATCATGGCAACAACTGAATTAAGTTGTGCAATTAAAAAATAACCTTTGCAGCTGTGCAGAGACAGCAGCTCACATTTTTTTTTTTTTATATACATTCTCACTTCTTTTTTAGGTAGTTAAAATATTTCTCCTGGTGTTACATCCACAATGCAAGGGCAGGTGTTGGAACAAAATGTATTAATACAAAATATTAATCTATGTTCTCTATGATAAGTTTTGGCTATTTCATGAAATGTAATAACATATATAGCAGGACTAGACATAGGTATTTGTGTAAGAAGTCCTCTATGTCTCTCAGATTAAGCATCAGCATTTGCTAAGCAAGTAAGAAATGAATGGAATATATACCTACTTTTTTTTACAGGATTTTAAATTGATGTTAGTGGCTGAGGTGATAATTAAAATGTAGTTGTAGTCTCTTTAATGGCAGCAATATATTTTGTGCTGTCCTATTTAGTTCTTTTATGTTTTTTCTTCATTGCTCACTGTAAGAATGGCAATAATGTGTTTTTACAGTGCTTACAGATAAATGTTAAGACACAGTACATGAGAAAGTGTAAATAAACCATTCCTCATGCTTTTTATTTCCTAAGCAAAGATATTCATGGTTGAGAAACAATGGCTGCTTTGTAACAATGGGTTCCTGCATTTAGCTTAATTAGAATTAAGACACTTTCATTAGCCACATTCAATGGATTCATAACAGAAATGTTGTACTCCAAATGATGAAATGCAGATAAGGAAGGATTCAACTGCCAAGTGAAGCTGAACTACTTCTGCAGCAGAACAGACTTACAAATGCTGATTTCTAATGTTCAGGAAGACTGGGGCTCATTTAATAGGTTTTTCCTGCATATAGCATAAATTACAGTAATTTTAACTTGTGATTTTTAGTTTTTTATTGTAATTCAGCCACAGGCAGCATGACTAACATATCTCAAATTCACATACTAAGATAAATCAAGCTCTGTGTCATGTTGTATAAGGCTCCTGCTAGTGAAATCAGCAGAAGAAGGGAATTCTATGCATCAGAAAGGCTTATTGTGAGGGGGAAAATCAGTGTAAAAATGCTTCTTCCTTTGTCAAAGCTTTGAATCTGAGGCATTATCTTTGAAGTAATAATCATAACTGAGTAAAGAATGAAAGACAATTTATTTCTATTTTTTTGAAATATTCATAAAGAGATGGAATGCATGTTGTGGTGCTCATATGTCCAGTGAATGGAGCTAAATAAACTGTGTACCTTGTACAACTGGTATACTCAGCTCTTACCTCAGGTTATTGCTGTTTTATGAGTGCAGGAACATCTGTTTTACTCCAGAAAAGACAGTTAAGTAAAGCATACTCACACATAAAACCATTGAATGAATAGATTCAGAATATTATACCATGGAGTGTGTGTGTGTTTAAACATGAGATTTGGGGAGAGTGCTTCTCTGGGGGCTATTAAGTTGAAGATGGGGCTAATTTTTTTTCTGATCCTAGCCACTGACTGAAAGAAGGTTGTATAAATTCTACCGTGAAATTGTCATAAGTGTCATAAAGCCTGCCTGTGCACTGACCGAGGGTCATAGGATTGGTAAGAAGTACTAGTATAGTTAGAAATATACAAATAGTTTTAGTGATTTTTGGGTGATGTAGACAACTAGTTAAATTTTGAATTAGGATTAAATAGTGTCCCTAGAATTCAGAAAGACCCTCTTGTTGTGAGGCAACAATGCTATATGTTTTGTCACTGTGCCACCGAGCTGGCTTGTAAATGAGGGAGCACGATCTATCATGCTCCTTAACAGGCCTATGAGATGTGGGGAGTACCTGTCCGCAGACACCTTCTTAAATACAAGCTAGATAGATGATGGACCTTTTGATGGCCAACTTGGGGACACAGCGTTATCTCAGGCATCTGCCACAAGGATACTGCACCAGTTCTTTGATGCCATGCTGCAGCATGCTGCGGTTATGTTGTTTCCACATGCTACAGAGGAGAAAGCCACCAGCATGAGGGCTTTCTGTGAGACTGCTCATTTCCTTCCTTATTTGGTCACACCAGCTTTCATTATTGTTGCAGCCCACAACAGCAGCTTGTGTCTTGCTGGATGTGTGTTTTATTTTTTTTTTTTTTGCTCTTCAGTTTGCGTGAGAGACTTTTTTTTTTTTTTTTTTTTTTTTTTTTTTTTTTTTTTTTGTCCTCACTTGCCGTCTGGCCCCCAGACCATTTCTGTTGACTCAATGCGGCCCTTACAACTGAAAAGGTTGGACACCCCTGCTCTACATCATACACCTCTGGGGATTACCAGAGGTAAACCTCTTTGCTACATTTCAAAACAGACAGCCAAACAGGTTCTGCTCCAGGGAATTCCATTCACAAGCATGGAAGGTGGGCTGCTCTCCTTTCACTAGGGCAACCTGTTTGTGTATGCTTACCCACTCTTACCACTGATTTCCAGAGTACTTCTAAATATCAGGGAGGAAGGGCCAAGGGCTATCCTCATTGCCCCAAACTGGCCCAGACAGCACTGGTACTCCTTACTTCTCAGCCTAACCAAGGAATTACCCATCAGCCTACCTCTCCCAGAAAAGCTGCTAACTCAAGAAAAAGGGTCAGTACTACACCCAAATCTTCATACACTCAGCCTATCCGCATGGCTTATACCCCAGAGGCAGATAACAGGCCATTATTGAGCAAACAGGTCATGGATATCATTAAAGAGGCCAGAAGGTCCAGTACCAAAAACTCTTATGCTGCAAAATGGAAAGAAAATTCACTGCATGGTGCGAAAATAAGGGTAAAAACAGCTCCCATGCTTCTCACACCTTAGTTCTGGACTACCTAGCAGAGCTTCTGCAAAAGGGATTGTCTTACTCCACTGTCAAAGTCCATGCCTCGGCTATCTGTGCTGTAGAGGGGTATCACACATTAAACCTCCTAGGAGGCCACCCACCCCAGTATGGGATTTGAACTTTGTCCTTGAAAAATTGACCTTACCCCCTTTTGAACCAACTGCCTCAGCAGAAGTAAAGCACCTCTCTTGGAAGACTGCCTTCCTGCTGGCGGTACCCTCAGCCAGATGAGTATCAGAACTACAGGCTCTCATGGCCATTGAACCTTTCATTATTTTTCATCCAGACAGGGTATCCCTTAGGACAAACCCCTCCTTTATGCTTAAGGTGATATCTGACGTGGCTCTTAATCAGGTCATACATCTCCCTACCTTCTTTCCAAACTCACTAAGTAGGGGGGGAAAGAATTATCCATACTTTAGATGTGCACAGACAGCTTAGATACTACCTAGACAGAACCAAGTCTATCAGAAAGGCTGACCAACTGTTGGTCATCTTCGCCCCTGGGGCAGAGGGGAAGCCTATATCCAAACAGATCATTTCCAAATGGATATCGCACTGCATCCATTTTTGCTACTCTTTTCAATGGAAGGTACCTCCCAAATCAGTCAGTACCCATTCTACCAGGGCAGCA
Organism: Protopterus annectens; assembly: GCF_019279795.1. Taxonomy (NCBI): domain Eukaryota; kingdom Metazoa; phylum Chordata; order Ceratodontiformes; family Protopteridae; genus Protopterus; species Protopterus annectens. Next base: position 152,664,696 of record NC_056747.1, read on the forward strand.
TCAACCTCCACTGCCTTCCTTAGAGGCGTCCCTACCAGGGACATTTCAGAAGCTGCCACCTGGACTTCTGTCCACACCTTCGCAAAACACTACCAGCTGGCTACTTTCTCCAAATCCAGGGCAGGCTTTGCTTCAGCAGTCCTGCAAGGCATTGCAGCTTCCATTTAAAGCAATAAAAGCATATTCTCCAGCTGCTTCACTGCATTCTTACCACCCTACCTTTCAGCTCTGGGAATCTTCCCACAAGTGATGACTGCAACAGTGAAACACGAAGAACATAGTACAGTTGTGTACACTTACCATAAATGTAGATGTTCGAGTGTATTCACTGTTGCAGTCCTGTTTCCCTCCCACCTTTCCCCCTTTCTCTTCTCCATATTCTTTATGGCCTTACCCAGGTTGGTCTTCTTAAGGTCTTCTTGGAAGTGGTTGGGGGCAAGAAAAACTGATGTAATGGCATTGGCTGCTTCTCTTTATAGCATTGATGACCTGACGTCAGTCTCAGGAAACCTGCAGCCAACGCAGGAGGGAAATCCTTTACTCTGGTATTCGGGCCGGCCAAGGGCTACCCAGCAGGGATAACTCACAAGTGATGACTGCAACAGTGAATACACTCGAACATCTACATTTATGGTAAGTGTACACAACTGAACTTAATTTCTTGCATTTGCAACTAACTAGCAGAAGTTTTGTACTAGTAGTTGTCTTTGCTGATGTCAGCGCAGCCTACAGGTGTGGGCAAGTGTGACCGTCTGTTCTGAATTAGCTTTTCTGTGGATCTGAGAGTTACAGTGTAATTAACTCTAAAAGGGATATTGGGAAGCAGTTTAGTGAAAATAAAAACTGAAATTCAGGCGTGAAGGAAGTAAATAGTTGTACATGTGGTTGTTTCCCAGCAGCCATAGTCTTTAACGAGTTAAATGCAACAGTGCAAGGTTTAGTTTGTGTAAGGTTATGTGGTGTACTTTTTGTTAAGAGTAAAAGTTGATGTTTACTGAAAGCATGCATGTGTATTTACATATGAGAAGGGAATAGGGGTAAGAACAAAACATCTGAGTATGTGGAGATATATACTGGCTGTAACTTGTGTATTAACAAACATAACTTTCATTTCAGAATAGACTATAGTTGTGGGTGCAGCCACTGATTTTGAGTGCCTTCTTTTATTTGAAGGGGTGGACTTCCTTTTTGTAAAGTACGCAGTTTGTGTGTTTGGAAGTTAAAATGGGATCAGGGGTTGAAAATATATGTAGTTTGAGTGTTTTTTTTTTTTTTTTTTTTGTTTTTGTTTTTGTTTTGAAGTAGAAAGTCTGGAACTTTTTGTCATGGCTTGTAGTAGAAATGAAGAAAAGCATCTATGTACAGAGGTTCATCCTGACAGCCACAGATGTATGCATGTAATCTGCAAGATAGAAACCTATATTCACAAGAACTGTCATGTATAATATGTAATAGTAATGACTTTTTATCAGAATGTCTTTGTCACTATTAACATGGAATTTAAATAGCTGTACAGCTTTAGACAGAGTATGGAGTTACATTAAAAGGTGAAGGGTGCAAATAACAGTATTACATGAGATTATTTTTAGCTGGAAGATAGGATCTCAATTGCCTAGACAAGGGGTGTCCAACCTTTTCAGTTGTAAGGGCCGCATTGAGTCAACAGAAATGGTCTGGGGGCCAGACGGCAAGTGAGGACAAAAAAAAAAAAAAAAAAAAAAAAAAGTCTCTCACGCAAACTGAAGAGCAAAAAAAAAAAAAATAAAACACACATCCAGCAAGACACAAGCTGCTGTTGTGGGCTGCAACAATAATGAAAGCTGGTGTGACCAAATAAGGAAGGAAATGAGCAGTCTCACAGAAAGCCCTCATGCTGGTGGCTTTCTCCTCTGTAGCATGTGGAAACAACATAACCGCACCCCACAACCCCCCCCCAGCATGCTGCAGCATGGCATCAAAGAACTGGTGCAGTATCCTTGTGGCAGATGCCTGAGATAACCCCGCTGTGTCCCCAAGTTGGCCATCAAAAGGTCCATCATCTATCTAGCTTGTATTTAAGAAGGTGTCTGCACGGACAGGTACTCCCCACATCTCATAGGCCTGTTAAGGAGCATGATAGATCGTGCTCCCTCATTTACAAGCCAGCTCGGTGGCACAGTGACAAAACATATAGCATTGTTGCCTCACAACAAGAGGGTCTTTCTGAATTCTAGGGACACTATTTAATCCTAATTCAAAATTTAACTAGTTGTCTACATCACCCAAAAATCACTAAAACTATTTGTATATTTCTAACTATACTAGTACTTCTTACCAATCCTATGACCCTCGGTCAGTGCACAGGCAGGCTTTATGACACTTATGACAATTTCACGGTAGAATTTATACAACCTTCTTTCAGTCAGTGGCTAGGATCAGAAAAAAAATTAGCCCCATCTTCAACTTAATAGCCCCCCAGAGAAGCACTCTCCCCAAATCTCATGTTTAAACACACACACACTCCATGGTATAATATTCTGAATCTATTCATTCAATGGTTTTATGTGTGAGTATGCTTTACTTAACTGTCTTTTCTGGAGTAAAACAGATGTTCCTGCACTCATAAAACAGCAATAACCTGAGGTAAGAGCTGAGTATACCAGTTGTACAAGGTACACAGTTTATTTAGCTCCATTCACTGGACATATGAGCACCACAACATGCATTCCATCTCTTTATGAATATTTCAAAAAAATAGAAATAAATTGTCTTTCATTCTTTACTCAGTTATGATTATTACTTCAAAGATAATGCCTCAGATTCAAAGCTTTGACAAAGGAAGAAGCATTTTTACACTGATTTTCCCTTTCACAACAAGCCTTTCTGATGCATAGAATTCCCTTCTTCTGCTGATTTCACTAGCAGGAGCCTTATACAACATGACACAGAGCTTGATTTATCTTAGTATGTGAATTTGAGATATGTTAGTCATGCTGCCTGTGGCTGAATTACAATAAAAAACTAAAAATCACAAGTTAAAATTACTGTAATTTATGCTATATGCAGGAAAAACCTATTAAATGAGCCCCAGTCTTCCTGAACATTAGAAATCAGCATTTGTAAGTCTGTTCTGCTGCAGAAGTAGTTCAGCTTCACTTGGCAGTTGAATCCTTCCTTATCTGCATTTCATCATTTGGAGTACAACATTTCTGTTATGAATACGAAAACCATTGAATGTGGCTAATGAAAGTGTCCTCGTGCTTAATTCTAATTAAGCTAAATGCAGGAACCCATTGTTACAAAGCAGCCATTGTTTCTCAACCATGAATATCTTTGCTTAGGAAATAAAAAGCATGAGGAATGGTATGAAGCAGACATTACTGCATTCTGTCACACAGTTATTTACACTTTCTCATGTACTGTGTCTTAACATTTATCTGTAAGCACTGTAAAAAACACATTATTGCCATTCTTACAGTGAGCAATGAAGAAAAAAAAACATAAAAGAACTAAATAGGACAGCACAAAATATATTGCTGCCATTAAAGAGACTACAACTGCCTACGCCACATTTTAATTATCACCTCAGCCACTAACATCAATTTAAAATCCTGTGTAAAATGAGTAGGTATATTCCATTCATTTCACTTACTTGCTTAGCAAATGCTGATGCTTAATCTGAGAGACATAGAGGACTTCTTACACAAATACCTATGTCTAGTCCTGCTATATATGTTATTACATTTCATGAAATAGCCAAAACTTATCATAGAGAACATAGATTAATATTTCTGTATTAATACATTTTGTTCCAACACCTGCCCCTTGCATTGTGGATGTAACACCAGGAGAAATATTTTAGTAAACTACCTAAAGAAGTGAGAATGTATATAAAAGCATAAAAAAATGTGAGCTGCTGTCTCTGCACAGCTGCAAAGGTTATTTTTTAATTGCACAACTTAATTCAGTTGTTGCCATGATAAATGACCTATTTCACAGAAAGAAATAATGACTTCAGAGTAGGCAGCATATGTAGGATATGACCGGTAAAACTGCACTTGTGAATACTTGTGAAAGTGGTTTACCTCAGGTGTAAGATTTGCTGCCTGGATTTTGGACCTTTTAACTCTGGATTTTCAAGGCCAAACAGCAGAAGCTTTTAGCATGCTATATAGCAGGAACATGTTGTGCCTCTTCCCTCCCTTATCTCTGATCTTAAAAGGAACTGTCAAAGATAATGACACATCGCAAAAAGATTCTGCTGATTCTCCTATACTGGTTCTGCTAGCCATGTTTTTTCATTATGATCCACTTTGTTCAATAAGGGCCTGCTGCTTTTCCACAGCATGGCTGAGGTTTGGGTGAATATTGGTGCACCTGAACCTTAGAACTGTTAGACTTGCTGCCTGGAGTTTCTCAGACCGATAGTATTTAATGACATGCCCTGTGTAGAAAATTATGAAGATATAGGAAACTGGAAGAACTGGTAGGAGAATATCTTACTTTGCAAAAATGGAAAATGTCTCCTCTTGGTGCATTGTTAAGGGCATATTCCCCCAAACAGTGCTCTCAGCTTTACATCCTTCAGTACCCAGAAGAGACCCCCCCCCCAGAGCCTCTTTCTCGTGCCTTAGTGCACTTTTTTGCATTGCATTGTGCCTGCCTAAGGAACCATCCTTACCCTCTCATTATTGTGCAAAGCAATTTTAATGGGTGTACTTCATTTATTACTGCAGCCTTAAGGGGTCATAATTTTGTAAAAGTGTGTCCTGAACTCTTTTAGCACAATGCTTTTGTTCCTTTAAATTTCCTATTATGGGAAACCCTCTTCTCTGTGGCGTTATTTTGACCAAAAAAAAAGCATCAAAGCTGCAGACCCTGTTGTGTAAGATGTAAGGAGTCATATGTACACAAGTCTTAGGACTGATACTTTCTTTATGCCAGTTTCTCCAGAGTTTGAGATGCATAGATAGCCAGTCATGGTCACACAAGATGACTCTAATAATGTGACCTAATTTTTCATGCCCCATCAAAACTTTACAGGTCTCACATCAGAGCTAGTACATAGCATTGCAACTCAGTGTAAGAAAATTCAATTCTAACGACTTACCTGTTACTGCAGGAGATGTGTAGTGTAGTCAGTAATAAATCCCCCCCGCTCTCAATTCTTTCTTCGCCGCAACCTCAATCCTCTTCCCTCAGCTGTGTACCGCAAATGAATCTACCAACGGAAAAAAATGGCAGGACGGTGTTTTACAAGATGCGCACACCAGCATAAAGACGCTGGCATAAAAACAACGGGAAAAGTAATGTACAACAGCTGAGAGGACGTGAAAACACACGGAAAAAGTAAAATTTAAACTTAAGGGTATGGAAAAGCTCTGAGGGGTTGGACACTACTGGCCTAGACCATACTAAGTTTAATGAAAATGGCAGCCAAAAAGAAGTTGCTGGAAAATGTAAATTAAAATTTAAACCAGCTCCAGTGGTCTTACTGAATATTGTAAAGGAATTAGAGGTTGGAGCTTTAGAAGGAGAGAGATTGCAAATTTATTAGAGATGGAATTCATAGGAGCAATACATATAAAATAATATGCAGGAGGAGGAGTGAAATTTATGGGAAGGAGGGAATTGAGCAAATTATGTAATATCAAGCAGTAACAAAATTGTTGTTCCCAGCGGTGTAAATACCTGTCTGCTGACAAGAAAACCAATAAGTAATCCAACAGATAACGCTGAGAGGTAACCAAAGGCTTGAAAAATTACTACCATGAAAAGTCCACAAAAAATTGCACGTAGTTGAAGTGTAAAATCCAAAACGTTGACTTTTATTTATATAAAAATGGTAAGCGCTAGTGAAAGGAGGGAGGGTTCGCCTATTGTGTCTAGGATTATGGCAGGATTTTGCCTTGCCCTCCAGTCCTTCTAAGGGGCAGGAAAGGAGAGAATGGAATGAATAGGCTATTAAGGGAGAAGGGCAGATGTCAGCAGTACAGGGAACATGAAGGCCAAAAATAAAAATAAGTACGAGAAAGCATAGACCTACATGTTTCTGCGGTGTAGAGTTAGAGGATGAATTCACAGGTGAGTAGATAATATTATGATAATTGGCACTAGTTACGCTCCACCAAAGTACTCTGGTTCTGAGGAACATAGCGCGATACAGAACTAATGTTTGTAGATAAAATCCAGAGGAGGACAGTTACGATGTAAGGTATGCAGGGACTGGCCTGCTTGGCTGGCATTAAGGAGGGAAAGGTGGACATAATAAGGTTACACAAAAATTTAAGACAAATGATAGGAGGGGGAAGGACATAGAGTGAAGAGGTCATGGCTGATAACTAGATGGCATAATTTTCAGTTAACATATAAGAAAAGCCTGCTTCACAGACAGTGGTAGACTCCTGATATTTCTTACCAGCAAAACAAAGCAGAAAGACTTGGGAGAGCTAGTAAGACAGAGAAGAGAGAGAGATGGAGAGACTAAATACATTATGATGTTCTTCATGATTCACTGTTGCAGTCGTCACACTTGGGTTATCTGCCAGGGGTAGCCCTCAGTCGGCCTGAATACCAGAGACTTAGTATTTCTGAGTCGGTTGCTGTCACTCCAGGACTGACGTCAGGTCATCAGTGGTATAAAATCAGGCAGCCAACGCCCATTACATCAGTCTTCCTTGCCAAGGAGCCCAAAGCAGAAGCAGTTTGCACGAGTGCCGGTTGGCCGCTACCTGAGTTTTCGTTTCCAAATTGAAGTTGATGTGTTCTAAAGCCAAGTACCCCGTTGGGGATCCTTTTTTCTTGCTCTAACCGGTGTCAGAAAAAGTTAACAATTGTCTCGCCTGTGGAAAGCAAATACCACACCGAGACTTCCATTCTTACTGCGTCACCTGTTTAGGGCCAGACCACGACTTCCCTCGCTGTCGCTTTTGTGCTTTGTTCAGTGCCAGAACTATATGTCATCAGGCCCCTTATTGTAGTTAAATATTTTTACTCTCAATCCTTGTATACCGATAAGGCCTCAGTAAGCCATCCGACTACCGATCTTCTGTAAAATGTAAGGATAAAGACAGACAGACCGCACAGGTCCAAAACTGCCAGTGACACTTTTGTTAAGCTAGTCGTCATTTCTCCGGTCCTCAGTGAGGTGCTTTCACAACCCCTGATGCCCGCTTCTGTGGATTTGCAGGCCGCTACCAAGACCCGTTCGGAGTCTGGTATGCTGGGAGACCCTTCTTCAACTAAGGATCCTGTGGATCTCTACCTTGGATGGGTCTGGAGCCACTGAGCAGGCACTGGCTTCCGAGAAAGTTCTTCGCATTCCCGAAACTCGACACAGACAGACAACTTCTTTTGCATCTTCAGTTCTTTCTAAAACTACCGAGTTTATAAGGCCCAGGATAGGAACTATGCCTAAAAAGCTGATGACCCAAGCTCAGGCACCTGCTTTCACGCCTCACTCTCAAATGCTTAAAATGGCAGAAGACCTTATTATATTTATTAGGGGAAGCCAGGCTACCCCTGTCAAAAGACAGAGACTTGTCCCCAGTAGTTTTATCTGAACAGGAGTCAGGAGTCTGATGACTCTGAGGTTTCTGAATATAAAGACATGCAACCCTTTTCTGCTTATGAGGATTCTGATGCAGAGGAATCCATTCCTTCTGCCTCTCCTCCCGAGGATTTCTCATTTGGTGAAACCCTACATACTTTAAGGGTGCATTTCCAATGGGAATGTCAGGACTATCCTCAGTCAAAAAAGAGACTCGGGGAATTCTTAGATTTACCACAGCACAGACCTTAAGCCATTCCTCCTGTCCTGGATGGTTGTGGATGATGTTTTTATGGATGTTGTGGATGATGTTTTTATGGAGTCCAGTTTGACTCCTGACAACCTTCCTCCTGCTCCCAGGAAACCTGACGGGTACTACAGAGTCCCTGACTCTCACAAATTCCTTTTCAAAAATCCAACTGCTGACCCAGAGGTCATCTCCCAAGGACCTAAAGGAATTAAAGCAACCTCATCTAAGATTCTCACCCCCTCAGCCAGGGATTCCCGAGCCTTAGACAGATGGGATAAAAAAGTATACACCTCTGCAACTCTTGCTTTTAGAGCACTAAATTGTCAGTTCCACATGCTGAAATATCAGCAGCATACCATGGAACTCCTCAAACAACAAATATCTTCCTTTCTTGCTTGTGCAGAAAATAAAGAATTACAAGAGCTTATGCATTCTGCAAGCCAAGTTACTAAGCACACCATACAATGTGGCTTTGGTGCCCTAGAAGCATCTTGCAGGGCAGCAGTCACTGGTTCTGTCCTTAGAAGGCATGCTTAGCTTAAGGAACAGACCTTGCCAGACCATGTCAAATCAAAATTATTGGACGCACCATTGAACAAAGACAATTTGTTTGGCACCAAGGCAGAAGAGGTATTAAAAAAGATAGAAGAAAAAGCTAAATCTGTGCAGACAGTTAGACTTAGTCCAGCCTCCGAGGTTAGGTAGGCATTGCCCTCAAGCACTGGTCCTTTCCGGCCCCCTCCAGACCAGCTCAGCCTAGACCCAGGGGAAGCTGACCACCCCCGCCGAACAGCAGTCCCAGGGAATGCAGAGATCTAAGCAATGGAGTTCCTCCACTTCAAAAACAGGGAGTGCTAAGCCACCCCCTTATGGTAAGAATGCACAATGACTTTACACCTCCGCCCCTTACCTCTGCATACCTGCTTGTACCCCTAGGAGGAAAACTCTCCTTCCATGCAGACAACTGGGCCTCTATTACCAACAACCGATGGTTCCTTAACGTAGTGTCCCAGGGATACAAATTTTATTTCCACACTCTGCAAACCACAAAAGGGTTCCTAGATCTTCCTCCAAACTAGTGGGCAGAGGACAAAAAGCAAGTCCTTTCCCTGCTCTCCATGAGGGAAATGCAGCATGTTCCTGCAGACCAGATAGGCCAAGGTTTCTATTCCAGACTCTTCCTGGTACCCAGAAAAGAGGGCACCTGGCGCCCATTCCTCGATCTATCCATACTAAACACCTTTCTGGTGATACCAAAATTCATAATGTTGACCCTCCAGCAGCTTCTTCCTATGCTTTCCAAGGATGCTTGGTTAGCCACCCTAGACCTAAAAGAGGCCTACCTACACATCCCAGTCAGGGAATCTTTCAGGAAATACCTATGTTTCAGGGCAGGATCTATGCACTTTCAGTTCTCTGCGCTTCCCTTTGGCTTGGCTTATCCACTGCTCCCAGAGTTTTCACAAAATGCCTGGCTCCAGCCATTGCTTTTTGCAGACAAAGAAATATTCAAATTTACCCCTGCTTAGACGATTGCCTGATTCAGGCAGACAGTCAGGAAAAGTTGTTACAGCACCTGACGTTTTGTAAAGGACCTAGTGACCTCCCTGGGGTATACTATCAACAAAAAGAAAGCAAAACTAGTCCCCACTCAAAAAATTGTGTTCCTGGGAGCAAGCCTGGACACAGCATCCCAGATGGCATTCCTTACTCCAGAAAAACAAGCCTACCTGACAGGCTACTTCTCTCAGCTAGCCACCAGAACCCAGTTATCCGCAAGGAAAATCCTGCAAGCTCTAGGATTCATGGCCTCCTGCATTCTGCTCATTCCATATGCCAGACTGCATATGAGGAAAAGTACAGTTGTGTACCTACCATAAATGTAGATGTTCGAGTGTATTCACTGTTGGAGTCGTTATACTTGGGTTATCCTGCTGGCAGGCTACCCGCAGTCGGCCTGAATTCCAAAGTCCTGGTCCGGCATCGGTTGCTGTCGCCTCTTCCCTGATGTCAGTGCGCCAGGGGTATAAAAGATGCAGCCAACGTCATTTTCTTCAGTTTTTCTTGCCCCAGATGTCTGGTGCCCCCAAAAGGGTAGGCTAAAAAACATTGCTTATAAAAGCATGCACTGAAATAAACAATACCTTCATCTACAAGCAAATAAACCACATTGGTTGTATAGGATAGAGAAGTACAGATAAGTCCCAGCAAAGAATGGGGGATGATGGGTGGGTAACCTGGACTGCAACAGTGAATACACTCGAATATCTACATTTATGGTAGGTACACAACTGTACTATGTTCATCGTGTTTCACTGTTGCAGTCATTACACTTGGGTTGAATCCCAAAGCTGAGGTTGGGCGGCTGGGTCTAAATAGAATTAGGAGTGGCTATAAGGCCCTGCAGAACTGCAGTGGCAAAGCCTGCTTTGGATTTAGAGTAAAGAGGTAAGTGGTAGTGCTTAGTAAAAGAGGTAAGTGGTAGTGCTTAGTAAAGTGTGCACTGAAGTCCAAGTTGCAGCCTCCAAAATATCCTTGGTTGGTGCTCCTCTGAGGAAGGCTGCTGAGGTGGCTGCTGCCCTGGTAGAATGTGGTCTAATGCCCTTTAGGCACTGACTTGCCATGTTGTGAATAGCAGAAACGAATGCATTGTCCTATCCATTTTGAAATAGTCTGCATTGAGATAGCCTTTCCTTGTGATCCTGCAGCATATGCCACTAAAAGTTGCTCAGTCTTTCTGAAAGCTTTAGTTTTGTCCAAGTAAAAGTGTAGTTGTCTGTGTATGTCCAAAGAATGCAGAAGTCTCTCCCCTTTATTCTGTCGGTTTGAGAAAAAAAATAGGCAAATGAATGGTTTAAGAGCCACACTGGACACTACCTTAGGCATAAATGTTGGGTTTGTCCTTGGAGAAACCCTATCCGAATGGAAGATAATAAAAGGTTCCACAGCCATTAATGCCTGTAACTCTGAGACTCTTCTTGTTGAAGTTATTGCTAGGAGCAGAACTGTTTTCCATGATAAGAATTTTATCTGAACTGTATTGGCTGGCTCGAAAGGAGGCTGTGCGAGTTTTTCCAAGACAAAATTGAAGTCTCATGCAGGTATTGGTACTCTCCTTGGAGGTCTTATGTTTTTGGCCCCCCTGAGGAACTGCCTAAGCAATGGATGTGAAAAAATAGGTGGGTCTATATTGTAATGAGCTGAAATGGCAGAGGCATGGATCTTAATTGATGAGAAGGATAGGCCTTTGTCCAGCATCTCAGATATTGTAAAATCTGAGGTATATTTGGAACAAGCGTGTCAATTCCTTGTGCCTGGTTCCAAGCACAGAATCTCTTCCATTTTTCTGCATAAGATTTTCTGGTGCTGGGCCTCCTGGCCTCCAAAATAACATCCATAACTGCTTTAGAGAGAGGTATATTCTGAATGGTTACACTATCTGCCATGCAGCTAGATTTAGGGTTCTGAGTTGGCTGTGCAGGATCTGATTGTTTTGTTGGGTCAGTAAATGAGGAATTTGAGGCAATGTCCAGGCTGGGCCTTGGAACAAGCTCCTTAGGTTTGGATACGAGTGTTGGCGTGGCCAATCTGGGGCAATTAGTATCATTTCTGGCTTCTCTTGTCTGACCTTTAGGAGTATGTTGGGGAGGAGAGGCAGTGGAGGAAAGGCATATACTGTAAGGTTGTTGCAGCTGAATGACAAGACATCCACTTTTCATGCTTGTTTGTGATAAGTCCTTGTGCAGAATCTCTGAAGTTGGTAGTTGTGAGGGGGAGGCAAAAAGATCTATGTCTGGGCATCCCCATTTCCTTGTTATCATGCTGAAGATTTTTGGATCTAGTTTCCACTCGTGAGGATCCATGAGGTTTCTGCTTAGTTCGCCTGCCAGAGCATTTGTTTTTCCTGGCAGGAATTGTGCTTGCAGGTGTACTTGGTAGGTCAATGCTGTGTTCCACAAAATCATGGCTTGTCTGCAGAGGGGGTAGGAATGTGTGCCCCCCTGCTTGTTTATGTACCACATAACTGTGGTGTTGTCCATCTTTATCAGCAGCTGTCCTGGATGAAGTAGGTCCTTGAAGGCTGTCAGGGCATTTTGTACAGCTAGCATCTCTTTTTGATTGATGTGAGGATGCCTTTGGCTTGGGCGCCATGTGCCCTGAGTACATTTTCCTGCCATGTGGGCCCCCCAGGCATAATCTGATGCATCTGTTGTTAGTGTTTGCCTGGCTATGGGTAAAGTGAAATAACAGGCCTGTGCCCACCATCGAAACTCCTATTGCAGGCAGGGAATGAGTGAAATTAATGATTCCAGGCTGTGGCAATGTTGAGTCCAAACACTTTTTAGATACCATTGCAGTTTCCTCATATGCAGTCTTGCATATGGAATTAGCAGAATGCAGGAGGCCATGTAGCCCAGAGCCTGCATAATTTTTCTTGCAGATAACTGGGTCTTTGTTGCCATGCTTTCGAAGTAAGAAGTCAGTTGCCTTTGTTTATCTGGCGTGAGATAAGCCATCTGGACAGTTGTATTTAAGCTTGCACCCAGGAATATTATCTCTTGAGAGGGTACTACTAGTTTTGATTTCTTTTCGTTTACTGTGTACCCTAAGCAAATTATTAATCTTTTTACAAACGCCAGATGCTGTAGTAGAATGTCTGGTCTCTGCTTGAATAAGGCAGTCGTCCAAGTAGGGATATATTTGAATTCCTCTTTGTCTGCAAAATGCAATTACTGGTGCCAGGCATTTTGTGAAGACCCTGGGCACAGTAGATAAGCCAAAGGGCAGTGCAGAGAATTGGTAGTGCATTGAGCCAGCTATGAATCTGAGGTATCTTCTGTAAGATTGTCTGATTGGGACATGCAGGTATGCCTCTTTGGGGTCCAAAGTTACAAGCCAAGCTTTCTTGCCCATCATGGGCAGAAGCTGTTGCAGAGTCAACATTTTGAATTTCGGAACGTCCAGAAAAGTATTTAGAATCGACAGGTCCAGAATTGGTCTCCATGCTTTGCCCTTTCTTGGTACTAAGAAAAGTCTTGAGTAAAATCCTTGTCCCTGCTCTTGTTGTGGCACTGGCTGAATAGCCTTCATGTCCATGAGAGATTAAACTTGTTTTTGTGCCTCTGCCCATTGATTGTGTGGCAGGTCTAGCATACCTTTTGCCTTTGGAAGGGTGCGAAAGTGGAACCTGTAACCCTGAGAGACTATATTTAGGACCCATTTGTCCTGGGCGAACGTGTGCCAATTTTGTGAAAAAAGTGCTAGCTTTCCCCCTAAGGGTGCTTCCAAAAGATAAATGCTTGGCATTGGCAGAGGGAAGTCATTGGGACTGTTTCCTGTATGGCTGTGATTTGTCTTCTCCGCTTATGGAGGTAGAAGCACCCCATTGTTAGGGCCTGTATGAGCCCTGGGGCTGTTGTCTGCCTCTGGGGCGTCTGTATCTGCCTCTTTGTGGCCTGTCTGACATGGGAAAGGACCAATTCTTAGGCCAGTTCCTGCTAAATCTGGGTGGCTGTACCTGTAAGAAATCCTTCACTGTCTGCATAGATTTAGCTTTATTCTCCATTTTCTTTAACACCTCTTCTTCCTTAACACCAAACAAAGTATCATGCTGTAATGGAGCATCCAGTAATTTTGCTTTAACATGATCAGGCAGAGTCTGTTCCTTTAACCAAGCATGCCTTCTAATAACAGAACCTGTTACAGCGGCCCTGTAAGAGGCCTCCAGTGAATCATAACCACATTGCAAAGTATGTTTTCCCACTTGTTCAGCTGCATGCAATAAATCCTGCAATTCCTTGTTCTCAGGACATTCAGAATTTGTCAACATTTTCTGTTTTAACAGAGACATTAAGTATTGCTGATATTTAAGCATATTAAACTGACAATTTAAAGCCCTAACAGCCAAGGTAGCAGAAGTGTAAACTTTCCCCCCCCATCTGTCCAGTGCCCTAGAATCTCTATCTGAGGGGACAGGGTTCTTTGCAGTAGCAACCTTGACCCCTTTGGGACCCTGAGAAATAGTTTTTGGGTCAGCAGCAGGGTTTTTATATAGAAATTTATGAGAATCTGGAACCCTGTAGTATCTGTCTGGCTTAACAGGTGCAGGAGGTAAAGAGTCGGGAGGCAGGCTGGACTCTGAAAATACATCATCTGCAATGTCTAGAACAGGTGGAATAGCAAGAGGTCTGTGCTGAGGTAGTAGAAGAAAGTCTCTGAGCCTTTTCTTAGAATCTGAATAATCTTCGCTGTCACAGTGGAAATGCTCCCTCATGGTATGCAGGGTTTCCCCAAATGAGTAATCCTCAGGAGGAGAAACTGAAGGAATAGATTCTTCAGCATCAGTATCCTCATAGGGAGGAATAGAGTATGCCTGTTCTGAAGAGGAGTCAGAGGAAATGGAAACCTGATCAGAGGAATCAAATTTAGTATCTTGCCTAGGTCTCTTATCAGGAGGGGGGTGGGAGCCTCTGATCAAAGTAATTAGGTCTTCGGGTCTTTTGAGCATCTGTTTCTTAGGCAGGAAGTCTGTCCTGGAGAGAGCTGTACTTGTTTCCTTGTCTTTAAAACTGTTTTAGTCTTTGTCTTGGATGCTGAAGTTGGCTTGATATAAAGCTGTGTAGGACTGAAAACACCCTCAGAAGCCGATGCCTGCTCAGTGGCTCCGGACCCATCTGAGGGATTAGTTTCCGAAGACCCAATACCTTGAGTATCCAGAGGCCTAGTTGTCTCCATGTGGGAATCGGAGGCGGCCTGTGGCTCTGAGGTAGCGGATGTCAGGGGCTGCGAAAGCGCCTCCCTGAGAACCGGCGACTGGCCTAGAAGAGGCTTCGTCATCGGTTTTGGACCTCGAATGCCTATCCTTTTCTTTTTCCTTGCGCTTTTTATGAATTCCAGTTGTCTGTTGTTCCGAAGGCATTATATAGTTAAACCTTCGGCCAAAGTAATGAAAAGCAAAATCGTACCGACGCTTAATAGTGCGTTGGTTAAATCTAGCACAAAACCGACAACTAGCAACATCGTGGTGAGGGCCTAGGCAAGGAATACAGTAAGAATGAAAATCCTTATGAGATATTTGCTTCCCACAAGAAATACAATTGTTAACTTTTTCTGACATTGGTCTGGAGCAAGAAAAAAGTTTCCCCAACGTGGTGCTTAGCTTTATAGAAGACTTCAGATCTGAAATTCAATTTCGAAAATCTCAGGATTCTGCTGACCAGCACTTGCGAACTGCTTTTGCTTCGGGCACCGCGCTGCAAGAAAGACTGAAGAAAATGGCGTCGGCTGCATCTTTTATACCCCTGGCGCACTGATGTCAGGGAAGAAGTGACAGCAACCGACGCTGGACCAGGACTTTGGAATTCAGGCCGACTGCGGGTAGCCTGCCAGCAGGATAACCCAAGTGTAATGACTGCAACAGTGAAACACGATGAACATCTACAATGGTACCTAAAAAGCCTTTGGTGTCAATACTCTCAAGACCTGGAAACACTCATACCTTTGATACCCTGTCTAAGAAAAGATTTTCTTTGGTGGGCAGCAGCATGCAACCACAACAAGGGACTTCCCTTCTCACAACCCCACGCCGCCCTGACCCTCACCACAGATGCATCAGACTATGCCTGGGGTGCACACCTTGACAGCAGGTGCATTCAGGGCCATCTGCGCATCAAACAGAAAGAGATGCTAGCTGTTCAGCATGCCCTGACAGCTTTCAGACCCCTACTCTCCCGGGGGCCTGTAGTGATCAAAACAGACAACACCACAGTGATGTGTTATATTAACAAGCAGGGAATGACTCACTCTTATCCTCTCTGCAGGCTCGTCATGACCCTTTGGCATATGGCCTCAGCCATGCAAATACACCTGCTAGCACAATTCCTGCCAGGCTCCCTAAACGCTCTGGCAGACAACTTAAGCAGGAACCTGCTAGACCCACACGAGTGGCAGCTAGACCACAGAACCTTCAGTCTTGTAACCCAGAAATGGGGCATCCCGAAAGTGGAACTCTGCCTCCCACTCCAATCATCAGCTCAGCAAATTCTGCACCAGGGAACCTCACAGCAAGGCCTCGAAAGTGGATGCTCTATCCTTCCAATGGGTAAATCTCTCAATCTATGCATATGTCCTTCAAGGATGCATCTGCAGTCCTTACAAATGGGTTGTCCTGTCGTCAGGCAGCCCTTCGGTCGGCCGGATTCCAAAGTCTGGGTCTGGCCTCGGCTGGTGTCGCACTTCACCCGACGTCATAGCTGCAGTTCTTCGGGTATAAAGGCATCAGCCGACGCCATTTTCCTCAGTCTTTCTTGCCGCCCGAAGCAGAAGCTGTTCGCAAGTGCCGGTCGGTCAGATCCAGAGATTACTACTACTGAATACTACTTCGAAGACTTCTAAAAAGCTAAGTTCCCCGTTGGGGACTCTTTCTTGCCTCAGCCGATGTCAGAAAAAGTGAATAACTGTTTAACTTGTGGGAAACAAATACCTCATAAAGATTTCCACTCTTACTGCTTACCTTGTTTAGGCCCAGACCACAACGTAGCAGCTTGTTTAACCTGTGCTTCTTTCAACCGACAGACGCTTAGATGTCGGTCGGAGTTTGCTGAACAGTTTTTCGGCTCAGATTTTGCGTACATAATGCCGTCGGATCCTCCGACTTCACAAGTTGTTAAGAAAAGAAAAGGACCGACACTCGCGGTCCGTGGTTTCGGCGAAACCGGTTAAGCAAACCGCGAGTGTCTCGGTTTCGGCCGAAACCGAGCAAACGGTTCTATCTTCAGCCGAATCCATGACTACTACCGAGGCCCCTTCTAACCTGGTTGAATCGGCCTCTGAAATTCAACCTGCTACTGTGGTTTCACAAGAATTATCGGACACCATCCCTTTGGATGTTTCAACCCCTGCAAGTGGTGCTGCTAGGCCGCCTGCAGCCATGTCCATAAAGGCCTTTGCCAGGGCTAAAGCAGCCAAAACTTCTAAGTCTGTGCCTGTTAAGCCCCCCTCTCACAGGCCCAGTTCCAGTTCCCAAATGCTCACTCTGGCAGAGGATCTCATCTCTTTAATAAGGGGATCCTAACCTCATCCAGACAGGGCCTCTCAACCTCCTCCAGAAAAGAGACCTAGAGCAGAGCCCCCTGAGCCAGTGTCCTCAGATGATTCTTCTGATGATACAGACAATACAGAACATCCAGAGGCTCCTTTTTCTCCTTATGAAGACTCCGATGCTGAGGAATCGATTCCCTCTGCCTCTCCACCAGAGGAATTTTCCTTTGGGGAAACCTTACATGCCATGAGAGAGCAATTCCAATGGCAGGGGCAAGATTTCTCAGATTCAAGGAAAAGGCTTAGGACTTTTTTGCATTTACCACAACATAGGCCTTTAGCTATACCTCCAGTTCTTCCTGTTGTAGATGATGCATTTAATGATGCTTGCACTGCTCCTGATACTTTGCCTTCAGCCCCTGCTAAGCCCGATAGGTTCTACAGGGTCCCGGACACACATCACCATTTATACAAGGCTCCTTTTGCAGATCCCGAGACCATCTCCCAGGGGCCTAAGGCAGTAGCTTCGACCTCAGTTAAAAACCCTCTCCCCTCTGAAAGGGAATCCAGGTCCTTAGAGATGGGGTAAAAGTATACACCTCTGCTACTCTCTCAGCTAGGGCATTGAACTGTCAGTTTCATATGATCCAATACCAGGAGTTTATGCTTGATCAGTTAACTAAGAAACTGTCCTCTGATGATTCTTTAGAGAAGAAATATGTTCTAGAAATGGTGCATAACATTCAGCAGGTTAGTAACCATTCTTTAAAATGTGGCTATGATGCACTGGAGGCTTCCTTTAGATCAGCCATGACTGGCACAGTTATAAGAAGGCATGCATGGTTGAAAGAACAGGTCTTGCCGGATCATGTTAAAGCAAAACTATTAGATGCTCCTATGGATAAGGTCAGTTTATTTGGTTCCCCTGCTCAGCAGGTACTGAAGAAAATGGAAGAGAAGGCAAAATCTGTACAAACAGTGAAAGATTTCTTACAGGTTCAGCCTCCAAGGTTTAGCAGGAACTGGCCTTCCAAAAATTGGTCCTTTCCAGACTCATCTAAAACACAGAGAGGCAGGAATAGGCGTTCAAGAGGCAGAAATCAATCCAGAGGAGGTGCCTACAGGGGACGCCAGTGGCAAGGTAACAACCAGCGAGGCACAGACACAACTACTACCACTGCAACAGGACAATCACAGTGACTTGGCTCTGGCACCGCCTACCAGGGAACAAATAGCAGCACCCTTAGGCGGAAAGTTAGCCTTATTTTCAAAAACTGGCACTACATCACAAGAGACAAGTGGATTTTGCAAACTATAGACCAAGGCTACAGGTTTCATTTCCATACTTTACCAGGAAAAAGAGGAATGCCAAACCTACCACCAAATCAAAAGACAGAAGCTCTAAAACAAATAGCTCAATTAGCAAAGATGAGAGCTGTGGAAAGGGTACCATCTATGGAACAAGGAAAGGATTTTACTCCAGACTATTCCTGGTACCAAGAAAAGAGAAAAATTGGAGGCCTATTCTCGACCTGTCCGCTTTAAACACATTCATCATTGTTCCAAAATTCAAAATGCTGACCCTACAGCAACTTCTTCCCATGCTGGGCAAGGAGTATTGGCTGGTGACTCTAGATCTCAAGGAGGCATACCTGCACGTCCCCATACGACCAAATTGCAGAAGATACCTCAGATTTCTTGCAGGATCAGAGCATTATCAATTCTCAGCATTGCCCTTTGGCTTATCTACTGCGCCCAGAGTGTTCACGAAATGCCTGGCATCAGTAATCGCTCACTGCAGGCTTCAGGGAATCCAAATATATCCATACCTGGACGACTGCCTGATACAAGCGGACAACAAAAACAAGCTAACAAAAGACTTACAAAGAGTCATTTGTTTACTGCAAGCCCTGGGATATACAGTCAATATAAAAAAAATCAAGACTGATACCATCCCAAAGAATAACCTTCTTAGGTGCAGAATTGGACACAGTAAAACAGATGGCATTCCTAACTGCAGAAAAACAAGAACAACTTCCTCTCTACTTCTTGGCATTAACAAAGCAGAACAAACTAACAGCAAGGAAAGTACTGCAGGCCTTGGGCTTCATGGCATCCTGCATAATCCTGGTCCCTCATGCCAGACTGCATATGAGAAAGCTACAGTGGTACCTGAAGAATTTATGGTCTCAACACAGGCACAGCCTAGAAACCGAAATACCACTAATCCCATGCCTGAAACAAGAGTTCCTATGGTGGGCTCAGGCATGCCAGTCAAACCCAGGTTTGCCCTTCCACAGCATTCAACCAAGCCAAACCATCACAACGGACGCCTCAGACCTCGGTTGGGGCCCACATGCTGGACAAGTGCATACAAGGCTTATGGACTCCAGATCAGCTGCACCTGCACATAAATCAAAAGGAAATGCTGGCAGTAAAACTAGCAATCCAGAATTTCAGACCATTCCTCCAAGAAGGGCAGTTGATGATAAGGACAGACAACACCACAGTCATGTGGTACATCAACAAACAGGGAGGCACTCATTCATACCCTCTATGCCGGATGGCACTGGACCTATGGAATATGGCTCTGAGCTACAACATTCAGTTACAAGCAATTTTTCTACCGGGAAAAGAAAACATCCTAGCAGACATATTAAGCAGAACTACCTCGGATGCTCACGAATGGATGCTACACCCGGACATCTTCAAGGTCATCACACGGAAATGGGGACTGCCACAAATAGGCCTATTCGCATCCCCACTCAATCACCAGCTCAAGAAATTCTGCACAAGGATGTACCACCCACTTGCTTGGAAGGTGGACTCTCTATCCTTCAGTTGGAAAGGCCTGACAGCATATGCATTCCCACCTCTTCCTTTGATGCACAAGGTGCTATTGAAAATCAAAGAGGAACGTCCAAGGATCATTCTGATAGCTCCAGACTGGCCAAGACAACATTGGTACCCATTACTGAGGAGCATGTCTCGGGGGAAAATGTGGACACTACCCCTGACTCTTTTGCTGTTAACTCAGAGCGGCTACAACACCCTGCATCCAAACCTGAAAACTCTGCAGCTGACTGCCTGGAACATTACATAAGAGCAACTAACCCAGATTTATCCCAAAGGGTTAAAGACATTATCCTTGAGGCCCGCAGACCCTCAACAAGAAGGAACTATGCAGGAAAATGGAAAAGGTTTCTCATTTGGAGTACTGAAAGGGGAAAAGATGTGTCAAAGGTAGACATTGCCAACATCCTGGAGTATTTGGCAGAGCTTTTCCATACAGGCCTGTCCTATTCCTCCATCAAGATACATGCATCAGCTATTTCTGCAGAATACAGCTTGATCCCCTGTCTTGTCGCATCCTCTACTCAGGCAGTTTCTGAGAGGAATTAAAAATGTAAAACCTCCTAGGAAACCACCATTACCAGCATGGGACTTGAACTTTGTGCTAGAAAAATTGACACTCCCCTCTTTCGAACCAGCAGCAACAGCAGATCTTCAACATATATCCTGGAAAACTGCTTTTCTGCTGGCAATTACCTCAGCAAGAAGGGTTTCTGAGCTACAGGCTTTAATGGCAGTACAACCCTTCCTAATCTTCCATCAAGATAGAGTGTCCATGAGAACAAATCCTACATTTATGCCTAAGGTGGTATCGAGAGTGTCTTTAAACCAGGCTATCCACCTACCTACCTTCTTCCCCAATCCACAGAACAGGGGGGAAAGACTGCTGCATACTTTGGATGTACATAGACAGTTGCGCTACTACCTGGACAGAACCAAGGGCAATAGAAAAACTGACCAGCTTCTGGTAGCATATGCAACAGGAAGGGAAGGAAAAGCAATTTCAAAACAGACAATCTCCAAGTGGATAGGAAATTGCATCAGATTCTGTTACTCCTACCATGGAAAGCAAACTCCACAGAACATAAGGCCTCATTCTACAAGGGCTACAGCCACTACCACAGCTTTCTTACGAGGAGGGGCTACCAAGGACATTATAGAGGCTGCTACTTGGACCTCCGTGCATACATTTGCCAAGCATTATAACTTACCTTTATACTCTAGATCCCGAGCAGGGTTTGCCACTGCTGTTTTGCAAGGGATCCTAACTACACCATAATTTCTTCTTCCTCCTCCCTAGTTTGGCTATGGTATTCACCCATTTGTAAGGACTGCAGATGCATCCTTGAAGGACATAGTACAGTTTTGTACCTACCATAAATGTAGATGTCCGAACAGGAATGCATCTGCAGTCAGGATTACCCACCCTCCTTCCCCCTCTGTGGTATTCCTAGGGTATTTGCCCATCTAATAGCTAGCTGGGGGATCTCTTATGGTGTATTTGTTTGTATATATGTACATACATGCTTATTTTTTGTGTTTGCCTTCTACTATTTGGAAACATTGGCATTTATCCAAACTTTAGCTATCCAAGAGGGCAACTGGCATCTGGGGCAAGAAACACTGAGGAAAATGGCGTCGGCTGATGCCTTTATACCCGAAGAACTGCAGCTATGACGTCGAGTGAAGTGCGACACCAGCCGAGGCCAGACCCAGACTTTGGAATCCGGCCGACCGAAGGGCTGCCTGACGACAGGACAACCCATTTGTAAGGACTGCAGATGCATTCCTGTTCGGACATCTACATTTATGGTAGGTACAAAACTGTACTTTTCCCCTCTACCACTCATTTTAAGGGTACTGCTCAAAATAAAGGAGGAAAAACCAAGGGCAATCTTGATTGCCCCAGACTGGACACTCCAGCACTGGTACCCACTGCTACGCAGCCTGTCACCCCTCCCACCATGGTACCTCCCTCAGATCCCAGCACTCCTGATCGAGTAGAATGGAGTATTCATGCATTCCCAATTTTAGACCCTGAACCTGGCAGCCTTGCTTATTCCCTGTCCTCTCCTCAAGCTGCCACCCTAAGCAAACAAGTCCTGGATGTTATACGTGAGGCCAGACACCCCAGCACTAGAAAATCCTATGCCGACAAGTGGAAAAGCTTTTGCACCTGGATCCAGGCTAAGGTAGCTGAAACAGCACAGCCCTCCCTTCCTCTCATCCTGTATTATCTAGCAGACCTACTACACAGGGGTCTGTCCTTCTCTTTTATTAAAATTCATGCCTCTGCCATCTCTGCTCATTACAGCTCAGAGCCACCTCTCTTCTCACACCCTCTCATCAAGCAGTTCCTAAGAAGGCCTAACAACTTAAGGCCACCCAGAAGAGCTCCTTCCCCAGCTTGGGACCTTAACTTTGTGTTGGAAAAGCTCACCCTACCCCTTTTTGAGGCTGCAGCTTCAGCAGAGTTAAAATTTCCCTTTTGAAAAACAGCCTTGCTTCTGGCCATCATTTCAGCTAGAAGAGTTTCAGAGCTACAAACACTCATGGCTGTAGAGCCCTTCATCATTTTCCATGCTGAAAGGGTCTCTCTCAGGACTAACCCATCCTTCATGCCTAAAGTGGGGTCCAGTGTGGCTCTCAACCAATTCCTTCATTTGCCCACCTTTTTCCCTCACCCAGAAAACAAGGGGGAAAGGATTCTGCACTCTCTAGATGTGCACAGACAGCTCAGATTCTATCTGGATAGGACTAAATCTTTTAGAAAAAACTGACCAATTGCTAGTCAGCTTCGCAGCAGGGGCGCAGAGGGCAAGGCCATATCCAAACAATCAATCTCCGAATGGATAGCACACTGCACCCATTTCTGCTACAAACAGGACGTGAAACCGCCCCCAGAGGGGATCAGGATGCATTCCATCAAGGCAACCTCCACATCTGCAGCTTTTCTCAGAGGGGTCCCCACCAGAGACATCCTGGTGGCTGCAGCATGGACTTCTGTTCATGCCTGTACCAAGCATTACCACCTGCCTATCTTCTCCAAAAGCCAGGGCAGGCTTTGCCACCGCAGTCTTGCAGGGCATCCTAGCCAGCCCCCAGTCTTCTTGACGGCCTCCACCCTTTTCTTCAGCTTTGGGAATCAACCCAAGTGTGATGACTGTAGCAGTGATACACGTAGAACATAGTACAGTTGTGTTCACTTACCATAAATGTAGATGTTCGAGTGTATTGCACTGTTCTCACCCTCCATCTCCCTTGTCTCTCTCTCTCTCTCTCACTTCCTCTCCCACAGGGAATTTTTAGTATTTACTTTCTACAGGTGGTGGTCTTCCACCATAACCTAGCTCCCTATTTGGGGGCAAGAAAAACTGATGTAATGGCGTCGGCTGCCTGATTTTATACAACTGACGACCTGACGTCAGTCCTGGAGCAACAGCAACTGACCCAGAAATACTAAGCTTCTGGTATTCGGGCCGACGGAGGGCTACCCCTGACAGGATACCCAAGTGTGATGACTGCAACAGTGAATACACTCGAACATCTACATTTATGGTAAGTGTACACTGTACTATCTGGATGGCCAGTCATTTTTTTGTGTTGGCAGTTTCATGTTTTTTTTTCTTAGGTTGTGGAAATAGTTATTTTTAGATTTGAACATTTTGCACTTGGGGCTAATAGTGGCAATTTCAGAATGCCAGCATAAAATGTGTTGCAGAAATATATGCGTGTTCATACTGAATGCACAACGTAGCTTGTGTAGTCTTAGGTAACTGACATTTGTTCCATTTGACAGTGGTTGTTACATTCTAACTCTAAAGTGACTTGAGATGCAGTCATAGCTTGCTTTTGTGTAACATTTTTGAATAGTTTGTGTGCGTGATTTTTTAAGCAGCTCTTGTTTATTAAGCTCAAATGCCTTACTGGTTGACATGTTTCCTGTCATTTTAGCTGTGCCAAAGAGAGAGTAGAGCAGTGCATGTGTAACACATGTCAGCATAGCTAGCTGGAGTTTTGTAAAGAATTTTATGTCATTTGCATATCAAACTGATTTGCACATATACTTGTGTTAAAAATGTACTTCTAAAGTTGCATTTGTTAAAAATGTATCAACAGTGGGTCCTGCTGGACAAACGAGAAATATACATTTATATCTGACTGTACTAGTGTAACTGAGGAAATTTATATACGTTAACAGAGGATGCTAGAAGGGGAAGGGGTTAAGCTCAGCTCAGATTACCTTATGAAAAATAGCCAGAAATTAAATGACTTGGTTTAGACCATAAAGATTTTGTCTCACTGGCCTGAATGCAGCCAGAGATGCAATGTGAACTAATTGCTACCCTGGGGTGCCAGAGAATGGCTGGTTAGTCTCTCCAGGAAGGATGAAAGGGGTTGAATTGTTTGTCTCTCCAGATGCTGGAAGAAGCATCAGCAAAATCCTAGGTGTGTATTGTGACACATCTGTGGTAGATCCTGGTTCAGCTTCTAGTCGGAGGGTAGTGTAGGAACCACAGAATCAGGTGACCAAATGTGATGTTGTTCTGTAGCCTGTATTGAAATTGTTTTAGATATTAGTGAGAGATGTAATAGTGGCACTCAGCACTGTTATTGGAACTGACAACAAAGACACTCATCCACTTTGTCTTGCCTTGCTCTAGCAAGTAGGAAACAGTAATATTCCTCAGTCAGTTAGAAAAATATAGTGCGACTAGTTAAATATTGTTTTCTGCATCTATATGAATCTTTCCATTTGTGGTGTTTTTATATTTCCTGTGAATTGAAACTCTGATGTTTATTGTAAATAGATATTTATTTTTTTAATGTTTTCTGTTTTATGTATTATTAAATGTGTCTAAATCTTTCATTGTGGCTGATCTTTTAGAAAATATTTTAATCCTTGAGAGAATTGCATTTATTCAGAGATACTGTGGCTTCATGCTCCTGAAAGTCTTGCCATTTGGCCAAACATTACCATTTGTATAAGTATTAATTTTACTAAGAGTATTTGGGTACCCTGGCAAGAGCCTTAAAGTAGCTGGCTCGTGGCAGTGAATCTACAGTATAGTCTGTGTAGAGGTGGTATAGTCAGAAAATCTGTGTCATCCTTTCCCATGTGTGTGAAAATCAAATCTGAGTGCGTGTGTGTCAGCTACTTGGAACAGGGACACAGAGCACTGGTTTCTGCAGAGAGAAAGGTGAAGTCTTATTTGGCGCCTGGAGAGGAGAACCCAGTCCCAGGTCTGGAGTGTGCTCCCTGTGTGCTGTTAAGGGAAGTTGTGCTTGGTGCAGAGAGCTGCGTCTGAAAATACTGTGTATATGTGTTTTTGTTCTAAGTGAATGTTCCCCACTGGTGTCAGTGGTGGGGATTGAGGCTCCTTGATTACTGGCTCAGAGGAGGGATGTGACTTATTGGTGAGCAGTGGTATGAATATTAATTGAACTTCTGTAGCCTGTAAGCAGTTGTCACTAAAGGTGAGCGTACTATAAGCACTCGCAAGGTAAACCTAAAGTTTCGTTTTTCACAACAGTTTTATTTAATATTGTTAAGTTTAGTCAGGAAAAGCAGGCAAAGATGTCTGTAGAGGATTATGACAAGTTGACAGTGAACCAGTTGGCTAAGGTGTGCAGATCCAAAGAGCTGTTGCATGCTAACCTGACTAAAGAGGAAATTGTTTCAAACTTAGTCACAGCTGCAGCACAGAACAGCAACCAAGAAGACAGCCAGTCTGATGATGGGGATGTGCAGGTGTCAGAAACAGGACAGTTCATCTTTTCCTCAGGGGATTTATAAACCCATCTGTAGTTAAGGACTTGATTTGGAGGCCAAGCATTTCGAATTAGAATCTGCAGAGAGACTGCGGCATTTGGAGGCCAAAGAAAATAAGAAACTGTAGCTTTTGGAGGCTGAAGAAAATATGTGACTGAAGCATTTGGAAGCCAAAGAAAATGAGCAACTGTGGCATTTGGAGGCTGAAGAAAATATGAGACTGCAGCTTTTGGAGGCGGAAGAAAATGAGAAGCCGTGTCAACATGAGTGGAACATGCTGAGTCTTCAGCAGGAACATGGAGGTAAAAGGGAAGAGAATAACCAAATCGCAGAAGCAATGAAGGTCAGTAAATTTCTTCCACAGTATAAAGAAGGTGATAATTTTATTAGTTTTATTCCTGTGTTTGAAAGAATAGGTAGACAATATGATGTTGACCAAGGGCTCTGGGTATGGTTTCTGATCCCCTTACTCCATGGTAAAGCTGTAACTGCTGTTTCTAAATTGTCTGTTATTGAATGATTAAATCATGACAAGGTTAAACAGTGCTTACTGGAATGTTTTAAGTTAACATCTGAAGTTTACAGAAAAAAGTTTTGTGAGCATAGACATGAGGCAGATGAAAGTGTATGTAATTATATAGTGCTGAGTTAAGCACTTATTTTCATAGGTGGATGAGTGGGTATCAGGTCACCACTTTTGAAAGACTGGTGGACCTTTTGGTGACAGAACAATCCCTTAGCACTTTGCCTGAGGACATGAAAATCTTCTTGGCAGACCAGGAGTGTAACCCTGCAGACGATCTGGGGAGAAAAGGGGCTCTCTACTTGGCAAACAGGGCACCACTAAACAAGAAAGGAATACCCAGAATATACGGGAACCCATGGTGGATAGCCTAAACCACCCCCAACAGAGTCCACCAGTAACAGGAGAAGCCACGTGTTCAGGTACACATCCAGGATCAAGGTTTGAATGTTTTTAATATAACCAGAGGGGCCTTGTGGCATACAGATGTCCACGAAGCAAGGTGGGGAACAAGAAGTGTTGGAGGCAGTAAGTGGTAATAACAACATGCCAGTGGTAAGTCCTGGATACAGCAGAGGTACCAGACTATCACCAGAGTTTGTATCCTATCATAGTGAGTGGAAAACAGGCCACTGCTAAGAGAGAGAGAGTCTCCGACATAACCGTTATGAAGCCTGCAGTGGTTAAAGAATAGCAGTACTTGCTTAGGCAGTCCTCTCCAGTCAGAGCTTTAGGAGGGATCCCATTCCAAATACCTTTGGTCAGTGTTCACCGTGACTGGGAAGGTGGAAAAGGAAGCAAGCAAGTAGGTGTGTTTGAGGATATCCCTGCAGATATCTTAATAGGGAATGATTTTGGTAATGCAGTACCTTGGGTGCTTGCAGTTTCACACAGACAGGCTCAGAGACAGGCATGCGAGTCTGAAAGCCTGGGGGAGACTCAGACAGACCCCATACTTGAAGCTGGGACTGGTGATGCGGCTGTTTCAGGGAAGGAGCTTCCCTGAACTTATTATTTATTATTAAATATATCTAAACCTTTCATTGTGGCTGGGGTTTTTTTGTTGTTTTTAGGAAATATTTTAACCCTAGAGAGTAATTGCATTTATTTCTTGACACCATGGATTCATGCTCCTGAAAGTCTTGCCACTTGGCCAAACATCATAATTTGCATACGTATTAATTTTACTAAGAGTAATTGGGTACCCTGGTAAAAGCCATAAAGTAGCAAATCTACCTTGTAGTCTGGATAGAGGTAGTATAGCAGGTAAATCTGTGCCAGCCTTTCCCATGTGTGGAAAAATAAAATCTCTGTGTGTCAGCTACTTGGAACAGGGATACAGACCACTGGTTTTTGCAGAGAGAAAGGTGAAGTCTTACTTGAGGCCCGGAGAGGAAAACCCAGCCCTAGGTCTGGAGTGCGTTCTTAAGGGTAATTGTGCTTCGTGCAGAGAGCTGCATCTGAAAATACTGTGTGTATCCATTTGTATTCTAAGTGAATGTTCCCCCACCAGTGTCAGTGGTGAGGATTGAGTCTTTTGATTACTGGCCCAGAGGGAGGGACGTCACAATGGAAATTAGATTTAGCTTTCTTATCAGTGTTCTTGGAGGAAGTTTGGACAGTGAATCAACTATTATCAGCACATCTTTTATCTGACTGGACAATTAGCTGTGTTGTAGTATACTTCTGCAACCCTTGAACCCTAATTCACCCCCTTCAATGTGTGGGTATTTATTTATGCATTTGACCCAGGATTTAACCTGTCCAGTGTGGGCCATAAATCTCCCCCCAGATTAGCTGTTCATGGGCTCCTGCAGGAGGTGATTGTATACTCTATTATCCAAGGGTTTGGATTGTATTAGAGTGTAAGATTGCCATGTGTGACATGATCAGGCCTTGCCTCCCTTGACGGCAACACCTCCTTGAGATCTCCACTTCACTGTGTGATTTGTCCTTTCTATTTGAATTAGTCAGGTCTTTGATGAGAGGTGTTTTTGAAACTTGAGAAGCTCAGCATTTGTTCTTGTAACTTGCATCCTAGGTTGAAAGCTAAAGAAGAAGAGTGGAGAGAAGCACAGCAAGGATTTAATAAGATCTGGCGAGAGCAGTATGAAAAAGCATACCTGAAGTCTCTAGATCACCAAGGTGTTAATTTTAAACAAAATGACATAAAGGCTTTACGATCCAAAAGCTTATTAAATGAGATTGAGAGTGCATATGATGAGGTAAGCTTTTTTTTTGTGACACCGCTCTTCCTTGTAAACATTCTCCTGATTGTATCACTATGCATTATGACTTTTATTAGTATATGTCTTTTGCACTAAATATAATATTTTAGGTTGAAACTTTCCTTATGTAGTTAAAAGTATTTTGTAAATGTCTTCTTTTTGCATTATTCCTGTTTCTTCAATATATTTCATAATTTATTGTTCTCTCTTTGATGTATCTTGTTTTTGCTAACTTGGCCCAAGTCATGGCTAAAAAGGGTCTTTGGACAAGTCTATTTATCTGGTTAACAAACATTAAAAAAATAAATAAATCCTTGATTTTATGGACAGAGTTTATTCTTTTAACTCTATTGTAATGGGTTTGAATGTCAGTAGTGGATGCAAACATACTTGCATTGTTTTTTTATAGCAATAACCTCAATTTAGAATTGATTAAAAACACTGAGTAATGAGTCATAGTTTTCTTGATTACATTAGTAAGTGAAGTCACTAGAATTTAGACCTGTTGAACTTTGAATTTAGTGTAAATAATAGGCTCTTTCAGAACATACCAATATTATCAGTTCATCTAAAAGTGTTTGAGTGCAGGATCTAACTTTTTGGTGCATTTTCAACATTCTTTCACTGTTATTTTACAGCCTCTTCTTTCTCTTACTCTCGCCCATTTCATGAATCATGTTTAACCCTCCCAAGCATCCATGTGTGAAATCCTTGATAGTAGTACCTATACCCTGGCACACAACTATTCTTAGCACCTGTCTTATTTTTTTGTTCTGTATAAGGTGGTCATGGTAGTGCTGCCTTTCATACAGCCAAAAAAAAATACATAACCTATTACACTGTGGGTAGCTATTAAATTTACCTCCACTACTTGTATTATTTTTGCCCCTTACAGGGGTGACAGTCTTATTTTGGTACCTAATGCATCCTAATTGTATGGCTCCATGGTAAGCAAAATCTCCACCCTCTTTGGGGAAAGATATCAGATCATAATTTTATTTTATCTACATAGTGTCGTCTTCCAGGACAGAATTTCTGTAAGTAGTATCATACTGTTAGCAGCATGTGTAGGTCTCTCACTTTTTTGTATAGGCAGCACAAGACTCCCTTGACTGCCCCATGACAGCTCCTTATTCATGGAATTTTGTCATAGAGTAATGCTGTGATGTGGTCTGATTTCCAGAGTTTTATAAGTGTCACAAGAGTGGAAATGAACATTGACTATAACTCAGAACTTCTGATGATACAAGGTTAAAAGTGATAGCTCATGTCATTTTCAGTTTTATTTTATTTTATATTTTTTTGCCACAGAAAGTAATTGTTCATCAGTCTGTCTTCTGTGGTCCATTCCAGGCGACTTCCAGAGAAGAATAAGCAACCAGTGCATTAACTTTTATTTTTCAATTTTAACTGCTAAAATAAGATTGTGGGTAATGAGATTATTTTGAATTTAGCCCTGTAGGGGTTGTTTTTTGAGGTCATGACTTCTCCAGGAAAACTTGCTAACAAGTATGCTGGGTCAGATTTATGCTTAAAGGTTAAATACAGTACCTATTTTGTTTGGGAGAGAACCACAAGACCGCTGTCTCTTCCTCTGAACACTGTGTGGCATTTCTAAAAGAAGCGCCTTCAATGGTCCCAAGATTTGAAGGCGATTCTTGATTAAAATAAATCCATTTTTATTGCTGCAAAGAATTTTCCCACCATTTGGGAGGGAAGAGCCATCTACTAGTGTTCAAAGGAAAGCATCTTCTAATAAGTGAAGAGAGGCAGAAAAAATATAAAAACCTAAAAAATCTTAATGAAAAAAAAAACAACAAGTAAGAGAGAGGTCATAGTTACCCCTCCCCCACCTTTCCTCCTGAGGTTGAAATGTTGCCTTGTCTATCTGTGATCTCACAACCTGTTTCTGTTGCATCCACACCTGAAATGAACCCTTCAGAGACAGACAGTTGGATTTATTCTCATGCATTTAGTTAGTCCTCCAGCAGAGTGAGCAAAATATCCGTGCGAGAGGCAAGTTTTCACACAGCAGAGATATACCCACCCTTTGCAAAATTTTTTTTCCAGAAATTCTTCGTGTTTCACTGTTGCTGTCATAACATTTGGGTTATCCCTGCCAGGATAGCCCTTGGCCAGCCCGAATACCAGAAACTTAGTATTTTTGTGTCGGTTGCTGTCGCTTGAGGACTGACGTCAGGTAGTCAGTGGTATAAAGAAAGGCAGCCGATGCCATTACATCAGTCTTTTTTGCTGTGGAGCCCGAAGCAGAAGCATTTCGCACGAATGCTAGTCGGCTGCTACCGGAGTTTCGTTTCCGAATTGAAGTTGAAATCTTCTAAAGCTAAGTACCCCATTGGGGATCCATTTTTCTTGCACTAACTGATGTCAGAAAAAGTTAATTGTCTCGCCTGTGGAAAGCAAATACCACACCGAGACTTCCACTCGTACTGCGTCACTTGTCTAGGCCCAGATCACAATGTCCCCCATTGTCACTTCTGTGCTTTAACACCAGAACTATCTGTCATTGGTCCCTTATTGTAGCCAGATATTTTCATTTACAGTCCTCTAATTCCGTTATGGCTTCGGTAAGCCATCCGACAGCAGATCGTCCCAAAAAACATATAAAGACAGAGACAGACCGCACTGGTCAAAACCTTCCGAGGACGCTTCCGTTAAGCTAGTCGTCAGTACTCCGGTACTCAGTGAGGCACTTTAGCAGCCCATGATGCCCGCTTCAGTTGATTCACAGGCTGCTACCGAGACCCTTTCGGAGGGTATGCCGCAAAACTCTTCTTCGTCTAAGGATCCTGTGGTCTTCTCTACCTTTGATGGGTCTGGAGCCGGTGAGCAGGCACCGGGTTCTGAAGAAGTCCTTCACACCACCGAATCTCGACACAAACCGACGTCTTCTTTCGCGACTACCTTTCTTTCAAAAACAATTGAGTTCCTTAGGCCCAGGGTTCGAACCACACCCAAGAAACAGACTACCCACTCTCAGGTGCCTGCTACCTTGCCTCAGTCTCATATGCTTAAAATGGCAGAAGACCTTATCATGCTGATCAGGGGAAGCCAAGCTACCGCCTCAAAAAGAAACAGATCTGTCCCCTGTAGTTTTGTCTGAACAAGAGTCAGATGAATCTTGTGCATCTGACTATGAAGACATGCAGCCCCTCTCCACTTATGAGTATTCTGATGCAGAGGAATCCATTCCTTCAGCCTTTCACCAGAGGATTTTTCCTTTAGGGAAACCTTGCATACTTTAAGGGAGCATTTCCAATGGGAGAATCAGGACTACCCTGAGTCTAAAAAGAGACTCAGGGAATTCCTAGATCTTCCGCATCACAGACCCTTGGCCATCCCCCCTTTCCTGGATGTGGTGGATGATATTTTCCTGGAATCCAACTTGACTCCTGACGCCCTTCCTCCTTCTCCCAGAAAACCAGACTGGTACTGCAGAGTCCCTGACTCTCGCAAATATTTTTTTAAAAATCCAACAGCTGACCCGGAGGTCATTTCTCAAGGGCCAAGGGGGATTCCCAAGCATTGGACAGATGGGGGTAAAAAGGTATACACCTCAGCTACTCTTGCTATCAGGGCACTAAATTGTCAGTTCCATATGCTTAAATATCAGCAACATACTTTGAAGCTCCTTAAACAAAAAATGTCCTTCTTTCCTGCTTGGGCAGAATCTAAAGATTTACAAGACTTAATGCATTCTGCAAATCAAGTAACTAAACACACTTTGCACTGTGGTTTTGATGCACTAGAAGCTTCTTGCAGGGCAGCAGTCACTGGATGGTATTAAAAGACATGCATGGCTCAAGGAACAACCCCTGCCAGACCAATGTCAAATCTAAATTGTTGGATGCACACTTGCACAAAGATAACTTATTTGGCACTAAGGCAGAAGAGGTCTAAAAAAGATGGAAGAAAAAGGAAAATCTATGCAAACAGTTAAAGATTTCTTACAGGTCCACCCCCCACCCCCCACCCCCAGGTTCAGCAGGCATTTTCCCTGCAAGCACTGGTCCTTTCCTGCTACGAGTAAATAGGCCCAGCCAAGGGCCCGTGGAAACAGACCCCCCAGACAGCAGCCCCAGAGAATTCAGAGATCTAAAAAGTAGACTACCTCCACTTCAAAATCAGGGAGTTCTAAGCCACCCCCTTATGGTAAGAACTCACAATAACTCACCTCCTCCCAACCTCCCCTCTGCCCACCTTCACTTACCCCTAGGTGGAAAACTCTCCTTTCACTCAAGCACCTGGTCCACCATTACCAAGGACCAATGGGTTCTGAACATTGTGTCACAGGGATACAAATTCTCCTTCCACACCCTTCCAACCCCAAAAGGGTTCCCAGATCTACCACCAGATCAGTGGGCATAGGCTCAAAAACAAATCATTCCCTGGTCTCTCTGAGAACAATAAAGCACGTTCCTGCAGAACAGAAAGGCCAAGGCTTCTACTCCAGACTTTTTCTGGTGCCTAGAAAAGAGGTCACCTGGTGCCCCATCCTCAATCTATCCATTCTAAGCACCTTCCTGGTGATCCCAAAATTTAAAATGCTCACCCTCCAAGGACACTTGGCTAGCCACCCTGGATCTAAAAGAGGCCAACCTCCACATTCCTATCAGGGAATCGTGCAGAAAATATCTCTGCGTCAGGGTAGGATCTCAACACTTTCAGTTCTCTGCGCTTCCCTTTGGCTTATCTACTGCTCCCAGAGTTTTCACAAAATGCCTGGCTCTGGCCATTGTCTTTTGCAGACAAAGAAATATTCAAATTTATCCCTACTTAGATGACTACCTTATTCAAGCAGACAGCCAGGAAAATCTGCTCAAACACCTGACCTTTGTAAAGAGCTTATTAACCTCCCTAGGGTACACAATCAACGAAAAGAAATCAAAACAGGTGGTCACCCAAAGGATAATCTTCCTGGGAGCAAGTCTGGACACAGCATCCCAGATGGCATACCTTACACCAGAGAAACAAAATTTCCTGTCAACCTACTTCTCTCAACTAGCCAGCAGGCTCCAGCTTTCTGCAAGGAAAATCCTGCAAACTCCTCATGCTGTATGCCAGGCAGCATATGAGGAAACTTCAATGGTACCCAAAGAGCCTTTGGTGTCAACACTCTCAAGACCTAGAAACTCTTCTGCCTATAATTCCTTGCCTCAGAAAGGAATTTCTTTGGTGGGCAACAGCATGTTCCCACAACAAGGGACTGCCCTTCTCACCACAGATGCTTCAGACTACGCTTGGATTGCACACCTGAACGGCAGGTGCATACAGGGCCAATGGAGCCCACAGCAAATCCCCCTGCACATCAATCAAAAATATATGATGGCTGTGCAGCATACCTTGATAGCTTTTAAACCCCTTCTCTCTCCAAGGGTTCTCCTGATCAAAACAGACAACACCATTGTGATGTTGGTGCATCGACAAGCAGGGAGGGACTCACTCCTACCCTGTATGCAGGCTGGCCATGACCCTTTGGCTCACAGCCTCTTCCATGCAACTACACCTGTTAGCACAATACCCACCAGGCTCTCTTAACTCCTTGGCAGACCAATTAAGCAGAAACCTTTTGGACCTACACAAGTGGCAGCTCAACAGAGGTACCTTCTTCCTAATAACTCAGAAATGTGGAATCCCGAAGGTTGACCTCTTTGCCTCCCACACCAGCCATCAGCTCAGAAAATTCTGCACCAGGGAGCATCACTGCATGACTTGGAAAGTGGATGCCCTGTCCTCCCCCTGGGTCATCCTCTCGGTTTGTCCCTTTTTTCCCCTACCTCTCCTCCCCAGTGTACTGCTCAAAATCAGGGAGGAAAAACCAAGGACCTTTCTTATAGCTCCAGACTGTCCCTGACAGCACTGGTACCCCTTGCTGCGCAGCCTGTCCCCGCTGCCTCCATGGCATCTTCCTCAGATTCCAAACCTCATAACACAAATGGAAGGGGAATTCATGCATCCCCAATTGCAGACACTCAATTTGGTAGCTTGGCTTATTCCCTAACCCCGAACCAATCTGCCATCCTCGGTAAACAGGTTCTGGATATTATCCATGAGGCCAGACGCCCTAGGACCAGAAAGTCTTATGCAGATAAATGGAAAAGGTTCTGCACCTGGATCCAGGCTAAGGGGGCCAGTAAGGCACAGCCCTCCATCCCCTCTCATCCTGGATTATTAGCTGACCTACTACACAGTGATGTCTCTTTCTCCTCTATAAAAATTCATGCCTCTGCTGTTTCTGCTCATTTTCCCCACTGAGCAGCCCATTTTCTCACACCCTTTGATCAAACAGTTCCTCAGAGGGGCTGGCAACTTGAGCCCCCCCAAAAGGGCACCAACACCAGCTTGAGACCTTAAATTTGTCTTGGAAAAGCTCACCCTGCCTCCTTTTAAACCAGCTTTTTCTGCAGAGCTAAAATTTCTCTCCTGGAAGACAACCTTCCTCCTGGCCATCACTTCAGCCAGAAGAGTCTCTGAGCTGCAAGCACTCATGGCTGTGGGAACCCTTCATCATCTTACATGCAGACCGGGTATCCTTCAGAACTAACCCATCCTTCATGCTCAAGGTGGTGTCCAGTGTGGCTCTCAACCAATCTATTAATTTGTCCACCTTCTTTCCTAATCCTCAGAGCAAGGAGGAAAGGATTCTTCACTCTCTAGATGTGCACAGACAGCTAAGATACTATTTGGGCAGGACTAAATCATTCAGAAAGTCTGATCAGTTGCTGGTTAGCTTTGCTACAGGGGCAGAAGGCAAAGCCATCTCCAAGCAAACCATTTCCAGATGGATAGCACACTGCATCCATTTATTCTACAAAAAGCATGGCAAGCCTCCCCTCAAGGGAGTCAGGATGCAGTCTACCAGAGCAGCCTCCACCTCTGCAGCTTTCCTAAGAGGAGTCCCCACCAGGGACATCCTGGAGGCTGCCACCTGGACATCTGCTCACACCTTTACCAAGCATTACCACCTGCCTCTGTTCTCCAAGTCCAGGGCAGGGTTTGCCTCTGCAGTCTGGCCAGGGCATCATAGCCATCCCCCAGCTTCCTTGACTGCCTCCACCCATTTCCTCAGCTTTGGAAATCTATCCAAATGTGGTGACTGCAGCAGTGAAACACGAAGAACATAGTACAGTTGTTTACTCTTACATAAATGTAGATGTTTGAGTGTATTCACTTTTACAGTCCTGGATGTTCATCGTGTTACACTGCTGCAGTCATCACACTTGGGTTATCCTGCCATTAGGCGGTCCCGCAGTCGGCCAGAGTTCCAAAGTCTTGGTCTGGCGTCGGTTGCTGTCGCTTCTTCCCTGACGTCAGTGCACCAGGGGTATATAATATGCATCCAACGCCATTTTCTTCAGTCTTTCTTGCCACGCGGTGCCCGAAGCAGAAGCAGTTCGCAAGTGACGGCCGGCCGACTCCTGAGATTTTCTAAGTCGAATTTCAGATCCGAAGTATTCAGTAAAGCTAAGTACCCCGTTGGGGAAACCTTTTTCTTGCCTCAGACCGATGTCAGAAAAAGTTAATAATTGTATTTCTTGTGGGAAGCAAATACCTCATAAGGACTTCCACTCTTACTATATTCCATGCCTAGGCCCTGATCACGACATCACTAGTTGTCGGTTTTGTGCTAGATTCAACAAACGCACTATAAAAAGACATTTTGATTTTGCTTTACACTACTTTGGCCGAAGGTTCAATTATACCATGCTGTCGGATCAGCCGACAACCTCAATACCGAAAAAAACGCAAAGACAAGGATAAAGACAGGCATCCGAGGTCCAAAACCGATGATGAAACCTCTTCTAGGCCAGTTGCCGGTTCTCAGTGAGGCACTTTTGCAGCCCCTGACACCCGCTACCTCAGAGCCACAGGCCGCTTCCAACTCCCACGTGGAGACATCTAGGCCTCTGGAAACTCGAGGTATAGGGCCTACGGAAACTAATCCCTCAGATGGGTCTGGAGCCGCTGAGCAGGCATCGGCTTCTGAGGGTGTTTTCAGACCTTCACAACTTACCATTAAAACAACAGCCAAGACAAAGGTACTATTAAAGACAAAGAAACAAGTACAGCATTCTCCTGGACAGTCCTCCATGCCTAAGAAACAGATGCTTAAAATGGCCGAAGACCTCATTACTCTAAGCAGGGGTTCCCATCCCCCTCCTAAGAAAAGGCATAGGCAGGATACAGACTATGACTCCTCTGATCAGGTTTCCATTTCCTCTCATTCCTCTTCATACCAGGGATACTCTTTACCCCCCTATGAGGATTCTGATGCTGAGAAATCTATCCCTTCAGCCTCTCCTCCTGAGGATTATTCTTTTGGGGAAACTTTGCACACCATGAGAGAACATTTCCATTGGGAAAGTCAGGATTACTCAGAATCCAAGAAAAGGCTCGGGGATTTCCTCTTATTGCCTCAGCACAGGCCCCTGGCTATTCCGCCTGTGCTAGACATTATGGATGATGTGTTCTCTGAATCCAGCTTATCTCCTGACTCTTTGCCCCCTGCTCCAGCCAAGACAGATAGGTATTATAGAGTCCCTGACTCTCACAGGTTTCTTGACAAAAACCCTTTTGATCCAGAAACTATTTCCCAGGGACCAAAAGGGGTTAAGGCTTCCATTGCAACAAATCCGGTATCCTCTGGCAGAGATTCCAGAGCTTTGGATAGATGGGGGAAGAAAGTATACACGTCTGCAACTTTAGCAGTAAGAGCTTTAAATTGCCAGTTTCACATGCTTAAGTACCAACAATATTTAATGGCTCAGTTAAAACAGAAAATGCTTGCTAGCTCAGAAGCTCTTGATTGTAAAGAAATGCAGGATTTATTGCATGCAGTTGAGCAGGTGGGAAAGCATACTCTGCAATGTGGTTTTGATTCTTTAGAGGCCTCTTGTAGAGCCGCAGTTACAGGTTCTGTTATTCGAAGACATGCTTGGTTAAAAGAACAGAGTTTACCTGATCATGTTAAGGCAAAGTTATTGGATGCTCCTTTACAGCATGATACCTTGTTTGGTGTTAAGGAAAATGGGGGATAAAGCTAAATCTATGCAAGCAGTCAAGGATTTCTTACAGGTACAGCCACCTCGGTTCAGCAGAAATTGGCCAACAAAAAATTGGTCCTTTCCAGTATCAGACAGGCCACAGAGAGGCAGATCCCAGCCCCAAAGCTCAAACAGACAACGACAGTGGGGCACCTCAACCCCAAAAGGAGGTGAGAAGTCTCAACCTTACAGGAAACAGTCACAATGACTTTCCTTTGCGTACACCAAGCACGTCCCTTTTGGAAGCCCCCTTAGGGGGAAAACTAGCACTTTTTTCCCCAAAACTGGCAATCAATCACCCAAGACAAATGGGTCCTGAATATTGTGTCTCAAGGTTACAGATTCCACTTTCATACTTTACCAAAGGTAAAAGGAATGCCAGACCTGCCACAAAATCAATGGGCAGAGGCACAAAAACAAATTTCAGCCCTCATGGACATGAGAGCTATACAAAAAGTACCACAACAGGAACAAGGACAAGGATTTTACTCAAGACTCTTCCTGGTCCCCAGAAAGGACAAAGCCTGGAGGCCTATACTGGACCTTTCAATTCTGAATACTTACCTGGAGATTCCGAAATTCAAAATGTTGACATTAC
The DNA here is from genome assembly GCF_019279795.1 of Protopterus annectens. Lineage (NCBI taxonomy): Eukaryota > Metazoa > Chordata > Ceratodontiformes > Protopteridae > Protopterus > Protopterus annectens. The sequence goes on from NC_056747.1 coordinate 152,702,553, forward strand.
AGCAGCTTCTACCCATGCTGGGCAAGAAGGCTTGGCTGGTTACCCTGGACCTCAAAGAGGCATACCTGCATGTCCCTATCAGGCAAAATTGCAGAAGATACCTCAGATTCAAAGTTGGTACAATGCACTACCAATTCTCTGCACTGCCCTTTGGCTTATCTACTGCGCCCAGGGTCTTCACAAAATGCCTGGCAGCAGTAATTGCATTTTGCAGACAAAAAGGAATTCAAATATATCCATACCTGGACGACTGCCTCATTCAAGCAGAGACAAAGGACATTCTTCTACAGCATCTGGCATTTGTAAAAAAGTTGCTAATTTCTCTAGGGTACACACTAAACGAAAAGAAGTCAAAACTAGTGCCTTCACAACAGATTACATTCCTGGGTGCCAGCTTAAATACAACAGCCCAGATGGCTTACCTCACGCCAGACAAGTGCAACTAATTCAATATTTTCAACTACTGGCAAAAACGTCCCATCTCCCTGCAAGAAAAATTCTGCAGGCCCTGGGATTCATGGCATCCTGCATACTACTAATACCATATGCCAGACTGCATATGGGGAAATTACACTGGTACCTAAAAAGTGTTTGGACTCAACATTCTCACAGTCTAGAAGCAGTAATTCCAATGATTCCCTGCCTACAACGGGAGTTTCGATGGTGGGCACAGGCATGTCACCTAAACAAGGGTCAGCCTTTTACCCAACCCACAGCCAGGGAAACTCTAACAACAGATGCTTCGGATTACGCCTGGGGAGCACACATGGCAGGCAAATGCATTCAGGGCAAGTGGACCACAGACCAGATGCATCTTCACATCGATCAAAAAGAGATGTTGGCTGTTGAAAATGCCCTAACAGCTTTCAAGGACCTTCTACATCCAGGACAACTATTACTAAAGACAGACAACACCACAGTAATGTGGTACATAAACAAGGGGGAACACATTCTTATCCCCTATGCAGGCAAGCCGTGACCTTGTGGAATACAGCTCTAACGTACCAAGTTCACCTGCAAGCACAATTCCTGCCAGGAAAGAAAAATACTCTGGCAGACGACTTAAGCAGAAATATCATGGACCCTCACTAATGGAAAATGAATCCACAAAGCTTCAGCATGATAACACAAAAATGGGGATGCCCAGACATAGATCTTTTTGCCTCCCCTCTGTGTTTCCAACTACAAAAATTCTGCACAAAGACTTATCACAAACAAGCATGGAAAGTGGATGCTCTTCTGTTCAGCTGGAAAAACATAAAAGTTTATGCCTTCCCACCACTGCCTCTCCTTTCAAAGGTACTCCTAAAAGCCAGACAAGAAAAACCACATGTGATCCTGATTGCTCCAGACTGGCCACACCAGCACTGGTACCCTATCTTAAGGAACTTGTCTCAGGGCCCACCATGGATTTTGCCCCACATTCCACACCTTCTGACTCAACAAAACAATCCGATCCTGCACGGTCAGCTCAAAACCCTAAACCTGGCTGCATGGCAGATACTTTAGCCAGACAGACAACACCTCTCTCTAAAGCTGTTATGGATGTCATTTTGGAGGCCAGGAGGCCTAGCACCAGGAAAGCTTATTCAGAAAAATGGAAGAGATTCTGCGCCTGGAACCAGGCTCACAGCCTTGACCCTCTTGTTCCAAACATTCCTCAGATTTTACAATACTTAACTGAGATGCTGGACAGAGGCCTATCCTTTTCATCAATTAAGATCCACGCCTCTGCCATTTCTGCACATTATAACACGGATCCTCCTTTATTCTCTCATCCCTTGCTAAAGCAGTACCTCAGAGTGGCTAAAAACTCAAGACCGCCCCGGAGAGCACCAACACCAACTTGGGACCTCAATTTTGTTTTGGAAAAACTGACCCTGCCACCTTTTGAGCCAGCCAATACAGCCGATCTAAAATTTTTATCATGGAAAACAGCTCTGCTCCTGGCAGTAACTTCAGCATGAAGAGTCTCAGAGCTACATGCATTAATGGCAGTGGAACCTTTTATAATTTTTCTTCAGGTCAGGGTATCTTTAAGGACAAACCCTACCTTCATACCAAAGGTGGTATCTAGTGTGGCTCTTAACCAAACCATCCATTTGCCTACTTTTTATCCATACCCCCAAAATAAGAGGGAGAAACTTCTGCATACTCTGGACATACACAGGCAACTATGCTTCTACTTGGACAAAATAAAAGCTTTCAGGAAAACCAATCAACTGTTTGTAGCATATGCTTTAGGATCACAAGGCAAGCCTGTCTCAAAGCAGACTATATCCAAATGTTAGGACACTATTCGGTACTGCTACACACAGCATGGAAAACCAGTCCCTAATAACATTAGGCCTCATTCCACCAGGGCAACAGCCTTTCTTAGAGGAGTACCTGCCAAAGAAATTTTGGAGGCTGCAACTTGGAGTTCAGTGCACACCTTCACTAAGCATTACCACCTGCCTCTTTTCTCTAAATCCAGAGCAGGATTTGTCAATGCAGTTCTGCAGGGCCTCTTAGCCAATCCTAACTCTTTATAGACCAGCCACCCAACCTTAGCTTTGGGATTCAACCCAAGTGTGATGACTGCAGCAGTGTAACACGATGAACATAGTACAGTTTTGTACCTGCCATAAATGTAGATGTTAGAGTGTTCACACTGCTGCAGTCCAGGTTACCCTCCCTCCACCCCCTCTGAACTAGCTGGACTGATCTATACCTTTCTATCCTATACAACCTTTGGGGTGTATTTGCTGGTAACTGAAGGTATTGTTTTTATTGTTTATGAATATTTTTGATTAACAATATGTATTGCCTACCCACTTGGGGGCACCTGACATCTGGGGCAAGAAAAACTGAAGAAAATGGCGTTGGATGCATATTATATACCCCTGGTGCACTGACGCCAGGGAAGAAGCGACAGCAACTGACGCTGGACCAAGACTTTGGAACTCTGGCCGACTGCGGGACCGCCTGATGGCAGGATAACCCAAGTGTAATGACTGCAGCAGAGTGAACACTCAAACATCTACATTTATGGTAGGTACAAAACTGTACTTTTCCCTCTCTCCATCCCTCTTTTTTCTCTTTCTCCTTTTGTTGCCATTCTTCCTTGTTGTTCTCCTTTCCTTACAAAGAACATATTGGTATTTATTTCCAACTGATGGGGTTCTTCCACCAGAACCTGGCCTCCTACTTCTGGGGCTCTTGACAGGTTAAGGCAAGAAAAACTGATGTAATTGCATTGGCTGTCTTACTTTATACCACTGACGACCTGGCATCAGTCCTCAAGTGACAGCAACTGACGTGGAAATACTAAGTCTATGGTATTTGGGCCGGCCGAGGGCTACCCAGGCAGGGATAACCCAAATGTGATGACTGCAACAGTGAATACACTTAACATCTACATTTATGGTAAGTGTACACAACTGTACTTTCCATATATTTTTTTTTCCACTGGACTTCCAGGATGGTTGCATATTGACCAACAGCTTAATTTCGACTTTCCCAGTGTGAAAAAAGAAACTGAGAAATGAGAGATGGTAATTCTGCCAGTTTGAGTAATAATCATATAGTGGCTAGTAAGTACCCTGCATGGATGCCAGCAAAGAAGAAATAGAGAACCTGAAAGAAAATCAACTAGAAAAGGCAAAGAGAAAACACTGACTGGGAAGAATTCTCCAGCACTCCAGCAAAAAGCAGTTAAGGCTTCAGCATTGGCACAAGTGATGGCTTTCATTGTTTAGTGGAAAAAATAAATACAATGTGCTCAAAGGTGATTTAAATAAATGAAACACTGAAGGAGTATGTCAATGCCAATAACCAAAGGCTGGATAAAATAGAAGCAGCTTTAACTAGCTATTCATATGAACTGATAAAACGTGGGGAAACAAAATCAGAGGTTGCAGTGAAGAAAAGGTTGGCAGAGTATGAGACTTCAAGAAAAGTGTTTTCAAAAAATGGTATATTTAGAAGAGAGAGCACACAGAAAAGGCCTGAAATTTTCTGCTGCAGCAGAGAAACTGGAAGGAACAGACTGTACTGATTTTATGAAAGCTCAAGTAAGCAACTGGGCTAGAATTCCACAGCAGGCTTTGTTAATTGAAAGGACAGATCCAGTGTATGCTCCAAACCTGGCCATTAGAAGCTAGCCAAGACCTGTATTAGTAAAGATGCAATCATATCAGCATAAAGCTGATCTTGACAAAAATGTGTCAGAAGAGTATTAAGTGGAAACAATCGAGTGTTTGTGGAAAGCAATTATTACAGAAGAGAAGCAAATATTTCCCAGCAATCGAGACATTTCACGAGGCATGTGAAAAAGTGCTGTATCCAATTGTCTTCAATATATTTTTAATGGGGGATCAAAGTTTTATCTTAGACTTTTTTTGATGCAAAAAAGGCTAAGGAGAAAATATAAAAATGTATCCAAAAACGTGAGCCCATCAAAGGAAGAGGACGCTGCTTCTCAATCTTCTAACAATAAAATTGATTGCCTGTAAACCCTTTTCCATTGTTCCAAAGGAAATGCTTGAGAGATAGGAAAAGTCTCAGAACTTGACTTAGAAGACTCTGGAGTACCTTGGAATTGAACCAGAGTATGGTGTTGGGGGATGGAGATGAGCAGGAAGATCAGCAACACTGAAATGAATGAAAAAATATAAGATTATTAAAGCACCAGTTGCATTTGTAAAATATGGCTTTTCAAGAAAGACTGGCTGGGAAAGTTTGAACGTTTGTTGACTTTGTTAAACCTGTGGGTGGACTGTAAAGTATATACCCCCACTGTCATTAATGTTTAGAAGAACACTAAAAGGAAAATAGCTGTAAGTAAAGTTGTTTAGGTTCTTAATAGATGTATGAAACATTTAATGATACAAAACTGCATGTTGTATAGTAAAGCAGATTTCTGATTTGAAATTGCATGTTATATAGTAAAGCAGATTTCTGATTTGAAAGCCTGCATTTGCACTTTTCTGTCCTGTAACTCATCTAGTGCAGATATAGATTCTTAGTTTTAGCACTTAAATTTGCTTGTTCATGCTCAGCACTTCTTCAGAACTTGTAAGCACTAAATAAGCTACTAATTACTATAGCACTCAATCTTCCTCATTACCTAGAGGAAAACAGATGTCCTTCAAGAATGCAACTGCAGTCATAACATGTGGGTTGTCCTGCCTCAGGCAGCCCTCGGTCGGCCGGATTCCAAAGTCTGGGTCCGACGTCGGCTGATGTCGCTTTTCTCTCCGACGTCAGAGCGGCTGGAGTACATAAGCATCAGCCGACGCCATTTTCTTCAGTCTTTCTTGCCGCGTGGTCCCCGAAGCAGAAGCAGTTTGCAAGTGCCGGTCGTTCAGCTCCTGTATTCTACGATACCGAAGTCATCAAAAAAGCTAAGTACCCCGTTGGGGACCTTTTCTTGCCTCAGCCGATGTCAGAAATTACTGAAAAAGTTAACAATTATCTTTTTTGTGGTAAACAAATACCTCATAAGGATTTCCACTCTTACTGCCTCCCTTGCCTGGGCCCAGACCACGACGTCTCGGCCTGTGTAGCCTGTGCTCGCTTCAACAAGCGCACTCTCAGGCGCCGGGCGGAGTTCGCTGAAGATTTTTTCGGCGATAAATTTGCTTACACCATGCCGTCGGATCTTCCGACATCGCAAACTCCCAAAAAGCGAAGAGACTGGGACCAACATCCTCGGCCCGCGTCTACCACCGACTCCACGCCAAAACCTAGCGCGAGTGCTCCGGTTCCCTCTGAGACGGCCTCTCCACCGCTCCGAACCGAAGACACCACATTACCGGCGACGCCGATGCCAGACATTACTCCGGCGCCAGTTATAGACTTTCCTCCGGATACGAAACCGAGGAAATGCCGAGACCATTGCTGTAGACAAGGTCACTCCTGCACGTGGAGCTGCCAGGCCTCCTATGGCCATGTCTATTAAGGCCTACACTAGGGCTAAGGCAGCCAGCAAAACAAAGCATATTACTTCTAAATCCTTACCTCAGCCGACTCCGGAGACACAAATTATGTCCATGGCTGCTGATTTAATTTCCATGATTAGAGGTTCACAGGCCCATCCTGAGAGAGCATCCCAGCCTCCTCCTGATAAAGGCCCGGGTTGAACCCTCTGACCCTACTCCTTCAGATGAAGACTCTGAGGGCTCTGTCCACTCTGATAGCCAGGAAGAGCTCTTCCAGACCTATGAGGACTCGGATGCAGAAGATTCCATCCCTTCGGCCTCCCCTCCTGAGGATATTTCTTTTGGGGAAGTTCTGCACACCATGAGGGAACATTTCAAGTGGCAGGGTCAGGAATATTCTGATTCTAGGAAACGCCTTAGGACTTTCCTTAAGAAGCCTCAGCACAGGCCCTTAGCTATTCCTCCTGTACTTGATGTTCTGGATGATTTGTATTCTGACTCTAGTGCTACCCCTGATTCTCTTCCTCCTGCTCCAGCCAAGCCAGACAGGTATTACAAGGTCCCAGAAACTCATTCCCATTTATTCAGGGCCCATTCTGCTGATTTGGAAACTATTTCACAGGGGCCTAAAGGAGTTTCAGCCTCCACCTCAAAAAATCCTTTGCCCTCCAACAGGGAAGCAAGGTCATTAGAGCGATGGGGCAAAAAGGTTTACACATCCACTACCTTATCTATGAGAGCTTTAAATTGCCTTTTTCATATGTTACAATATCAGGACTATCTCTTAGAAGATTTACAAAAAACATTAGCTTCTCCTGATCCTTTAGACAGGAAGACTTTGCAGGAAGCTGTACATAACACTCAGCAAGTAAGCAATCACTTCCTGCAGTGTGGATATGATGCACTGGAAGCTTCATGTAGGGCAGCTATGACAGGGGCAGTGATTCATAGACATGCTTGGTTAAAAGATCAACCTCTACCAGATCATGTAAAAGCAAAACTTCTGGATGCACCTTTGGAAAAGAACAAGCTTTTTGGTGCAAATGCTAAGGATGTGTTAAAGACCATCGAAGAAAAAGCAAAATCAGTTCAGACTGTGAAAGATTTCCTCCAGGTTCAACCCCCAGATTCAGTAGGAATTGGCCTTCAAAAACTGGTCCTTTCCTAATCCAGAAAAGTTTCAAAGGGGTAAGAACAGGCGTGGCGAGGAAGAGGCCAATACAGAGGCCCTTACAGGGGACAAGAATGGCAGCCAGGAAACCAAAGAAGTGACGCAGGGGTTTCACCTGCCCAACAACCACAAACTCAATGACTTTCCTCTACTACCGCCTACCAGGGAACAACTAGAAGCTCCCTTGGGCGGGAAGTTATCTCTGTTTGCAGAAAACTGGCACAGACTGACAAAGGACAAATGGATTTTGGACATTATAGACCGAGGGTACAGGTTTCATTTTCATACCTTACCAAGAAAACAAGGCATGCCAAACCTACCACAAAATCAAAGGGCAGAGGCTATCAGGCAAATCACTCTGCTGACTCGAATGAAAGCAATAGAAAGAGTTCCACAACAAGAACAAGAACAGGGGTTTTACTCAAGACTGTTCCTTGTTCCAAGAAAAGAATCTCAATGGAGACCAATACTGGACTTGTCCGCATTAAACACCTTTCTCATAGTACCAAAGTTCAAAATGCTGACTCTACAGCAACTCCTTCCCATGCTGGGCAAGCAGTCGTGGCTGATTCCTCTGGACCTCAAGGAGGCATACCTGCATGTCCCTATCAGACACAGCTGCAGAAGATACCTCAGATTTCTTGCAGGGCCAGAGCATTATCAATTCTCAGCATTGCCATTTGGCTTATCTACTACGCCCAGAGTATTTACAAAATGCCTGGCTTCAGTAATTGCTCATTGCAGGCTCCAGGGTATACAAATTTACCCGTACCTGGACGACTGCCTCATACAAGCGGACGACAAATTGATGTTGACAAAAAACCTGGATTATGTCATACGATTACTTCAAGCTCTGGGATACACAGTCAACTTCCAAAAGTCAAGACTGCAGCCATCCCAGCAAATAATCTTCTTAGGAGCCAAACTAGACACAGCCTCTCAGATGGCGTACCTGACAGAAGACAAGCAAGAGAAGTTAATTCATTACTTCAAAGATTTCGCAAAACTCACCCAGATGACTGCAAGGAGATTCCTACAGGCCCTGGGTTACATGGCATCCTGCATTCTACTGGTTCCATTAGCAAAACTACACATGAGAAAGCTTCAATGGTACCTAAAAAGCATTTGGTCTCAGCACAGCAACAATTTGGAGACAATCATACCACTCATTCCATGCCTGCAAAAGGAATTCCTATGGTGGGCCTCGGTGTGCCAGGAAAACACAGGTATGTCATTCAAAAAACCACAGATAACACAGACCATGACTACAGATGCCTCAGACCTTGGATGGGGGGCGCACATGGAAGGCAGGTGTATACAAGGACAATGGTCTCCAAAGGAAACACATCTGCATATAAACCAAAAGGAAATGCTGTCAGTAATGCATGCCATCGAGGCTTTTCAACACCAACTCCAGCAAGGCCATTTAGTGATACGGACAGACAACACCACTGTGATGTGGTACATAAACAAGCAGGGGGGCACCCACTCTTACCCCCTTTGCAGACTGACAATGCAGCTTTGGGAGAAATCACTGAGCCTAAACATCCAGTTACAATCCCAGTTTGTTCCAGGAAAAGACAATGTGTTGGCGGACAGCCTAAGCAGGAATTTCACAGATCCACACGAGTGGAGTTTACATCCGAAGGCCTTCAGACAACTCACTTGACATGGGGCAAGCCAGAAGTGGACCTATTTGCCTCTCACCTCAACCATCTTCTACCAAAATTTTGCACAAGGACATACCACCCAAAAGCTTGGAAAATAGATGCCCTCTCATTCAACTGGAACTCCCTAGCAATCTATGCATTCCCACCTCTGCCACTGATGACCTCAGTATTACTAAAGATCAAAGCAGAGAAGCCCAAGGGAATCATAATAGCTCCGGATTGGCCAAGACAACACTGGTACCCACTACTACGGAGCATATGTCACACCAGGAGGTGGGCCCTCCCTCAGTGGCCTCTACTTTTGACTCAACACAATTTCGAAACATTGCCTCCAAATCTTCAGACACTGCAGCTAACAACCTGGGAGATCCCATAAATAACTTCAGCTTACCTCTCTCCAAGGAAGTTCAGCAGATACTAACAGAGGCTCGAAGACCATCCACCAGAAAGGTTTACTTAGCAAAGTGGAAAAGATTCAGCAATTGGAATACCAGCAAGGGACATGATGCATCATTGCTGAACATCCCAGTTATCTTGGAATATTTGGCAGATATGTTAAAGAACGGCCTCTCATATTCTTCCATAAAGATACATGCATCTGCTATTTCAGCTAGATACAACACTGATCCTCCTGTTTTCTCTCACCCCTTACTTGACAATTCCTCAGGGGAATCAAGAACATTAAGCCACCAAGAATGGCCCCAGTGCCAGCCTGGGACCTCAATTTTGTCTTAGAAAAACTGACTCTACCTCCTTTTGAGCCAGCAGCTTCAGTTGACTTGCAATTTCTCTCATGGAAGACAGCTTTCCTGTTGGCAATTACCTCACAAGAAGGGTTTCGGAGCTACAGGCCCTAATGGCAATACCACCCTTTATTATTTTCCACAGAGACAGGGTTTCATTAAGGACCAACCCTACTTTTATGCCAAAGGTGGTATCTAGGGTTTCTCTAAATCAAGCCATTCATCTGCCTGCTTTCTTCCCCAATCCTGAGAATAAGGGGGAAAGACTTTTGCATACCTTGGACATTCACAGACAACTTTGATACTACCTGGACAGAACCAAGGCCAGTAGGAAGTCTGAACAACTTTTTGTAGCTTACGCCCCTGCAGTCCAAGGAATAGCAATTTCAAAACAGACTATTTCTAAATGGATTGGACATTGCATCAGATTCTGTTATTCCTTTCATGGAAAGACTGTTCCAGCCAATGTCAGACCACATTCCACCAGAGCTACAGCCACCTCTACAGCATTTTTAAGAGGGGTGCCTACCAAGGACATTCTAGAAGCTGCTACATGGAGCTCCATGCATACATTCTCCAAACACTACAATCTCCCTCTATATTCCAGATCCAGAGCAGGCTTTGCTTCGCAGTCCTGCAGGGTTTGATTGCCACACCATCTCTTTCCTAGAGCATACCTCCTCCCCAGCTAAGCTATGGTATTCTACCCACATGTTATGACTGCAGTTGCATTCTTGAAGGACATAGTACAGTTTTGTACCTACCATAAATGTAGATGTCCGATAGACATGCAACTGCAGTCGGATTTTCCCTCCCTCCATACCCCTCTATGCCTAGGGTCCACTCCTATCCCTGTTACTCTTAGCTGGGGATATCTGTTATGGTGCATTTGTTTTATTGCTCATTTATTTGTTTGGAATCCTGTTTTTGTCTTCCAATTCGATTACAGCCTTCCTTGGAGGGCACCTGGCATCTGGGGCAAGAAACACTGAAGAAAATGGCGTCGGCTGATGCTTATGTACTCCAGCCGCTCTGACATCGGAGAGAAAAGCGACATCAGCCGACGTCGGACCCAGACTTTGGAATCCGGCCGACTGAGGGCTGCCTGAGGCAGGACTACCCACATGTTATGACTGCAGTTGCATGTCTATCGGACATCTACATTTATGGTAGGTACAAAACTGTACTTTTTTCTACTTACTTTTCTCACTTGCTTAGAGAAAAACAGCACTTGTACTCACTTTCCTCACTTATCTAGAGGAAAATAGTTTTTTATTCAGGCATGTCCAAGGGTCAGCTCCCAGTGTTCTCTCCTGTCTATCTGACAAATCTGGGCATCTTCAGGCAATGTAGAAATTGCCTCATGTACACTGACAACCCTCTCCTCCTACCACCCAACACTACAACCTGTGAGAGATGCACTTATTTAGCAAAACTGGAGGTAAAGCTCTCTCTAACCAAGACTGAACTTGACAGTCATGAGGAGAAGGTAAACATTTGCACCACACTCATCACATAGTCTCACTAAATCTACACCACCAAAATCCACACACGGTAACACAAAAACGTTCACAGAGGCTTTCAATAATAATCTGTCTAAGCATCAGAGACCTCCAAAGCAGAAATGCAAGCAACCTCCATCCCCCAACACAACCCAAATGACACACAGCCCACAGACTCAGTGTGCCACTCAACCACAGCCAGTAAGGCAAAACAACGTACCCAACACACTAGTCATAGGTGACTCTATAGTCAGGCACACTGATGTCCCACTCACCAGGCTGGACAAGGAGAAGGTTACTGTCAGCTGCCTGTCGGGTGCCAGGATCCGCCATATAACCCACCCACTCAGGTCACTCCACACCAAGTACAAATATGACTCTGTCATTGTCCATGTTGGTGTAAATGACCTGAGACGTACCTCCCTGGACTACATGAAGAGTGACATTGAAGAGCTCTCCGATCTTGTAGCCCAGGCAGATATGACCCTAGCCCTGAGTAGCATTCTGCCATCACCCAGAATGATACCGCAGTACAAGGACAAAATGACTGACTTCAACAATTGGTTAAGCTTCTGGTGTCATTCTAAGAGGATCCAGTATCTGTCTGCTTGGGATGACATGGCCAACAGACCACGATTCTTTGCCACAGATGGCCTGCACCTGTCACCCCTGGGATTCCAGATACTGGCTAAGGCTCTTGCTGCCCCTATAGTGCCTTTTTTAGGCAGGGCTCATATAACAAATTCACCACCATAACAGGAACAGGCAAACAAAAACTGAAGGTAATGTTACTCAATGCCAGAAGTCTAAATCTCAAAATGCACTCACTCGAGGCACTCCTTAAAATGGAGAACATCAATATCTGTGCAGTGACTGAGACCTGGTTCAAGGCTCCAGAGAGCACCCCTGCACTACCAGGCTGTAACTCATACCGCACTTTTCAGCCATGTAACCTGGAACGAAACACCAAAGGTGGAGGTGTGTCCATGTTCATTAAGGATATCCACACCTCCAGGCTAGTTGCTCAGCAAAATGCATCCGAGGTTATCCAAGTGCAACCAACTCTGGGCAAAACTGCAATCCAAATTGTAGCTTGCTACAGATCCCCCACCATGCCCCAGGATTCCCACTCCTCTTTTCTTGATGTACTGGAAAATATTAGGGTTCAACCAAACACCCTAATAATGGGCGACTTCAACTACCCCACCATTAACTGGGAAAACTACTCGTGTACCAACTCCTTCGTTCGACGCTTTCTGGATTTCATAAACTCCAATGCCCTAGATCAACTTATCCACACCCCACCAGGGGGCAACATTATTCCTAGACCTAGTCATTACCAACATGAGTGACCGGTGTTCCACACCTGAAGTCAACTCCTTGTTGGTCCGATCCGACCATAAGCTTATTACCATTGATACAACAACCAAAAAACAAGGCGCAGGCACTCGAAACCAACCAATAAATATAGAAAAGTGTGCCCTGTGGTCTTGTGAAAGTAACCAAACACCAGTAACTTAGTTGAAAATTGTGATAGCAGCAAAATCACATCCAGTAACAGTAGTACAAAGAAATAGCAGCAAAACTTGAAATAATAGCAGCGAAACCTCAGATAGGATGAGCAAGACTTCATCAGACAACATGAAGACATGATGAACTGGTTTAAATACTCCTTAGAAGTAATTTAAAAACTATTGGATTGGTTAAATTTTATTTTAAACACACCTATTGTAACTATACTTCAGGTAATTCATTAATATTCATGAGTGTTGTAAAGTGCTACGTGCTTTGTTAAAAACTTCTATGTTAAAAACTCCTGTGTTAAAACCTACATTTTTCCTAATAAATAGCATTAAATTAACATAGAAGTTTTTAACAAATGAATATTAATGAATTACCTGCTATATTTATTATTACCATTGATATCCACATCCCGCCCCCACCCCCCATTAAGGAAACCACATTAAACATTTTCTCCAAAGCCAACTTCATGCTTCTTAAGACAGAAGTGGTGAACTTCATGACACCCATGCAGATGGACAGTACAGTTACAACTGCTGAATCCTACACAAATGCACTTTATAAGCACTTACACGAGTGCATGGATCATGCTATCCCAAACACAACCAAGACGCTATCCTCCAAAAAAAGGAAGCCAATCTGGTGGTCCCCTGCCATAAACAAACTGTACAACAGAAGGAAGAAACTGTTACAAAAGAGAGTAAAATCCCATGAGTGGAGGAGCTCCCTGGTCAGTAAAAAGCTAAAATCCCTTATAAGATCCTCCAAAGCTAGCTACGAAAACAAAATCACCACTACATCCAGGGACAACCATAAAGCATTCTATGTCTATGTCAAGAATCTAGATGGCAACACCCAGATTTGCTCTGAGTTACAGCACAAAGGCACGAAAATTACAAAACCATCTGATATTGCTAACATCCTGGCAGATCGGTTCAGTGCTAACTTTACCCCCACCCCCACCCCCTAAAGGGCCAATATCTGTTCAGGAAGCATGCAGAGTCCTTGTAATCACAACTACGCAGGTAAAAGCTGCACTACCCAAAAACACAGCATCCATGGGACTGGACAACATCCCAGGCTGCGTTTTACACCAACTTCAGAACAAACTGGCTCCCCACTTAAGCACCATGTTCATTAATAGCCTTGCATCAGGCTTTGTGCCCACTGAATGGCGCACAGCAACAGTTATCCCACTCCACAAAGGGGGAGCCATCACTGATCCCAGGAACTATCGACCTGTTAGCCTGACGAGCCTGGTCTGCAAGGCCATGGAACGTATCATCATGGAACTCATAAACAAAGACATTGGTAGCCTCCAAACTCTGGATTCCACCCAGTTCGGGTTTGTGAAAGGCAGATCATGCCTTCTGAACCTGATCGACTTCTTTGAAGCAGTCATCAAAGCCGTGGATGAGGGTAAGGTGGTTCACACAGCCTATCTTGACCTCGCCAAGGCTTTCGACACCATCCCCCATTCTGGAATTATAGCTAAACTCACTAAATTGGGTATAAATCCCTACATGACAAGATGGGTTGCCATCTGGCTCACTGACGGAACCCACACTGTAAAAGTTGCAGACTCCAAATCTGACTTCAAGGCAGTGACAAGTGGAGTGCCACAGGGTTCCATCCTGGAACCTCTCCTGTTTTGGTATCTATTTCTCCGAAGTACAGGCTACCACAGAAGGCCTCTGGCTGACTGCAAACTAGGAGCCATAGTCAAGTCCCCAAATGATGTGGACATCCTACAGAAGGGCCTCACTGAGGCAGATGCCTGGTGTCAGAGCCATGGCCTCAAGCTCAATACCAAAAAGTGCAGTGTCATCCCCTTTGGTAAAACCTCTGTACCCATGAACTACCACATAGGCAGCAATCTACTTAACACCGAATGCGTGATAAGAGACCTTGGGACCCAGGTGGACAGTAGTCTCTCCTTTGATAGTCACATCGCCACAGTAGTCAGGAAGTCCTTCTATGTGGCACACCTCATCATAAAAGGGTTCTCATCCAGGAAAAAAGAGGTCATTGTTCCCCTCTACTCGTCACTCATTAGACCCATTATAGAGTACAACGCCCCTTTTGGAATGTACCTCACAAAACATCTGCAACAGCTGGAGAGGTCACAGAAGTACCTCACAAAGAGAATTACTGGCCTCAAACAAATGCCCTACACTGACTGCCTCGAAAAGCTCCAGCTTTACTCCATAGCATATCGCCTACCCCGAGGTGATCTCTGCCTAACATACAAAGCTATGTCAAACCCAGAGCTGTTGGACATGCTACACCTAAAGAAATCCCAATCCCTCCAAGTTACACAGTCTAGGGATCTAAACCTTGTCACCACAATAAACAGGACACACTGGAGGGATGGATTCCTGTCCCAGAGACTTCCTATACTCTGGAACAAGCTACCCATCTATGTCAAGCAAAGTTCTTCATTAGCACTCTTCAAGAAAAATCTTGATGAGTGGATGGGAAATAGGAAATACACCTCGGGGATCACTTCTGTGTCTCTGCTGGACAGCAGCACAGGAAAATAACTTTCTTGGGTGGTGTAAGCTATGGTACCTTGCTGGCTAGGCTTACGTAGGCCCTTGGGCCGATAGCCTAGTACCTACCTATGAACCTATGTAGTCTAAATCAATCCACAGGCAACCTTGTAACCAGCAAGCCGACCCAAAGAAACTTTTCCTGAACGCAATTTTATTTTACTTAATAAGCAAGCGTTTTCGCCATAACACCTGTCACAGCTTCATCAGAGACAAACAGAACAGTTTCAAAACGCTCTTATTTATAAGTTTAAAACAGGAAGTGATCAAATTAGCATCATTCCCTAATACACTACTGCAATTTTTAAAAACACAATAAGTACTAATTGGCTTCAAGTTAATAAAATAGTAAACTTTGTCTTAATGTTCAAAATATCAAAATCAACTACACCTTAAAATTGCAGTAGTGTATTAGGGAATGATGCTAATTTGATCACTTCCTGTTTTAAACTTATAAATAAGAGCGTTTTGAAACTGTTCTGTTTGTCTCTGATGAAGCTGTGACAGGTGTTACGGCGAAAACGCTTGCTTATTAAGTAAAATAAAATTGCGTTCAGGAAAAGTTTCTTTGGGTCGGCTTGCTGGTTACAAGGTTGCCTGTGGACTGATTTCGGCAGTTTTGTATCTTTTTCGTACTAACCTATGTAGTCTGGTATTTTAAATGTGAGGTGGGGGGTCTGTTTATTGCTTATTGCATGCAATAAAGATATTAAAGGGAAAAAATCCTTTTTACTTTTAAGAAGTATAGGTTTTATAGTATAACAAAAATAGAAAAGCTGGACAAAATTTTAATTTAATATGCTGTGATCTTGGAGTGGGGATGGGGTTTAAAAGTGCAGCATATTATATTATATATTGAGTTGAGATGTTTTCTATTATTTTTGCAAAGGTGAATCTCTGGATTAATGCCCTTGGATGAATAAACACTTTTTTATAAGCAGGTTGGCTAGAAACATAAGATAAAGTGATGAAAGGCATGAGAAGTATGAAGTGTCATGCATATGCAATGATACTAGTTTTTTTTTTCATTAACAATTTTTTTTTCCTCTTTGCTGTCTACATTTCCATGGAGACTAGCTGTCTGCAGGTTCAAGCAATTAATCTTGACAGCTCTGAGCACACACTGCTGAGGGAAATGCAAAAATTAAAGGTACAAGTACAAGCAGTTCAGTGTAAAATAGTTTGAAACTATTGGAATTGAGTATGAGATATCAGCTTTCCTAGCTGCCTTAATACTTTAATGCTCAGCAAATAGCAGCTAAGACAGGAGGAGTGAGATAAAAAATATGATGTAGAATCCATCTGCAGAAAAAACTTCAACAGATGGTATTTCTGTGGAAACCTGGAAGTTAGAAGGGAAAAAAGTGACAAAGAACTGAAAGGTTTTGTTTAATGGTATTTTAAAAGGAGGGGAAGCACCAACATCTTGGAAGAAAGCTGTGGTGGTTGAAATACCTAAAGTTGGTAAAGGCCTGTTTGATTTTTAAGACATGGTTATAAAGTGTATGTTTGTACTATCTAAAAGAACGGCAAAGTTATTGTCAAAATACATAGATATGGATCAGTGTGGATGGGAGGCAAACATTTGACAACATTCATGGAACGATGGTAAGAGGGAAGCAGAATGTAAGAAAATACTGCTGCTGTTGGGTTTTTATGCAAAGAAAGTATACAACACAGTAAGCTGGGATTTTATGAGTAGGGCAATGGAAGCTTTTGCATTCCCTGACAAAATAATAAGGTGAAGGATCAGAGGCAAGAATTAAAGTGGAAGGGTTCCAGTCTGGTAAATTGTGCCCAGAGGAATTGGGCAGTGGTGTCCTCATTCCCCTTTCTTATTTGTTTTATATTTATAGTCATTGGCAAAGAAAATAAGGGGCTTAGAAATTCAAGGATATAATTGGTATGGTAATCAAGAAAAGCTGGTTTTATTCGTAGGTGATATTTTGTAGCTGAAATTCAGAAAAAGACATCCCAGTGTTGTAGAATATTTTGAAACCATTTAAAGTCTTTTTGGGATTTAAAATTAATAAAAGCTTTAGCCGTAAACTATGTAACCATATGTAAATTGGTTCAACAATACCCATATTTACGAGGACATGATAATTAAGCATTTAGGAGTATGGATTAACAAGTCTTCTGTTATGACAGCTAAGGGTATGTGGGAAGAGACGTTAAGATTCACGCAGTGAAAATGTTTTAATCCCTTTAGTTTTGTATACAAGCTGGGCATATTTTTATCGGTTTACCAATGTTTAAGCAAATACACTGCAGTCGAACCCACCAGTGCTCGATTCGAAATCCCGAAGTTTTGCATGTCGAATGGCCGGAATCTCGCAAAGAACACCGAATGCAACATTTTCAACTGCTCTACATCCAAAACGAGTGCTAACATGGGTCCAAAAGGGGGAGCGGGATTGCAGTTCGATACATTAGCGTTTGGTATTTCGCATATTTGCTGCACTGCATTCGATACATGGACAGTCAACATTGTGTCCATCGGTTAACCAGTGGTAAACCATTTTTATCAACCAGAGAAGTTGTAAACAATAATGATTATACGAGATCATAATTAATAATTATATTATTAATGTATTGATAATATTAATAGCTACCCAAGCCAAGCCAAAGACAATCACAAGGCACTGTTTAGTTATGTTCGTAATCTCAAAAGCACAATGCAGCAAATCCCATGAGCTGATAGTGAATAATGTTACCTACACTGGGACAGAAGATATAGCTAACCTACTGGCCAATAAATTTAGCTCTAATTTTACCCTTCTCTCCCCTCCTTCAGGTTCCAAGATAAACCGGAAACTGGCTCACCTTCACCTATCACACAGGACCAAGTCCTAAATGTGCTATCAAAAGCTGAAAATACTGCATCGATGGGTCCTGACAATATCCCTGAATGCATATTAAATAGCATGAAGCACAATTTAGCCACACTCCTAACAGCACTTTTCACTTTCAGCCTTCATGCAGGTTTTCTACCAAGCAAGTAGAGAACAGCTACAGGGAGAGGACCTTGCAAAGACCCGTAAGTCTGACCAACCTGATATGCAAAGCTCTGGAAAGACTTATTTATTTTTTATTTATTTATCATTTTGTTAACCGGGAATATCCGACTTGGAATGAAGCCAATTTTCAGCAGAGGCCCGGGGAGAAATGCTCCAGGACGTAGCGAACCTCCAAACACTGGACCTGTCTCAGTTTGGATTCATCGTGGCAAGTCATGACAAGGTCATCAAAGCAATGGATGAAGACAAACTGGTACACACCTGCATACCTCAACCTAGTGAAAGATTTTTTACACAATTCCCCACTCGGGCATAGTAGAAAAGCTAAATAAACTGAAAATAAAGCCCTATGTCACCCACTGGATAGCCAGCTGGCACACAGATAAGATGAAGATAATCAAAACAGAGGAAATTACCTTTACAAAGAGACCAGTCACTAGTGGAGTCTTGCAGGGTTCTGTGCTGGGACCTCTTCTGTTTGGCTTTTACATTTTGAAGTAAAAGCTAAATACCAACGAGGTTTGGCTGAATAAGTTTACATTGACTAAAAACCTAGGGCCAGTCATTGAATCACCAAATGACTTTGCTATCCTGCAGGAAGGTTTGTCTCAAAAAATAACTGGTGTCAAAATCTTCTGAAACTAAATGCCAAAACATTCATTACATTGACAGTGCACCCCTAAGTGTTGATCCAGTTATTTAGGATTTGGGAACTTATGTGAACAGTGACTTTTGTAAGTCCTCCTATATTGCACAGCTTATAAAGAAAGTGATTGTGTTTAGATCTAGGGATGAGATTGTCTGCCTTTATCCATCCCTCATTATCCAGTCAATGAATATAATGCCCCCTCTGGCATATATCTGTCCAGACATATGCAACAACTGGAACGCCCACAGAGATACCTTACTAAAAGAATACAGTGCTTAAACAACATGTCCTACGTGGACCGACACAGAGCCCTGCCCGTTATACTTTGTATCCTACAGACTGCTAAGAGGTGACATCTGTCTGTTATACAAGGTATCCTTTGACCCATTACTGATAGATTTACTGCACATCAGCAAGTCTAATGGCATCAGAAATGCTTGATGTCTTTCTATTCAGTGTTGCAGTATTCTTTACATATGGGTTGTATTCCGCCCTATGACCCAATGTCCGGCCAGTATAAAAAAGCTTTTAGTGACTGCCAATACGTGGGATGTCACACGCCTACTTTGAACATCAGCCATAAAAGGACGTCCGCACGTACCATGCTCAGAACTTTTCTGCCTCCATTCAGAAGGTTGAATCCTACGTACGGTCTCCAGTCAAATTTCGTGTGTTGCTACCAGCTTCAGGTAAGTGCCCCACTGGGGATTTATTTTCTTGCTATTGCCGTCTTTGTTCATGTTATCCAGGAAGTGCAAGTGTAGGTGGGAAAGGCAGATTCCACATAAAGACAGCCACGACCTCCATCTTTTCCCTTTAGGGAATAGTCACGACTACTGATCCTGTTCCATCTGACAGGTCTTTGTGCCTAAGATCTGGCATAGCCGGTTTTCACCTCTAAATCTCTATCTTGAAAATTAGTGGCTTACGCGACTGGCTAAAGACATTATGGGAGGGTTCTGAGGGGGTTCTTTGGCTGAGACAAGTTTGAAGAGGAAGGTGAGTAAGCAGAAACCTCAGTCCTCTTCCGCTGTGCCTTCTACCTTGGACTTGCCACTTGAGGTCGGTGAAGACCCAGTGGTATGGTCGGAGGTCGGGTCTGCTTCTTCAGCAGGTACCTCTGCAGAAGCTGCCAAGAGAGCGGATCCCAGCACATTTGAGGCTTTGGAGACGTATGTTTTGAGCAACATGGGGGAGCCACGGATTGTTCTGCTGGAGGACTCTGATGTCCCTGCTGCTGCTGTAACTAGGGATCCTTCCTTGACTACAGCAGCCATTAGGCCTACATCTGGATGTTCATCATGTTTCACTGTTGCAGTGATTACTCTTGGGTTATCCTGCTGGCAGGCTACCCTCAGTCGGACAGAATTCCAAAGTCTAGGTCTGGCGTCGGTTGCTGTCGTCTCTTCCCTGACGTCAGTGCGCCAGGGGTATAAAAGATGCAGCCGATGGCATTTTCTTCAGTCTTTCTTGCCGCGCGGTTCCCGAAGCAAAAGCAGTTCGCAAGTGCCAGTCGGCCGACTCCTGAGATTTTCAAATCTGAATTTCAGAGCCAAAGTCTTCATTAAAGCTAAGTACCCCATTGGGGAAACTTTTTTTCTTGCTCCAGACCGATGTCAGAAAAAGTTAACAATTGTATTTCTTGTGGGAAGCAAATACCTCATAAGGATTTTCACTCTTACTGTATTCCTTGCCTAGGCCCTGATCACAACATTGCTAGCTGTTGGTTTTGTGCTAGATTTAACCAACGCACTATTAAGCGTCGGTTCGATTTTGCATTTCATTATTTTGGCCAAAGATTTAATTATATAATGCCATTGGATCAGCCGACGACCGGAGTTTACAAAAAACGCAAGGACAAGGAAAAGGATAGGCATCTGAGGTCCAAAACTGACGAGGCCTCTGCTAGGCCAGTCGCCGGTTCTCAGTGAGGCGCTTTCGCAGCCCCTGGCACCTGCTACCTCAGAGCCACAGGCCGCTTCCGACTCCCACACGGAGCCGACTGGGCCTCTGGATACTCAAGGTATTGGACACTTGGAAATCATTCCCTCAGATGGGTCCGGAGCCGCTGAGCAGGCATCGGATTCTGAGGGTGTTTTCAGACCTACACAACTATATATTAAGCCATCTTCAGCTTCAAAGACTAAAGCAGCTATAAAGACAAAGAAACAAGTACAGCATTCTTTTTCTCAGTCTACCATGCCTAAAAAACAGATGCTCAAAATGGCCAAAGACCTAATTACTTTGATCAGGGGCTCCCATCCCCCTCCTGATAAGAGGCCTAGGCAAGAGACAGAGTATTATTCTTCTGATCAGGTTTCTATTTCCTCTGATTCCTCTTCTGAACAGGATTATTCCATGCTTGCCTATGAGGATTCCGATGCTGAAGAATCCATTCCTTCAGCCTCTCCTCCTGAGGATTATTCTTTTGGGGAAACCCTGCATACCATGAGGGAGCATTTCCACTGGGAGAGCCAAGATTATTCTGAATCTAAGAAAAGGCTCAGAGACTTTCTGCAACTTCCTCAGCACAGACCACTTGCTATTCCACCTATTTTAGACATTGTAGATGTATTTTCAGAGTCCGGCCTGTCCCCTGACTTTTTACCCCCTGCACCTGCTAAGCCAGACATATACTACAGGGTTCCGGATTCTCATAAATTCCTATATAAAAACCCTGCTGCTGATCCAGAAACAATTTCTCAGGGACCCAAAAGGGCCTCCACTGCAAAAAACCCTGTTCCCTCTGATAGGGATTCTAGGGCTCTAGACAGATGGGGGAAAAAAGTATACACTTCTGCTACCTTGGCTGTAAGGGCTTTAAATTGTCAGTTTCATATGCTTAAATATCAGCAATATTTAATGTCACTGCTTAAACAGAAATTGTTGACTTGTACTGAATGTTCCGAGAACTAAGAATTGCAGGATTTATTGCATGCAGCTGAACAAGTGGTAAAGCATACTTTGCAATGTGGTTATGATTCACTGGAGGCCTCGTGCAGGGCCGCTGTCACAGGTTCTGTTATTAGAAGGCATGCTTGGTTAAAGGAACAGAATCTGCCTGATCATGTTAAAGCAAAATTACTAGATGCACCATTGCAGCATGATACTTTGGTACTAAAGCAGAAGAGGTTTTGAAGAAAATGGAGGATAAAGCAAAATCCATGCAGACAGTCAAGGATTTCTTACAGGTACAGCCACCCAGGTTTAGCAGGAACTGGCCTTCTAAAAATTGGCCCTTTCCAGTGTCAGACAGACCACAAAGAGGCAGTTACAGACGTCCCAGAGGCAGATCTCAGCCCCGTGGCTCATACAGGCCTAAACAATAGGATGCTCCTACCTCCAAAAGTGGAGAAGACAAATCACAACCTTTCAGGAAACAGTCCCAATGACTTCCCCCTGCCAGATCCAAGCACTTTTCTTTTGACAGCCCCCTTAGGGGGAAAACTAGCACTTTTTTCATCAAATTGGCAAATGATTACCCAAGACAAATGGGTCCTGAACATAGTGTCCTAAGGCTACAGGTTCCATTTTCACACTCTGCCAAGGTCAAAACGTATGCCAGACCTGCCACACAATCAAAGGGCAGAGGTGCAAAAACTAATTAGAACTCTCATGGACATGAGGGCCATTCAGCAAGTACCACAACAAGAGCAGGGGCAAGGATTTTACTCCAGACTTTTCCTAGTACCCAGGAAGGACAGAACCTGGAAGCCAATACTGAACCTGTCTATACTAAATACGTTTCTGGAAGTTCCAAAATTCAAAATGTTGACTCTACAGCAGCTACTGCCCATGCTGGGCAAGAAGGCTTGGCTCGTAACTTTGGACCTGAAAGAGGCATACCTGCATGTCCCTATCAGACAATCTTGCAGAAGAGACCTCAGGTTCATAGCTGGCTCAATGCATTACCAATTCTCGGCACTGCCCTTCGGCTTATCTACTGTGCCCAGGGTCTTCACAAAGTGCCTGGCACCAGTAATTGCATTTTGCAGACAGAGGAATTCAGATATATCCCTACTTGGACGACTGCCTAATTCAAGCAGAGAACAAAGACATTCTTCTAAAGCATCTGGCATTTGTAAAAAGATTACTAACTGGCCTAGGGTACACAGTAAATGAAAAGAAATCAAAACTAGTGCCCTCTCAAGAGATAATATTCCTGGGTGCAAGCTTAAATACCCCTGCCCAGATGGCTTATCTCACGCCAGACAAACAAAAGCAACCGACTTCTTACTTCAAGAAATTGGCAACAAAATCCCACTTATCTGCAAGGAAAATCCTGCAGGCCCTGGGTTTCATGGCATCCTGCATTCTACTAATTCCATATGCCAGACTGCATATGAGGAAACTACAGTGGTATCCAAAAAGTGTTTGGACTCAGCATTGCCACAGCCTGGAGACAGTAATTGCACTCATTCCCTGCCTGCAACAGGAGTTTCCATAGTGGGCAGAAGCCTGTCACCACAACAAAGGTCTGCCATTCAGTTTACCTACAGCCAGCCAGACACTGACAATGGATGCATCAGATTATGCCTGGGGTGGCCCATATGACAGGAAAATGTATTCAAGGCACATGGCCTGCAAACAAGATGCATCTCCACATCAATCAAAAAGAGATGCTAGCTGTTCAAAATGCCCTGACATCTTTCAAGGACCTGCTTCATCTAGGACAATTACTGTTAAAGACGGACAATACTACGGTTGTGTGGTACATAAACAAACAGGAAGGTACACATTCCTACCTTCTCTGCAGACAAGCAATAACCTTATGGGACACAGCACTGGCTTTTCAAATTCACCTGCAGGCACAATTCCTGCCAGGAAAAACAAATACTCTGGCAGACTAAGCAGAAACCTCATGGATCCCCACGAATGGAAACTGGATCCACAAGTCTTCAGCTTGATAATAAGGAAATGGGGGTGCCCAGACATAGATCTATTTGCCTCCCCTCACAACTGCCAATTGCAGAGATTTTACACAAGGATTTATCACAAGCAAGTATAGAAAGTGGACGCCCTATCCTTCAGCTGGAAAAATCTAACAGTACATGGCCTTTCCTCCACTGCCTCTTCTTCCCAGGGTACTCCTAAAGGCCAGACAAGAGAAGCCAAAAATGATACTGATTGCACCAGACTGGCCATGCCAGCACTGGTACTCAGTCCTAAAGAGCTTGTCTCAAGGTCTAGCATGGATGTTGCCTCAAACTTCTCACTTGCTAACCCAACAAAACAGTCAGATCCTGCACAGCCAAATCAGGACCTTAAATCTGGCAGCATGGCGGATAATGTAACCATTCAGAACACTCCTCTTTCAAAAGCTGTTATTGATGTTATCTTGGAGACCAGGAGGCCCAGTACCAGAAAATCTTATGCAGAAAAATGGAAGAGATTCTGTGCATGGAACCAGGAACAAGGCATTGATACGTGTGTACCAAATATACCTCAGATTTTACAATACCTAACTGAGATGCTGAACAAAGGCCTTTCTTTCTCATCAGTTAAGATTCATGCTTCTGCCATTTCAGCCCATTACAATACGGAACCACCTATCTTTTCTCATCCTTTAATAAGGCAGTACCTCAGAGGGGCCAAAAACATTAGGCCACCAAGAGCACCAATTCCGGCCTGGGACCTAAATTATGTTTTGGAAAAACTCACACTGCCTCCTTTCGAGCCAGCTTCAACAGCAGATATAATTTTTTTATCCTGGAAAACAGCTCTACTCCTAGCAATAACCTCTGCAAGGCGAGTCTCGGAGTTACAAGCACTCATGGCTGTGGAACCTTTTGTCATTTTTCATCCAGACAGGGTTTCTCTGAGGACAAACCCTACATTCATGCCTAAGGTGGTATCCAGTGTGGCCCTCAATCAAACCATTCACTTGCCTACCTTTTATCCAAATCCACAGAACAAGGGTGAGAAAATTCTGCATTCTTTGGACATACACAAGCAGTTAAATTTCTACTTGGACAGAACTAAAGCTTTCAGAAAATCTGAGCAACTTTTAGTGTCATATGCTGCAAGATCCCAAGGAAAGGCCATCTCAAAACTATTTCTAAATGGATAGGCCATTGCATCCGTTTCTGCTATTTTCAACATGGCAAATTAGTGCCTAAGGACATTAGGCCTCATTCCACCAGAGCAGCATCCACTTCAGCAGCCTTCCTCAGAGGAGTACCAACCAAAGATATCTTAGAGGCTGCAACTTGGAGTTCAGTGCACACTTTCACAAAGCACTACCACTTACCTCTTTACTCTAAGTCCAGAGCAGGCTTTGCCACTGCAGTTCTGCAGGGCTTCATAGCCTCTCCTAATCCTATTTAGCCCAGCCACTCATCCTCAGCTTTGGGATTCAACCCTAGAGTAATGACTGCAACAGTGAAACACGATGAACATAGTACAGTTGTGTACCTACCATAAATGTAGATGTTTGAGTGTATTCACTGTTGCAGTCCAGGTTACCCACCCACCATCCCCCTTCTCTTTGGCACCTTTCTGTATTCCTCTATCCTATGCAACCTACTTGGTGTATTTGCTTGTAGACAAAGGGAATGTTATTTTTGTGCATGTATTTTTATTGGCATATTTTTTCAGCCTTCCAGTTTGGGGGCACCTGACATCTGGGGCAAGAAAAACTGAAGAAAATGGCGTCAGCTGCATCTTTTATACCCGTTGCACACTGACGTCAGGGAAGAGGCGACAGCAACCGATGCCGGACCTAGACTTTGGAATTCTGGCTGACTGAGGGTAGCCTGCCAGCAGGATAACCCAAGAGTAATGACTACAACAGTGAATACACTCGAACATCTACATTTATGGTAGGTACACAACTGTACTTTCTTCTTCTTTGTCTCCTCTCTCAGAAAGACATGTGAAGAAGAAACAAAAGACAAGACATCCCAACACCCCTTCTTCTCTTCAGTTAGATTGGATGCCTTTTCCCAGGGTCTGATTAAGGCCTTGAAGGCTTGAAGTCTGCTTCCTCTCTCTTACTCTTCCTTCTTTCACTTCTGCTCCTGTTCAGGCTGCTTGGTGTGTCGGCTGCTTGACTCTGATTCTGAGGATTTCTCCTCTGATGATTCCCTGGCATATTCCACCCAAATTACTTCACCTCTGGAATATGCATCCCCTGAGATGGAATCCAATAGATGGAATTCCCCTCCTAAATAAAGTTATTTTGGAGTGACTCTGAATAAAATAAGGGAGTTTTTCAAATGGGATTGTTCACGGATTTCTGAAGAACATAAGATATATTATGACCTCCTTCAGATGGAGGTTCCCTCTTCCTCTGCAGTTCTTCCAGTCCTTCCTGCTTTCCTAGATGCATTTGCTTC
Organism: Protopterus annectens; assembly: GCF_019279795.1. NCBI lineage: Eukaryota > Metazoa > Chordata > Ceratodontiformes > Protopteridae > Protopterus > Protopterus annectens. The sequence continues at coordinate 152,728,642 of NC_056747.1, forward strand.
CTTCTCTAAAACTCCAGACTCTCAGGTCCCTGCTCCCAAAAGGCCTGACAGATTTTATAAGGTACCAGATGACTGCAAGTTTCTTTGTGTGTCCCTCTACAGATCCAGCTCTGGTCTCCATGGCTTCAGATAAACCTTCACAGTTATCTCCTTCTGCAATACTACTTCGATCTGTTAGAGCAAGATTCTTGAGAGACTGGGTAAAAAGGCATGTACCTTTTCCACTTTAGCTATCCGAGCTATTAACTACCAGACTCGCATATCTAGGTATTCCTTAGCTTTGCTTTCTCAAGCTTCACAAGCCTTAACTTCTTTGCCAGACTCTGAGATTAAAACACAGGTCATATCACTTTTGGCTGCATCTTCTCAAGTAGCTAGACATTCCATTAAGTGCAGCTATGATGCTCTTGTGGCATCATTTAGAGCTGCTGCTTCTGCCTCTGTGCTTAGGAGGCCTTCATGGCTGAGACTACAACCTTTACCAGGTGATGTTAAGGCAAAGTTACTAGATGCTCCTTTGGACAAGTCTGCCTTTTTTGTCTCAGCAGCTGTAGACTTGTTTAAGAAAAAGAGAAGAAGCTTCAAGACCTCAAACACCTGTTTGTTTTACCGGTCCCTAAATTTCATAGAAACTTACTTGTCAGCACCTCATTTGTTAGGAGACCTGCTCGTTCCTTCTCTGCTTCCTATTCTGCTGCTAGGTCTAAGAAGTCTACTAGAAGACCCCCCTCAGTCGAAATCATCTTCTTCAGCTCCCTCTTCTTAGCAGTCCTTTCAGGCCTGGCCAGTGCTCTGTGACTTACCAACTTTCCCTTCCAAGTCATACACCTCTTTGCCTTTCTCTTTCCTTTCCAGCCTGGACAAGGATCACTCAAGACGCCTGGGTCCTCTCCATTATTCATGGAAATTCCACCCCCCTCCAGTCAGTTGCAACTGTTTCCAGACCTCGTTTCTCAACTGATGTCTCAGGGCACCATTCAAACTGTACCTTTGGATCAGATAAGCAAGGGTTTCTACTCAAGAATGTTCCTGGTGCCAAGAAAAGATGGCCCTTGGAGACCAATTTTAGATCTCTCCCATTTGAACACTTACCTGCGAGTGCCTTTTTTTCCAGATACAGTCCCTCCAGACACACTTTCCCCTTATTTCACCTCCATCTTTCATGGCGTCCTTGGATCTCAGTGATGCTTATCTCCATGTCCCCATTCATTCCTAGTATATTAAATTTTACGTTTCTCTGTGGGTGCTTTGCCTGCCTTCTGGTCTTTCCACTGCCCCAAGGGTATTCACAAACTGCCTGGCCCCTGTATTTGCCTTCTTGAAGGTCCAGGGTGTTTAGGTCTATCCCTACCTGGGCGACCTTCTGTTTCTAGCAAACAACACGGATCTCTTGTCTCAAAATCAATGGAAAGCCATTCATCTCCTTCAAAGCTTGAGTTTCACAGTAAATTTCACAAACTCTAGTTTGACTGCATCTCAGGATCACATCATCTTGGGGTGTAGGCTCAGGACAATTTTGATGATGGTGTTTCTACCGACAGACAAAGTTCAATCTCTCACTTGTTTCCTGGAGATTCTTCTGACTTCCATCTCAGCCAGGGAATTTCAAGACTTTTAGGTTTCACAATTCTTATATCGCCCTTTACAAAATGCCATATGAGAAAATTTCATTGGTTTCTAAAGACTTGCATGGTCCCAGCATGCTCACCCACCAGATGTTATGATTCCTCCTCTTCCCAGCCTGAAAACAGAGCTCCTCTGGTGGTTTTAGCAGCTCTGCCTGAATCCAGGCCTTCCTTCTCTTCTGCCCTAGCCCTCTCAACAACTATTCATAGACACTGCCCTCTGGTCCATAAACAAAAAGGGGGGCAGCAGATCTTACCTTCTGTTCAGGCTAGCTATCAAGGCATGGAAATTAGTGATTCATTATAAGGTCACTCTTCATGTAGTTTATCTACCCTCTGCTCACAATTCTGTGGCAGATGCACTAAGCAGGTCCATGACACACTCCCATGAATGGATGCTTTACAGGGATGTGTTCCTAAACCGGATTCATCGGTGGAGTAGTCCAAATCTGGACCCGTTTGCCTCCCCTCAAAACTGACAACTTCCTCTCTTTTGTGCCAGGGTTCCTCATCCTCTGGGTTGGAAGGTGGATGCCATTTCTTTCTCATGGAAGGGGATGTTTCTTTATGCATTCCCCTCCTTCCCTCTCATACAGAAAGTTGTGCTGAAAATTCAGCAAGACAAACCGAACATCTTGTTGGTGACTCCCTCTTGGCCAAAACAGCATTAATTCCCTCTTCTGCAACTAGCTAAGTGGCATCACCACAAGTTGCCTAACCAATTGGATCTGTTCCCACAACACAAGAGATCCTTGCTTCATCCACATCTATCAGCATTGCAACTGACATTGTGGGTGATCAACTGCTGATCCCTTGTAGGCACCTGTATTCTCAGGATGTGCTTGAGGCTTTGCAGGAGGTCAGGAAATACAGTACAAGAAAATCTTATATTTCCAAATGGAGAAGATTTTATATCTGGTGCCTTAATAGAAGTCTAGCTCCACTTTCTGTGGACATTCCAGTAGTACTCTCTTACTTGTGTGAACTACGTATAAGTGGCTTATCATATTCCTCAATGAAAGTCCACTGCTCTGCTTTTTCTGCTTGCCTGCCACAATCATCTTCTAGACTGGAGGTTAAGCTTTTTCTTAAAGGCATCCTACATGTTAAGCCCCCAAGGAAACCAGTTCCTCCTCCTCCCTGGGACATTAATTATATCTTAGAAAAGCTAACTCTGCCCCCTTTTGAGCCCACAGGTTCTGCATCAGTGAAGTAGTGCATTAGAAAACTGTGCTCCTGGTTGCCTTGACTTCTGCTAGGGAGGTGTCTGAGATTCAGACTTTGGTGACATCTCCACCTTTCTTGGTTTTCCACAAGGACAGAGTTTCCTTGCGAACCAACCCTTCTTTCTTGTCTAAAATGGTGAATGACTTGTCTCTTAATCGATCTATCCAACTGCTTACCTTTTTTTCCTTCTCACTCCTCTGGTGGGAAAAGTTTGCATACACTAGATGTACATAGGCAACTTAGATGTTACTTGGACAAGACTAAAGCTGTCAAGAAGTTCAATCAGCTTTTTGTGTTCTTTCATCCCAGGGCTGTGTGTTTACCTGATTATAAACAAACTATTTCATCTTGGGTTGCTAAAGCTATTATCTTTGACTATGATTTCCATTGTAAGTCCTTGCCTGCTTCTGTCTGAGTCCATTCCACTAGATTTTTGGCTTTTTCAGGGGCTTTCTTTAAGGGTCTGGATACGAATTCCATTTTGGATGCTGCTACTTGGCAAGAGGGGCTTGAATTTACTGGAGAAAAATGGCAAAGGAAACAAGGTGTTGGGAGCAAATAACTAGAGAAGGAAAGGTAGTAGAATTGGAAGAGACCAAGAGGACATTTAGACTGGAGGCTAGAGACTGTCTTCCCTACCTGGGATTGATATCAGAGTGTAAGCCAAGAGGAAGGGATAGGGGAATCCTAAGTGAAAGACCTGCTCTGGTAGAAATTTTAGTTGAATCTGGAACAGAAAGTACTGTTAAAAAATGGATAATTAGTAGGTAATATAAAATATTGCACAGTAACTATAAGAATCAGTTAGTGGAGGTTAGAAATGATTGGGAAGAGAGATTGGATAAGCAATTTACAAGAAAACAGTGGGTGGCTATATGTATGGTTCTTAAGTATGCAACAAAGTTCAGAAAGTTTAGGATGCTTGCTTGGAAGTGTTTGCACAGGTACTCTTATACCCCAAGCAGACTTCAAAGAACTTTTTCCTCAGGTGAATGGCAAATGTTGGAGGTGTGATAGGGAAGAAAGAGGAAACTGGGAACATGTTTGGGAGTATAATGATTTGGCAGATTTTTAGAATATCCTACAGAGTACTCTGTTGGAATTATTGGGTGAGCAAATGGATGTAACTAAGGAAATCTTTCTTTTGGAACACAGGAGCTGATTTGCTTAGACATAACAAGGCTTTGTAAAGTTTAATTCTGGTGGCTGACAAACTATTACTAGAACTGTATTTGAAGTATCAAATATTGTAACTGACTTAAAAGATTTGGAAATAGGATCTTTTGAAAAGGGAAGGAGGAAATTACACCAACATAAGTGGACATCGTGGAAGACATGATCCCTTATGAACAACTCTAAGACCACTACAGATCCTATTGTCATATCAGGAACCCTGTTCCCAGCACCACCTCCTCAGATCCCAGGGCTTTGGATCTGATAGGAGCTTGACATCGGCTTTCCAGGTGGAACCAGTATCCCTAACTCTTCCCTCAAAGGTCCTTCAAACCCATTCTAAATCGAGACATGCATCCTCTGCTTCTTCCAGGTCTTCTCAAAGCTTCACTGAGGCTGATGTGGTCAGAATGATGCAGAGGTTTCATCAGAGCCCAGATCCAGATGAAGGTCTTGCCATCTCTGTCCCATGTTGGATCCATGAGTGCTCCTCCTCCTTTCATATGGACTCCTTTTCCATTCCAACCCTTCGTTTTGGAATCCCAGGAGCCTGGGCACCTGAGAAAGTCAATGTCTGATCCAAGGAAGCTTTCTTGACTCCAGCTTTATCCCTGACCAGCATTGCTCCATTTTTGTCAGATCAGAGCAGGTCCTGGATCCAAGATGTTGGTGACAACTCTATGGGGTTGACTTCGGCTCTGGCTTTGTTGGATCTGTTGCTTCCCCTCAGGGCTTCAGTTTTCAACAGCTCGGGTCCAGGTCTATTAGGAGATCTCGGATCTGTGGGTGGTTTTGCTCTCTCCCATCCACTTCAGTTCTGAGGGAGAGATAGGGGGCCTCCCTGGGCCTGTCAGCCTTCTGGGTTGCAGAAAGGGCTGTCTCTAGGTTTAGAGAGTCATCTCTTCACACCCAGGATCTTCCCCACTTTTCATTGGATCTGAGCACTGAGCCTGTCTTTCCTGTCCTGAGCAGCCTACAGACTACTTCCCCTCAGGGAGTACCCCTGTCTTCCAATATCTCCTTGGAACACCTCACTGAGGAGGTCCCTCGAAAGAAAAAGTCTAAAAGGAGGCACATAGACTCCCCTATGGAGTGCCTCACAGGACACTTATTTTGATGAGGGAGCAGGATCTCCCAGATCACCACCCGAGAACATCTCCTTTGGAGACATCCTAGAACTCCTCCAGTTAAAAGGTGGATGGTTTGCCCAGCCTCTTCCTTCTGAGGAATCTGTGTTCTTGGAGGCTTTTGGGATGGGCCTGTTCAACATCCTTGGTGATTCCCCTGGTGTATGAGCTGATATACCTAGTCTCCTGGTGTCCTGCTGGGTCTGGAAGGAACTGTACATAGTCAAGCCTATCCCCAAGCACCCCGACAGGTTCCTGAGTTCACCATCGGATCGTACACATTGGAGTAAAGTGTTTCTGTAGATGCCATTGTTGTTCCAGTAGCCACCAAGAAGGAGCTAGCAGAGCAAAGCTCTACTGTCTATTCACCTAACAACAAGTCTAGAGCATTGGACAGACATGGAAAGGATGTTTATCCCTCAGCTACCTTCACACTGAGGTCGTTGAACTATTTGGCACACTTCACCATTTACAGAGAAGTCTGGTTAAGGAATTATCCAACTGTCTTACCGATACCATGTCAGAGGAGGATTTGAAAAAGGTCTCTCCCCAACTGACTACTTACTTCCCTCGCTAATTTCTCAATGAAGTTGATTTCACATGCGGCAGAAGGCACATCACGAGACATGCCTGGATGCAGCTTTGTAACTGTGCATAACTCCAAGGCATCATTTATTAATGCCCCTTTTGATGGGTCCTCCTTGTTTGGACCTTATGTGAAAGACGCACTAACCTGCAGCGAGCAAGAAGGAAAGACCTTGTCTGCAGTGGGGATCAAGTTTTCTACTTCTCAGACAGCCTTCTCCAGGAACCAACAAGGAGGTAAGAAAACTTGGTTCATGAAGTTGCAATGCTCTTTTCAGGAACCATGCAGGGATACTTCCTCCAGAGGCACTGCCTCAGAGGCAGGGGGTCCACAGAATTGGGGCTCCAGGGAACCTTTCCCTGATAGGCCCTTTTAGTGCTCCAGAAGCGCTGATCGACTGTCCATCTCTGGAGGCATTTGGTAGTCATCTATTCCTGCATCTCGATGCCTGGACAAGTTTAACAAACAATACCTGAGTACTAAATGTAATATCCAGAGGCTGTTACATTTCCTTTACCGTAACACTTCCAGGTCAAGGGGGAAAATCCCCGATGTTCCACCCAGTCAAAGGGAGTATGCAATATGAGTAGTTCCAAGAAAGACAGGGAACCTGAGAACTATTCTGGATCTCAGCAACTTGAATAATTTGCCTAGAAGTTAAAGTTCTGAATGGTTAAGTTCCAGTCCATTCTGTCACTTTTATGCAAGTATGATTGGATGTACTCTGTAGATCTTCAGGACACATACTGTCATGTCAAGATCAACAGGCATTCCAGAAGTCATTTGCACTTTTGGCTGGGAGCTAATCCGGATCAGTTCAGGGCATTGCCCTTTGGACTTGCCACAGCTCCCCGGGTGTTTACCAAGTGTTTGGCAGTCGTAGCTGCTCACCTGAGGCTAAAGGGATTCCAGGTTTTTCCACATCTAGAAGATTGGCTCCTTCCTGCACCAACAAAGGCATTTTTTGATACAGTTAAGGGACTGCCTAGTGAGAATCTTCAGCCACCTGGGCATTACGATAAACCTAGCAAAATTGATTTTGACACCTGTTCAGAAATTAGAATTAGTCGGCACTAACTGGATTCAATGACACAAGTGGCCTCCTTGCCAATACATTGCATTTTATCTCTGAGACAACACATTCAAGATTTACTAGATGATCTGCAACCACAGGTGAAGATGGTTTTATGGGCTGTAGGGTCAGTGACAGCTGCAATTGTTCTAGTCCCCTTAGCGAGGTTCTTTAGTGGTTCAGTGATCCATTCTTTGTCACCTGCTGTCTACTCCCATAAAACTGTCTCAGATCTGTTGGAATCTACAGTAGTGGCTGCAATCACACGGTCTGTCTCTGGGCAGACCTTACTGTCTTCCCCCTGCCATAGCCACAGTGACCACAGATGCTACCCAGTCTGGGTGGGGCTGGGCAGCCAAGTACTCCAGAGTATGCGGAACACGCCGTATTCAGCCCACAACGAGCACACTGTTCCTCATTGAACAGCTGTGGCTCCACTACACAAGTTTTGATTGGTTAGTGTACCACAATTACAGCCAATCACAATCACGGTATACGAGCCAATCAATTAAGTGTTCCTGAGGATGGGAGATAATGAGAGTTCCCAAGTAATTACCCAATCACACACCAGCAATGGTTTTCATGCCAGAAAATGACCTTCAAAAAGGCTGTCTGGATGCAGTCAGAATTCAGGAAATGTCCTTCTTGGAGAAGCCGAAACTTGCTGTTCGTGCCATGGATAGTTGGAAGAGACGTCAGGAAGCATTCTTGAAGTCCAGTCTGTGGAAGGACAGGACAGTGCCAAACAGGAGTATGGAGACCTTCAGCGAGCTGGCTAGCTAGGGATTGAGTGTGCATCTGTTCCAAAAGGCTGAGATTTATTTTTGCTGGAGCCTGGAGGTGGTGCAGTGGAACTTGGAGGATTTTTGCTTTTGTTGTGGACTGAGGGAGCTGCAGCTGCTTACTGTGCAGAAGTAAGTGTGTGTTAGAAATGTATGCAAGTGTGTGCATGTTAGCTATAATGCTGGTGGGTATGCAGGGTGTGTGTGTGTTAGTAGCTCACTGTACAGGTGCCGAGACTGATGGATTACTTTGTGTTCTGGAGCTATATAATAGTGACACTAGCTAGACTGTCTGGATAAGAGCCAATGCAATGATACAGATTTTATACGTGAAATTTATAAATAAGGGAGTTTCCTTAGTGGTAACTTTATTGTAGAAAAACTATAGCTGGAGTGATGTTTGGCCTTGGTCATAACATAGTTATACTGACATGATGCACTTAGTTAACTTAGGATAAAAAAAAAATAAAAATTATACTGCATTGTGACACATGGAAGTTTGTATTGCACAGACGATAAAGATTATTTTCTCTTAGTCCCTTGCTTAAGGTTAAAATTGGCAAGCCACAATATTTAAGTTTACTTGGTTATAAATTGTGTAGTGCGACATTCAGTCAGTATCTTTGCCTTTTAGAAAATGCATGTACAAAAGTCCTGTTCTAACAGCTTTCTATGTTTATAAGAGCAATACTTAAAATGTATCCATATTGCAGGATTTGCTGTATATTTCTTGGTTTGTTGCTCATAAAATTTCAGTTTGTCAGGGAAATTAAATAATTACATTTGTTTACCAGGAAATTCTGTCTGGACACAGGTCCTTTATCCACAGAGGCCCGGGGAGAAAAGCTCCAAAGATTTTTATGCAAGTAATATACAGTCAGTAATAAGGATGATGACACACAGTACAGGAGAAAACATTTGGTACAGTTATAGTTATACTCAAGAGCAATAAATTTAAACTGTACAAACTGTCATAAATTTAAGCAATAAAACTGCCTAACGTTACACAGTACTAATAGGTTAAAAGCTCACAGTATACAGTAGTAATAAGCTGATGTATACTAACTAAGCAAAGAACTATTATATAGTAATTAAGTTAGTTAGACCAAAGTGGGGGGTGAGAGCAGAGGGGTGGGGTATTTAGTTGGGGTTTAGGCAAGGACAGAGCCAGTGAATATTTAGGTGCGATTTAAGTGCAGTTTTGAAGTGACTGCTGGAAGTTAGGGTAGTGATGGTTGGGGGAAGGTTGTTCCAAAGCTTGGATATGGCACAGGAAAATGGGGCTTCTCTTGCTGAGTTTTTGGCTTTGGTGATTTGGAGGAGATTTTTGTTGCTGGAGTGGTAGGGTTGGAGGAGTGTTTGAAGTGATTTTTGAGTGGGTTGTTTACTATTTTATGGGCAAAGGAGGGTTGATTTAGGTGAAGGAGTTGTGGGAGCATGAGCCATTCTAGTTCTCTAAGGGAGACACAGTGGTGGCTGCAGTAGGGAGCACCAGTGGTAAATTTTCCAGCTTTGTTGTAGCATGTCTCTAGTTTGTCTAAAATTAGTAAGTATGGGAGATGCATAGAGTAAGGTGGTGATTAGCTGGGAATTGGCAATAGAGATTCTAGCAGTCTTGGTGAGGTATTGGTTGTTTCTATATAAGGTGCCGAGTCTTTTGTGAACTTTTTTTTACTGTAAGAGAGATGTAGGTGTCAAATTTGAGATTTCTGTCATTCTCCACAGTGAGAAGTTTGGTGTGAACAGATGGAGAGAGAGGTCTATTGTCTTTGGCAGATATATTAAAATGGGGGGAGTTTGGAGTAGATTTGGATGGTTGGAAGATGAGGAATTTCGTCTTATTGGGGTTAAGTAGGAGCTGGGAGTTAGATAGCCAGCTTTCTATGGATGAGAATGATTCCTGTGTGATCTGTTGGAGTTCTAGTAAAGTGGGGGCAGAGCAGATGAGGGCGGAGTCATCAGCGTACTGTATGAAAGATGCTTATTTGATGGCAGTGTGCAGGTTTTTAGTGAAGAGGGAGAATAGAAGGGGGCAGAGGATGGAGCCTTGGGGGACACCGAGGGTAACTGGAAGATGAGGGAAGAGGCTCTTTTCCCAGACAAGTGAATGCTGGCAGCCGTGGAACCAGTTGTTTGCTGGTTTGGAGAACGAAAGGTTGGAGAGAGCAGAGAGTAGTAGTTTGTGCGATACAATGTTGAAGGCCTTAGCTCTAGAAATACAGCAGAGGAGAAGAGGCCATTGTTTCTGTATTGAAGGATAGTGTTAGAAGGAGACCAGAGTAGTGGTTGTGCTATGATATGGCCTGAAGCCATGTTTGGTATTAGAGAGGAGATTATTGGTTTGGAGGTATTTAGAGACCTGAGTGTTGACATATTTTTCTAGTGTCTTGGAGAGGGGAGAGAGGGTGGCAATGGGTCGATAATTGGAAAGGTCAGTGGAGGAGCCACCTTTATGGTGGGGAATGATGTGGGATATTTATCATAAAGATGGTACATGGGATTCTGATATGGAATGGTTGATTAATATGGAAACAGGGTAAGCTAGGACTTAGGCAGCTATTTTTTTAGATATTCGGCGGGGAGGTTGTCAGCTGCTAGTTTGGTGGGTTTGACTTTTGTTAGAAGTCTTTTTTTGAAGGAGGTGGGCACTGATGAGAAAGAGACGGGAGGGTGGGGTGGATTGATGTTTGGCATGGGGGGAGCTGTTGTAGGGAAGTGTTTGGTAAGAGATAGAATGGTTTCTGTGAAATGTTTGTTGAAGGATTCAGCTATACTGCAGGAGGAGGGAGGGATAGATGGCTGGGGGGGGGGTTACTTTGCCTGGGTTAAGGATAGAGTTAATTGTAGACCATAATTGCTTTGGGTTGTAGTTGGAAGAGTTTAGGGAGGTCTGATAATAAAGCGCTTTGTCAGTTTTTATTTCTTTTTTAACCTTATTGCGTAGTTCCAGTAAGGGTTGTCTATTTGAGAGTTTTTTTGTTAGGCGCCAGTGTTCCCAAGTTTTGTCCCTGGTTTTCATTAGGTCCCTGGTGTTTTTTTTGTAGTCGGGGGCACTATACTTCTGACTTTGGTGTTTCTTAGGGGGGGCATGGGTGTTGAGGAAGGTGCTGTTAAAGAAATGGACAGCTTCGTCTAGGTGAGGTATTTTAGTGGTGACCAGTTAATGTTTTGGAAGGAAGAGGTAAAGGAGGGGGGGTTGAAGTTAGCTTTGTTTTGAATTTGCCAGTGGGTAATAGGGTCGGTACTGTTTGTGATGCCTTAGTAGGAAGGTTGGGGAATGGTCAATGAGCCAGTCGGGTAGACAGCCTGCTAGGTAAATGTGAGGATCTTTGTTGACTAGGATCCAGTCAAGAGTGATGTGATTGTTAGGATGTTTATTGATCCAGGTGGGGGATTGTATTAATTGTGAGAACCCATGGAGATTTATGTGGAGGGCTGCGTGGTTAGTATTACAGGATAGCCAGTTAATGTTAAAGTCACCGAGGATTATAGTTTCTTGTGGTAGAGTGAGGTTGGCCCAGCTTAGGAGGTTTTCTAGGGGAGGTATATTTTGTCCTGGTGGGAAATAGCACCCTAGGATGTTGATTGTTTTCTTTGAGTTAACTTTGAGAGTGGCATAAAGGATTTCTTCCTTCCTAAACTGGGAAGCTGATTTAAGATTATATAATTAATGGCTCTGTAGTTTTCAGTTACTATATGTTGAGGCATTTGAGTTTCAGAATGCATATCCTTTAGAAATTGCATGTAAAAATGCTATTCTAACAGCGTTTTATGTTTATAAGAGTAATATTTAAAACGTATCCCTGTTAGCTAGGCCTCTGCTCTGTTCTTTGGTTTGTTGCTCATAAAATGTGTTTTCTGGGAAATTATGTTGTGTTCGTTTAATGTCACTATATGTTAAGCATTTTGGTTTCATATTTCATATTCTTTAAACATACATGTACAAAAAGTCCTGTTCTAACAGCTTTCCAGGTTTCAGAGCAATACTTAACATGTATCCCTATTAGCCAGGTTTTTGCTCTATATTTTTTGGTTTATTGCTCATAACAGTTCTGTTTGTCTGGGAAATTATGCTGCCTATTTTAAAATCACTATATTAAGAGGCATTTAAGTTTCAACTTTCACATGCTTTAGAAAATGCATATACACACTTCCTGTTGTAACAGCTTTCCGGGTTTATAAGAGCAATATTTGTGTGTCCCTCTTTTGTGCCTTTGTCCCCAAAATATAAAGCTTTGTACAGATTTTTTGTCCTAACAGGTTGAGATGTTGGGTTTATTTTGCTTGTTGTACTGGTTTTACAATGCATGCTCATAATAGCAAGGCCTAAGACCCTTTGCTTTTTTGTCTTGTCAGATGTTTACACAGCAGTTCATGTAACAGTTCTGATGGTTGTTTGGGTTACTATTGCCTTGTCCTCACAGTACATCTGTTTTACTGTACAGGCATGCTAATTTTTATGAAGGGTGTTACAAAAATTGTTATAGGCATCTGGGTTTGTTTTCCAATATTACTAAAAGTAATGCACTGCTTCTTGTGTTCTCTCACCCAGGAATGCAATACGGCCACTTACATGTTGGAAAAGGGTAGCTACTATGCCTTCATTTTGTTTTAAGTGCCGAAGACAGACTACCAAAACTAGTTTAGATATTTCTAAGAACAGCCTAAGCGCTTATTGTGTGTAAAAGTGTTTTGATATATCGGCAGGCTAGAAGTGCATTACTGCTAGTGCTGGAAATATTTTTATGCAAGACTTTCAGGATTTGTTTTGTTAGCTGTGCACTAGACAATTAAAATAGTCTGTTCTGTTAATGTTTCAGTTTTCACTAATATTTTCATTGTACCTAGGTTTGTCCCTATTTCTAGAGCTATACTGGTGTCTTTTGGAAAAAATGTTGTGCATGTGACTTGACAGTAATGCAGTTCTACTTCAGAAAATGTTTAAAGCATATTCTGTTGTCACTGCCTCAGAGTAATGGTAACAATATCTTGTAGCACATTCATGCCATTGTGTATCATTTTTTTGTAGTTAGTGTGCTATTTGGATTTTAAAGTACAATATTGGGATTTCTTGATGTACAACTGTTTGGAATATGTTAATTTGTTTTTTGGTGGTTAAAGATGTGAGAGCTTACATTCTTTGGTCATGACATGTCTAAAATGTCACATTCTTGTAAGTACTGAGTGCCGTACTTCAACTTTTCAAGGCACCTTTGCCAGGTGCACACCAGGGTATAGGGCAAGGCTAGAACACTTCTGAAGTGGTTCAGGTGGTAATTGTCCTGATGTAGTGCTGCAGGTGGTAATTGTCCTGATGTAGTGCTGCAGGTCGTAATTGTCCTGGTGTAGTGCTGCAGGTAGTAATTGTCCTGATGAAGTGCTGCAAGTAGTAATTCTTGTGGTGTAGTGCTGCCGGTAGTATTGTCCTAGTGTAGTGCTGCAGGTAGTAATTGTCCTGGTGTAGTGCTGCAGGTAGTAATTTGTCCTGGTGTAGTACTGCAGGTAGTATTGTCCTGATGTAGTGTATGTATTTCCTGGTACAGTTTGAAGTGTTTTGCAAGTAGATTAAGTTGGGTTTGTTTATCCCTTAACATGAATTTTGAGATCGAGTGCTTTGATAATACTGAAAATGTCATTTTGCAATGAACCTCTCCCTTCTTTAATACTAGTTAGGTGGGAAAACCTATTTATTAGTAGGTGCTCTTATAATCGGAACAGTAGGTGTAAGCGTACTGTAACGTTTACCATTTAGTTGTGATGCCATAGTTTGAGGTAATATTTGAGTTCATTATATTGAATAACATGGAGTATATGCCATTAATGTGGTTAGTAAAATAGAAATATGTGTAACATGAGGCTCTTCATCCACTAGGGTCGACCTGCAGATTGGCGTTTTTTAGTGCGTTATTTCTTTACTTCTTCATTTGTTTATTTTTATTATTTTTCTGGTCTTACTTATTTAAGTAAGAATTGAATTGTTATAAGTGTGAAACCATGTATATGCATTTTTATATGTTGAGAAAGAAAGGTTATGAGCTTGAAATACGTGTATATGTTTTTTAAAAAAGCTGATTGAATGTAGTAATGCCCACTTGATTTCGTCATTTGACTAGGGCTTTTTAAACAGGTTTTTGTAAATAGAATAGTTATCCGAAGAAGTCCGGATAATATCCAGACGGAAAGCGCTTAATTTTACTTTTGGATTCTTGTATTTTGAACTGTTTGTACGAAGTTTTTACAATTGCTCCATATTAAAACTTGCGTCTTAACTAACTGCAGTGTGGAGTTGGTACCTGACGTTCGTTCTTGTGTATTATAGTTGTGAATTTCTTTTTGTGTGGACAGAGGTGGTTGAGGCAAAGGGTGGTTTTGTGTTGCTCCTTGCAAAACACAACTTGTCATTTGCAGCAGGAGAACACATTCTGAATTTTATTTAGAAATGTGGAGAGGATCAAGATGTTCTCAGGAAAATGACATGTGGAGCCATGAAGGCAGTCTGTATTGCATGGGATATTCTGGGATCAGCCTGCCAGAAATCACCATTCTGTGCGTATTTGGACCAAAGCACAGACATGGGTGTTGAAAAACTGTTGGTGATCCTTGTCGGTTACTTTGATGAAAAGGCAGGCAGAAATGTTAGACGGTTCCTTAATATTCCAAAATGTGTCAGGAACTGGGCAAGCATTGTTTGATGCTTTAATGTCCACTCTGACACAGTTTAACATTCCAGTTTCCAACATTGTGGCTGTTTCTTCAGATAGTGCTGCCTCAGTGATTGAGAAACACAGTTCTGTGTTATCTTGTTTAAAGGAGGTGAAGCCTACCATTGTAAATGAGGGGTGTCTGTGCCACCTGGCAGATCTATATAGTAAGGCTGGAGTAAAAGCACTACAGTCACCAGTTGAATTTGTATCTGATGTGTACTGTCATTTCAGTTCCAGTGCACAAAGACAACAAAAAGTGCAAGAATTTGCTTTATTCACAGGCACTGACCCCCTCAAGATTATTAGGCATGCACCTGCTAGATGGCTGAGTCTGGTACTTAACCGAACCTTGGCCACGTGGCAACCTCAGAATTCGTATTTTTTGTCTGTGGAACCATGGTCTACTAAGATGGACTTGATCTCTAAACACTTAGTACATATGATTTTTATGTTTACGTATGCACTGGAACCTTTATTGGAGTTCAACATTCAGCTTCAAAGCTGAGAAAGTCAGCTTCTGACACTGCATGCCACTGTGCATAAACTCCTGCAGCAGTACACTGGTAAACTCCTCAGACCTAGCTGCTGTCAAACTAATCAAACAAGGTGATGTCTCAGTGTTGACTGACACTACCTCTTTTCTGCCAAACAGTGAGCTGCATATTGGCTATGAAGTTAAACAGTACATGAGTAGCCATGAGGAGGATATTGCTGGCACAGTTAGTGAATTTAACTTTTATTAAAAAAAAGTTACCCCGTTCTATGCTGCAGTGCTGCAGAAAATGCTTAAAAAGTTTCCCATGCAGGACCACTTAATGAAGGATGCTGCATTCTTTATTAATCCTGCCAAAAAAGTGGATATTTCTTCAGAACTTGTCAAGGATGTTGGTTTCCATCTGGGTGTCTGTGAAAATGATACTGAAGCTGAACAATTAATTGATGAGTTTACCCGCCATCAGTTTGAGGACACAGGGAACCTGTCTGGTCCAGTGGATGGGTCCCACTCGTGTGTCAAAGTACTGAGGACACTTTCTGAGGGACCTTTGCATTGATGGTAAACTGCCACTCTTTAAGCAGCTTATGATGACTCTACTTTGCTTGCCATATTCAAACGCACAAGCTGAGAGAGCATTTAGCATGGTGTGGGAAGTGAAAACTGAATTGAGACAGTCTCTTTGTGTAAAAACATTGAAATCATTTTTAGCAGTAAAAATGAAGAACTGGATTGCTGTGATCTTAAGCCGCCAAAACATGTGTTAGATGCTAAGAAAGCCATGGCACCATACAATAAGTGTGCATTTGGTGTATCTAATGTATGATGTGTAGTGCAAGGACAGCATCCTAACAGGTCTGTTTAGAAGATTTAAATGAAGCAAGTGGATTAATGACAATGTGATTTTATTTTTGATTTGTACATAACTGCTGTTTATCTACTTATGGTATGGTAATGCAGCTTGTGAAATAAAGGTTTTATATCCGAGTCAAGTGTCCTGTATTGAATTTTACAAATGTTCTAGACCCCATGGCAGTGGCGTGCTTCGCACAGTGCAAAAATAAGGTGTTCCACATTTTGACTGATTGTCACACATTGCTAGGGTTTGTGTTCCACATTGACCTCCTAAAAGGTTGAGACCTATGGGGTGGGGGGCACTTCCAAGGGAAGAGTTTCCAAGCCATTTGATTGCTTGCAGAGGTCAAACTGCATATCATCAGTGCCCTAGAGATGACAGCAGTCCTCCTTACATTGCACGCCTTCCAGAACATTCTACCTCTCGAGACATTTGCGATTCACACAGACAACATGTCAGTAGTCTGGTACATCAACAAATGAGGAGGAACCCATTCTTACCCGTTGTACAGGAAGGTCATGAGAGTTTTGGGAATGAGAGATATCTTCAGACCGTTTTCTGATTGCAACACACATTCCAGGGGTAAACAGCGTTCTAACTGACAGACTCAGCAGGTCCATTTTTGACCCATCATGAGTGGTCCTTCAATCAGATAATAGCAAACAAGATATTTAGCCATTGGGGCCAACCTTTTTACCTCTCTTTTGAACTTCAAGTGCAGGAAGTATTTTGCTGCGATTCCCCCTCGAGGGGGAACCACTGAGGGATGCTCTAGTACACAATTGATCCCCAGGTCTCCTTTATGCTTAGCCGCATTACCATTGATCCCAAATGTTCAACCGAAAGCCAACAGGCCGAAGAGTTCCTTAATCCTCATTGCCTTTTTCTGGCTTTGCCACTTGTGGTTCCCTTTCTTTGGTCTCAACTCAAACATCCTCTGGATTCTAGATCCCATATAGCTGTCATCTCACCCATCTGAAAAACAACTTCCCAGTCTTCATGCACAGATACCTAGTTATGGTAAGTACATACCTTCTAATTGTGCATTGATTGGATGCAACCACCCCACCTGGTCTAAATTAAAACTGTAGCTTAAACCTAAATTGGTTTTAAGAAAGTTACTTCACTAATTTTATCCACGTGGTGGTGGTTTACGTTGTATATACTATGTATTCTTAACTGTTTTTACACAATTTGAAAATGTTTTATATGTATGTGACAGCACAAGATTTTTCTTCAGATGGTTCTAGAATTTTTTTATTATTATTATTACCATACCTGGATTTATTTGCTGTTTTTTGACGACTGTTACTGTGTTTGAAATTTCTATTGGAAAAACTGAGTTAATTCTCCTTCAAGCTTGATTTTACTGCAGAACTGTTTTATATATTTAAAAACAATATTTTGTTGGCCATGTACTTGGCTACAAGAATCTCAAGATTCAAGCTTTGAGTTTGACCCTTCATACTTAACCTTTCAACAGGGCAGCATGTTCTTGCGGATGGACCCTGCATTCATGCCTGAAGTAGACAGAGTAGAAATGTTACCTCTAAAGAAATCCCAATCCCTCCGCACCACATGCTTCAGAGACCTCAACCTCATTACCGCAATTAACAGAACGTGCTGGAGGGACAGGTTCATAACCCAGAGACTGCCCATGCTATGGAACAGACTTCCCATACATGTCAATCAAAGCACCTCACTGACCCTCTTCAAGAGAAATCTTGATGAGTGGATGGGATTTTTTTTTTTTTTTTTTTACACAAGTATTCCAAAATTCCAGTCGAGTACATTTTACATTGACTGGATGTTTGCTTCTGAAATGTTTTCATGTAAACCAGACACTCGATTCACAGTTACTCATAGCTTCATAGTTTAGTACTAGGCTATCTGCCCTGGGGCATTTGTAAGCCTAGCCATAGTGATGTGGCTTTCGCCACCCCATGAAATGGTACAAAAATGCACAGAATAGATTTAGAATACTGTGTCTCTGTCTAGTAGTGACACAATGAAGGTCCCCTTATATAATAGAATGTTTACTGTGCCCCTGTCTAGCAGTGACACAGATGTGACCCCTGGGGTAAACTTACGATTTCCCATCCACTCATCAAGATTTCTCTTGAAGAGAGTCAGTGAGGGGCTCTGCCTAACATGAACTGGGATCTTGTTCCAAAGCATGGGAAGCCTCTGGGTTATGAATCTATCCCTCCAGTATGTCCTATTCATACTTGTGCCGAGGTTTAAGTCTTTAGCTCTCGTGGTCCTGATGGATTTGTATTTTTTGAGGTGGAACATGTCCATCAGATCCTGATTGGACATGGCCTTGTACGTCAGGCAGAGATCACCTCTGAGCAGGCGGTATGGTACTGAATAGAGCTGGAGTTTCTTTAGTCTGGCAGAATAAGACATATGTAGGAGACCCTTGATCCTCTTGGTGAGGTACTTTTGTGGTCTCTCCAGCTGTTGCAAATGCCAGGTGAGGTACATACCAAATGGGGCATTGTACTCAATCATGGGTCTGATGAGGGAGGAGTATAGGGGTACAATGACATCCTTGGATCTGGATGTGAATCCCTTCATGATGAGGTGTGCAAGGTAGAATGTTTTTCTAACCACTTTGGCAGCGTGGGTGTCAAATGAGAGGTCGCTGTCGACTTGGGTCCCTAGATCTCTGATGACTTTTTCCGTACTCAGTGGGTTGCTGTCTATGTGATAATTTGTGGGTACTTTGTTTTTCCCAAAGGGGATAACTATACATTTTTTGGCATTTAGTTTAAGGCTGTGACTCCGGCACCAGTTGTCCGTTTCTGTGAGGCCTTTTTGTAGGATGTATGTGTCCGCTGGTGTATCGACTGTGGCGCCTAGTTTGCAGTCAGCTGCGAACTTTGTTAACAACCCTCCCATGTTTGCTTTAACATCTGAGAAATAAATGCGGAACAAGAGGGGTCCCAGGACAGATCCCTGTGGAACACCACTTGTGACTGGCTTTGAGTCTGACATTGCTCCAGCGATTTTAACTTTATGGGTTCTGTCCTTTAGCCAGTTTGCAACCCATCTAGTGACATAAGGGTTTACGTTTAAGCTGTTGAGCTTATCTATGATGCCTGAGTGGGGTATTGTGTTGAAGGCCTTAGCCAAGTTCAGGTAGGCTGTATGGACTGCTTTGCCCTCATCAATGGCTCTAGTGACTGTTTCGAAAAAGTCAACCAGGTTCAAAAGGCAGGATCTGCCCTTTACAAAGCCGAACTGGGTGGGGTCAAGTGTCTGTAGGTCCCCTATGTCTCTGTTTATGAGTTCCATAATGATTCTTTCCATAGCTTTGCAGACCAGGCTGGTTAAGCTTATGGGGCAGTAGTTCCCAGGGTCTGTAGAGGTACCCCCTTTTTGGAGTGGGACCACTGTTGCTGTACGCCAGTGTTCAGGTACATATCCTGTAGTAAGGCTAAGGTTAAATAGCATTTTTATGTGCGGGTTTAGCTCCTCTTGGAGTTCACGTAACACGCAACCCAGGATACCGTCAGGTCCCATTGATGCTGTGTTTTTAGCTTTGTTGAGGGCAGTTCTCACTTGGACATCTGAGATGACAGGGAGATTACATTCAGCTGGGATAAGTATTTCTTCTTTTGGGGTTGAGGGAGGGGAGAAATTTGAACTGAACCTGTCAGCCAGAATGTTGGCAATATCTGTAGGTTCAGTGTATTTTTTGTTGTTGTGAATTAACTCTGAGCATATCTGAGGGTTTCTGCCTAGGTTTCTAACATAGCTGAAGAAGGCTTTGTGGTTATCTTTAGTGTCCTTAACGATTTTTCTCTCAAAGTTGGCCTTGGATGTTTTTATGAGAGAATGTAGTTTTCTGCTAATGTTGATCAGAGATGTCTTCCCTTTATAGGATTTTGCTCTGTCGTGCAGTAGCTCCCTTCTTTTGTTATACAATTTGTTAATGGTTGAGGTCCACCAGACAGGACGCTTGCCTTTGGTGGAGAGGGACTTGGATTTATTTGGGATTGCATGATCCATGCATTCTTGGAGATGTCCATAGAAAGCATTTGTGAAGGATTCGGCATTGTGGGATGTGGTATCCACTGGCCCAGTGGGCTTAAAAGATACCATCTCAGTCTTAAGAAGAGTGAAGTCTGCTCTTGAGAAGTTTTTCACTGTGGTCTTTTGTGCTGGGGGTGGAGGTGGGATATGTATAGCCAGGGTGATTAGTTTGTGGTCAGATCTCACTAGTGAGGGGTATACCTCCGGTGTGGAGCATTTTGTCCCCATGTTTGTGATGATCAGGTCTAGTATATTATCTCCCCTAGTGGGAGAGGTGACTAGTTGTTCCAGTGCATTTGAATTTATGAATTCCAGGAACCTTTGGGCTAGGCTGTTAGGGCTAGAACAATGTACCCAATCTATGTTTGGGTAGTTGAAGTCTCCCAGTATGATGGTATTTTGTGATACATTCATATCCTCCAATGTCTTCAGGAAGGCTGAGTGGGGTTCCTGAGATTGGGAGGGTGGTCTGTAACATGCTACCAGTTGTATAGCAGTTTTGCCTATGGTTAGTTGCACCTGTATGGTCTCTGATGCTTCATGTGTTGCTACTAACCTGGAGGTGTGGGTGTCCTTGATGAATATGGACACTCCCCCTCCCTTTGTGGTTCGGCCCGGGTTTTGTGGCCGAAAAGCATGATACGAGGTATAGCCTGGTAATGCTGGGGTGCTCTCAGGAGCCTTGAACCAGGTTTCAGTTACTGCACAGACGTCGATGTTCTCCATACTGAGGAGTGCATCAAGTGCCTGCATCTTGAGATTTAGACTTCTGGCATTGAGCAGCATTACCCTTAGTTTTTTTCCATTTTTGTTTTCTAAGGAGGTGGGTTTGTCTTTTGAACCTTGCCTGAAAAAAGCACTATGGGGGTGGCAAGAGCCTTAGCCAATATCCAGAAGCCCAGTGGTGACAGGTGCAAGCCGTCCCTTGCGAAGCAGCGTGGCTTGTCCAACATGTCATCCCAGGCAGACAGACATTGGATCCCCTTAGAATGACACCAGTACTTGAGCCAATTATTAAAGCTGATCATCTTGTCTTTGTATTGTGGCAACATTCTTGGTGAGGGCAAGATGCTGCTCAGGGTCAGGGTCATACCAGCCTGGGCTACATAATCAGAGAGCTCCTCTATGTCTCTTTTCATGTAGTCCAGGGAGGTACGTCTCAGGTCATTCACGCCAGCATGGACAATGACGGAGTCATATTTGTACTTGCTTTGGAGTGACCTGAGTGCGTGTGTTATGTGGCGGATCCTAGCTCCCGATAGGCAGCTCACAGTCACCCTCTCCTTGTTCAGCCTGGTAAGCGGGACATCAGTGTGTCTGACTATAGAGTCACCTATTACTATTGTATCAGGCATGGTGTTTGGCCTTAAGGGCTCTGATTGGTTGACACACTGATTTATTGAAGTATGTGTTGCATGTGTTTTGTTTTGAGATGGTGGATTTTTGGATGTCTGCTTTGGGAGCCTCTGTTGTTTTGGTAAGCTTTTTATTAGAGCCTCCGAGTATTTCTTTGTGTTTTTATGTGTTTGGTTTGCAGTTGTGGTAGGTCTATGTGGGACTGGGTTTGTTGTGTGTGTGGTTACCATCTCCTCCTGTCTGGTCATACCAGCCCTGAGTTGAGAGAGTTCAGCCTCCAGTTTGGCTATATAGTTGCATCTCTCACATGTATTTGTGTTTGTTGGGAGGAGGAGAGGGTTGTCTGTGTACATGAGACAAATGTAGCATTGTCTCAAGATACCCAGATTAACCAGCTGAACTGGAGAAGGACGCCAGTAGTCTACCACTCGACATGCTAGAACAGTATAAGGGAGTGCTGTGCCTTTAAGGGAAGTGGATATTCACAGGGTTGGTAGGTGGATGTAGTGCTTACTTAGTACAAGAGTGCTTACTTAGTAGAGAAGTTTTGAGAACAAGTGCTAGGCTTATAATATAGCGAGTAGTCTGATTATACTAAGAGTAGAGCTTCCTTGAGGGAAAATTTGAAGAGCAGACTTGGCGGAGCCAGAAGAAGTTTAACCGGCGCTGCGCTATGCAAACAATCGCGCAAAGCCGCGCAAACGCGGATTTTAAACAGGGAACTACAAAAGAGCTAGAAATGGTCCAAAACAACCAATTACTACAGCTCTTGTGATGAGGTCACTTCCTACAGGGACAGGTAGGCTGCTCAAGGCTCCCCACTCCCACTGGTGAGCAAAGAAACTTCCCTCTATCCAAGTAAGGTAATGGACAACACAGGAACTACACCACAGCCCAGAATACAGCAATGCCTGTAAACTGGTCTAAACTAGTCGAGGAGAGGCAGGAAATCAAGGATTATTTTTCTGTTTTTTTGATAGAAACACACAGAAAATGCAGAAACAGTGATAAATTAGTTACACAGGCTAGCACACTTTAGTGGGCAGCCTCAACAGTTAAATTAAACAAACAAACTTTCGATCAAACTCGACTAAAAAGTAACTAAGTGCAGATTTTAAAATAATGCAGCAAACAGCTAAAAAAACAGTTTAAGCTTGTTTAGGGTAAGCTAGAGAAGCTATTCCAAGTAAAAAAACAGCAAATATACTTAAATCCAGAAAGTAGTTGCTTTTCTGAGTTCTCTGTAGCTAGGACCAATCTGCAGGACCACGAGGAGCCTGTCTGAGTAGTATAGCCAGAAAAAAACGCCCAGAGGCGGATTTTAAACAGGGAACTACAGAATTGCTAGAAATGGTCCAAAACAACCAATTACTACAGCTCTTGTGCTGAGGTCACTTACTACAGGGACAGTTAGGCTGCTCAAGGCTCCCCACTCCCACTGGTGAGCAAAGAAACTTCCCTCTATCCAAGTGAGGTAATGGAAAACACAGGAACTACACCACAGCCCAGAATACAGCAATGCCTGTAAACTGGTCTAAGTTAGTCGAGGAGAGGCGGGAAAACAAGGATTATTTTTTTGTTTTTTTGATAGAAACACGCAGAAACAGTGATAAATCAGTTACACAGGCTAGCACACTGTAATGGGCAGCCTCAACAGTTAAATTAAACAAACAAACAAACTTTCGATCAAATTCGACATAGGAAAGTTGTTTTTAATGTAGAAGTTTGTGTTTCAATGGACAGTCATGAGGCGTATCTGTACTTTTAAAAAGGGAGCACATTTTTTTTCCTGTCAGTTTACAAGTTATTTAAAGTAGTTGAAAGCCATTTTTTATTTCTTAGAGAAATTGTTTATTTTAGTTTTGAGGACTGGTAAAGTGTATTGAAGTGCTTTTTACAGTGAATTTGCCAGAAAAAAAGTGACTTTTGACAACTTTAATTTTTTATTGGCTTATTCTGCTTGTTTTCCCTGGGAAAGAGGCATTGTTTTTGATTTGACCATGAAATAAGCCATCAGTCCTATGGTCAGTCCTTCTTCCAGCCACAAAAAAAGAAAAAGTTAAGTAAGCCGCGTTTGCCCTCAACAGCAGGTGGGTGACTCTGCTCAGGCAAGAGCTGGTTCTTCAGACCACTCATTTTACCTGGAGCCATCTGGTGTAGCACCTACAGCCACTGTGGACCGGGGGTTAGACACATCCTCTGCAGCTGTTGGGGTCCCCTCAGTGGGCATGGGAGAGCCACTCTTGCCGGTCCTGAGAGAGCGAATAAGAAAGGCTTGGCTTCCCTGTTCAGTTAAAATGTCATGCCCATCCCTGAGGAAGTTGCTGCTGCCATTAACAACATTGTTGGCCCCATTTTTCTTGTCAGGAAAAAAAAACAGAAAATTAAGCATGTATCTACTTCACCTTAAATTTCTCTAGACAGGAGTAGTTTAATCTCTCTCAAGATTTAATTTAGGCTATTGATCCTTCTTATAAATAAGGTGGTTTCTGCTAAAAGAAAGAGGAATGCCTCTTTTCCTGAAGAGATTCAAGATTGTGAATCTGGGCAGGAAGGTGGAGAGACAGATGCTGGGTTTGTCCCTCAGATTTATTCAGACTCTGGGGAGAGCACACTTTCTTATTCTTCATGTCATGTAGGTTTTCTCTTTCTCTAAAAGTATTTTTAGAACATGCCAGTGTTTTCAGTGGGAGGTTTCTCAGTCCCGCAGAAAATACTATGCGCTGTTACACCTGGAATTTTCAGAACTTTCACCCTTTCATTCAGTGTATTCGGCTTTGGAGGATGTGTTTAACACTCCTTGCAATTTTTATGATAGCCTGCTGCCCCTAAAAAGGCAGATAGGTAGTATAACAGTTTTTATACACTCATCCCAAGCATGACCCAGCAGCTACAACTTTAGTTACCCCAGCTTCTGCTAAATATTTAGTTAATTCCAAGCTTAGTTTCTGACAAGGATGGGAAAATAAGTATGTCTGAGTGTGTATACTTCTGCATCTTTGATGTTTTCAGAATTTTAAATTATCAGGCTGGTGGTGCTGCGATAGCGTTGTCGCCTCACAGTTAGACATTGCCCGTTCGATTCTCAGAGCGTCTTCTGTGTGGTGACATGCGTGAATGGGCGTTCCTTCGTTGAAGGTTGTGCATTAGGCCCGGCAAGCCAGCATGTAAAAATCTACTGCCAATCATTAGCGGACCGGAGTTCAGCTGTGGCGACCCCTAACCGGGAAAAGCCGAAAGACACAAGCAAACAAGGCTTGTGTATTAAAGTTTAGTCTGGCTAATTGGGAAAATATGAAGAATATTTTGACTGCAGTTTCCTCTTGTGAGGAAAAGTGTGCTTTAAATGGTGTATTTTCTTCCATTTTACATGTCACAACTCATTGTTTAAATTGTGTGTTTGACTTTGTTGAAACTTTTTCCAGGACTGTAACCACTGATGATGTTTTAAGGAGGTTTTCCTGGCTGCATTCTCAGAGCCTTCTGGATGATGTGAAAAACGAGATTTTAAATTCTTCTTTGGATAGAGATTTAGTTTTTGGTCCCTCTGCTGCTGAGGTTGTCAAAAAGTGTAGAGAGAGGAGTAAGTTGGTAGAGGGAGTCTCTAAGATAGTCTGCCTTCCTTTTCCAGGTTTTCTAAGGGATTCTCTAACCCCTCATCCAGTTTTAGCAAGAAACAAAATAAACAGAATTGGCAAAAATAGTAGTTAACAGACGTTTAAGAAAAAATGCCAAGATGGGTTCCAAAAATAATACACAAACCCCCCCCCCCCAACACCAGTGACAGTCCAACATTTCAGAATGACTATTTAAGGGACCTTAACCCCCCCTCCCCCACCTGACTTGGCAGTCCTTTTTCTTTTTCAGAAAAGCTAAATCTCTCACGTCTTTCTTTTTAGCAGTTTCAGACAAATGGGTTCTGAAGGTTATTCCTCAAGATTACAGATGACAGTGGGAGGAA
Organism: Protopterus annectens; assembly: GCF_019279795.1. Lineage (NCBI taxonomy): Eukaryota > Metazoa > Chordata > Ceratodontiformes > Protopteridae > Protopterus > Protopterus annectens. The sequence goes on from NC_056747.1 coordinate 152,753,645, forward strand.
ATTCCTCCTTTCCAGGGTGTGATTTCTCATCCAATAAACCAAACCCGACTCCTATATTTCTCTCAGTCCTTCAAAATATGTTGTCTTAGGACATTGTAGATCCATTTCCTCCTCTTTCCCAGTTTGGGAAGGGTTTTTATTCAAGGATGTTTTAGGTGCCAAAGAAAAAAGATGCATGGAAACCAGTTCTGGATCTTTCTTTCCTAAACCAATTTGTGACAGTGCCCAAGTACAAAATGCTGTCGCTTCGCAACCTGAACCTCACTTAAATTTCTTGGTAACACTAGATTTAAAAGGTGCTTATCATGTCACTATTCATCCAGACTTCAGGTGTTTAAAGGGACAATCTCAGCATTTAAAAATCTGGTCCAAACTCTAATGACAATGGCCTTATCGGCTCACCCACTTTGTTGTGTCATTATTGAGCTCCTCCTTCCCCTATCAGCTTACTGAGACTGTGCCTTTCCTTTAAAGTTCTAGCTTCCTTACGGGAAGCACTTATTTTTTATTTTGTTCCACAAGCTGCTTTATTAGAATCCTGCTTAGTTGTATAAAGAGTATGTAACAGAATGCTTCTCAGCAAGCCTTCATATTTATTTTGCTTTGTTTTTTGCAAGTTGTCATTTACAAATGCACTTGTTGCATTTGCAAATGAAAACTAACAGGAAAAATGGATCGTTGAGCAAGTATTCATTACAAAAAATAAAATAAAAAATACTGATCTGTTTTCAATGTAGAATGCATCGGCATTCGCTTTTACAGGGTTGCAGTCAGCAACAATGTTCAGCAACTGCAGCTATGTCAGATAAGTGCATGCGTGTGTAGGGGGATGGGTATCTGTTTATATGCAGATAGAGAACACGGACATGGTGTTGTGTGAGTGCAGTTATGAATTACTTCAGGTGATCTGCTCCTTAAACGTTCCACTCAACCTCTTACTGCAAGAAATCCGAACAAAGGCTAAAATAATAGGAGGGCATGTATTTTCAGAAGCACAAAGTTTGACACACTAATGTATATTATTATTTAGTGACTTCAGTCCTCCGTGATTTATCAGAAAGCCACAAATTTTATGAAGAGCAGACCAAAAAAATGAGGCAAATGTCTTGACATCCTGCGAAAAGCTGGGCGGAGATGTATGGTGAAGTAAATAGAGTTTGTATTAGGAAACGCACTGGTGAAGTGCTTCAGCAACAGAATTATGAAACAGTCATGTTACTTGTCAACCAGCAGCATATCAACAGTAAGTGTATGACTGATTTTCTTTGAGGGCTAACAGTCCAGCTGTGTAACATTTTCTACATTAATGGCAAGCAGTCTTGTGCCTTTGCTTTGTGCTCTGCTGACAAGCTTCAAAATCCACTGACTGCATTTTCAAGATGGTTATTTTTACATTAATTTTGAATTGTGAGCAAGCTAGTGTTAAGAATGACAATTTGCACACTTTTTACTAGCAGCCTTCCAGGGACAAGGCCTCTTGAAGGGAAGGTTAATTGGGACCGTTGATGCTAGTTATTTTAAAATGTACATTAATGAATTAGGTAGTGTTAATACATTCACAGATTTTTATAGAGAGTTGAAAAGAAACATTATTTCAACAACTGCATCTGCAAGCAAGACCTGAATATGGACGTTTCTTTCAACATCCAGATAGCAAATAGTGATGTATATATTGCTTACAGAGTCTTTCAAATACCAATTTATTTTTGAAGTTTAAAAACTTTGATTATCTGGGCTTGATCGTATGATGATTGAAATTTTGAAACTTCCGTAATCCAAAAGATACTCTCATGTGTGTGTGTGTATATATTTATATATAATATGAATTCACTTCATAATCTCGAAATACTGAAACATCGAATTTCAGTATCTCGACACTATGACACCAAATTCGCAAAACACTGAGCCCAAAACCACGAAATTCAAAACACTGAACACTACACCATACATACACCACAACACCCACATCACAACAAAAACAAACAAGAACTACACACATACACAACTCATACACACATAAGCAGGGGGGCAAGCCCCCATGCACCCCCACACCCCCCCTACTTATATATACTAACTCCGAGATCGCACAAACAGAAAACAAAAGCAAACTCACACGCGCACATTCTGCAGTCCCTCACACACATTTAACATATCCGCGCACTCAAACCCCCACTCAAATCCCTTACAAAACACTCACTCACCTGACAAAACACCTAGATCCACAGACGGCACTGTGCACCATAAACGCACAACCCCGGACATCACATAGCATAAGACCATAACCGCGAATTCGAGATATTCGAATTCGCGATTATGAACTTTTGCTATTTTAAACATTCGAGTTTATAGTCTCGAGATACTGAAATTCGACATTTCAGTATTTCGAGATTATAAATGGCTCCTAGATAGATAGATATATATATATATATATATATATATATATATATGTATATCAACAGTGGATATAAAAAGTGTACACACCCCTGTTAAAATGGCAGGTTTTTGTGATATAAAAAAATAAGACCACAATAAATAATTTCAAAACTTTTCCCACCTTTAATTTGACCTTTAACCTGTACGATTCAATTAAAAAACAAACAAATCTGTTAGGGGAAAAATATAAAAAATAAAAAACGTACAATAAGCTGGTTGCATAAGTGTGAACACAATTAAACTAATACTTTGTCAAAGCACCTTTTGATTTAATTACAGCATTCAGTCTTCTTGGGTAGGAGTCTGTCAGCATGGCACATCTTGACTTGGCAATATTTGACCACTCTTACTTGTAAAAGTGCTCAAAATCTGTCAGAAATTCCTCTTCACCTTCAGCTTTTTAGGAGACACCCGAAGGTTTTGGGCCAAAAATGACTGGTATTTGGAACTGTTCATAATTCCCTCCACCTTGACTAAAGCTCCAGTTCCAGCTGAAGAAAAGCAACCCCAAAGCATGATACTGCCACCACCATGCTTTACCGTGGGGATGGTGTTCTTTTGGTGATGCGAAGTGGTGTTTTTGCGCCAAATGTACCTTTTGGAATTATGGCCAAAAAGTTCAACCTTGGTCTCATCAGACCATAACACATTTTCCCACATGCTTTTGGGAGACTTGATGTATTGTTTTGCAAATTTTAGTCAGGCCTGGATGTTTTTCTGTGTAAGAAAAGGTTTCCGTCTTGCAACCCTACCCCATAGTCCAGACATATGAAGAATACAGGAGATTGTTGTCACGTAGTACACAATCAGGACTTGCCAGAAATTCCTGCAGCTCCTTCAGTGTTGCTGTAGGTTTCTTGGCAGCCTCCCTGACCAGTTTTCGTCTTATCTTTTCATCACCCTTAAACTAATACTTTGTTGAAGCACCTTTTGATTTATTTACGGCATTCAGTCTACTTGGGTACACACCTGCCATTAATTAGAGACTCTGATTAACCCCAAATAAAGTTCAGCTGCCCTAGTAGGATTTTCCTGACATTTACTCAGTTGCCTACTACAGCAAAAGCCATGGTTCACAGAGAGCTTACAAAGCATCAAAGGGATCTCATTGTTGAACGGTGTCAGTCAGGAGAAGGGTACAAAAGAATTTCCACAGCATTGGATATACCATGGAACAGTGAAGACAGTCATCAAAAAATGGAGAAAATGTGGGACAAGAGTGAAGTTGCAAAGAACTGGACGTCCTTCCAAAATTGATGAAAAGATGAGACGAAAACTGGTCAGGGAGGTTGCCAAGAGACCTACAGCAACACTGAAGGAATTTCTGGCAAGTACTGGTTGTGTGCTACATATGACAACAATCTCCTGTATTCTCCATATGTCTGGACTATGGGGTAGGGTTGCAAAACGGAAACCTTTTCTTACACAGAAAAACATCAGGACCTGGCTAAAATTTGTAAAACAATACATCAAGTCTCCCAAAAGCATGTGGGAAAATGTGTTATGGTTAGATGAGACCAAGGTTGAACTTTTTGGCCATAATTCCAAAAGGTACGTTTGGCGCTAAAACAACGCTTCACATCACCAAATGAACACCATCCCCACAGTGAAGCATGGTGGTGGCATTATCATGCTTTGGGGTTGCTTTTCTTCAGCTGGAACTGGGGCTTTAGTCAAGGTGGTGGGAAATACGAGCATTTCCAAATACCATTCACTTTTGGCCCATAACCTTCAGATGTCTGCTAGAAAGCTGAAGATGAAGAGAAATTTCACCTTTCAACATGAGAATGACCCCAAGCATACATCCAAATCAACAAAAGAATGGTTTCACCAGAAGAAAATTAAAGTTTTGGAATGCCCCAGCCAGAGCCTAGACCTAAATCCAATAGAAAATCTGTAGGGTGACCTGAAGTGGGCTGTGCACAAGAGATGCCTTCACAATGTGACAGATTTCGAGTTTTTGCAAGAAAGAGTGGGCAAATATTGCCAAGTCGAGATGTGCCATGCTGATAGACTCCTATCCAAGAAGACTGAATGCTGTAATTAAATCAAAATGTGCTTCTACAAGTATTAGTTTAAGGGTGTGCACACTTATGCAACCAGCTTGTTTTATGTCTTTTTATTTTATTTTTTTTATATATATTTCCCCTAACAGATTTGTTTTTCAATTGAATTGTACAAATTATAGTTCACATTAAAGGTGGGAAACGTTTTGAAATAATTTATTGTGGTCTCATTTTTTATATCACAAAAACCTGGCATTTTAACAGGGGTGTGCACACTTTTATGTCTACTGTATATGTATTGTACATACATACATACATACATATATATGTGTTTGTGTGTGTGTATGTATATATATATATATATATATATATATATATATATATATATATATATATGGGTCTACTTCGAATAACCGAACCGCCACTTCACCAACACCCAGAAGATCGAGATGGAACGACCGAACAGGTAGGTGATCGAAAAGGCGATATTCCGACAACCGAAAGACCGACAACGGCAACGTGTGAGCGCGATCCGGTAAGTGTGCGATAGTGACGGATTTAGGATTAGGGAGCGGACAGGTAAGTGTACGACAGTGAGGGATTTAAGGTTAGGGTGTGGAAAAGGTGAGTGTGCGGTAGTGTCGGACTTAGGGTTCCGGTAAGGTAAGTGTGTGATAGTGACAGAGTGTAGTGTAGGGAAGGGTTAAGTGTGTTAGGGTTAGTATGCGGGTGGAGTGAGTGTGCGATAGTGACGGTGTTGAGGTTTAGGGGTGGGTTAAGTGAGTTAGGGTGTGGGTTGGGTAAGTGAGCGGTAGTGTCGGACGGTAGGGTTAGGGTTTATGTTAAGGTTAGTAGATATGTTATTGTGTGCAATGTGTTGTTTACTTTTTTTGTGTCGGTGTAATGGTGTTCGGTTTTTTGAGTTGTTGGCGTTTGTTGGTGTTGTGTGTTTTCGGTTGTTTGGGGTCAGTAAATTGTGTGTCGGTGAATCGGAAGTTCGGTTATACAAAGTAGACCCATGTATATATATATATATATATATATATATATATATATATATATATATATGTTAATATATGTTAATATGATTGTCATATGTATTATCGAAATTACGGTAAAACACAACACACAAAAATAAGATCAAATAAAAAAACAAACTTGTAGAAGATCTAAAAAGGAAAACAGATTGTTTTCCTGATCTTTGCACTAATATCCCCCACATAACACTAGCCTCCACTTTTTCTGAATAGTGACAGTGTATATTGTGGGATTAGAGTTGAAACTTTGCCGCCCTGCATCACTCAGTAGTATGTGCTAACCTGCCTCCACCCAAACCTAACCTTAAATTATAGTTTCCAAAACAAAAAAAAAAACCTTGCCGTAACACTATCACTACACAAGACAAACTAGTACACACATGCATGCACCCACACACACACTACAAACAAAGTCTAACCCTTTACCTAACCCCATTCCTAACTCAAAAACAGACTCACTAACATGCCAGCCCACAACAACTATACCCTTACCCTAACACACATGAATCCCCTTCAGTCCAAATTCACCCATCATCATCATCATCATCATCATCATCTTTCGGCTGTTCCCATTAGGGGTCGCCACAGCAAATCATCTGTTTCCATTTCTTCCTGTCCTCTGCATCTTGCTCTGTCACACCAACCACCTGCATGTCCTCTCTCACCACCTGCATGTCCTCTCTCACCACATCCATAAACCTTATCTTAGGCCTTCCTCTTTTCCTGTTACCTGGTAACTTCATCCTTAGCATCTTTTTCCCAATATACTCAGCATCCCTCTTCAGCACATGTCCAAACCAACGTAATCTTGCCTCTCTGGCTTTGTCTCCAAACCTTCCAACCTGGGCTGTCCACCCTCGTCACACCCAGTGCAAATCTTAACATCTTTAACTCTGCCACATCCAGCTCTAACTCCTGCCTTTTTGTCAATGCCACTGTCTCCAACCCATATAACATAGTTGGTCTCACTACCCTCTTGTAGACCTTCCCTTTCGCTCTTACTGGTAGTCGTCTGTCACAAATCACTCCTGACACTCTTCTTCACCCACTCCATCCTGCCTGTACTCTCTTCTTCACCTCTGTTCTACACTCACCATTACTCTGAACTATTGATCCCAAGTATTTAAACTCATTCACCTTCACCACCTCTGCTCCTTGCATCCTCACCATTCCTGTATCCTCCCTGTCATTTACACACATATATTCTGTCTTAGTCCCGCTGACCTTCATTCCTCTTCCCTTTAGAGCATATCTTCATCTCTCCAGGGTCTCCACCTGTTCCCTACTCTCACTACAGATCACAATGTCATCTGCAAACATCATAGTCCACGGGGACTCCAGTCTGATCTCGTCTGTCAACCTGTCCATCACCATTGCAAGTAAGAAAGGACTCAGAGCTGATCCTTGATGTAATCTCACCTCCCACCATAAACACATCCGTCACTCCCAATTTCAACTTCAAATTCAACTCCTAACTCTCAGTCCAAATTCACGGTTTCATGGAAATGGCACATCAAGATAGCAGATGTTTCACACTTTCAGCTACCCCTAGTGTTTGTTGACCAAATCATCATTTGAAAAAAATGCAGTACTATATTCAGAAGACAAAACCTAGTACTGAGGAAAAGTTTTCCAGCCTTACGGGAACTTTCCTTAAGGAAGAATAAACAGAAAAAGGGAAAACCAGTTTTACAGGAAGGATAACAGCATATGACATGCTCAAATAAACTATTGTCATAAATACTAATGTTAAGATCTGTGGTAAATATCACCTTATGTTCTTATTAAAAATGAGAAAACAGGATTCAAGCTGGTATTGCTTGCTTAACCCAAGTTTTATTAAGTAAAACAAGTGATGAGTGCTTTCACTCTTGTCAGAGCTTCATCAGATCTAAGTTATACAAAAAAGTAACAAGTAATACATACTTGCCAATTTACCATAAAAAAGCCATGTAAATTACAGTGAATAATCCAAGAGCACATAAACATGTCACACTCAGTGACAGTTGTTGGAAAAGTCGTACATACCTAGTTTGCATTTTTATTGTAACTGGTGCTGAATACTCAAGTACAAAAACAGTGTACATCTGTTAGTCATTGTGATGGGTATAGTGACAAATGTAAACATTTAGTCTTGTGTTTGTTAATACATGGCAGTGAGATTCACTTCTGTGTAAAACACTATGATACTAGAGGGGAGAAGTATATGGTGGTTGTTTGAATTCAAAAAAGAATTATGCTGCTATTTCCATCTTTAATAAAATGTATAACCACATGCCCTGATCTCCCACAGTAAACTATAACTGAAAATTGGCTAAAACCTCATATCCTGGATTCTGAAATTTCACACTCTGGTCATAATGTCATCAAAGCTAATAGAACTAAAAAAAAGCGGTAGAGTAGCTTTGCTATATCCTGTCTTGAAATCCTACCCTATAAAAAAACCTCTTCCCAAATTCCATAATGCCAAGCACCTCATCTCCCATCTTAAACTAAATGACCATTAGCAATTATAAGTTGTAGTACTCTGTATTCCCCCTAGGCAAAAATGCTACAGTTCTGGAAAACATCCTAATCTGAATCTCTCAAACAGTTTTTAATGAAATGATAATCATAGGGGACATTAATTTTGATTGGCAGATTATCTCAAGAAAATATCCCTCAGTTAGCCTCAACCTATTTGGCTTGACTCAACTAATTTCCTCCCCCACACATTATACCCATCACAAAAACTGTGGCTCAGTTGTTGGCTGGATATCTGTGTCTGTTTCCACTAAGTATGTCTGTAGTGGCACCTTCTGTCTATTCAGTGACCACCTCCCACAAGCAGACTCTGTAGCCACTATGACAAACAACACTTATTTACAATTTCACATAACCTCACAAATTTTAACTCTGGTACTTTTAATAGAATTCTAAATTCCTTTAACTGGTCTGTCCTGAAAAATATTCCACTCAGTGAAGTTGTTCACAAATTTAACATATATTTTTCCTGAAAACCCTGAATAGTTTGGCTCCAGCTAGAACAAAACGAGTAAAGGATAATGAACTAGTCCATTGCTTTAAAGTTTGAAGTTAATACAGAATTAGAAATGACACAAGACACCAAGGCTCAAACTTAACAATTTATTAAGCAAAAACTTACAAATTAAATGGAAAAAAAACTAATAGATCATGTATTTACAAGCATATGCATAAACAAAATAATCTTTGCCACTGATAGGGAGACTTCAATTCTATTTAGTGCAGCTATCTGTTCAGTCAAGGCAGGGCCGACACTTTGCAAAATGGCTCTATGCTCAGTTCAGGCTGATGCTGTGATCAAATTCGGATGATGATGATTTCCATTTTAGACTTTGAGCTTTTTATAGTCTTGAACAAACAACAGGGTCAGTAGGTTCAACTAATGACATATAGATTACAAGCTCATTATGAGTTGATGGAATATTTTAGAAAATGACAGATCATTTCCTAAATTGTAAACAAGTCTCATAATGTTTGGTCTTATGCCTTACTTCCCTTTTTTAAATAACAGTTAGCCCACAAACGTGTGATATAGTTCCTCATTGAAATCCCCATATTCTGGTAAACCTCTTTTAAGCTGATAAACAACTTACAGGTCAACAAAAGTTTAGTTGTACCAGCAATCAGTGAGCAAGGCCTGCTCTTAAGCATATTGTTACAGTATTTAGCAGCATGTCAGATCAAGCAATAATTAAACATATATACAGTAGTATGTGGCTGGAGGCATAACAAAAACCAGGCAGACTATGGATTCGTCACAGACCACTCCTTGCATCGAGCAACGTACGCTGTGTAAACCTTATGAGAGTTAAAACTGACAACATCAATTTGTATCCTCTTATTACTTTACAGTAAATGCAGCATGATATTAAGCAAAATAACACTGAAACTATTGTGGTTAATAGCAAGGGATGCAACAACAAATTAAACCACACTGAAACTTTAGATGACCACATAAAAATATCATACCAATGCAAAACAGTTATGTCCTGTATTTCATTTGCAATTTTTACAATGGTACATTTATTTTTAATCATTTTAATCACTGTTTGATGCACATCATTCAATGTTTTATTTAATAGTTGCAAACACTGTTTGTCCTTCCTGTTTAATCTGTTGAAAGTCCGGGTGGACTAGAGGTGGCCATTTAAAAGTGTGTAATGGTTCTATGCTAGCATTAAATGTGATGTCCATCCATCTAGTCAATCTAATAAGTTCCCCAGTACAAAAATCAGTAATTGCATGGATATTACTTTTACAGTGTGCTTCACTGTTTGTGATTATCCCATCATTCCAGGCTAATTTACAGGAGGATATTACACAAACTGTGGTATTATTTAGTTGGTAGATATCCGTACCATTTACTACATACCTGTGCCAAGTGCATTTTCCAGTTCCATTATGTAAGCATGGGTGAGGCTTTCTTTTCACCATCATGCATAGCCACCCCTGGGGCCAGGTCTCACAACCTGCTAAATCAATGGGTACATCATTATAATCAATCAAAGTAGACTCAGTTTGAGGTACCCACAAATTATTTCCAAATTGCAAGGGCAATGTAACAAATGGGCAGACCTGCTTTGTTCCTTTTTTTACTAGCAAGGTAGTTAAAAATTAGTATACAAGACTTATTTTCACATGTAAAGTCTTTTGGCTTCAACCAGTGATATATAGTTGGAGTTTTTTTTTTGCCAATGGGTTGACTTTTTAGCCCCCCACATTTGGGCAAATTGTAAATATTGCTGATTAGCAGCCAACTACAAAAGGTCTGATTTACTTCTGCTGTGAGGTTATTTAAAATTTGTTCTGTGTATGTATTAGCATGTTTAATCCACCTCCACATGACAGTTTGAGTTAAAATACTGTCTACAGTTTTTTGTCCCAGTTTGGGATCATGATCTGCTAGTAGTTTAAAGGCCATATTTAGGTCAGTACCAAGACGACCCAATTTGCTACGTAGGGTATCTGTATTTATACTGTTTAAGAATCCAGTCCCTGTTTCGAGTGCACCTAGTGCAGTACCTAGAATACATGTAACATGAAGTTTTTTTCCTTTTATATTTGTAATGCTTATATTTAATATGCAAGGAATTAACTGGCTATAATTTTACAATGTGGATAACCTGGTAGTAATGTCAACTGCTGTCATGTTAATTATTTTAATATGTTGTATAACTCTAGCACTACTTAGTTTTACATCCTCTTGTATACCTCACCACATGTCCCAAACCATCAAACACAGTTGAACTATTGTTCATGGCATATATCTCCAAACTTGGAGATAGGGTTTCCGCGGTGTCATTTTCCGTTTGAAATTCAGCTATGCAGAAGGAATCAAATGGGGACTTGGCCAGTGGAAATCCCAACTTATTTAGTCTTTGGCATAAACCTCCAAAAGGGTTGGAAGCACACTTTTAAGGATGTCTATTACAGTTTAGTCTACAAACAGTTGTGATGTTCTCCGTCTGAGTGATGCTCCAAGTTAGGGCAGGTTTTGGTGTCACCGCATGTAGATTATTCGCCAATTTCCAGTAAAAGTCACAGTTTGCCATTACATTTGCAACATCGTCCTCCTCAAATAGAGGGATAGGATTAAGACAGTTGTGTGGCCCATCTAAGTGTTGTCGGAAAAGGTTGGCGGTTTCCCAAACAGTGGCAACAATCTATGGAGAGGAAAGTACAATGATTGTTTAGCAGAATCATATAATAGTAAAACAGTATTACCAGGTCCATTACAAATCACAGTCCCTGTTCATTTGACTGATTGGGTGTGGTTACTGTAACTCTCATTCCCAGTCATTTGCTTTGTTTAGTATTAGTCTTGTAACAAAATAACAGCATTTGATGCATACAAATTTTTACCAATGGTTGTTCTTTTTGAATCATCTGTGTCTTATTTAAATTGATAGCCTTTACTATTACTTCCCGTTCTGGCTCCCATAATGTAAAAACCTCCCAATTTTCCCCTAATAGTCCTTTTTGCCTCCAGTACCAATTTTCTGGGAGAGTTTCCAACCTGTCTCAACCAATACTATATTTTGTGCTGGCACTCTTTGTTCAGTTAATGTGCATAGCCAGAACTTGGTTTGATCAGCATTTGTCAAAAGAGGGTATATGGCATTTGGGTTTAGCTTTTCTAATTTTAGAATACAACAGTTAGACCGAATGTTATTTATATGCATTTGCAAAGGGGTTCCTTGATGCTTTTGAGGCCTATTATTTAGCTGGCTCACAGCTAATTCTAGTACCTTTTCCCAGCCTCATAACGTTCCATTACTTGTATTCTTTTGGATTTGTTCTTTAAGGAGCCCATTATACCTTTTAATCAAACCAGCAGCTTGAGGATGATGTGGGATATGCAGCACCCATCGAACTTCATTTTTTTTCGCCCATTCTTGAACTTCTGCTCTGGTAAAGTGACTGCCTTTGTTACTTTGGATTTCACTGGGAACCCCATATATTACGCACAATTTATTTAATCCTTTTAACACTGCTTGGTGGTTTGCCTTTTTGCATGGGGACACCATTAATAATTCCGAATAAGTGTCAACCATCGTTAGGCAATATTGCTGATTTTGATTCAGTGGTAAAGGACCAGTAAAGTCTATTTGCCAGATTTGTGCTGAATGACCGCCTCGGTGAATGTGTCCACATGCTTCTGTCTGCAGTTGCTTTTGTTTATTTCTTTGACAGATTTCACACTGCTTTATAGCATTCGCAGTTATTTCCTTATTCAAATGCATACCATTGCCTCCGCACCCATTCTATTGTTGCATTTCTTTCCAAGTGCCTGTTCCTATTATGGGCCCATCTTGCCATACTAGCACTTTCGATTTTCTCTTCAGAAACACATACCGCAGTCACCTTGTCTACCAAGTGATGCATGGGCATCTACATGTCTGACACTGATTTTGCATTGCGTTGCAAATTTTTAGAGCCTCCCCACAGAGGTCTGCCATGGATCTTTCAATTCTGTTGTTGCCAGGCAGGTAACTAGGTTGTCAGTCCTTTAAAAACTGCCCAGCTATCAGTATAGATGTATGGTTCATTTCCGGCTGATAAATTATTGATGACTAGAGCAACAGCTCGTAATTCTGCCTGATTATTTGAACCGGCAGTACCTTCATTAAACATGGTTTTTGTTTGTGGGTAATAAGCCACTGCAGTCCAGGTCCTGCCATTTGATTCAATTTTAGCAGAACCATCAGTAAACCATGCGTGTTTCTGTTTTTCTGCATTTAAATTATCAAATGGTGACGCTTCAGTGATTGGTGACTTTGGAAGCTCATGTCGCTGTTCTGTTGCATTAGTATCATCCAAAATTACCAGTTCAGCCAACTGTTGTTGTACTTGAGATACTCCAGTACGGTGTTGGCCCTTTCCTGCAAATACCATTTTCATTTTTGTACGGTTGAAGATTGTGCTATTAAAGGTTTTATTAAATTACTATTTCATAACCACCCCTGAATTGGGTAGTCTATCTTAACTGTCAGTGTTTGTTGTTTAGTTATTTCTTTCACATGAATCAATGGTGTGTACACCGCCAGCACATGTTGATCGAGGGGGCTATATTTAACCTGCGCTCCAGTAAGGAATTTGGACCAAAATTCCAATGGTCTCTTTTTTCCAGTGTCATCCTTCTGCCGCAGCCCCCAAGACATAACATTATTGGCAACAGTTATTTCCAAGATAAAGGGTTGTTGTGGATCAATTGGGCCCAGCCCTACAGTCTGCTGTAGGGCCTTTTTTTATTCTTCGAAAGCCGTTTGCTGCTTGGGACCCCATTGAAAGTCACATTTTTTTCTTGTTACATAGTGAATGGGCTGCAAAATTAGCCCAAGGTGAGGTATGAATGCCCTCCAAAGGCCCATTGCTCCCAAGAAGGCCTGTGCCTGCGGTTTCTTTGGGACTGCAATTTTTTGAATACTCTCTAGTGCCGCTGCAGGTATTTCCCTTTTTTGCTCCATTCCAAATTATACCAAGGAATTTTACTGATGTCCCTTGTTGTGTTTTATTTTCATTTATAAACCACCTTTTATTCCAAAGGTGCTGGATTACAATTTTAATGCGCTATTTACATATGATTTTTTTTTTTGGTAATTATTATGTCATCAGTGTAATGAAAAACAGTCACTTTGATCAGCTGTAACTTGGCTGGATTTCTAGCCACCAGTCCATGACACAGGGTAGGGCTCTGCAGATATCCTTGTGGTAACACTTGGAAGGTGTACTGCCTCCCCTCCCAAGTAAAAGCAAATTTGGGCTCTACTTTCTTCTGCTATTGGAATGGAGAAGAAAGCATTTGCTAAGTCCAAAATTGCGTGATATGGCCCAGCAGATGAAGACAAATTTTCCACGATCGTAACAGTGTCTGGAACAGCTGCTGTTAAAGGTGGGGCCACCTTGTTCAGACCTTGATAATTCACAGTCATTCGCCATGACCCATCAGGTTTCTTTACCGGCCACATCGGACTGTTGAATGGACTCGCAGTTGGCTCAAGTATGCCAACCCGAAGCAGTTCTTGGATTGTTTCAGTGATCTCGGTGTTCCCACCTGGGATACAATACTATTTGATGTTTACTATTGTTTTAGGTGTGGGAATATAAAGTGGTTCCCACTTAGCATTGCCTCGGACTACAGCCATGACTGCGTTGACTGAACAATGCTGCACTCCAAACCAAGACGGCCCTACAGTGGTTTCCAAAGTTCTACCCTTTAACACATCTATTCCTAAAATGTGTTCAGGTACTGGAGCTATTACTGCTCTAATGAAAATAGGAATACCATTTCCAAAAGCTATCTTAACCTTGGTTTTGGTACCTAGTGTTTTTGCCCCCCCAATAACCATTGATCTCTATTTATTTATTTATTTTACATTTGTTGACTGGGCTAGTCTTAACTGGATATATGTCCATTTTCAGTAGAGGCCCGGGAAGATAAGCTCCACCTTAAATAAATATATCAGGACAGAAAAAGTCCAAAAATATCTAAATACATATACATGAAGATTTTCTTCAAGAACTTAATTATACAGAACTAAATTATGCAGAATGTGACTACTGAGTTTAAGAAAGCAAATACAGTACTATTACCATGCGAAAGCGTTTGACATTCACCATAAAGTATGTTGGGTAGGAATGTACATTTACAATGAAGTATACAAGTTATAATAAATATAACACCGAAAAATAAGAAAGTTATTAAATATATATACTTAAAGAAATAATTACAGTCATAGTGAAATAATAGTTGGTCTTTATACAAAGTGGAAGATGTGCTCACAGCCGAAAGAATGTTGCAAAGAACGTACTCCGTGATAGTTCCCTGGGAGTAAGATACTGAGAAGGGAGTTAGGGAAGAATTTACTAATTCTGCAATGTGGGTTTTGGAGGAGAGGTATAGAATAATGTTATACTGGGGGGGGGGGGCGCGGTGTTAGTCAGGGTTAGTACAAGGACATAGCCATTGTGTTTTTAGTTGAATTTTTAGTTGCTTTTTAAAGAGTGGCAATGATGAGAGAGATGCAAGTTTAATGGGAAGCTTGTTCCAAATCTTCCCCACTGAATTTGAAAAAAGAGAATCACCTGCCTTGTTGTGGGATTTCTGGATTTATGTAGGGGGAGATGAGGCTACTGAGAATAAGAGTATTACTAGGCTGGTACAGAATCTTATGGGTAATGGTGAGTTTTTGAAATTCTAATTGGTTATGTAGTTCTAGCCATCCTAGAAGTTTGAGATTTAGACAGTGATGAGTTCTAAATGGGGACCCAGTAGCAAACCTGGCAATATTGTTATAAGAAGTGGTCAATTTATTCAGGTTGCTTTTGGAAAGATTAGTATAAATGAGTGAGGCATAGAGGAGGGTGGAGGTCAGATGGGTCTGGGCAATAGTAGATCTGGCTTCTGGGGTGAGAAAAGATTTTATCCTAAACAAGGATCCAAGTTTTCTGTTTACTGTTTTAATTGTAGCATTAATATGTGATTCAAAGTTGAGGTTGTGGTTGATCATTGCACCTAAGAGTTTGGTAGTTGGGTCAGGAGCTATGATTGTACCATCATTTGATGTAATAGAGAAATCTATTGAGGAGGATTTAATAATTGGAGTAAATAGTAATAGTTTTTTTTTTTTTTTTGGCGTTTAGGAGTAGGCAACCTCAGACCCTGCTCGCTGCTCAAAAATGAACTAGTACGTTACTTTCAAGTTTGAGGTTAATACAGAATTAGAAATGACACAAGATACCAAGGCTCAAACTTAACAATTTATTGAGCAAAAACTTACAAAATAAATAGAAAAAAACTAATAAATCATGTACTTACAAGCATATGCATAAACAAAATCATCTTTGCCACTGATAGGGAGGCTTCAATTCTATTTAGTGCAGCTATCTGTTCAGTCAAGGCAGGGCCGACACTGGCAAAATGGCTCTATGCTCAGTTCAGGCTGATGCTGTGATCAAATTCGGATGATGATGATTTCCATTTTAGCCTTTGAGCTTTTTATCGTCTTGAAAAAACAACAGGGTTAGTAGGTTCAACTAATGACATATAGATTACAAGCTCATTATGAGTTGATAGAATATTTTAGAAAATTACAGATCATTTCCTAAATTGTAAACAAGTCTCGTAATGTTTGGTCTTATGCCTTACTTCCCTTTTTTAAAGAACAGTTAGCTCACAAACTTGTGATATAGTTCCTCATTGAAATCCCCATATTCTGGTAAACATCTTAAGCTGATAACTTACAGGTCAACAAAAGTTTAGTTATACCAGCAGTCAGTGAGCAAGGCCTGCTCTTAAGCATATTGTTACAGTATTTAGCAGCATATAGTATTATAGCAGCATGTCAGATCAAGCAGTAATTAAACATACACAATGGTATGTGGCTCGAGGCATAACAAAACAAGGTAGACTGTGTGGATTCGTCACAGATAGCCATACTCCTTGGTTATCCACTCATAGCAAGCACCTGATGCGTGGAAGACATAAGCCTTAGAAAGAATGATTAAAAGATATATCTCGCCAAAATCTGCAATATTTTAAAGAATTGTGTAACCATATTAAAAGACAGATTAACATAGACAAGAAAATGTACCACAATAACCCTTATAAATCAGGGTTTCAAACAAAAAAAATGTTGGTTTTCAGTTAATAATCCACTCCATCCTGGAACAACAAGCACTTTTAATCCTGCCCCAAATATCACTCCTTCCAAAATAGCTGCTCAATTTAATACACATTTTATAGAAAGCATTGAAGTCCTTACTAAATATTCTGCACCTAAGAATCCTGACATGTCCTCTCCTCAGACCGCAAACACCACCTGTTTCACCATAACACCCATCCTGACCTCCTGCATCAAATTGCTACTCCTTAAACTGAAAGCCTGATGTTCTTCGTGTTTCACTGTTGCAGTCATTACATTTGGATAATCTGCTGGCAGGTTGCCCTCAGTCGGCCTGATTAACAAAGTCTTGGGTCCTGCATCAGTTGCTGTCCCTTCTTCCATGACGTCAGGGGTATAAAACATGCAGCCGACGCCGTTACATCAGTCTTTCTTGCCCTGCGGTGCCCGAAGCAGAAGCAGTTCACAAGTGCCGGTCGGCCGACTCCTGAAATTTTCGTTTTCAAGTTTCAGAACCGAAGTCTTCAACTTAAAGCCAAGTACCCCATTGGGGAAACTTTTTCATGCTCCTTACCAATGTCAGTAAAAGTTAATAATTGCATTACTTGTGGAAAGCAAATACCTCATAAAGATTTTCATTCGTACTGTATTCCTTGCTTAGGCCCTGACCACGACGTACCTTGCTGTCGGTTTTGTGCTTTATTTAATCAGTGCACTATCCGTCGTCTGTATATTTTTGCCTCTAAATATTTCAGTTCTCGGTTTAATTATCCAGAAATGTCGTCAGTTAGCCATCAGACTATCGTGTTTCCGAAAAAATGCAAAGATAAAGACAGACACAGGTCGCCGAGGTCCAGAACTGCCGACGATGCTTCTCCTAAGCCAGTCCTCAGTGAGGTGCTTTCACAGCCCCTGATACCCGCTACTTCTGATTCGCAGGCCTTTACTTAGACCCATTCGGAGTCCAGTATGCCACAAGATACTTCAGTTATGGAACCCGCGGATGTCTCTACCTTGGATGGGTCCGGACTGTTCTCATTCAGCCGATAATCTCCTAGCTGTATACCTCAAGCTATCTGCCAATTCCATAGCCTACCCTGTGTCTATCTAAATTAATAGATCTGTCAGTGAATCATAAGTCTTTCTCTATGGAAAAAAAATTCTCACCCCCCCCCTTCATAAAGGAGGAATCTCATCTGATATTACCAGTTTCATAACTAATGCCATACTATCCCCTTTGTCAAAACTGATGGTTGCTAATGATTCTACACTCATCTCATCTCTTCTTCTGAAAGTATCTCTCAACTTCACGCTCTTACCCAGAACTGTTTTGTCTCTGTTGAAATATGGCTTACTGAAAACCCAACTTATTTTAAACCTTAAAAAAAAAATAAACTTAACGCTCTCTCCCAAAATCGCTTTCACATCTCAAGCCCACCTTTACCATCTCATCCTTAAATAAAACTGTTAACATGGAATCCCATAGAAAATGACGATCAACTCAAATCTGACCTTCATATCCAACAATCCATCACAAAAAAAAAGACTGGGTCTGCTATACAGGAGCAAAAAATTCCTAACTCCTGACTCTCTACTTTCATTGGCCCAAGCTTACATACTGCCAAGTCTTTTATATTCTGCCCTGATACTTACAAACCTTCAAACTTCATTAATTACTGAAATGGAAGTCTTTACAATACAATCACAAAGTTTGCTGCAAACCTACCATATTCCATTCACCACTGCATAGCACTAAAAAACCTACAATGGCTCGAATTCCCCATGACCTGCAACTATCACAACTCTACATAACTAACTTCCTACTCAACAAATCCCCAGCCTGCTCCTCCCCTAACGTGATAATAGTGATGTTTTCTTGAATCTCAGAAATGTTCCTTGTGATAAACATCTTGGTTCACCTGCACAGAGACTTCTGACGAGACAAACAAGAACCACACTACCAATTAGTAGTCAATTATTTGTTCCATCTGTTGAAGAACCGCTTATTCCAGAAGTCCTGTTACAAGTCCAGTAAACCGCTCAATCCATTACTTGGAAGGAGAGATAGTGAGGATCCAGACGTCCAAAGATTTTGATCTAATTGGTATCATGAAAAGTACATACCCAAAGCCAAGATCTTACATTTTGGAGTTGCAAGGAGCAGAATTTAGGTGGAATCAGAAACATTTAATCCCGGTGTCCGAGCCTGTATTGCAATATCATACCTGCAAGAAAGACTTTTTATCTCAGAGTGAGTTGTCCAGCATTCCAGTTCCAGAGGACATTCCAGTAAATATCCCTATTCTTGAGAAGAATCAAGATGTTCCAGAATCTATTTGTTCACCCATGACTGTCCCTGTTGCTAAACCCAGTTCTGATTTGTTATATCACTAGATCAGGTGAAAAACACAATCCAGTCTGGAAATGACTACATAGGAAACAGGAAGAACCAGGTTTTGTCAGTTTTTAGCGCTTTCGTCTGTATATAGCACAAGACGACTTCAGAAACATTATACTAATACAAAAAAATCCATTAAATACCATACTTTCTCCTCCCCTAAAAAACACATGCACTGCCAAAACCAATGAAATGCACACTCCAGTTACAATAACTTATAAATTCTTGACAATTTAAGACTTGGTACCCAGCTTTGGTACCCAGCATTAAAATCACACATTCTTAAAGACTGGTGTATATCACAATATCGAAAGCTGACAAGTTTGAAGCACAAAACTTCGAACTTGCAACTTCGAAATATGAAAACATTGAAACGTAAAGCAGAGATAGCCATAGAGTGCAGGAAGAGAAGATTTCTCTTTACTGCACTGTAGTGTGATCTCAGAGCTGGTATATTTAAGTAGCGGGGGATGTGGGGGTGCAGTGGGGCTTGCCCCCCTGCATAGAGCGTTTTTTGTGTTGTTTTGGGTGTTTAGTGGGTTTTTTTTCACGTTTGATGTCAGATTTTGAAGTTGCAAGTTTGAAGTTTTGTGCTTCGAACTTGTCAGCTTTCGATAATCTGATATAGACCCCTTAAAGACACATATGTTCTTTGAAAAACACACATTCGGTATATACAAAAACTTCATACTATATAGGAACGAAGCTTCAAAATGCTGGCAAGAGACATCGTTTCATTGAGTCCAGGTGGAAAACAAGCATTACACTTAACTTGCCACCTTAACTCTTTATATTCAATGGTGTCAGCCCAAGGACCACCTCTTACATTTTTGTTAATCACCTCAAGACACAAAAATCCAAATTCATGACCAGGGTTTTCAACCACATACTGAGAAAGTGCATTGTTGGGATTCCCTTTCTTAATAGCATTGATGTGCTCATATATACGATCTTTAAACCATCTCTGGGTCTTTCCTCTATAGAACCCTTTACATTGCTTACAGACAGCCAGGCAGACAATCCCAACAGTGTTGTAGTTGCAGAAAAAAATTTAGTTGGATGTAAATACCATTAACACTGATCTCGTCACCTATGATCTGTTTACATAGGCCACAAAAAACACATTTACTGGTACCAGTTCTCCCATTGATCTTGTTCGAAACACCACCCTCTCCATTTTCTAAGATTTCCTTAATATTCCTACCCCTTATGTAAAAATGTTGACACTACCCCCAATCAACTTTTGAATTTCATGAAAACATGAAAAAACATTCCAGTTCTTTTTCAAAATTTCATAAATATGATCACTATTGGGGGAATAGGTGGTGACAAAGGTTAGTTTATAACCAAAATTCTCCATAATCAGGTCTGTCATTTCGGCCGAAAGTGTCACATTCACCATTTAATGGGGGGGGGGGTTCTTTTTTCATTTACCTCATCTCATATTTTGTACCAGTTCCTGGTGGTAACTTCTAGCAAAAAACATATTGGCCAAAAGTTCACATTCATGGGAATAGGTTTCTTCTAGATCAGGTCACATTTCTGGACCGTGTTCCAGATACACGGCAACTTGGACACAAGGTTTTTGTCTTTCTTAGTGTTTGTATAATTGCATGTCTTCTTTTTTAAAATGTGATCATATCATGGGCAATTCATTAAAGAGGGAGGCTGTAGATCAATATGTGTGTATGCCTTTAAGAGGCTTTCTAGGGGCTTGCACAAGTGTATAAATACTGAGCATGTGCGAACCAAGCTGCCATTTTGTAGTAAGCTGTTGATGTAAGCATGTATGTGTGCGTGGTCTGTCAGATAATCAGTTTGTTTATATTTTGTACTGCTGTCCATACTGATGTGTTTCTACATAATAAAGCAGATAAATGAACTACCCTGCCTGTTCATCATTACTTGTGAAGCAAGACAAGCAACAGCCCCCAGTTGGGGATCCTTCTCCTCCATGGGATCTTACTATGGTGCTGCAGGCATTGACGCAGGGCCCCTTTGAACCAGCAGCTAGTTGTAACATTAGGTTTCTGTCCTGGAAAACGGTTCTCTTGGTGGCTGTTACTTCTGCCAAGAGCATTTCTGAGCTTTAGGCTTTATCTTCTAAACCTCCTTACATCGTGTTCCATAGAGATAGTGTCCTTGTGCGCACTAATCCATCCTTTATGCCTAAAGTAGCAACAGAAAGTTTAATCACTCCATGCAACTGCGAGTGTTCTTTCCCAGATTTTCTAACAAAGGGGAGTATGTGCTTCACCTTTTAGATGTTCATAGACAGCTCTGTTTTTATCTGCACAGGACCAGGCAATACAGAAAGTCTGATCAGCTTTTTATAGCTTTTTCTTCGAATAGACTTGGACAAGCTGTATCGAAAATTACCTTGGCAAAATAGATCTCAGACCGTATCTCTTTCATTTATTCGTCCAGAGGGTTGTTGTTACCTTATCCTCTTAGAGTGCATTCTATTAGAGCTATGGCTACTTTCTCAGCTTTCTATACTAGGACCTCTATTGATGACATTTGTGCAGCAGCTACATGGTCTAATAATCACATCTTTGTGTCACATAAAAAATTGGATGTTATTTCCGGGAGTAGGCCCTCCTTTGGCTCGATGGTGCTCCGGCACATCCTTCCATGAGGGCCACCCAAAATTCTCATATCTGGAGACTGTGACCCTGTCATGAGAAGGAATGAAGGAGACAACATCAGATTAAGAAGTTATGTCTTACCATAACTTGGCATCTCTGTTGTCTTCCTTCATTCATCTTTACTTTCATATCCACCCCCCCCCCCCTGTCTTCTTGAGGAACCTGGATGATCTCAGGACTCTTATGTCAGATGTCTGAGCCTCTTCTGCTGATCTTGGATGTCTGACTGTGGTATGCCTGGATTTGGGAAACTTGATCAGAGGTGGTTGGGTGGATGCAGGGCATTGTGGGTATGAGGAAGGAGCTTGAGAGTCTGGTCCAAGTCTGTGAAAAGTGGTTGAGCTGGATCCGAGGGTCAGATCAGACACTCTATCATGAGAAGGAATGAAAGAAGACAACACAGATGCCAAGTTATGGTTAGACATAACTTCTTATTCTTTGTTATATTAAGCTGATGTTTGCAGAAGTGCACACCTAATGAGGTGGTGCCTTCCAGGTGTTTATATGTATAGGGATTAAACTTTTCACATTATCTCCTGCCAAACCTTCAACATGTATACTTCATTATTCTACATTTTGTTTGCTGTTTTTAGAGAGTAGTACTCACTTATTCTTATGGCATCAAATAATTTATACCCTAGGCCCTTTTTTATCTGATATTTGTCATTCAACAGTTGTGTAATAATTCAGTGAATTCTTACTTTGCAGAAAACATTACATTGCATTTTCAAACAAATTTTAGAGGGACATTAGGAAAGAGTTGTAGACTGTAAAAACTGTGCAGTAATGCCAGTTGAGTGGTAAAACCAGTAATCAGATCATTCATATAACATGGTTTTGTGCAGTAACTTCATGTATTTGGCTGAATTTTCACTTGAAAGTATCTGAATAGTAATTTGCGATAAAACTGTTGTTGCAGTTTTGAAAGTATAACTGAAGGTCATAACTTGCTTTTTTGTCTATACAATTGTTATGTAATTGTTACACTCAGTTTCTCAGTGTGCACCCACTTACAGTGATAGTCGGATTGCATATTAGCAATTCCTTTAACCCCAGTTGGTTTCTGTACGTTTGGTCTTCCTGTTTAATAAGAAGGTTTCATTCATAGGAAGCAGAAATTGGGAAAGAATTTGCCTGTATTACATACATACCTCTCAGCTTCCTAGAGTAAGTAATCTGGACAAAGCCAGAAATAATGGGGGACAAAGGCCAAAAAAAAGCGGGAAAGTTTTAAATATTTCTCTTACAAACTAAGAAAGTTGATAGAATAACAGGTTTTGGATTGACAACATTTTCTGAAGGTATGAAGTTTGCAACTCAAATATCTGTCATTGTTTTCCAACTCTGTTCTTCAATGATTTGCTGATTTGTTCAAGAGGAATTGAGAGACCCCTCCCCCACACTACTGCAGAGGTGTTAATTGTCACTGCACTGAGAGACCCTTGCAGAATCAGTTCCTCAGACTACAAAAGAAAACTGTGATCAAAGACCTGCAGTTTAGTTACTCTTCTAGCTGTAGCTGGTTAGCTTCTAAGTGTAGTGTAAAACTAGGTCTGAGCCAGACAGAAAAGAAGCAGTCCTTTTACAGAAGGTAAAGAAAATAACAGTGACCCTCCCAAATCCCATTATATGTCAATGGCATGGTAATTCAAAGTTACTTCCTTATATCTGGCATGAGTCATACAAAGAATTATGGGAAAGAGAAAGGGTTGAGGGGAGTACAAGATCATGTTGGTACATCAAGCCCCATTGGTAGCCATGTTGTAAAAAACTGGTTAAAATTATAAATAAAACACTTAGACTGATTTTGAGGTGTTAAAATAGTTCAGGAAACAGAGTGGAAAAAAAGTTTATTTAGTTCTAGGGTGGAGTTTTCCTTTAAGCAACAGTGCACACACAAGAAAATGCTTTAAATTTGCCACAGTGGACAAGGCCTAAGAGAGCATACATGGTATTGTATAGGACTAATGGTTGTCAGACTGGGGATCAGGCACTCCAAACTGTTAGAATGGTGCTAGTAGCATCATGGTATGATGATAAATGCATACACATTATCATTTCAATTATATGTTTAATAGGTAACAGTGGAGCCATACCCCAATGCATAAAGTAGTAAGGTAGACACAGAAAGAAAAGCCCTGATGAATATGTCATACAATGCAGTAACTCATCAAGATGCAGCATTTATACTAGAAAATGCACTTTACTAGTAGACAGAAGTCAGCACAAAATAAACTATGAAATTAAAGGAATACATGAGTGGGTCTACTAATGTTTAAATTTTGCATCACTTGTGCTTTTGTAGAAATGTAAGCAGCCAGGTCATAGTCAGGGCACTTGTATTCAGAAATGAGCATGTTAGACTAGAAAATGAAAGGAACACAAGACTGTCTACCAGTGCTTTTACCGTGCAACACAGACATAGGTTTATAGGTTCATACTAGGCTATCTGCCCTAGGGCATTTATAAGCCTAGCCAGAGTGTGTTTGGCTTTCGCCACCCATTTTAAATTAATTTTGCTATGCCCTTTTTCGAGGTTAGTATACTGTGCCTCTGTCTAACAGTGACAGAAGTGATACCCGGGGTAAACCTACGATCTCCCATCCACTCATCAAGATTCCTCTTGAAGAGAGTCAATGAGGGACTCTGCCTAACCTGGACTGGGATTTTATTCCAGAGTGAAGGGAGCCTCTGAGTTATGAATCTGTCCCTCCAGCATGTCCTATTTATTTCAGTGCTGAGGTTCAAGTCTCTCTTTCTATGAAGCTGCCTGCAGGTCAGAAAGGCATTGCACATGGCTAATAGAGAAAAAAGCATGAAAAAAAAGACTGTTTCTACCACTGTTTGAAACTTGCATCATTCATATGCTTTCTACAGAACTAGTGGCAACCATGTCATAAAATCATTGCACTTGCCTAGCTTTCAGAAATCAGTGCAAAATAAAATATGAAATGAAAGGACCAGAAAACTCTTGTTTAATAGTATTTGAGCCTTGCTATACTCATTTACTTTCCTGGAAAGTAGTAGCATGTCAAGGTATAAAATTCCTGAAAGGCTACTTTTCCCTGAGGATAAAAAGCACAAGCAAAAACTAATGAATGACTCCATGAGAGCTGTTGTCAGTACAAGTGCAATCTGCGATGGAATCTGCCTAACACCACTGAAACTTCCTGTAGGCACCCCTCCCCCATCTTCACACCAAAAGCTGTGACATGCTCAGAAAACCAGACTGAAAATGTAAACAAAGACCAGAATCAAAACAGAAAAATCCCTGGGACTGTCCCTTTAATGTTTTCTGTGTCTGGATCACATTGTCAGTACTTGTCTTACTCTTTGGGACTGTCCAGTGTAACAAGAGTGTTCAGAAAGTGTCCAGTTATAACTCATTACAGAGTACAGGGTAGTCGCATTTTCTATATGTAGATGACTTGCTTATCTTTGCAGAGACTTTTTCATAGTGTTAGGAATCTCTCATTTGAGTGAGAGATCTGTTACACAAGCTAGGATTCTAAGAGAACATTCAAAAGTATTTTTTGACTCCATCACACAGGATTGTGTTCCTGGGGTGTCTGCTAGAGATGTCAGTTCAAATAGCTTTTCTTCCACTGGAAAAACTAGATCTATATCTAGATCTATTTTAGGGTTTTCCATTCATACTTCAGTCACTGCGAGGGAATACCTCAGGATTTGGGGTCTCACAGCATTTGTGATTCTCATGATACTCCTGGCAAGATTGCAGATGAGAGAGACTCCATGGTTTCTGATGTCACTTTTGTCCCTGCACCAACACTCATTATATAAAATTCTATTTCTGAGCTTTGTCAGAAAAGAGATCATTTGATGCAGACAGCAAATATCCATAAATCAAGGTTTCCTCCTCCTTCCCTCCTACTCCATAGTAGTGAGTAACCACAGACGGCTCAGACTTTGAGGAGCGGTTTTAGGAGGTCTAAAAGTGTAAAATGTTTGGAACAGTATGGACAGATGCAATCACATCAGTATCAGAGTTTGCTCTAATCAAGGTACTCAACTCTCTGAATCATCTTTAGTCCCCTGGACCTCTCCAAGTTGCTGCAGACAGTGCCATTGTCATGTGGTACATCATCAAGCAAGGTGGGGACCAGGATTTACCCCTTTTGCAGATTAGCCATGTTAGTAGCAGGTTTCTTGACTCCATTAGTGCCTGCTGCACATTCTCACTCTGCAGACATCCTACCTATCAGACAAAACTGTGTTGCACACAAGCTGAGCAGGATAAAGGCCAAACCTCACAAATCGGAAGATAGATCAGAGGGTCTTCAAAGATGTGATCTCTCTGTGGGGAATTCCTCAGGTAAACCTATCTGGAGCTTCTCTGAACAATTAGTTTGCAAAATTCTGCTCCATGGTGCCATTTAAGAAGGCCTGGATGGATGCTTTCCTTTCCTTGTACAGAAATGTTCCTATATGCTTTTACATCCTTTCTACTGATATCCAGGGTGCTTCTGTAGATTCAGTAGGAGTCCCCCACGATCATTACGGTGAGTCTCTTCTGCCCCATCCAGCTGTGGTTCTCCCTTCTTTTGTAAATGACCAGGGGCAATTGCCACAAGCTTCTTCACAGAATGGATCTTCTCACACAAGAAAGGGGGATGTTTGATGCACCCTAAAAACTTCAGCTGTCTGGGTTAGAGGATCTTAATCTCTTTAGGCACTTGTTTACAAAGGACACGCAGTAGGTACCAATGAAGTCAAGAAAATCTGCTACTAAAAAAAAAAAAATCATATATTAGCAAATGAAAAAAGGTTTTCTAGATGGTACCACAACATAACCAGCACCCATTCAGATTGTTTCCATGGTTTTACAATATTTTTGTGAGTTACTTTACTTTTGCCTTCCTTTCTTTCTTCACCATCAAGGTTCATTTATTTGCTATTTCTTTATGTCTGCCTATGGATATTTGTCTTTGAAGACGTTCTCATGTCAAACTGTTCATGAAAGGGCCTTTGCATAGGAGAGCACCAAGAAAACTGATGCCCCTTCCTTGGATCTTAATTTTGTATTAGAGAAGCTGACACTTGCTCCATTTGAACCAGCTCATCTGGCTGACCTGATGTTCTTAATATAGAAAGCTAGTTTACCGATTGCTGTGACCTCTGCAACAGGATATCTGAGTTAGAAGCTCTAATAGTGAGTCAACTCAAACTCATTTTCCACAGAGACAGCTTTTCTTTGAGAAGTAATCTTTTTATGCCTGAAGTGGTATCAGAGTTTACTTTACACCAAATTATCTATCAGTCTGTTTTCTTTCGTTAACTTAAAAATGAGGGAGAAGGGATACTCCATACCTTGGATGTCCACTGGTAACTTGGGTATTATTGTAATAGAACAAAATATTTCAGATCTGCGGATCAGTTCATTTCTTGTGAAGGTAAGAAAAAGGAACAATGTGTGTCAGAACATACTCTTTCCAAATGGTTCCCCCAGGCTATTACATTTTGTTATTCTCACCACAACAAAACTATTCCAGGTAGGGTCAAGGCCCACTCTACTAGGACTTTGGCTTCATCTATGGCTGTTTTGGAAAGGGGTGGATTCTAGAAGTATTGTAGAAGCAGCATCATGGATCCCTCTGTGCATACCTTTACAAAGCACAACAAGCTTGATTCTTTCTCTAAGTCTAGATTAGGCTTTGCTGCAGTCGTTCCCCATGGACTGCTGGACCCACATCCGCTTCCACCTCACAAATGTTGTAAGCTATGGTAGTCTAGCTAAACCTACCACAAAAGTGATAGATATGATGAACATAGTACAGCTGTGTAAATGATGATCACTGCCGCAGTAGCCATTCCCTCACTCCACCCCCGACTTTTTTTTTTTGCCATGGTGTGGATATATGTATGTATTTTTACTTCTAGCTATGTCCACTTAGGGTTCAGCCTCCCTCTCTTAGTTGACATGAAAGCTCTGAAGGACGTGGCACTCAAACCTGTGTTATGCAGCGTAGGTTTAGTTACCTGTTTGAGTGCATGGAAAATACCCTGACGCTTTGTAAGCAGGGTGGCTGTTACATCCTTGGCTCGATATAACCCATATAGCTAAGGCTACTGCAGCAGTGATCATTCAAACATAATCTATTACGAGAAGTTTATTTAAACAACTGTACTTTCTGTCTGTTAAATAAGGTTTTGTTCTATGCAAGAGGTTGAGCTTTTGGTGGTGATAAGGTTAATGTTGGTTTGGAAATGTGGGATGTTCTTCGTGTTTCACTGTTGCAGTCATCACATTTGGGTTATCTGCTTTCAGTTGGCCTGATTAACAAAGTCTTGGGTCTTGGGTTGGTTGCGGTCTCTTTTTCCGTGACGTCAGGTCATCAGGGTTATAAAACATGCAGCCAATGCCATTACATCAGCCTTTCTTGCCGTGCGGTGCCCGAAGCAGAACCAGTTCACAAGTGCCATTTGGCCGACTCCTGAAATTTTCATTTTCGAGTTTCAGAACCAAAGTCGTCAACTAAAAGCTAAGTACCCCATTGGGGAAACTTTTTCTTGCTCTAAACTGATGTCAGTAAAAGTAAATAAATGCATTACTTGTGGAAAGCAAATACCTCATAAAGATTTTAATTCGTACTGTATTCCTTGCCTAGGTGCTGACCACGACGTACCTCGCTGTCAGTTTTGTGCCTTATTTAAACCACGAACTGTCCGTCATCTGTATATTTTCACTTCTAAATATTTTGGTACTCAGTTCAATCATCCTGATATGTCTTCGGTAAGCCATCCGACTACCGACATTCCAAAAAACCGCAAAGATAGACAGAGACAGGCCACCTAGATCCAAAGCTGCCGACGACACTTCTCCTAAGCCAGTCGCCAGTTCGCCGGTACTCAGTGAGGTGCTTTCGCAGCCCCTGATGCCCGCTACTTCAGATTTGCAGGCCTCTACTGAGACCCATTCGAAGTCCAGTATGCCGTGAGATGCTTCAACTGTGGAACCTGCGGATGTCTCTACCTTGGATGGGTCCAGAGCCACTGTGCAGGCACAGTCTTCTGAGGGTGTATTCAGGCCTACTGACTTGCGTATTAAACAGACGCCATCTTCTTCTTCAAGGCCTAAAACTTTCACCATGCCTAGAAAACTGATGACCAGACCGCATGGTCAGGCCTCTATGCCTAAAAAACAAATGATAAGAATGGCTGAATACCTTATTACTTTAATCAGGGGAAGCCAGCCTTCCCCCTGTAAGAGACCTAGGACTGAGTTTGTTTATGATACTTCTGACCAGGATTCTGAATTTTCTGTTTCCTCTGATGAGCAGGATTTACCTTTATCTACCTATGAGGATTCTGATGCTGAGGACTCTATTCCCTCTGCCCCCCCCCCCCCAAGAGGATTTCTCTTTTGGTGAAACCTTGCATACTCTCAGGGAGCATTTTAATTGGGAAAGTCACGATTTCTCTGATTCTAAAAAGAGGCTTAGGGATTTCTTACTCTTGCCTCAACACAGGCCTTTAGCCATACCTCCTGAACTAGACATTGATGATGCCTTTTCGGAATCTAGCTTGGCCCCTGACTCTTTACCTCCTGCTCCCAGAAAACCTGATAAGATATTACAGGGTCCCTGACTCTCACAATTTCCTTTTTAAAAATCATATTGCGGATCCTGAGACCATTTCACAGGGACCCAAGGGCATTAAAGGGCGTTAAAGCTACTACTGCCAAAAATCCTACCCCCTCAGATAGAGACTCCAGGGCGCTGGATAGATGGGGTAAGAAGGTATACACTTCTGCAGCTTTGGCCATTAGGGCCTTAAACTGCCAGTTTCATATGTTAAAGTATCCGCAGCATATTATTGGATTGCTTAAACAGAAAATGATGTTGATTCCTGATTGTGCTGAAAATAAGGATTTACAGGATTTATTGCATTCAGCTGAACAAGTTGGAAAACATACTTTGCAATGTGGTTTTGATTCAATAGAGGCATCTTGCAGGGCTGCTGTAACTGGGTCTGTACTTAGAAGGCATGCTTGGCTTAAGGAGCAATCCTTGCCAGATCATGTTAAAGAGAAATTACTGGATGCTCCCTTAAACTAGGACCACCTGTTTGGCAACAAGGCAGAAGAAGTTCTTAAAAAGATAGAGGAAAAAGCTAAATCTATGCAAACTGTTAAAGATTTTTTTTACAAGTACAACCTCCAAGGTTTAGTAGGCATTGGCCTTCCAAGAATTGGTCCTTTCCTGCCTCTTCCAGACCTTCTCAGTCCAAACCCAGATCCAGCAGAGCTCCCAGGCTTCAGTCCCAGGGTACGCACAGGACTAAGCAGTGGGGGGGCCTCCACTTCCAAGTCTGGGAGTAATAAAACTCCCCCCTTTGGTAAACTATCTCAGTCACTTCTTTTTAAAACTTCCAAGCACTTCTCAACTGACTGACCCTTTGGGGGGAACGATTGCTCTTCATGTAAAGAACTGGGAACTCATTACCCAGGACAAATGGGTTTTAAATGTAGTGTCCCAGGGATACAGATTTCACTTCCACACATTACCAACACCAAGCGGGTGGCCAGATATAACCCCAAATCAGTGGGTAGAGGCCCAAAAGTAAGTACTTTCTCTCTTAAGCATGGGGGCTATTCAGTTGGTACCAGAAGAGGAAAAGGGACAAGGTTTCTACTTGAGACTTTTCCTGGTACCCAGAAAAGACAATTCATGGTGTCCTATCCTGGACCTGTCTACTTTAAACACCTTTTTGGTTCCAAAATTCAAGATGCTGACTCTTCACCAGTTGCTCCCTATGCTAGGCAAAGACGCCTGGTTGGCAACACTAGATTTAAAGGAAGCATACCTGCACATCCCAGTCAGGGACTCTTGCAGAAGATACCTACACTTCAAAGCAGGCTACAAGCACTATCAGTTCTCTGCACTGCTCTTTGGCTTATCTACTGCGCCCAGGGTATTAACAAAGTGCCTAGCTCCAGTCATTGCATTTTGCAGGCAAAGAAATATTCAAATATACCCATACCTGGACGATTGTCTAATTCAAGCAGAAAGCCAGGACATACATTTGAATCATCTGGTCTTTGTACAAAGGGTGCTAACTCATCTGGGGTACACCATAAATGAAAAGAAATCGCACCTGGTACCCTGTCAACAAATTATATTCCTGGGAGCAAGCTTGAATACAACTTCCCAGACAGCTTTCCTCACACCAGCGAAACAAATTCATTTGACTACCTAATTCAGACTAGTGGCCACAAAACCCCTGCTATCTGCAAGGCAAATACTACAAGCCTTGGGGTTCATGGCCTCCTGCATTTTTCTAATTCCATATGCAAGAATGCATATGAGGAAACTACAATGGTATCTAAAAAGCCTATGGTGTCAACATTCTCAGGATCTAGAAGCAATGATTCCTATCATACCTTGCCTATGCCTAGAGTTACTTTGGTGGGCAGAGGCCTGCCACCAAAACAAGGGACTACCATTCACACTACCCCCTGCCTCCCAAACCCTAACCACAGATGCATCAGACTATGCATGGGGGCTCACCTGGCAGGGAAGTGGAACCCAAGTAAAATGCACCTGCATATCAATCAAAAAGAAATATTAGTTGTACAGAATGCTCTGACAGCCTTCAAGGACCACATTCTTCCCGGACAATTAATGGTAAAGACTGACAACACCACTGTTATGTGGTACATAAGCAAGCCTGGAGGGACACATTCTTACCCCCCCTGCAGACTAGCCATGGCATTGTGGAACACAGCCTTGAGCTACAAAGTGCACCTACAAGCTCAGTTCCTGCCAGGTAAACTAAGTACACTGGCAGACGGACTAAGCAGAAACCTCATGGACCCACAGGAGTGGAAACTGGAACCAAGGATTTTCAACATGTTGATAAGCAAATGGGTGAGCACAGATGTAGACCTGTTTTCCTCCCCCCAGAACTATCAATTGGACAAATTTTGCACAAGGACTCCCCACAAACAAGCCTGGAAAGTGGATGCTCTGTCCTTCAACTGGAAAAACCTATCAGTTTATGCCTTTCCTCATATGCCTCTGCTCTCCAAAGTACTACTAAAGGTCAAACAAGACAAACCAACCATTTTGATTGCACCAGACTGGCCACGCCAACACTGGTACCCCCTCTTGTGCAGTGTGTCGCTGTTGGTCCCATGCCACCTGCCTCAGATTCCTACTCTGTTGTCTCAGCAGGAGAACCAGATTCTGCACCCTCAGCTTCAAACACTGAACCTAGCAGCCTGGCTAATTACCTAATCTCTCCTTTGCCATCCCTCAGTAAACCAGTGATGGATATCATCTTAGGGGCAAGGGGGCCTAGTACTGGGAAATCTTATGCTGAAAAATGGAAAAGGTTCTGTGCCTGGAACCAATCTCAAGGGATGAGCACAGCAGTGCCCAATTTACCTCAGATTTTACAATACTTAATGGAGATGCTTCAGAAGGGCCTGTCTTTCTCCTCCATCAAAATTAACGCCTCAGCCATTTCAGCTCATTATAACACAGAACCTCCCCTCTTTTCTCATCCACTGCTCAAGCAGTTCTTCAGAGGGGCCAAATACTTAAGACCACCCAGGAGTGCGCCAACTCCAGCCTGGGCCTTAACTTTGTATTGGAGAAACTTACTCTTCCTCCTTTCGAGCCAGCTGCTACTGCAGATTTAAAATTCCTTTCTTGGAAAACAGCTTTCCTTTTAGCAATCACTTCAGCAAGAAGGGTATCTGAATTACAGGCCCTTATGGCAGTGGAGCCTTTCATCATCTTTCATGCGAACAGGGTGTACCCTCAGGACCAACCCCTCTTTCATGCCCAAGGTGGTATCCTTAATCAGTCCATTCATCTGCCAACCTTCTTTCCTAAGGCACAGAATAAAGGAGAATGGATACTGCACTCCTTAGATGTGCACAGATAACTTAGATTCTACTTGGACAGGACTAAACCTCAAAGGAAATCTGAACAACTGCTGGTGGCATTTGCTGCAGGGGCAGAGGGGAAGGCTATTTCAAAGCAAATTATTTCTAAATGGATAGGCCATTGCATTAATTTCTGCTGTAAGCACCATGGAAAACCTATTCCACAGAGGATCAGACCCCACTCTACCAGGGCTGCATCTACCTCTACAGCCTTTCTCAGAGGCGTCCCTACCAGGGACATCCTAGAAGCTGCTACCTGGAGTTCTGTACATACTTTCACCAAGCATTACCATCTGACAATTTTCTCTAAATCCAGAACTGGCTTTGTCACTGCAGTCTTGCAGGGTGTTGTTACTGGTCCTAATGCTATCTAAATTCCTCCTCCCATCCTTAGCTTTGGGATTGTACCCAAATGTGATGACTGCAACAGTGAAACACGAAGAACATAGTGCAGTTGTGTACACTTACCATAAATGTAGATGTTCGAGTGTATTCACTGTTGCAGCCCTGGTTTACCCTCCCTCCAGCCCCCTTACTTCTTTTGGCTATACCTCTCCTCTCCTTTACTATGCTTAAAAGCTTTTTGGTGTATTTGCTTTTTTTGTTGAAGGTATAACCTTGTATATTAATAGGTTTAATTGCTTCTCATTAGGGGGGCACCTGACATTTGGGGCAAGAAAAACGGATGTAATGGCATCAGCTGCATGTTTTATACCCCTGACGTCACGGAAGAAGACAGCAACCGACGCAGGACCCAAGACTTTGTTAATCAGGCCGACTGAGGGTTACTGCAAGCAGATAACCCAAATGTGATGACTGCAACAGTGAATACACTCGAACGTCTACATTTATGGTAAGTGTACACAACTGTACTTTATATTTCATGGTGTCATCAGTGGTGACTTCTAAGAGTTTGGTGTTTGTAGCCTATTCAAAGTATTTAATAAAGTGATTTGTGAGTTTTGCTTTGTGAGAATGCTTTAGGGGTGAAAAGTAGTAGTTTGTTTTTTTTGGAGGAGTTAACAGGAGTTGTGAGTTTTGTAGCCAGGACTATACAGATGTTAAGGATTCTTGAGTAATTCCTTGAAATTTTTGTAAGTTGGAGGCTGTGCAGATGAGTGTAGGGTCATCTGTATACTGTATGAGCGACATGCTCTTAAGCATTGTGTAGATCATTTATAAATATGTTAAACAAGAGGAACCCTGTGGCCACCCCTACAGTAATGGGTAGAAATTATGAGAATTTCTGCTGCCATCTGACTGCTTCGTATATGCTGGGTAGCTGTTAAACCAGGAGAGAAAGGAGGGGGAGAGACTTAAGGAGGAGAGGTTTAGAAATAGTTTATGGTGAGGTACAGTGAATGGTTTAGACAAGATTAGGAATAAGGAAGACACTAGGCACAGTCCCTCACAATTTTGGTCTCCCAGATTCATGTTGCCAGTTTGTTTTCATTCCTTAGGCATGGTGCATGTATTAATAGTGTGATTCAGACTTGGGTTTTCTCTGACTTAATACAGAGCTGTTGGTATGCCTAGAGGGCTGTGTGATGTATAGCTGCATGCTGTAATAGCTGATGTATCGCACTTTAGTCAGAGCTGTAGCTTTATTACCGTTTAAGTTCTTTGCTGAAATAAATTGACAGGGTACTGCTTTGTAATAGTTCATAGCGCTAAGATTCTGGTTTCATTTGCCTACTTTCTAAAACTGATTTGCTTCTCCAAGAACTTTGATGTAGGACACAGTAATAAATGAGGCATTTATTTTGGTCTCATCTCTCTTTGTAGACTTTGTAAGCAGTAGTAATTTAAAGAAAATTAGTTTCCTTCAGATATATCTGAAACTGTTGTCTGAATTTTGAGTAGAAGAAGTTTCAGTATAGGAGAAAAGTGTATTCCCTTTAAGGTTGTACAGTGTTCTGTAATTGGGTCTGTTAAAAGAAATAACATGTCAAACAAGGATATGAAATTGAATGCATTTAAATTTTATTGAGGGTGGCACAGAAACTATCCAGACCCTTGCAAACAACCAACCCTATGACGGCATCCCCACCCCTGCAAATCCACCCCCACCCCCAACTAACAATTGCCCCAAGTTCGGCTTCCACCCAAAACCAACCAAATCCACTGAAAAACTACTCTGCAAGCTCAAACCAATGTCTCTAGCCGCAGATAAATTACCCGCTGGATACCTCCACCTGGCTGCAGAAGCCAAATCATATCCTGTCTCCATCCTAATTAACAGATCCATCTCGGAGTGTATAGTACCCAAGCTATGGAAAATATCACATATCATCCCCCTACATAAAGGGGGAACCTCCCTGGAACTCAATAACTACCACCCTATAGCCATACTACCCCCTTTATCTATAATTTTAGAGAGGGTAATACACAAGCAACTAATGAAATATCTCCTAGAAAATAATCTAATAGCAACACAATGACATGGCTTTAGACCCTTCCATAGCACCACCACCGCACTAACAGAATTCACCAA
The DNA here is from genome assembly GCF_019279795.1 of Protopterus annectens. Lineage (NCBI taxonomy): Eukaryota > Metazoa > Chordata > Ceratodontiformes > Protopteridae > Protopterus > Protopterus annectens. The sequence continues at coordinate 152,788,720 of NC_056747.1, forward strand.
CATTGTCAATACTCACAGAAACAACGGACTTCTTGTATCTGCCACCTTTCTTGACTTGTCCAAAGCATTCAATATGGTTAACCACAATAAACTCTTTTCACTAGCAACTCTAAACCTTACCACCCCTGCCATCTCCTGGTTCAAAAACTACCTAGAGGGAAGGAAACAAGCTGTTAAGTGACAAAACCAACTCTCCCCCTCCCTAGCAGTCTCCCTAGGAGTACTCCAAGGCTCCATCCTGCACTTCTTTTTACCCTCTTCACCAATCAGCTCCCAAACAGTATTCCTAAAGCCTCAGTAATGCAATATGCAGGTGATACCACCATAATATGCGCAGCCAAATCAATTGACATCCTTCACTCCCTAACACAAGATTGCTTTTCCCTAGCAGAAACTTGGATTACAAACCAAAGGCTCATTCTGAACCCAAGTAAAATAAACCTAGTACTTTTTAGCTCCCACAGAGCCACACCTCCCACTGATTCTTTCTTCATCTCCTCCTTTAACAAGACAACAATCACCCCCACAAATCATAACAAACTCTTAGGGGTTGAAATAGATAATCACCTTAGATTTGACCTACATATTTATGTAACCATAAAAAAGTACAAAAAAACTTGACCTACTGTATCACAATAAAAAATTCCTCACTGACCACTCCAAAACTACATTAGCGAGGACTTACCTATTATCCACCCTACTTTATGCCTCCCCCATGCTTACAAATCACCACAAATCTGACCTAAACAAACTTGGTGGTAGTTATAATAAGATAGCCAAATTCGCTACAGCCTCTCCCATCACAACACGTCACTGTGAATGCCTAAAAAAAACTCAATTGGCTAGAACTACCACTACTACTTCAACTCTGTCAACTATCACTAGCCCACAAAATAATACATAACTCTGAAAACACTCCAGCCCTACAAAATCTTTTGCAATGCTGTACAACCGCCAGGCCCTTGATTTGTAGCACACACAACGTCCTCAAAGTAACCAAATATAACCATGAAGCTGGTAAGTCTGTCTACAGCCACTGTATAGCAAAAACCTGGAACTCCCTTCCTGCCCACATAACTGACAACAAATCCCCATCACAGTTCAAGAAACTTGTTAAAACTCACTTTTTGAATAATTGACTGTGCTCCTGTATCCCCCCTGGCTAATGTCTCATTAGAACACTTCACCTAACTTAAGTAACTCTGCTAAGCCAACCAATCATAGTACTGTACCCACTTAGGACTGTTAATCTACTGCTCATCCCATCTCACCAGGAGTTAGGGAAAACTACCCCAGCAATGTTGTGCTTTCCATAAGCAACTAAAACCAGGAGAAGACGTATTGTCAATAAATTTGTTATCCTTCTCAACTAAAACCAGGCGAAGACATATAGTAAATCAGTTTGTTATCCTTCTCAACTATAGCGAGCATCATCTGCTCTCTCAGAGCCTTATTCTACGTCTCTCTGCTTTTACTCTGATAGTAAGTCTATCACAGGAATCCTAAACTTAGGAATATCTTCTAAAATGTAATATTGTATTGTAGAGAACAAATGTATCCTATCTGTTAGTTAATATGTATGTCAAAGTCTCTTCTATGGAAACTGTATGTCAAAAGTCTGTCCTTAAAACTATGTTTTGTAAAAAAAAATTGTTCTCTTGGAGTTTTTCTCCCCAGGACTCCACTGAAAATGGACTTGTAATCCAGTTGGACTCTCCCTGTCAACAAATGTAAAATAAAAAAAATATAAAATAAAAATAGTGTCAGCAGTTTACATCATTACTTCACACCTCTTGATTCCCCGGTTCTCCTTTCAGCTGGGGTGCCTTCTCTTTGGGTTTGCACATCCTTCCTGTCAAACCATCTGCTTTTTAGAAAGTCTAGAATATAGTGAAAAAGCAATGCAAGACAAATTGTGTATGAATGTTTTGAGCTGGGGGGTGCATTTAAATCATGCAGTCACTAACATCTTGTCTGACAGCATGACTGTTGAGCTGTTATGTTATCCTTTATCTGCTTACATTGATAAGGACGATGGTAAGATGAAGGCATTCAGAGTCGGCTGAAAATTTGAAAAATTGTGCCACCTCTTGAGAGATGAAGTACTCAGTTCTAAAATTATTTTCTGTTTTTCAGCATCAGGAACAGAATTTGGTGGAAGGAAGCAGTACGTTGACAGGCCCTCACCTCATGTATACATACGAGGATAAGCAGATTCTTGAGGATGTGGCATCGCTCATTATTTATCATGTGAAGCAGCAGCAAACCATGCAGAAAGAAGACAAGGAGCAAATTGAACGCATCATGCAGCATTTTGTTCCAGACCTTTTCTTCTCCCCAAGAGGTGAGATGAGTATTGCAGAAGACTCAACGGATGAAGAACTGGAAAACAATCCAGAGGCTGGTCAAGACAGCAGTACTGAGACACGAAAGAAACCTGCAACACCATCACAGTGTACCACCTTAGGACCTAAGTTTGATGTGCTTGACTCTGAAGCTGAACATCAGAAGAACTTAGATGATGTTTATAGTTTGTTCTTTGTAAATAACAATTGGTATTTTTTCTTGCGCCTTCATCAGATCTTGTGCTCACGGCTTTTGAAAATTTACCGTCAAGCTGAAAAGCAGCTTATGGAATATCAGGCAGAAAAAGAAAAAGAAAACATACTGTGTGACAGTAAAAAAGAAAAATCAAATGATCCAGCTATGGAACTGAGGCTTAAGCAACCAAGTAAGATTTTTTTTTAAAACAGGTATTGCAGGTAAAAACTTTTATGTTGGATGATTGCAAAATATCGCTGATGGACATGCATAGGTACAGATACTTAGGTGAACACATGAAGCTGTGCATGTAAAAAAAAAAAAAAAAGTTTTTCAGAAACCTCATTTAGTGAGGAACTGCATTGATTTTGTGTTTAGAAATTTCACTTTGTAGACCTGTCAGCGTAGTTGAGTAAAGGTATTAAAAGAAGAGTGCTTTCTTGAATGCTAATGTCTGTTTTGGAATATTGGCAGTTGTGCAAGCCACTGACCACTCTCAGTAGTCCGTGCATACCTTTATCCATGATGGAACGTGACCTTAGAGATGACTTTAAGTGATAGTTACAGGGGGAGCGGATGTGTCTTTCTTTGCATGGAAATGTGGCGAGGGGTCGAGTTTCCCACAAAAGTATGTGATTTGAGTTCACAGAATAGTACATTGAGGTGATCCACCTCACACTGTTAGGAATCTCAAAGTATATCTGTACATCATAAACAGCCCATATTTGGGAATAAGATGCACCACATCAGTATATCAGATGTTCTGTGGCAGAGGAGAGAGTCTGTGTTGCAGTGCAGCCTCAGTTCTAGGTGGAAGATTAGCAGAGTCCTGTAGAGTGTACTTCAGGAAACGGGCAGTCCGAGATTATCACTCTGCAGGGCAAGAGTATCAACTTTGTTCTGCTGGGCAGCTTCTGAAATGGTGGGCACTTGGCAAGACACCACACAGTTGGATAATGTGGTGTACATGACTCTCTCAGTCTTTTCCCTCCACACACACACACACACACACACACACACACACACACACACACACACACACACACACACACACACACACACACACACACACACACTCACACACACACACAGTAGCACATGATATAGATATTGACCTCATAATTAATTGAAAGCTTGCCAGCTAAGAGTTGGCTGCTATAAACCAAGATCTTCTATTGAGATACTTTATTGTTCAGTATTTAAGGTCCTTCTCTCACTCTGTCTCTTTTCTCCTTTTGCACTGTCTTCCTTTCCTGTGTCTGTAGGATAGGGTTGGCTAGGCATTTTCCTTGTTAAAAAATGAGAATGGTTAAGTGAAAAAAAGAAAGTCAGATTTGCAATAACCAGGTTAAATAATCCATTTTTTCTTTGTGTTTTAAGATTGTATGAATGTGTTCAGATGACTACAAGTATTTCAAGTGCATTGAGTTATAATGAATGCCAGATGAAAGTAGATTTCTTAGGAATTCAAGCCAGTGAGTGAAGTGTTCCAGTCTCTTGATAGCAAAATAATTATGAGACAAATTGTAATTTAATTTTACATTGATATGAACATTGTGTACTAGTTGCATTGTGTTACATCTGGTGTGGTGCTTTACTTTTCCCCCCTTTGGGATGTGACATAATACATGTATATATAAATGCGTGTGTGTAGTATGTGCATGTGTCTGTGTTGGGGTTGGAGGTTTTGCAGTTGCTTAGGATCAGGCATCACCCAGTTTCTGGAGACTCTGTTCTGGAACTGCTTTGCTGCTGTTTTTTTTTTTCTGTGGCAAATTGGACTTAAGATTTCACGACCATCTCCGGAATTGGGAGTCTTCCACTCATTTATATAGAATTGTCTGAATTCCATTATACTGAAACCCACTAAGTGAATGCATAGTGCCTTAAAGAAGACATTTGTAGCTGCAGCTGGGGAGAAACCCCCCCATAATGGGGATTCCAGTGGCTGCACCTCCCACTCACTTATAAATAACTTCAAGGAACTCACCAATGTGCGTTCTCGTTGTAGTGGTATATCTACTTTCAGTGAACAAAAATATGAACCACCAACCTTAATCCACAGAAACTCTGTTTAATTAAAACAACGGACTGCCGAATTCCTTTCTAAGGTAAAGAAACCACTTGACCTCCTTGGTGAACTGTGCCCTCTCCCCGTGTAGTGCAAACTCGGAGTTGGTATATTTAAGTGAGGGGCAAAGCTACTTTCTGTTTTGCTCCATTTGCATGATGGTCAAATGGTTCCTTTCCCTGTGAAAGGAATTCGGCAGTCTGTTTCGTTTAAATAGAGTTTTGGTGGATGAAGGTCGGGTAACTCAGATTCAGTGGCTCGTACTTTCATTCATTGAAAGTAGATCCATATATATATATATATATATATATATATATATATATATATATATATATATATATATACATACATGTTCTGAGATTTTGTGAGCTATAGGTAGTTTACTGTATGTGTATGTTGTATGTTTAATGATGCATAGTGGTATTATTACCTGTCAGTACTGTGTGATTAAGAACAATGCTGTAGCATACTGCATATCAGTACAGTGTGGTTTAATCAAATGGCACATTGTGTCAGTGCCAGTAAGTCATGACAGTGACTGCATGTCCGCTCTCTGTGATTCATTCATCTCACACACCAAAAGAGCTGTATTTATATATTGCAGTTTAACTTGTAACATGAAATCACAAACATTGGTAAGAAATTTCAGTAACATTTTCAGTTACCACCTTCATGTATTCAGTTTTCCTGCACCTTGTGACAGTGCCATGTGATTTAATGAATCGGTGTTGTATACTACATGTTAGTACAATGTACTACTTGTTAATGACGTGTCATTTAGTGACTCACTGTGCCATACTGTGTCACTGCTAGGTGGAGTAGTGTATCGTGGTATTATGGTACACGTTCCATGTGATTTAGTGAATCACAGTGGCATACAGTGCACTACATGTCAGAATTATTTGATTTAATGAATTGTATTATATTGCATGTAATTTCTTGATATTTAATGAATTATATTGATATAATGTATTTCAGTGCTGTGAGATTTAGTGAGTCATCATTGTACTGCATGTCATGTCTGTGTATCTAATCGGAATGTTGCACTGTATGTAACTGCTGTGACACTCAGTGGTATACTACTTGTCATTTAGTGAATCCCAGTGACATGCTGCATGTCATTTTTATGTGATTTAGTAAGTTATATTGCTTACATTCTTTACTTTTAAAAGGCTGTTCATATTTCATATATCAGTCGATAACATCTGATCCATGATGCAAACTGTTTGTATGCTCCTTTATGAATCTGATCTACATTGCAGGTGTTGAGTTTAAATTTTGCCACCTTATACCTTTTGTTTAGCTGAGGTGGAACTGGAAGAATACTACCCTGCATTTCTTGATATGGTGAAGAGTCTGTTAGATGGAAACATTGAACCTACACAGTATGAAGATACACTACGTGATATGTTTACCATTCACGCATACATTGGCTTTACCATGGACAAGTTAATACAAAATGTTGTACGGCAGGTAATTTTTTTTTTTTAATATTTATTCACCTGCTTGCTTCTTGCCAGTTTGTTGCTGTGCTTCCAATTCGTGTGTATAGGTTACTGACAGAAGGTGTGATCCAATTAGTTTGGTGCTGTACTGTAGTAAGTGGTATGTGGTTACCACACAGTAAATCAGGAACATGACTTATTAAATTTGATTACATTTGTTTTGGTGTGATTGGTCTCTGGTAACTCTGTGGAGACAAGTAGCATCTTTGGAAAGGTATTAAGATCCCTTTTTTTTTTTTTTTTTGCTATGGGACAGTGTATTATTGATGTGGCAAGTTGGACATCACTGATGTAGGACTTCATAACTGGTGTTTAACTGCAATTTCCTTGAACATATTTTTTATGTAAAGTTTATTTCCACATATATCATTAGGCTACTTATTGTTTGACTGCACCCTCCTCCAGTGCCAGTGATGTTACGTTCCCTTAAGTAGCACAGGGAAGCAGCAATAACCAGAGTGTTAGGATTGTCAGTGACTTCCTGTTTAATTTTGCATCAAGGATCAGTTTAGCAGTAATTTTCTTTGGTAAATAAAGAATGAGTGGCACACTTAGAATAGCCAATCCATGTTTTATTAGTAAGCAAAATAACTGTATCTTAATTTTCCAAGTTTCATTAGTCTGCTTTGTCTTAGCAGAACTACAATTAGCTACTGTGCAAGCATTGTGGATTCATAAATTATTTTGGGTTACTGTAGCAAAGTGACGAGGAAAAGGGAAAATGTGTTAATGGCACAGTACCCCCCCCCCCTTTGGTTGTGAAGATGTCATAAAAGACTTTGACCCCTTATATTGGTCTTTAATGGGCCAGGTTGAGCTTACTGTGGGGGCCTCTGTAGTGAATGGAACATGTGTACGTGTTCTTGTACTGTTTTGTGGGGCTCTGCATAAAATCTGTAGCTTCTGCATATGGGACTAAAAGACTTGCACACCCTTATTTTGTTTTATTGATTTATATTTGGTTCATCTTGTTTTGGGGCCAAGGTGATCCACTGTCCTTGACTGTCTCATCCCAGGCCCAGTTCAGACTTTTGGCGGTTTGTTCATTGAGATATTAAGAATTGCTTAGATAGTAAATTCAAGTATATGTCACCAATTAGGTGGAGTGCTGGACTCAAGGCATTGCAAATTTTCCCTCAATGCCTTTTGCTGCTCTTGACTTGCACCATACAGTAGTGCATTCATCCACTGTCGCACTTGGTGTTGAACCAAGTATGTAGCCTTTTGTGCCCCCTGCATGGTTGGTACATGTGCTGTAGTAGCCAGTAGAGCCCTTCTGTTGCTGTTTCTTCTCGATTTCTTCACTTTTTCCAAATACGAAGGGATAAATTTTCTCTGCTAGAGACTGACTGGGACAATAAATCTTCTTCCTTCAGAGAAGCCCTAAAATTCATAAAATCTTCTTTGAGACTTTTTCTCACCCTTCCACTCAAAAGTACTGTAGCACTTAGGCTGAGAAGAAAAAAAGGAGTGGTTCTGGCTTTATTCCTTCATTGGATTCTAGTTAAAGTTGGATTCTTTAATGCTTGGAGCCAGCTAGATTTTGGTTCTTCCTATAATGCTTGAGAAGATTGCGCATTTTAATTTGGTACCCTTGAACAGACTTCTCTTCACACTAAGAATTCCAGTGCAGATTTCTGCATACCTCCTGCTGACATTTCTCAGAAGGATCAGAAACTCCACCACTTGGCTATTTTTTCTTTGGTCAGAACCATAGGCTATGGTCAGATTTGGCAAAAGAGTTAAGTTTTCTATCTCTGTGGCTCTTTTGGCACTTATTTACTTGTTGCAAGTCTTAATTTCCAGATGTGCTCCATGACAACACTTTTCCACACTTCTTGACTTTGATGATGGCTTCACTTGTAGTGAAGGCCTGCTAATACTACATGTTTTGTACTGTTCAAAATAGCTCATTTCCACATAATTCTCCACATAGTCTCACATATCATTGACATTTATATATGTGGTCTACTGATGTTGATGCCTGCTTGCATAGAGCAACAAGGCTCAAGCTGTCCTCATTATATTAGAGTCCCACAACAGGTTATCCTGGTCAGCCCCTTCATAGAAAAGAAACTGTTCAGTGAATGCTTTTAGAGGAATGAACACCTTCAAAAGAGGGACTAATGCTCATTTTACTGTTAAGAGTATGTATAATGTTAAAAAAAAAGAATATGTGTAATGCTTTCCCTTTACCTTTCTGTTCTAAACTTCCTCAGTCATTTATGATAATGAGGGCAGCTAGACACACTCAGGACCTACTTAGCAGCAGATTTCCTTCTTTTCCTAAGAATAATTCTGCTTAGCACACCTCCTCAGCAGTTGTTACTCTATCCCGCTTCGGCAGCCATAGTAATAGAGCACTTCTCTCGGTTTACAGCAGCCTGGAAAACAGATGTGAAGTTGTTCAATCTTGCCGTGTATTCTTACACATGGGTACGGAGCCGAGCCAATAGGCTCTGAGTAGGCCGCTTTACTAGCTAAAAATCTCAGAGTAGCTCGAGGCCAGGCCCCTATCCCATGATGCTCTCTGTCCTACCCCAGATCTAGTTTGTCGTGCTAGTTAGGTGTGTTTGCTAGTTAGAACATACATTTATATTCTTTAGTTATACAGGGATCTGGCAACTTAGGAATGTTGATATTTACTGTGTGCAGTGCGGTTAGTGCAGTAACCATGTTTTAGGTTAGAGTTACTGTATTTTGTAGAGAAAATTGAAGGTTGTTCAGGGATCTGACAACTTCTATAGTCTGCTTGCGTATTTCTGTTTTTGCTGTAACATGGCTGATCATAGGGAGAAGCAAAAATCTGGCTTCAAGAAGTGTCCAAAATGCGGGCAGAAGATGTCCATTACGGGCGCACGTGTAAATTGTGTTTATTGTTTGGGGCCTGTTCACCTCCAGGAAGATTGCTCTATCTGCCACTCCTTCAGCAGTAGGGTTTTATTAGAGAGAAGGAAGCTGGTAGATAGAGGCTTGTTGAAGCCAGATTTTCAAGAGACCTTGGATAAGGCTGACCAGACCTCCAAGTCCTCGAAGGGGTTGAAGTCTTCGAAGGCATCCTCAGAGCCCAGGTCATTGGCTCCAGGGATTTCTGTGAAGGTGCGGTCACCGGCTCTGCAGTCTTCGGTGCCGTGTACCGAGCAGGTCGCCAGTCTTGGAACCGGTCTCTGAAACCACCCATCCTTCAATCGGTGGCGTCTTCGGTTCCTTCGACCCGTTCTTTGAGTACCCTTTCTGATGTGGATGTGGACCAGGTGGTGCAGAGGCTTCTGGAGAATCCGGCACTGGCTAAATTGCTATCTGCTTTGACCCAACAGGGCTCGAAGCCTGAGACTGTCCCACTGGCTGTAACTATTCCTTCTCTGAGCCGAGCAGGGCTTTCGGAGCCGGAAGAGGAGGAGGATCTGATGGTTGTGGAGCCTTCGGAGCCGAGGCCTGTTCCAGTAACTTTGGCTCCATCAACCCTGACTTCTTCGGTTCCATTGGAAGAGTCTCAGAGCCGACACTCTCTCGTTGGTTTCAGGGGGGGTCGCACCGATACATCTGTTCCAACCCTTCCTCTCGGGGCTTCGGCGCAGATGAGCTCGGCTCTGTCCTCTGGTTTGGAGCCCACTGTCTCGGTGGCGGGGAAGTTGCCATCTTCTTTGGAACCGGCCGCTTCCTCCGATAGGAGCAGCAGTGCCTTTGATGCCATGAGGAGGGTTATGTCATCTTAAGACACACACATCAGGTCCTTCCTCTTCCTCCCCTGAAGTGCTGCGTTCTGCCTCTACATCGCAGGTCCCTGTGAAGTGTCGAGACCCGGAGCCTCAGGTAACCCCATTGGGTGACCCCTGCTCTTCTGAGACCTCACCAGAAGCCCCCACTGGTGATGTTCCCAAGAAGAGATTATGCAAGAGGAGGCATTTAGATTCTTCTCTGGAATCTTTGACATCGGACACCGACTTAGAAGAATCAGAAGGGCCCCCTTGGAGGGTATCTCTTTTGCGGATATCCTGGAAGTCCTAAATCAGAGGGGTGACTGGCAGTCCGTTAGCCCTACTAAGGATGAGTTGGTGCTCTTGAAGGTCTTTGGGTCTCAACCTTCCACCTCCTGGGTGACTCCGTCCTTAGATGAGTTGATGGAATTGGTCACTCGAAGGGCGTGGGGGTCTCCAGATTCTATGGAACTGGTCCCTCGGAGGCCCAGCAAATTTATCACCTCCCCCCAAGACAAGATGTTCCTCACTAAGGGAGTCCCCGTTGATGCCATGGTGGTGGCGGCGGTGGCCATCAAGAAGGAGATGTCAGAAACCTCTTCCACTGTCCATCTTCCTAATAGGGATTCTAGGACTATGGACAGATACAGGAAACGCATCTTTAGTTCTGTGACATTTGCCATGCGATCGCTTAACTATTTGACTGATTTCACACGTATTCAAAGAGATCTCCTGAAAGAGCTTGGAGATGCTCTGCAGGGTAATACTGATGGAGCTGTCTCTGACAAAGTGACAGCACAACTTAATACCCTTAACTCCATTGTGAACTCATCCATGCAGCTCATTTCCTGTGCAGCCGATGGTTCAAGTCGGGCAGCGGGTTCAGCAATAGCTCTTCGGAGACGGTCCTGGATGCGCTTATGCTTCTTTGCGGAAGCCTTTAAGTCTTCCTTAGTCAACACCCCATTTGATAGGTCTTCTCTTTTTAGGCCCAAAGTCAAGGAGACTCTCACTAGGTATGAGCGGGAGGGAAAGACTCTGTCTGCCATAGGAGTCCGTTTTTCCACCCCTACCAGACCATACCCCAAAGGGCAGAAAGGTGGAAAAATGTGGTTCCAAAAGTCCCAAGGAGCTTTCCAGAACACACATAGTGAACCCCCCTCCAGGGGTAGAGGAGGGGGCAATAATGGAAGACGCCTCCCTGACGACAGAGGGGGTCCCGCAGAACCAGGGTGACAGGGATCAGTTCTTTGTCCTGAAAGGAGCGCTGACTGTCCTGTTCTGGAGGCAGTTGGGGGTTGCTTGGCTTTGTATCCAGATGCCTGTCTAGGAATTACAACAGATTCTTGGGTAGAAAGCATCATTACCAGAGGATATATCATCCCATTTGTAGAAAATCCACCTGTTGGCAAAAAAATCCCAGACGTTCCGCCCAGTCTCAGGGATCAAGCAGCCATAGAAATCCAGAGGTTGCAGGAAGAGAGTCATTCAGCTAGTCGCAGCAGACCAGACAGGATCCGGAACTTACTCCAGATTCTTTTTAGTTACAAAAAAGACGGGACTGGAGGCCAATTTTGGATCTCAGCAGACTCAACACATTTGTAAAGAAAGAGAAGTTGCGGATGGTCATGCTTCCGTCTAGTCTCCCATTCTTTGGAGTGGGCGATTGGATGTGCTTGATAGATCTGTAGGATGCATACTACCACATCAAAAAAGCCAGGCCATCCAGAGATCATCTGCATTTCCGGCTGGGAGCCAGTCACTACCAATTCCGAGCACTGCCCTTTGGACTCACAACAGCCCACAGAGTGTTTACCAAATGCATGGCAGTGGTTACGGCTCACTTGAGGCGTTGAGGATTCCGAGTGTTCCATATCTGGACGACTGGCTCCTTACCGCCGCCTCCAGGCATCAACTAATTCTGTCCAGGGATCACCCACTCAATCTCTGCCCTCAGGCATCACTGTCAATTTCGAAAAGTCTGCATTGTCGCCATCGCAGCATAGCTCCTTTATCGGAGCAGAACTAGACACTAACACCGCCACAGTCAGATTGCCTCTGGATAGAATAGCCACTCTCAGAAACCAGGTCTCGGACATTCTGCAGAGAAGAAAGGTACCTGCCAATCAAGTATTGAAATTCCTAGGCACCATGGCAGCTACACTCATAGCAGTTCCTCTGGGACGTATGCACATGAGGATTCTTCAATGGTTACTATTCACCCAGTGATTGTACCAACAACATCCCATATCATTCTTAATCATGATTATGGACTCTTGCAAGAAGGATCTTTGCTGGTGGTTGACCAGCCAACAAATTACAGTGGGACGACCATTTGTTCTCCCCCTGCCATCAGCCACGGTGACCATGGATGCTTCTCTGATAAGATGGGGGGGGGGCTTTTTCAGGAAAGAACAGCCCAAGGCACCTGATCAGAGACAGAGTCACAGTTGCACATCAGTGTTCTGGAGCAGAGAGCAGTGCTTTTGGTGTTGCAGCACTTCCACAACTCTCTGCCTCAAGGGACGATTGCGATACAGATGGACAACATGTCAGTAGTCTGGTATATCAACAAGCAAGGGGGAACCAAGTTTTATCCCCTGTGTCAAGAGACCTTGAGAATTTGGCAGTGGGTTGTGTCCACCGGGTGCTTTCTGATAGCAATGCATATCCCGGGGGAAATCCATTGTGATAGCGGACAAATTGAGCAGAGCTATTCTGCTACCACACGAGTGGTCTCTCAAAAACGAAGTTGTGGAGATTTTATGCAGATGGGGCCAGCCTTGCTGCAACCTGTTTGTATCCCCTATGAATGCCAAATGCAGAAGCTACTTTGCCCTGAATCTCTCACCAGGGGACAGCCCAAGGGACTTGCTCATACATGATTGGCCCCCGGGGCTCCTGTATGCCTTTCCACCTATACCCCTGATTCCGAAATTCTTGCAGAAAGCCAAAACCCTGGGAAGGACTGTAATCTTAATAGCCCCTTTTTGGTCTCTTCAGATTTGATTCCTTCAACTCTATCAACTGGAGGAGCCTTGGATTCTGGACCCATTTCCAGACCTACTGACACATTCATCAGGGGCCCTCCATCCCTCCCTTCATTCCCTCAGATTGAGAGCTTGGCTGCTCCGATTCCCTACCTAGCCAGGTCACAAGATTTTTCTTTGGAGGTACAGCACATTCTTGTATCTTCGCATAAGGCTTCCACGAGAAAGTTGTATGCTAGTAAATGGAAGCGATTTGCTTTTTGGACCTCTCAGAATAACATTGATCCTTATGTTACCCGATTGCTAGTATCCTGGAATTCCTCTCTAAGCTTTTTCACAAAGATGCTGCAGCTGCCACTATTAGAGTCCAATTGGCTGCCATCTCGAATTTTCACCTCGGAACTGAAGGTTCTAACTTAATGTCTCACATATTATGTCGGGCCTTCCTTAAGGGCACCATTCATCTTAGGTCACCTGTTAGACAGCCCTTTACTACGTGGAATCTAAATTTTGTGCTGTCCAGTGTTATTCTTCCCCACTTTGAACCCGCATCATCTTGTCAGTTGTTTCTTTCCTGGTTGACTATTTTCTTGGTGGCCATTACTTCAGCATGCAGGGTATCTGAGCTTCAAGCCATTTCTGTCAAACCACCGTATTTGGTGTTCCACCCAGACAGGGTATCTCTGAGAATTAATCCATCATTTTTGTCAAAAGTGTGTTCTGAGACCAATCTGAACCAAACTATTGAACTTCCTACTTTTTTCAGCAATCATTCTAATCAGTTGGAATACATGTTGCATAAACTTGATGTCCACAGACAACTGAGATTCTATTTGAACAGGACAAAAGAATTTAGAAGATCTGACCAACTTTCTGTATCTTATGCTGACGCCAAGAAAGGTTTACCAGTTTCTAAAGTTCCCCCTTTCCAAGTGGTTAACTGACCGCATCAAACTTATCTACTCTTCAGTGAACCAAACATTAGAACATGGTGTGAAGGCCCATTCAACTAGAGCTGTCTCCATGTCTTCGGCTTATACGGCTCATTTACCTTTGGACACTATATGTGCAGCTGCCACTTGGTCTAAGCCTCATACATTTATCACTCATTACAAAGTGGACAGGGCTTCCTTTGGTTCCACTGTCCTCAGGAATATACTCCCGTGAGCCACCCAGGATTGGGGTGCTTTGGACGCTACCCATGTGTAAGAATAAACGGCGAGATTTAACAACTTCACATAAAGAAGTTATGTACTTACCATAACGTTCCATGTGAGTTGTTCATCTCGCCTTTATTCTTACATTCCCACCCACCTTCCCCCTCCAGGGTCTCGACGAACGGGTAGACTTGTGGTCTGGTAGTCTTGTTCTGGGATTTCTTACTCCAGCTGGAGTATTTGGTGAGTTATACTTGCTCATGCTGAGTTCATCAAACTAGATCTGGGGTAGGACAGAGAGCATCATGGGATAGGGGCCTGGCCTCGCCTCGAGCTACTCTGAGATCTTTAGCTTATCAAACGGCTGACTCGGAGCCGATGGCTCGGCTCTGTACCCATGTGCAAGAATAAAGGCGAGATGAAGAACTCACATGGAATGTTATGGTAAGTACATAACTTAAGAACCTTTAGACAGCAAACAAACCAGCAAAAGTCCAGCAAGTAACCACAGGAAATCCAACAATGTTAAAACCAAACTCCCAACTCCACGGCTGTGTAACACGAGAAAGTTTATTCCAACATACAGAATGCACAAGATTGAGCGCTTTCGTCTCCCACCTGGAGACCTCTTCAGAATCACTTTAATCAGAGAATCTTTCAGTTTATATACTACTCTTGATGACATAATTAATAATTATTCAATTGAATTGAAATTCAATTAAGTAAAATTAATTTTAAAGTGATGGCTCCCCTTATATATACTAGACCCATTACAAGCTGAAAAACACACAGAAGCCATAGTGCAAAAGCTGACTTCTTATTATTATCTTATAAGTACATAACTTCTTTTTATGTGGAAGGAGTGTGTTCTAGACCTCATAGAAGGAAACTTCTTTGGAACTTCAGGGCACTTGTAACTTGTAATGTCTTCCTGTTATAGATTAGTGATGTTGGAGGAGCCGCTTGGTGCAGTCTCAAACCCTACTTGTTTGGAGAGGCAGTGGGAACTGTTCTGCTAGGGAAACTGGAAAAGGGGTTCTGCTTCAATCTTTATCTTTCACATTAGTTATATGAAGTTTCATGTGGGCATTATTTAGGCCTTTATACATTTGGTCCTGCAAAAATTATGGATGCTTTTGATGTCAGTTGGTGCAGCAGTTTCTAAGAGCAATTTGAGTGTCTTCTTTGGGTAGTTGGTAGTAAGAATTCTCTACCTTCTTTGTTCCTTTTTCCTGACCAGAATTTCTCCAGCTAGTGGCATGTGCCCTTTGAGGAACAAATTTCTGTCTTGCTTAAGTTCTGAGGCAGATGGTAAGGAGTTGTGGTACATACCCTGCACTGTTCCATATTCTTATTTCTTCTCACTGGTTGAATGTCATTAACTTAACCAGTCTTTCTGAAATAATTATTGTCTTTTTCTTATCTGTGTTGGTCATTTTCTATAATTTTAATACTTTCATTGGTAAAAAAAAAGACCAAAGTATATGCACCATTTTCTTTTTTTACATGTGCTTATGGTAGTCTGAGTTCAGAGATTTCCACTTGAAGATAATAAATAAACAAAAGTCAGAAAGCTTGCAGAAAAATAAATTCAGCCTCTTAAAAAAATGAGAAACCTGCTATGTGGAAAAACTATTAAGCAGTGATCCTAAGAGAGGCTAGATCATTAAAAAGAAGAAATACAGTCATTCAAACTCTGAATACAAGCAACCTTCAACAAGCTGTTCAGAGGCTGGCAGCAGTACTCTTGTGATTATGCAGTGTGCCATAAAAATGCCCATTCAGTGTTACCAATATCATCAGGCAGAGGAGCTGGCTTATATTGTAATCGTAGTACGAACCTTGCTGAGACGCAGAGTAAAACAAGTGCATTTGTTAGTGTCTGTGTCAGTACTAGTTTCAGATCTACCAAAGGTCATTTTGGAAGTTAAAATGTTGACTTTACCCATATGTTTTGATTATAGAAGAACATGTGGTTACCTCACGACTAGAGGCTTATACCATGGTGGTTAAGAGCCCTTAATCCAACTGTAAGCTGTAGAGACAGTGTACTGCAGGACATCAGCTGGGAATAGTGTTGCTCTCCTTTGTTGACCAGTGAATGTCCAAATTTCAGTTAGCTTAAAATAAACATTTACTAGTGTCAGTAAAAAGCATTTAGGGAGAGGGATATCTTTACTCCTTACAAGGCTTCTCCCATCATTTTATATAGTCCATCTGTGAAGGCTACTCATAAGAAATGTCCAGAATAGTAATGGACAATTTTTAAATTGGCCTAACTTCTCAAGAATGTATTTGGAGACACTTAATCTTTTAGTATGTAATGAGATTTCTGCCTTGTATAAGATAGTTGAGGACTTTCGGTAGCACATTTGTTTCCCCCAGGTCGTGGAGATTTCAACTCATTGGTTGTGATATCTGTTGTGTAAATACAATAAAGACAGTTCACATTTATATTTTAATTTGAAGTGCTGATCCTGCAGTTTTAGTTTTACCTTCAGCATCTTCAGATAAGCCACTTTTACTTTTTAGGACAGTGTATTTTGAGTGGGCTATGAAATTGCAAGACAGTACTGGTACGTAAAGTATGTATGCCTTGTATGTTATTTATTAGAGACGGTAGTTAGCCCCTGCACAGTTGATAAATCAAAACACAGTTCTGACACAGATGCAAAGTACTGTTAAAACATCAGATTTAAAAGGGAAAGATGAAATGACTCCGACATCTTGCAATAAAGGGTTCCTGTGATTAAATGAATGCAACGTCTAGGGCTGCAATGACAGGAGTGGTCATAAGAATATTTGGGTGAGGTCAGAAGAACTTGGCAAAGAATGTAAAGTCTTGATTATTAGGTGTTCCTTAGATAATTACTTGATTTATCAGTCCAAGTACTGAAACTAATAAAACCAACAAATGAAAGGGGTAAAATACTTACAGCTAAGCCAGATTTTTCAAATCCTCTAGTCACTTCTCTACAGCTTCATAGAAAGCCAATATCTATCCAGCAGCTTGGTCCCAGTAAACGTATAAAACAGACTACACATTATATCTACTTACCTGTCTCCAGAGAGGAATGATAGTTAAGTATTTTATTGCGGTGTCTGTGTTATAACCCTTGAAATTTAAAAACTTTTATACGGTTTTATTTATTTTTTGCATTTTTTAATATGCCTATCACAGTATGGCAGGGAGGTTGTGCAGTGAAAAAACTTGACAGGTCAGCTCACCTATTTTACGTAGTAGATCATACAATAGATTCAATTCCTGCATTTTATCTGGATAAAATCAGAAGGCCTATATTTGGAATATAAGAAATAGGCTTCCACACTTTTATTTAAAAGTGATTGTACTTGCATTATTTCCTCTATCAAAATGTCTTATTGAGAAATGTATGTTTGTCTGCACATAGGTACACATATTAACCAGTATGAAGTCTTGTGTCACGTTTCTGTATAGATGTAGATTTTCAGAAGTGATATGTACCCATTACATAAGAAATGATGGTGATCTTACTGAATTATTCCATTCGAAGATTACTGTTTGTTTTTAAATTATTTCCCCTTTTTAGAGTCTCCAACTTTATCCAGGTTCAGCTTTATTTTGGGCATACCTCTCAACTGTCCAGATTTTCGCATCATATTTTGGGTCCGTTTCTCATAAAATTTGCAGTTTCCTTACAAATCATTGGAGATCAAAGTAACTAAATAATACTAAACAATGACAGATATCTGAGTTTCAGACTTCATATCCTTCAGAAAATACTTAATAATGCAAACTCTGTTCTTCTAATAACTTTCTAAGCTTATAGGAGTAATATTTAAAAGGTGTCCCTATTTTTGGGCCTTTGTCTCTCCCCCCCCCCCCCAATCCAGATTTCTTGCACCAAGATGTTGAGAGGTGTGATTGGGTGTACATAGAACATTTGGGCAGCAGTTATGTTAATGATTCGGCTATGTTATTATTTGAGACACAGTGTCACAGTCATAGGTTTATCATTTTGTGATTTGTAAGGTGAGACTTTCATATTGACTGTAGTTTTCATTTTAGCAAACATTATCATATCTAGTTTTACTGCAAAATGTATGAAAAACAGTTCATAAAGATGAATTTCTAATTTTAGTCCTCGACTGATACCAAATGGTTATGTTTGTCTGTGCGGTTTTATTTTTTTTTTTTGAGGACGTGTAATGCACTGTAGAATGAAAACAGACTTTTCCTGAATGGGTATACATTATGTTTAACAGCCTGATCTTTCCAAACTAGTATACAGTATTATCTGTATCAGCCTGCAATTTATATTGTTTTTAACGCATTTTATTCACCAGTTTGTATTGCCCAGGTTATGTATTACCACTGGTTTGGATAACTCCCTCTGTCCAATTAATTTTCTGTTTCATAAGAAAAATGTGGCACTTCTTGAGAATATAGTGATATTATGATTATGAATTACTGTTAAAGTAACCTTCCCCAAGAAAGTTGTGCAGTGTACTTGCAACAGTAGATTTTCACAGAGATGTCACTGACTGTAACCCTATCCTTTTGTCATCTTTTATTGTATTTATTTACCTTTTGTTGACCATGTTAGTCCCACTAGGTCAGTGACCTCTGTGAAGGGAGGAAACATGGTGGTGGTTATTACTGACAGTGGAAATTTGGCCAGGGCAGCACAAATATTCTGTTACTCTAAGTGCAGTGGAATCTTTTACATGTGCCTGAGCTACCACTGACTCAGGCAGATGGGACCTTGGTTAAATGTCTCATTCAAAAGGGGCATACTCATGAGGGTAGCACCCCCTCCCGCCATGTTGTACTGTAGTGTTAATAATAAAGAATTATAGTAGTACCTGGGGTGGAAATAGAACCCATTGCTTTATGATCTTCCAGCATCAAAGGCAAATGTGCTACCTACTGAGCCATTGACACTGCGTATAATATTTCGTAAAGCACTTTGTCATACATTATGGAGATTGTTTATCATTTGTTGTAAATTTCTGTTGAAGAATATTTTCAGTAGTCATTTACATTTAGCCGTTTGTATTATAGGTGAGGTAAATTAACCTTGGTGGCACTAGCTTAGTTATAAAATTTCAATCCAGATGCGACGTCCTGCTATATCCCACCGGACTGCCAACAATTAAATGATGATCCTTACTATCCTGGGTCAGTAACTAAAGAGGTTCAATCATCACTGTTGACTCCAGTTTGAGACTGCCATTTTAGCAGAAGTAATATTTCACAATTTTCCCCTAAGAGCACAACAGGAACATGCTCTATTTTCCTGGGACTGGACTATATATACCTGTGTCCACCCCAAATGTATTTTCTTATTACACACTTCAGAGCAGTGTGTCCCAGATGTCCTTCAAGAATGCAACTGCAGTCATAACATGTGGGTTGTCCTGCCTCAGGCAGCCCTCGGTCGGCCGGATTCCAAAATCTGGGTCCGACGTCGGCTGATGTCGCATTTCTCTCCGACGTCAGAGCAGCTGGAGTATATAAGCATCAGCCGACGCCATTTTCTCCAGTCTTTCTTGCCGTGCGGTGCCCGAAGCAGAAGCAGTTCGCAAGTGCCGGTCGGTCAGCTCCTGTATTCTACGATACCGAAGTCATCAAAAAAGCTAAGTACCCCATTGGGGACCTTTTCTTGCCTCAGCCGATGTCAGAAATTACTGAAAAAGTTGACAATTGTCTTTCTTGTGGTAAACAAATACCTCATAAGGATTTCCACTCTTAATGTCTCCCTTGCCTGGGCCCAGACCACGACGTCTCGGCCTGTGTAGCCTGTGCTCGCTTCAACAAGCGCACTCTCAGGCGCCGGGCGGAGTTCGCTGAAGATTTTTTCGGCGATAATTTTGCTTACATCATGCCGTCGGATCTTCCGACATCGCAAACTCCCAAAAAGCGAAAAGACTGGGACCGACATCCTCGGCCCGCGTCTACTACCGACTCCATGCCAAAACCTAGCGCGAGTGCTCCAGTTCCCTCTGAGACGGTTTCTCCACCGCTCCGAACCGAAGACACCGCATTACCGACGACTCCGATTCCAGACATTACTCCGACGCCAGTTATAGATTTTCCTCCGGATACCGAAACCGAGGAAATGCCCGAGACCATTGCTGTAGACAAGGTCACTCCTGCATGTGGAGCTGCCAGGCCCCCTATGGCCATGTCTATTAAGGCCTACACTAGGGCTAAGGCAGCTAGCAAAACAAAGCATATTACTTCTAAATCCTTACCTCAGCCAACTCCAGAGACACAAATTATGTCCATGGCTGCTGATTTAATTTCCATGATTAGAGGTTCACAGGCCCATCCTGAGAGAGGATCCCAGCCCCCTCCTGATAAAAAGCCCCGGGTTGAACCCTCTGACCCTACTTCTTCAGATGAAGATTCTGAGGGCTCTGTCAACTCTGATAGCCAGGAAGAGCTCTTTCAGACCTATGAGGACTCGGATGCAGAAGATTCCATCCCCTTGGCCTCCCCTCCTGAGGATATTTCTTTTGGGGAAGTTCTGCACACCATGAGGGAACATTTCAAGTGGCATGGTCAGGAATATTCAGATTCTAGGAAACGCCTTAGGACTTTCCTTAAGAAGCCTCAGCACAGGCCCTTAGCTATTCCTCCTGTACTTGATGTTCTGGATGATTTTTATTCTGACTCTAGTGCTACCCCTGATTCTCTTCCTCCTGCTCCAGCCAAGCCAGACAGGTATTACAGGGTCCCAGAAACTCATTCCCATTTATTCAGGGCCCATACTGCTGACTTAGAAACTATTTCACAGGGGCCTAAAGGAGTTTCAGCCTCCACCTCAAAAAATCCTTTGCCCTCCAACAGGGAAGCTAGGTCATTAGAGAGATGGGGCAAAAAGGTTTACACATCCACTACCTTATCTATGAGAGCTTTAAATTGCCTTTTTCATATGTTACAATATCAGGATTTTCTGTTAGAAGACTTACAAAAAACATTAGCCACTCCTGATCCTTTAGACAGGAAGACTTTGCAGGAAGCTGTACATAACACTCAGCAAGTAAGCAATCACTTCCTGCAGTGTGGATATGCTGCACTGGAAGCTTCATGTAGGGCAGCTATGACAGGGGCAGTCATTCGTAGACATGCTTGGTTAAAAGATCAACCTCTACCAGATCATGTAAAAGCAAAACTTCTGGATGCACCTTTGGAAAAGAACAAGCTTTTTGGTGCAAATGCCAAGGATGTGTTAAAGATCATCGAAGAAAAAGCAAAATCAGTTCAGACAGTGAAAGATTTCCTCCAGGTTCAACCCCCCAGATTCAGTAGGAATTGGCCTTCAAAAAACTGGTCCTTTCCTAATCCAGAAAAGTTTCAAAGAGGTAAGAACAGACGTGGCCGAGGAAGAGGCCAATACAGAGGCCCTTACAGGGGACGACAATGGCAGCCAGGAAACCAAAGAAGTGACGCAGGGGTTTCACCTGCCCCACAACCACAATCTCGATGACTTTCCTCTACTACCGCCTACCAGGGGACAGCTAGAAGCTCCCTTGGGCGGGAAGTTATCTCTGTTTGCAGAAAACTGGCACAAACTGACAAAGGACAAATGGATTTTGGACATTATAGACCGAGGGTACAGGTTTCATTTTCATACCTTACCAAGAAAACAAGGCATGCCAAACCTACCACAAAATCAGAGGGCAGAGGCTATCAAGCAAATCACTCTGCTGACTCAGATGAAAGCAATAGAAAGAGTTCCACAACAAGAACAAGACCAGGGGTTTTACTCAAGACTGTTCCTTGTTCCAAGAAAAGAATCTCAATGGAGACCAATACTGGACTTGTCCGCATTAAACACCTTTCTCATAGTACCAAAGTTCAAAATGCTGACCTTACAGCAACTCCTTCCCATGCTGGGCAAGGGGTCATTGCTGATTACTCTGGACCTCAAGGAGGCATACCTGCATGTCCCTATCAGACACAGTTGCAGAAGATACCTCAGATTTCTTGCAGGGCCAGAACATTATCAATTCTCAGCATTGCCATTTGGCTTATCTACTGCGCCCAGAGTATTCACAAAATGCCTGGCTTCAGTAATTGCTCATTGCAGGCTCCAAGGGATACAAATTTACCCGTACCTGGACGACTGCCTCATACGAGCGAACGACAAATTGATGTTGACAAAAAACCTGGATTATGTCATACGATTACTTCAAGCTCTGGGATACACAGTCAACTTCCAAAAGTCAAGACTGCAGCCATCCCAGCAAATAATCTTCTTAGGAGCCAAACTAGACACAGCCTCTCAGATGGCTTACCTGACAGAAGACAAACAAGAGAAGTTAACTCATTATTTCAAAGGTTTAGCAAATCTCACCCAGATGACTGCAAGGAGATTCCTGCAGGCCCTGGGTTACATGGCATCCTGCATTCTCTTGGTTCCATTAGCAAGACTACACATGAGAAAGCTTCAATGGTACCTAAAAAGCATTTGGTCTCAACACAGCAACAACTTGGAGACAATCATACCACTCATTCCATGCCTACAAAAGGAATTCCTATGGTGGGCCTCGGTGAGCCAGGCAAACACAGGTATGTCATTCAAAAAACCACAGATAACACAGACCATGACTACAGACGCCTCAGACCTTGGATGGGGGGCGCACATGGAAGGCAGGTGTATACAAGGACAATGGTCTCCAAAGGAAACACATCTGCATATAAACCAAAAGGAAATGCTGGCAGTAATGCATGCCATCGAGGCCTTTCAACACCAACTCCAGCAAGGCCATTTACTGATACGGACAGACAACACCACTGTGATGTGGTACATAAACAAGCAAGGGGGCACCCACTCTTACCCCCTTTGCAGACTGGCATTGCAGCTTTGGGAGAAATCACTGAGCCTAAACATCCAGTTACAATCCCAGTTTGTTCCAGGAAAAGACAATGTGTTGGCGGACAGCCTAAGCAGGAATTTCACAGATCCACACGAGTGGAGGTTACATTCGAAGGCCTTCAGACAACTCGCGTTGACATGGGGCAAGCCAGAAGTGGACCTATTTGCCTCTCACCTCAACCATCTTCTACCAAAATTCTGCACAAGGACATACCATCCAAAAGCTTGGAAAATAGATGCCCTCTCATTCAAATGAAACTCCCTAGCAATCTATGCATTCCCACCTCTGCCTCTGATGACCTCAGTATTACTGAAGATCAAAGCAGAGAAACCCAAGGGAATCATAATAGCTCCGGACTGGCCAAGACAACACTGGTACCCGCTACTACGGAGCATATGTCACACCAGGAGGTGGGCCCTTCCCCAGTGGCCTCTGCTTTTGACTCAACACAATTTCGAAACACTGCATCCAAATCTTCAGACACTGCAGCTAACAGCCTGGGAGATCCCATAAATAAATTCAGCTTATCTCTCTCCAAGGAAGTTCAGCGGATACTAACAGAGGCTCGAAGACCATCCACCAGAAAGGTTTACTTAGCAAAGTGGAAAAGATTCAGCAATTGGAATACCAGCAAGGGACATGATGCATCATTGTTGAACATCCCACTCATCTTGGAATATTTGGCAGATATGTTGAAGAACGGCCTCTCATATTCTTCCATAAAGATACATGCATCTGCTATTTCAGCTAGATACAACACTGATCCTCCTGTTTTTTTTCACCCTTTACTAAGGCAATTCCTCAGGGGAATCAAGAACATTAAGCCACCAAAAAAGGCCCCAGTGCCAGCCTGGGACCTCAATTTTGTCCTAGAAAAACTGACTCTACCTCCATTTGAACCAGTAGCTTCAGTTGACTTGCAATTTCTCTCTTGGAAGACAGCTTTCCTGTTGGCAGTTACATCAGCAAGAAGGGTTTCGGAGCTACAGACCCTAATGGCAATACCACCCTTTATTATTTTTCACAGAGAGTTTCATTAAGGACCAACCCTACTTTCATGCCAAAGGTGGTATCTAGGGTTTCTTTAAATCAAGCAATTCATCTGCCTGCTTTCTTCCCCAATCCTGAGAACAAGGGGGAAAGACTGTTGCATACCTTGGACATTCACAGACAACTTCGTTACTACCTGGACAGAACCAAGGCCAGTAGGAAGTCTGAACAACTTTTTGTAGCTTACGCCCCTGCAGTCCAAGGAAAAGCAATTTCAAAACAGACTATTTCAAAATGGATTGGACATTGCATCAGATTCTGTTATTCCTTTCATGGAAAGACTATTCCAGCCAATGTCAGACCACATTCCACCAGAGCTACAGCCACATCTACAGCATTCTTAAGAGGGGTGCCTACTAAGGACATTCTAGAAGCTGCTACATGGAGCTCCGTGCATACATTCTCCAAACACTACAATCTCCCTCTATACTCCAGATCCAGAGCAGGCTTTGCTTCGGCAGTCCTGCAGGGTTTGATTGCCACACCATCTTTTTCCTAGAGCATTCCTCCTCCCCCAGCTAAGCTATGGTATTCTACCCACATGTTATGACTGCAGTTGCATTCTTGAAGGACATAGTGCAGTTTTGTACCTACCATAAATGTAGATGTCCGATAGACATGCAACTGCAGTCGGATTTTCCCACCCTCCATACCCCTCTATGCCTAGGGTCCACTCCTATCCCTGTTTCTCTTAGCTGGGGATATCTGTTATGGTGTATTTGTTTTATTGCTCATTTATTTGTTTGGAATCCTGTTTTTGTCTTCCAATTTGATTACAGCCTTCCTTGGAGGGCACCTGACATCTGGGGCAAGAAACACTGAAGAAAATGGCGTCGGCTGATGCTTATATACTCCAGCCACTCTGACATCGGAGAGAAATGAGACATCAGCCGACGTCAGACCCAGACTTTGGAATCCGGCCGACCGAGGGCTGCCTGATGCAGGACAACCCACATGTTATGACTGCAGTTGCATGTCTATCGGACATCTACATTTATGGTAGGTACAAAACTGTACTTTACACTCACACCCGAAAGTAAATTTAAGTCTCACACATCCAAACATCTATGGGAAAGCCTGACACAAATTTCCATTTTTGTACCTTCCCCAATATAATACGGTAATGCTGCCACCAATCAGAGTGTCTTCATGCCCTTCTAAAGGGATGTCCAGTTATGAAAATTAAATATCAAAATAAATGACAGCTGTCACTATAAGCGACCAAGCCTTTGAGATGACCTGGAGAGTATCAAACAGGTATAAACACGCACTAATATCTAAAGAAAAACACTAATTTCCAGCCACAATGTAAAGTAATGAAAAATATTTAGTAATAAGTAAAATGACTGCAAAAATGTAAATCAAGAGCTTTCAATAAACACCAGAAGTCAGTCACCGGAAGTGTAAAATTAAACTGCAGGATAGGAATCCGTTATTCTAGAAAAAAAACTCTGTCTTAATAACTAAGCTTTCCTAATCTAACTAAGGAATACTGTTGCTGATCTATTCTAACACATGACAGCAAGGCAAAAAGCAGGCTTGGTTTTTGGTGAGTTCTCTTTTATGGGTCTCCACTGACTGCACAGCACTGTAACTGACTGTACTTTACAAAACTGCTCAGCACTTGACAAACTGCAGTCCCGACTGTCTTATTTTAAAAAATAGCAGTCAGCTGTTTGAAAAAGTTCTTTTTCTGTCAGTCAACTCTTTAAATCACTTGGCAATCAGGAAAATTCTAATGACCACTCACTGTTTTGCTTATTCTCCACAGTTTTTACTGTAGAATGTCCCTCTCAAACATGCACAGGTAGAAATGTATCAAAACACATACAAATTCTTTAAAGATTCTCTTCATACAGGGAAATACTCAACGTTTTAAGACTTATTTACATTTTCACACGTAGACATATTTGCATACCATGCAAGTTAATATAGAATATACACAAATCTCTTGCCAGATATAGAAACACAAATGACAGTGTTTTCAGTTTCTTCATATTTCTCCCCTCCCTTGTGAGTCAAGCAAGATTTTCAAGTGACCCTTGAAAACCAACACTTGAGAAAAATGGGTCTACCTATTCCTCTCCTGGACAATCCATTTGCATTAGCATTATTAAGCCACTGCAGCGTTTTTCTCTTTCCGGGGAATCTTTGCTAACCACAGCCCCCACCCCATAATTTGAAGCATCTACCTGTACAATAAATTCTTTATTGTAATGTGGCTGGCTAACACTGGGGGTCCTCTCAAAATCTCTTTTTTAGTTTTTGGAATGTCCGTTCATAGTCTGTGGTCCATGCTACCTTGTCTAGTTTACTCTTCCTATGGTACTGGAATTGGACACAAATTTCCTATAGTACCTTGCTGTCCCTGTAAATGCTCTCAGTTGTTTCTTAGTAACAGGAACTGGCCACACTTGACTAGTTTCCATCTTGACAGGTTCTGGCCTAATAAGTTGACAGAAAACACCAGGAAGGACCCTGTTGACCAGAGACGGTAGAGTCAAATATACAGACCAGATACACAAATTTGACCTAGGTTTCGTCTTTATTATACAGACTTCTTCAGAATATGAACACATTTAACCACTCCATTGATGTTATATACACTCATACACGATAACAAATGCATCCCACCCCTTCAATTACCCTATCAGACAAAGCTCAGTCTAACAAGCATATCCTAAATCTAACTTCATTAACCCTTCGAAGTAAAAAACTATACTTTCAATCCATCTCCACAATATTGTGTTACATATCAAAATGTGTTAAATACACAAAATGTAAAATAAACATTTTCATATACAATCAACTAAACACTGTTTATGACCCCCAATGTTCTTAAATTGCATAACAAAATAATATCATAATGTCTAAAAAACAACAATAATAGTTAATCATATAAAAAATATAAAACTAACTTTCACAAATTTTAAGAAATTTTAAAAATTCTTTCTGGAAAACACCATTCCATAACAATAAGAAATAAAAAACTTTCTTAAAATCTTTTTATAAATAACATTTTCAACCCAAGATGTGTTTTAATTTTAATAGGGGCAATATGCTTATGCTATCATTAATTCCTGGAAATACTGTAGCATTTAATGCCAATTGCCATCTCATTTCACAAATATCAAGATGCACATCCAATACTGCACCCTGACCATCCTTTTTTATTTGCTGTATTACACAAAATCTAAATCTGTGCTCTGGATGTTGCTCTATGTGCCTAAGCAGGGCATTAGTATTTTTCATGTGCCTAATATCCAGGATGTGTTCGCTAACTCTATCCCTGAACATCCTACAGGTTTTCCCTATATAAAAAGCTGGACAACCTTCACATTTAGCCATATAAAGAACATTTTTAACATGACAATCAAAATGGCCATGTATACCAATAACCTCTCCCTCAATAATAATTTTATCACCTGTAACAAGAATATATTTACAAACACTACATCTGCCACACCTAAAATTCCCTTTACTCCTGTGTGAATTAACATTCTCCCAACTGGAGTTTGCAGCTGACTCAAGCAGTTGTTTAAAAGACTTCCCTTTCCTATATACGATTTTTGGGGGGTTGTTCAATTTTCTCCATACGTTACTATCCAGTTTTAATAACTTCCATTTATTATTTATTATTCCCACTATGTGATCCAGGTCATAATTGTATGTAGTGATAAAATACAATGTTTCCCCCACACTAGTATTGACATCAATTTCATTTTTTGTTATTTTTACTTCTCCAATAACTGTATTTACTTGCACCCCCCCCCCCATCGTGGTAATCATTGGTTAAAATTGCCTTATAAACACCACTAAACCTCTTACATTTCACTTCCTCCATAATGGAATCACACAGTTAAACAGGATATCCACGATTAATGAACATATCTTTAATGAACTCCATTTCTTTTAGAAAATCTTGACTTTCGCTTACCATTCTGGCTGCCCTAACCATTTGTCCTTTTACTATCACTTTTTTCTGATGGTTAGGGTGCCAGCTCTGGTAGCTCAAATAAGAATTGGAAAAGGTAGGCTTGCTGTATATACCAGAAACCAAACATTTTTCCACATGATTGACCTTCCATTTTACATCTAAATATGAAATTTCCTCACTACTATATTCATAGGTGAACCTAAAAAATTGTACTGTACAATTAATATAATCTATAAAGGCCTTCATGACTTCAATTGGCCCATCCCACACCACAAATATGTCATCCAAAAAACGGGTGTATTGTTGTATATACTTCATATATTCACTGGTGAAAACATACTCTTGCTCCCAGTAGGCCATAATGTAATTCGCCTAAATAGGAGCACACACAGCTCCCATTGCTACTCCAGTTTTTTGTTTGTAATACTGGCCCTCAAAATAAATATAGTTGTTCTTCAATACAACCTCCATTAAGGTAACAAAAGTATTTATACGGTCCTGTTCATATACAGCAGTTTTATATAGTTGTTGCTCTAGCCATTGCAACCCTATTTCATTTGGAATGACCGAAAATAAATTACACACATCAATCATTAATAACACTGTGTGGTCACTAATTTGATCTACCTTTAATTTATTCAAAAAATCCCAGGAGTCCTTAGTTATGTATCTAAACACTTTCAAACCTCCTTGCAGGTGATAATCCAAGAATTTACTGATAAAAAATGTTTTTCCACTCTTCCCATCAACAATTGGCCTAAATTGAATGTTGTCCAAACCTTTGCGCAATTTTGGTATACCAAAAATGCTACTGACCTTAGGAAATTTATTTGCCAGGAAATAATGCTCTGTTTCATCAATCTGTCCCTGCATTAATAAATCATCAATTAATATATCTGCTTTTTGGTATGCAATATGTACCTGGTTAATACTACTTTCCTCATAGGTGTTAGTAGTTAACATGGCTAACATGTAATCTGTATAATCATTTTTATCCATTATAACCATGCCATTCCCTTTGTCCGGCTTCATAAATCTGACAGTTTTGTCATTGACCATATCCCTTAATAGTATTTCCTCTTCTCTGTTCAGATTATTAATGTGATCAAAGGCCCTTCTATTACCAAAGGTTCTACTTGCCCTCGTGTTCTCTGATTTCCATCTCACAAACTTTTTCATATAAACTCACAGTTCCATTTGATGGCGGAATAAACTTACTTGGCTTTCTTAGGCCAGTATTTTCTTGCTGACAATAATTGTCAAAAAACATCTTGATAGTCATTTTTCTGGTAAGCATTTTTAAATCTAACAGGGTCTCAGCAACATTCCCTCTTTTCAAAGGTATTAAAGAAAAACCTTTTGATAACAATTCAGCATGCTCCTCCCCTATTGTTTTAATAGAATAGTTATATACTTTATAATCACCTTGGCCATTTAAAATAATGGATGGATTAACTAAATAAACAGTGTCTACTCCCCCCCGGGTTAAATCAGTAACATCTAACAGGTCATACATTTCAACATCACAAACTGGCTTAAAAGCCATTGACTCACTTTCACTTATATTAACTTCACTTTTACTAATGTCCATAAAGTCCGTACACCCTAAACCCAGTGGTATCGTCGGTCTTTCATCAACCCTTAATTCAGTACTTTCACTAACATGTTCAAAAATGTTGTTAAAAATACTTGCTTCTGTGTTATAACACTGGTGCTCCAAATAAACACTTACTTCCAGTAGCGGGTCGCTTAAACAGTCTACCGCCATTCGCCCTGTTGGGGTTCGTAAAAGTGCTGCACATAATTCCGTCTCTTCGGTCTCGCTCCCTGTCTGTAAAATTGGTGATTTTCTCAGCCTCTCCGACCTCCTGGGGCCTGCATCTAAAGAGAATCCACTCTGCTCACTTCCCTTATTATACACTTCCTGCTGCCTGTCCATTTCCTGTCCCACCTCCGGTTCGTCATTGGTTGCTGCCGTTGTATGTCTATGGTTACCCACCGACAACGGATACACCTTTTGGTTTTGATATTCATTAGTGTCTCTGTTAATTTTGCTAAGCTTTCTTTGATAAATATTGGCACAACTGTTGTCAATAGATGCCAATATATTATTATAGTTCGTTTGATAATGCTCAAAGTTTAAATCAGTTAATATACCCTCATTTTCCTCTTCCAACTCCTGTATAAACCGAGCAATAAGAGAATCATTGTGTTTGATCATAATTCTCATGAGCTCAGTCCCAGTCCGATCAAACAGCTTATGCACCTCATCTATCATTTCAGCATTATTGCTAATGCCATTGGGGTATCTCCACAGTCGCAACCCTCGTGGCACTAACCTCAAATCAATGTTCCTTTGCAGGTAACTGTTTTCGATCTGTAACTTCTTCATGTTAAACAGTTTCTTGTCAAAATCTTGTAGCCGACTAACCAAGGTTTGATTAGCTTTTTTGACAATATTTTTGCTGGAACTGACCTGCTGAAAATCAAAATTGTTGGTCTTCCATCGAAATTTGTTGGACAGTCTACACCAGTATGAGCATTAGCATTCTCAGTCCGCTGGCTAACATTAGCACTACCAGAATTCATTGGAGGAGTAGTCTCTACATCAGGGGTGGGTTGAGTTAATGGGACGCCTAAACTTCCCAAATTAAAACTTCCACTGTTTTCGTTACGAGAATGCCGTGACTCCATGAGTTGCTTTATCTGATTGGCATGCTCACATAACTGTTGATTAATGCGCTTCAACAGCCTCTTGGTTTCAGAATAACCACCCAGGTTCTCCATCTTTCTCTCACACCACAAGGAAGACGCCAATCCAAACTACTAACAAGTTGACAGAAAACACCTGGAAGGACCCTGTTGACCAGAGACGGTAGAGTCAAATATACAGACCAGATACACAAATTTGACCTAGGTTTCATCTTTATTATACAGACTTCTTCAGAATATGAACACATTTAACCACTCCATTGATGTTATATACACTCATACACTACAACAAATACATCCCACCCCTTCAATTACCCTATCAGACAAAGCTCAATCTAACAAGCATATCCTAAATCTAACTTCATTAACCCTTCGAAGTAAAAAACTATACTTTCAATCCATCTCCACAATATTGTGTTACATATCAAAATGTGTTAAATACACAAAATGTAAAATAAACATTTTCATATACAATCAACTAAACACTGTTTATGACACCCAATGTTCTTAAATTGCCCATTAGGTTCTGGCCTAATGTTACCACTTCCCACTCTGTGTCCTACGTTAGTGACCTCTGCCATACCCACTTGACACTTACTGAGTTTAATGGTTACTCCTGCCCTACTTAATCTGTCCAAGACCTTCCTCACATGTTGGTCTGCAAATGCCCGTAGCATAGTCTTCAATGTAGAGTCTAATCTGTCCACATGACCATTAGTCTGGGGATTGTAGGAAGTGTTCTTTAAATGTTTCACCCCTACAACACTTCCACAGACAAATCAGCAGGCCTGACAGGAAGTTGGCATCTTAGCCTGCCAGTATTTCCCATGGAAAACCTACTCCGCTGAATATTTCTAGCAAAGCATTTGCTACCTTTTCTACATCAGTAACACCTGAAAAAGGAATATTAGGGTCTTTAGCTAGAAGTGGCAGATGGTAGGCTCTAGGCTTTACCAACTGCCACACTACCTCACCTTCCAGCCATCCCTTAGGAGTCCACTTTCTATATAACAAACTTTCTTTCTCTGCCCCAACATCCACTTCCCAAGGAATATTAGGTACTATAACTAGAAGTGGCAGATGGTAGGCTGTAGGCTGTAGGCTGTACCAACTGCCACACTACTTTACCGTCCAGCCCTCCCTTAGGAGTCCCCTTTCTATAAGGCAAATTTTCTTTTTCCGTCCTAATATTCCCTTCCCAAGGAATATTAGGGTCTTTCGCTAGAAGTGGCAGACTGTAGGCTGTAGGCTGTACCAACTGCCGCACAACCTCACCTTCCAGACATTGTTTAGAATTCCACTCTCTATACAGCAAACCTTCCTTCCCTGCATCAATATCCCCGTCCCAAGTAATATCAATGATTATAGCTAGAAGTGACAGATGGTAGGCTCTAGGCTGTCCCAACTGCCATACTACCTCACCTTCCAGCCCTCCCTTAGGAGTCCACTCTTTATACAAAAAAATGAGTTCCTGTATACACACATCCCTGCTCTTTGAGGCTCAGGTGCTTCCTTAGCCACCTCCTTTAAGCTTTGTACTGTAGGATCCGTAAGTTGAGCCTGTGTCAACTGTACATTTATGACCCTCCCAAGCTCCCCTTCTCCAGAAAGCCTAGTATCTTCTGACAGCTGTACCTCACTGTCAATCTGCGTATCATCACTTTCCTCCGTTCTTGCAGTTAATGTGTCCAAGGGAACATCAGTACCTCCCAGCAGCTGTGGCTCGGTTTCAGGCTTATTGCTACAGGACAGGATAGCTCCTTCCCTGAAACAGCCACCACACTAGTCCCAGCTTTAGGTATGAGATCTGTCTGGTTCTCTCCCAGACTACCGGGCCTACATGGCTGTCTCCCAGCCTGACTATGTGTCACTGCATGCACACTAGGCACTGCATCATCATTACTCATTCCTTATCAGGACATCTGCAGGAATATTCTCAAAGACAAGCTCCCCTTCCATAGGAAGCTTAGTAACTTCCGACAGCTGTGCCTTGCTGTCACTCTGAATACCACCACTCACCTCCATCCTTGCAGTCACCGTGTCCAAGGGAACATCAGTACCCTCCAGCAGCTGTGGCTCACATTCAGATTTACTGCTGCCAAGTAACACCTTCTTTGAAATAGCCACCATGCCAGTCCCAGCTTCAGGTATGACATATTTCTTGATCACTCCTGGACTACGGGACCTACATGCATTTTTCCAAGCCTGACTGCGTGTCACTGCATGTACACAAGATACT
The DNA here is from genome assembly GCF_019279795.1 of Protopterus annectens. Classification (NCBI taxonomy): domain Eukaryota; kingdom Metazoa; phylum Chordata; order Ceratodontiformes; family Protopteridae; genus Protopterus; species Protopterus annectens. Next base: position 152,821,488 of record NC_056747.1, read on the forward strand.
GCATCATCAAAGTCATTCCCTATCAGGACATCTGCAGGAAATCCTCAAACAGACTAGCTTGCTTGCTTCCTCTTCCACCCTCCCAGTCGAGATGAACCTTAGCCAAAGGTATTTGTAATGGGATCTCTCCCAAGTTCCGACTGGATTGGACTTCCCAAGCAAGTACTGCTCTTCTCTAACCACTGCAGGCCTTACAATGGTTATATCAGACGCTGTGTCCCTCTTAGCAGTTACCCGTTTACCATCTACTAAGACTGGATGTAAATTTTGGTGATAAATTGGCACCCCAGTTGTTTCTAAACAACTTACCACTGGCAGTTTGTCATCACCACTTACTGGTTCTCTCACCTTCTGCTTCTCATCTTTTCTCGATGGACATTTGACTGCTGTGTGTCCCCTCGGGTTACACTTCAAACATCTAATCCCTAACCGTGCACTTGGATTAGTAGCTTCTCCTGTACTGGCGTACTCTGTTGGGAGTGGTTTAGACTACCCTCCCATGGGTTCCCTTATGTCCATATACAGCACTTTGCTATCCCTTTCCTATGCAGTGGTGCTCTGCTTGCCAAGCAGAGATCCCCTTTTCTTCCCAATTCCTCTGCAGAGTTGCACTCACGGTCTGCTAACCAGACTCTCATGTCATCATGCAAAGTATTGAAACCTTGTTCCCTCACCATAAGGTCTGGCAGTCCCTCAAAAGTGATGACTTGACACACTCACCCATTTGTGAAAGTAAATACTTATGTCAGCAATACAATCACATATACTTTCATCTGCATTGTCTATGTTCACGAAGTCTTTTCTGTCAACTTCAAGTGTTAGTTTAAAACAGTCTTAAAAGACCGTTCTTAACTGTAACATAATTCAAACAGTCTACATCAGACAATTTTACATGGTCTGAACAGCTGAATCATGGAGTAAGGGAGTCAGCGGCTGCACCACCAACACCAAAGTAGATGTTCTCCAAATGGCTGGTCTGAGCTGTGCCTGCAACCAAAGGTAAATTCATTGCTTCCTTGGTCAGGCTGGCATGCACCTGTCCTCTGGCTTCACTCTCCTTAGCCAACTAGATCTTTGTCAGCTTGCTAAAATCATCTACTGACATCCTTGCCTGCTATCCGTGACTATCTAACTAAAAAAATAAATAAAACTGTGGTGGATTGAAATTCTGAATGTTTAACTTGTGGCTGTCAAGAGTGCACCTCTTAATGACAACTACCCACAGTCTACTAGAAACCAATTAAAAATGCCATACCGCTGCCACCAATAAATGTGACATCTGACTACATCCCACCGGACTGCCAACAATTAAGTGACATCCCTTAGTCACTAGGGAACTTCAGTCCTTACTGCTGACTCCAATTTGAGACTGTCACTTAAACAGAAATAATATTTCGCAATTTTCCCCTAAGAGCACAAGAACACGCTCTATTTTCCTGGGACTGGACTATATACCTCTGTCCATCCCAAATGTATTTTCTAATTACACCGTTCAGACATTTTGTCTCAGTTTAAGACCTCTGATACATTCACACTCAAAGTAAATTTAAATCTTACACATCCAAACACTTCTGGGAAAGCCTGACGCAGATTTCCAGGTGTGTTCCTTCCCCAAAATAATACAGTAATGCCGCCACCAATCAGAGTGTCTTCATGCCCTTCTAAAAGGGGTGTCCAGTTATGAAAATTAAATATCAAAATAAATGATAGCTATGAGTATAAGTGACCAGGACTTCAAGGTGACCTGGGGAGTATCAGGCAGGTATAAACACACACATCTCTAAAGAAAAACACTGATTTCCAACCACACTGTAAAGTAAAGAAAAACATTTAATAATAAGTAAAATAATTGCAAGAATGTAAATCAATAGCTTTCAATAAACACCAGAACTCAATCACCAGAAATGTAAAATTAAATAGCAGGATAGGAATCTATTATTCTAAAGAAAACTCTTTCCTAATCTAGCTAAAGAATACTGTCCCTGATGTATTCTAACACATAACAGGAAGGCAAAAATCAGGCTTATAGTTTTTGGTGAGTCCTCTTTAATGGGTGTCCACTGATTGCACAACACTGTAACTGACTGCATTTCACAGAACTGCTCAGCACTTTGCAAACTGCAGTCTCAAGTGTCTTATTTTAAAAAAATAACAGTCAGCTGTTTGAAAAAGTTATTTTTCTGTCAGTCAGCTATTTAAATAATCACTTAGCAACCAGGAACATTCTAATGACATCACTCACTATTCTGCTGATTCTCCACAGTCTGTACTTTAGAATGCCCTTCTCAAACATGCACAGTTAGAAATGTATCAAAACACTAACAGATTATTTAAACATTCTGGTTATACAGGGAAACACTCAACATTTTAAAATGTATTTACATTTTCACAAGTAGACATGCTGGCATACCATATAAGTTCATCCAGAATGTACTTTCTCTTTTTGGAGAAGGTTCCCCTGCAGCCTAGTAAACAGGGGTGTGCAGTTATAACTTGTCTGATTGAAGACTGCTGGAACAGGGCTCAGTTTTGAGCTTTTTTCTGGTTAATTGGGTAACTTGTTTAAATCAGTTTGTTTTCTATTGTTTTGTGTGTATATATATATATATATATATATATATATATATATAGGTTCATAGGTTCGTACTAGGCTATCTGTCCTAGGGCATTTATAAGCCTAGCCAGAGTGTGTTTGGCTTTCGCCACCCATTTTAAATTCATTTTGCTATGCCCTTTTTCGAGATTAGTATACTGTACCCCTGTCTAACAGTGACACAGAAGTGATACCTGGGGTAAACCTACGATCTCCCATCCACTCATCAAGATTCCTCTTGAAGAGAGTCAATGAGGGACTCTGCCTAACCTGGACTGGGATTTTATTCCAGAGTGAAGGGAGCCTCTGAGTTATGAATCTGTCCCTCCAGCATGTCCTATTTATTTCAGTGCTGAGGTTCAAGCCTCTCGTCGATGGTATTTGGATTTTCTGAGATGCAGCATGTCCATTAATTCCGGGTTGGACATGGCTTTATACGTCAGGCAAAGATCGTCTCTGAGCAGGCGGTATGCCACTCCTTCCGTGTTGGCCTGTACCTCCGAGAAATATATACCTAACAAGAGAGGTCCCAGGACTGAGCCTTGTGGGACGCCCCTTGTAACTGGTTTGGAGTCTGACATGGCTCCAGCCATTCTAACCATGTGGGTTCTGTCCTTGAGCCAGTTTGCAACCCATCTAGTGACATAGGGGTTTATATTTAAGCTGGTGAGCTTATCTATAATGCCCGAGTGGGGTATTGTATCGAAGGCTTTTGCGAGGTCCAGGTAGGCTGTGTGAACCACCTTCCCCTCGTCAATGGCCTTGGTGACTGTTTCAAAGAAATCAACCAGGTTTAAGAGTCAGGATCTGCCCTTAACAAAGCTGAACTGGGTAGGATCCAGTGTCTGTAGGTCCCCAATATCTTTACTTATTAGGTCCATGATGATCCTTTCCATAGCTTTGCAGACCAAGCTAGTCAGGCTTAGTAGTAATAGTTTCCAGGATCTGTTGAGGCACCAACTTTGTGGAGCGGGACCACTGTTGCTGTACGCCACTCTTTGGGTACATATCCTGTAGCGTGGCTGAGATTGAACAGTAGTTTTATGTTTGGGTTTAGCTCTTCTTGGAGTTCATGTAGGACACCGCCTGGTCCCATTGATGCTGTGTTTTTTGCTTTGGAGAGGGCGGCTCTTACCTGAGCATCTGAGATGTCAGGGGGGGCAGCACTCTGCTGGGATAGATATTTGCCCTTTTGGTGGGGGGGGGGGGAGAAGTTTGCACTGAACCTGTCAGCTAGGATGTTGGCAATGTCTGTGGGTTTGATGTATTTTTTGTCATTTTGGACTAATTCTGAGCATCTCTGGAAATTCCCACCCAGGTTCCTAACATAGTGTCCTTTCCAATTTTTCTCTCAAAGCTGGCCTTAGATGATTTTATGCGTGCCCATAGTTTCTTGCTAATACTGATCAGAGATGCCTTCCCTTTTTGGGATTTTGCTCTATCATGTAGTAGCTTCCTCCTTCTATTGTATAGTTTGTTTATGGCTGGGGTCCACCAGACAGGACGTCTGCCTTTGGAGGATTGGGTCTTGGTTTTATTTGGGATTGCATGATCCATGCATTCCTGAAGGTGTTCGTAGAATGCATTTATAAAGAATTCTGCGGTCTGGGCCATATTTTCCACAGGCTTGGGGGCTTTGAAGGATTCCACCTCTGTTTTGAGGAGTGTGAAATTTGCTTTAGAGAAGTTTTTCACTGTGGTTTTCTGGGCAGGGGGTGGGGTCGGGATGTGAATATCAAGTGAGATTAGTTTAGGGTCTGATCTTACCAGTGAGGGATACACTTCTGGTCTGGAGCATAGAGTCCCCATGTTGGTGATGATCAGGTCAAGTATGTTTTCCCCTCTTGTGGGAGTGGTAACAAGTTGTTCCACAGCATTTGAGTTTATAAATTCTAGGAACCTTTTGGCTAGGGTGTTGGAGCTAGAGTAATACTCCCAGTCTATGTTTGGGTAGTTGAAGTCGCCCAATATAATGGTGTTTGGAGAGGCCTTCATATTTTCCAATGTTCTCAGGAAGGCCGAGTGGGGTTCCTGGGTTTGGGAGGGTGGTCTGTAGCAGGCTATAAACTGGAAGGCAGTTTTACCCACTGTTAGTTGCACATGGATAATCTCTGATGTGTGCTGTGCCACCAATCTGGAGGTGTGGGTATCTTTGACAAATATTGATACTCCCCCTACTTTTGTGGTTCGGTCCAAGTTTTGGGGCCGAAAGTCATGGTATGAGGTATAACCTGGTAGTGCTGGGGTGCTCTCAGGAGCCTTGAACCAGGTTTCTGTTACTGCACAGATATCGATGTTCTCCATGCTAAGGAGAGTTTCGAGTGCGTGCATCTTGTGCTTTAGACTTCTGGCGTTAAGTAGCATTACTCTTAGTTTCTTATCCCTTGTGATACCTATGGAGGTGGGTTTGTCTTTTGAGCCTTGCCTAAAAAAGGCACTATGGGGGAAGCAAGAGCCTTTGCCAATATCCGAAAGCCCAGGGGTGACAGGTGCAAGCCGTCCCTAGCGAAGCATCGTGGCTTGTCGAGCATGTCATCCCAGGCTGACGGGCATTGGATCCCTTTTGAATGACACCAATACTTAAGCCAATTGTTGAAATTGATTATCTTGTCTTCATATTGTGGCATCATTCTTGGTGAGGGTAAGATGCTACTCAAGGTCAGGGTCATACCGGCCTGGGCTGCATGCTCAGAGAGCTCCTCTATGTCTCTTTTCATGTAGTCCAGGGAGGTACGTCTCGGGTCATTCACACCAGCATGGACAATGACCGAGTCATATTTGTACTTGCCTTGGAGTGACCTGAGTGCTTGTGTTATGTGGCAGATCCTAGCGCCAGACAGGCAGCTCACCATGACCTTCTTGTTCAGCCTGGTGAGCGGGACGTCAGTGTGCCTGACGATAGTCACCTATTACAAGTGTATCAGGTGTGTTGTTTAGCCTTAAGGGCTGTGACTGTTCGGCACACTGGCTATTGTGAGCTATGTGTTGCACGTGTTTTGTTTTGAGGTAGCGGTTGCTTGGGTGTCTGCTTCGGAGGTCTCTGCTGCTTAGGCAGATTTTTATTTAGAGCCTCCGAGTATGTTTTTGTGTGTTTGTGTTTGGTTTGCTGTCGTGGTAGGTCTATGTGAGACTGGAATTGTAGTGAGTGTGGTTTCCTTCTCCTCCTGACTGGTTACGCCAGTACTGAGTTGAGAGAGCTTAACCTCCAGTTTGGCTATATGGTTGCATCTTATGTTGGAATTTGTTGTGAGGAGGAGAGGGTTGTCTGTGTACATGAGGCAGTTGTAACATTGCCTCAAGATTCCCAGATTCACCAGCTGGACCAGAGAGGAGATTGACAACTGACCTTTGGACATGCTAGAATAGTATTGGAAATTCCTTTATAATTGAAAAAAAGGGCCAATGGGGAACAAGGTACTCAATGGGAGTTTGTGAGGGTGTAGTGCTTTTAATTTTTTAGTGCTGACTTATATAATTGCTTTAGTGAGCAAGTGCCAGTTAACTTAAATGCAATGTGTTACAGGTAACTTAAATGCAAAAATGACAAACAGTAACTTTCTTTCAAGTGAAACAAGGAAATAAGTACAGTAAGCAATGCAGATATCACTAGGGATCCACAGAAGCGCTGAAAAGCCACGTTTTAGGTGGAATTTGCATTTCAGGGAAATAACAAGCAAACAAACAACAAGCATACAAACAAAGCCAGATTCAGCAGGCCTGGATCTAGTCTATGCTACAGCAAACAAGGTGTACCAATTTCAGTAAGAAACAGTTCAAATATGCAGGCACTATAAGCCTTTAACCAGAAATTCCCAGCTCAGAAGGGCAGAGTCCAGCCTCTCCTCCCACAAGATATATATATGTGTGTGTGTGTGTGTGTGTATATGTGTATATATATATATATATATATATATATATATATATATCAAATTGCACATTCATTTGCTTTTACTTTATTTGTGGTTCTTCCTACTTTATTACTGGGGGCATTGACCACAACTCTGATCTGTGATATATAACAATAATTATCCGTTTTCTGTGCTTTTAAACTGTTGTCTTGAGTGTATCTGCTTTATTTTCTAAAAATATAAATATATATATATATATATATATATATATATATATATATATATATACTTGTTTCCCGCCTTTCTAAGCTAGTATAGTCCAGTCTTCAGGTTAGTGCTGAATTCAGGGCTGTGTTACAAATCTCTGTGTTTGCCCATACCCTACTTGGATAGAAGGAAGTTTCTCTGTTTACCTGTGAGAGAGGGGAGCTTTGAGCAGCCTATCTGTCCCTGGAGGAGAGGTTTCAGCCCAGAAATTAGTAGTTTATTGGCCATTTTGAGCTCATTTCTATCTCTTTCATTTCCCTGCTATAAGTACCATATTTGCCTGGTTTTGGGCGCCGGGCAGCACCGGTTAGCTAGGGTAAAACTATTCCTGACTCCACAAAGTCTCCTCTTCAATTTATCCCTTGGACCTAGACAAACTTTCAACTTAAGCACTCAAGCCATTCATTTCTCAGCCCGGCACTTGCTCAAAACTTATAGCAAGCACTTATAAACCCTAGCACTAGATCCTCCTGTACTGTACAGAAGGACAAGGCTCTCTATTCGACCTTACTAGCCATCCAGTAAAACAGTTCCCTGTACCTATCCAGGCATGTCAAAAGGGGAGTTATAGGTGTACTCTCCAGTCCAACTGGTGAATCTGGGCATTTTGAGGCAATGTTACAATTGCCTTATGTACACAGACAACCCCCTCCTCCTACCACCAGACACAAATACATGCGAGAGATGCAGTTATACAGCCAAACTAGATGCTAAGCTCTCTCAACCCAAGACTGGATCAGACAGTCAAGAGGAGAAGGGAAATACTTGCATCACACCACCAGTCTTACATACACCTATTAAACCAGCACCGGCAAAAAACACACAGAAATACATGAAAACATACTCGGAGGCTCTAAATAAAAATCTGCACAACCAACAGAGACCTCCAAAGCAAACATTCAAGCAACCTCCACCCCCAACACAAACCATGAAAGACATACTTCACAAAACCAGTGTGCCATGCAGTCACAGCCCTTAAGGCAAAATAACATACCCAACATACTAGTAATAGGTGACTTTATAGTCAGGCACACTGACGTCCCACTCACTAGGCTGAATAAGGAAAAGGGTAGTGTTAGCTGCCTGTCGGGTGCCAGGATCCGCCACATAACACAAGCACTCAGGTCACTCAAGAACAAGTACAAATATGACTCTGTCATTGTCCATGTTGGTGTGAATGACCTGAGCCGTACCTCCCTAGACTACATGAAAAGAGACATGGAAGAGTTCTCTGATCATGTAGCCCAGGCCAGTATGACCGTGACCCTGAGCAGCATCTTGCCCTCACCAAGAATGATACCACGGTATAAAGAAAAAATTCTCAATTTCAACAATTGACTAAGTTTCTGGTGTCAGTCAAAGGGGATCCAGTTTCTGTCCGCCTGGGATGACATGCTCGACAAGCCACGCTGCTTCGCTAGAGATGGCTTGCACCTGTCACCCTTAAGCTTTTGAATACTTGCCAAGGCTCTTGCCACCCCTATAGTGCCTTTTTTAGGCAAGGCTCAAAAGACAAACCCACAGCTGTAAATAGCATAAGTAACAAAAAACTGAGGGTAATGCTACTCAATGCCAGAAGTCTAAACCTCCGAATGCATGCACTCGAGGCACTCCTCAGTATGGAGAAAATCAGTATATGTGCGGTAACGGAAACCTGGTATAAGGCTCCAAAGAGCACCCCAGCACTACCAGGCTACAACTCATACCATACATTTCGGCCACAGAATCCTTACCAAAATACAAAAGGTGGGGGCGTATCCATATTCATCAAGGATACCCACACCTCCAGGTTAGTGGCACAGCACGATGCTTCAGAAATCATCCATGTGTAACTAACGATGGGCAAAACTGCAATTCAAGTTGTAACTTGCTACAGATCACCCACCATGTCCCAGGACCCCCATTCCTCGTTTCTGGAAACACTGGGAAACATAAAGGTCCTACCAAACACCCTAATATTGGGTGATTTCAATTACCCACACATTAACTGGGAGAACTACTCAAGTACTAACTCCCTTGCCCAACTTTTCCATGAATTTATAAACTCAAACGCCCTGGCTCAACTGGTCAACATTCCCACCAGAGGTGACAACATATTGGACCTGGTCATCACCAACATGGGCGACCGGTGTTCCACACCAGAGGTTAACCCGTCGCTGGTTAGATCTGACCATAAACAAATCACTTTGGATATCCATATTCCGCCCCCACCCCCGGACAAGAAAGCCACCATGAAAAACTTTTCAAAAGCAAACTTCACGTTACTTAAGACCAAGGTGGAAAGTTTCAAAGCCCCCATGCTGAAGGATAACACTGTCCAAGCTGCAAAATCCTTTACTAATGCATTCTACGGGCAGCTACAAGAATGCATGGATCATGCCATCCCAAGCAAAACCAAGACTCACTCCTCCAAGAAAAGGAAACTGGTCTGGTGGACTCCTTAGCTATACAATAGAAGGAGGAAACTAGTACAGAAAAGAGTAAAATCCCAAGAAGGGAAGACATCCCCTGATCAGTATCAGCAAGAAACTACGATCCCTCATAAAATCATCCAAGGCGAGCTTTGAAAGAAAAATTGCCAAGGACTCCAAAGATAACCACAAGGCATTCTTTAGCTATGTCAAGAATCTAAGTGCCAATGCTCACATCTGCATGGAGTTAGTGCAGAATGGCACAAAATACACTGAACTGACTGATATCGTCAACATCCTGGCAGACAGGTTCAGCGCAGACTTCACCCCTGTCTCACCCCCAAAAGGGCCCATAACCATACCAGAAGAATGTAGAGTCCCTGAAATCACAGACACTCAGGTTAAAACAGCCCTCTCCAAAGCCAAAAACCCAGCATCAATGGGACCGGATGGTGTCCCAGGCTGTGTCCTATACGAGCTCAAAGACGAACTAACCCCTCACCTAAACACACTGTTCAAACTCAGCCTCTCCACAGGCTACACCATAGAGTGGCGGACAGCAACGGTTATTCTGCTCCACAAAGGTGGAGCCACAACAGACCCCGGTAACTATCGCCCTATAAGCCTGACTAGCTTGGTCTGCAAGGATATGGAGCGCATCAACATGGAACTCATTAACAGAGACATTGGGAACCTCCAAACACTGGACTCTACCCAGTTTGGCTTTAAGGGCAAATCATGCCTCCTAAACCTGGTGGACTTCTTTGAGACAGTTACCAAGGCTATAGACACAGGAAAGGTGGTACACACAGCCTACCTAGACCTCGCTAAGGCCTTCAACACCATTCCCCATTCTGGTATTGTAGACAAGCTCACCAGCCTGAACATAAACCCCTACGTCACAAGATGGGTTGCCAACTGGCTCACGGACAGAACCTACATGATGACAGTTTCTGGAGCTAGGTCCGTCTCTAAACCGGTTACAAATGGTGTTCCCCAGGGCTCAGTCCTAGGACCCCTCCTGTTCGGTATTTACTTCTCAGAGGTACAGGCAAGCACAGGAGGACTATGCCTGACCAAGTTCGCAGACTACTGCAAACTAGGGGCTATAATTGACTCTCCGGCTGACACAAACATCCTCCAAAAGGGTCTCAATGAGACAGATACCTGGTGTCAAAATCATGGTCTCAGACTAAATGCCAAAAATCATGGCCTCAGGCTAAATGCCAAAAAGTGCATAGTCATCCCCTTTGGAAAAAACAAAGTACCCACAAACTACCACATAGGTGGCAGTCCCCAAAATACGGAAGACATAATAAGGGATCTGGGGACCCAAGTAGATAGTAATCTCACCTTTGATAATCACATTGCCAAAGTGGTTAGAAAATCCTTCTACATGGCCCACCTAATCACAAAAGGGTTCGCATCCAGATCAAAAGAGGCCATTGTGCCCTTCTACTCATCACTAATCAGACCCATCTTAGAGTAGAACGCCGCATTTGGGATGTACCTTACAAGACACCTGAAACAGCTGGAAAGACCACAGAAGTACCTCACCAAGAGGATCAATGGCCTCAAACAGATGCCCTATGCAGCTCGACTGAAGAAACTCCAGTTGTACTCGGTTGCATACCACCTACTCAGAGGTGATCTCTGCCTGACATACAAGGCCATGTCCAACCCAGAATTGATGGACATGCTCCACCTAAAGAAAACCTTATCCCCTCGAGCCACACGCTCTAGGGATCAAAACCTCACCACAACAATAAATAGGACGTGCTGGAAGGATAGATTCCTGTCCCAGAGACTTCCCATGCTTTGGAACAAGATCCCAATCTACATTAGGCAGTGCTCCTCACTAACACTCTTCAAAATAAACCTTGACGATGGATGGGAAACAGAAAGTGTACCTCTGGGATCACTTCATTGGCTCTGCTGGACAGAGGCACAGGGAACTAATCTAAGGGGACGGCGAAAGCCAACACATTCTGGCTAGGCTTATAAATGCCTTCGGGCAAATAGCCTAGTACCCACTTATGAACCTACACAAATCTCCTGCAAGACATGCTAACACAGATGACAGTGTTTTCAGTTTCTTCACACCAGACATTTTTTGTCTATTGTTAATGGTAAAAATAAGATATTTGCATATAATCTGTTGCATGTATTGTGTGTGTGTGTTTGTCATATATATATATAATATATATATATATATATATATATATATATATATATATATATATATATATACACACACACACACACACACACACACACACACACACACACACACGTGTACACACACACACCACACACGCATTTTATATATTTATAATACACACAAACACACTTGAGCTTTAATAGTGCCTTAACTTAGGTATTCGCCTACTGTAAGTAGGCATCTCTCCGGTTCTTCTGCCTTGAACTGAAGAGAATGTGGAACAACATGGATATACAAGGGAATCTTCTGTCAACTACTTCAGAAAAAAGCAAGTATTATAGGTATCAGAAATTCTAACCAGGAAAATAGAACTGAAACATGACTGAACAAGAATATGATTTGCATTTAAAGCACTTTCTCCTTGAAGATGTACTGTTATGGTAAGTGCCTTACACAACTTTACTGTTTTTTAGATAGAAATTCCTATGCAGTGTGCTTCCTGTTGCCTTTTCCTCCACTTTTAGGGTTATTACCAAGATGTTGACTGTGGATTCAATGGCCCTTTAGCAGTATAACCTTCTGTTTTTTTGTGCTCAAGCGCTCTTTGTGTAGACTGATGCCAGAAAAGCTAGAGATTTTGTGAGCTCTTATTAAAGAGACTGCATGACATCTTGTCATTTATTTTTTTTGTACCTTCTTGTGTTACCTTGGTAATCTGACTGACTTCCAGTAACCCTCACCTGCAGTCCCTGACATTCATGTTAGCCTGAACTTTACCTAGGCTGCAGCCATTTGGAGATACCAACCCATTACTTTTATTGGGGTGATCCTGCTTGCAGTCCAGAACTGCACCTTTCTTCCTTGTGAGAAATTACAGGTGCTTTGAAATCTGACCTCTTGTCTTGTGTCTTAGAAGCAGGTTCAGGCCTATCATTTGTTGTACTTTCTGGACTGTACTCTGATGACAGTAATACCGACTCTGTTGCATATGTACATCCTACGTTGGACAGTTTTCTGCCAGTAGCTCCTTCCCTATACAATGTTCTTATGTCGTATTCTTTCTGCCGTTTCTTGGATTGGTGGGTCTCTGTACACAACCTACAGGTGGTATTTTCTTTTTGACTCCCCAGTATAGTAAGTGACTTTATATGCCTTGCTAAATTGTTCAAGGAGCATACTTTATAAGGGTTCTGATCTATGGATTCTTCTGGAAAAAAGTATTCTAACTTTAGTCTGCTTGAGCTGTAATTGTGCTCTTATCCCTGTGAGCTCTAAAGGCACTCCTAAAGCCTAGACCTCTCCTTGTGAGATCAGACTGTTGAGAAGTAGTGTGATATATGAACAAGCAGGGAAGGAAATCACTTATTTACTATACAAAGATGGCATCTACTAGAGTTGGACCAACTACTGGAGCATTTTCTTGATGTTGATTCATTTCCCAGTGGAATTGGATTTCTTGCTGGATTTCATTTGCTGTGGTTTTTACTAGAATTTCCATGAACAGTACAGTAGTCAGGCTAACTTCAGAAAAGAGTTACGTTTCATGGTCACATGTTAAGCAGTCGGCAACCTGGCGGAATGCATTACTGACAGAGTTCCACTCTCTCCAGAAGAGCCAGAGGAGGCAATAGATGCCATCTTTCTGGAGTAGGCTAAATGTTCATTTATACATTGTGCTCATTTCTTCTTATCTTGTGTTTAGGTGAAATTCTTTAGCTTTACTCCAAGTCTTTTGGGTTTCTAATTTTGTGACAGAAGTGGACCCCATTCCTAAGTCAGCGTACGATAAGAGTGGATGAAATTAGTATTGTTTCAGTCTTTGATGTTATCCAGTAATGCTTTTCTTAGCACCCAAAATGTGCAAAGAATTGCTTCCTTCTGCAATTCCTATGGAGTTGCATAAATTGATAACACATCCAAGTATGACTATAAATTCTCTTTCAATTGACTCCATGCTCCTACTACTCATAGAATTGTTTGGATATCTTTCTTCCACATTACTGTAATTTCTACCTGGAAATCCTGATATTTTTTCTCTCTCTCTCTCTCTACATAAAACACTGTAATCACTAGGTGTAGCGATTTTCAATTATCAATGCTACTTGTGTCCTTTTTTATAGACTTTACGGTTTTCTGTCATCTGTTTTTTGATCTACTGGTAATGAGCGATCCCATGTGATGTACACTTTATCATTCTCTGTAATCCTTTGTGGTTCACTTTTCCAGTGCTTCCCAGCTACTTTATATTGTAGTGTTTGCACTACATTTTGTACATAAGGCTGAGGTTACCTCGTCACTACTTGGTGATCCACTTGAACAAGTTTCCATGTCCTTTGAATGTTAGCCTTTACTGGGATGATGCTGGTCGTCCTTTTGACGCTGTGACAATACAGTACCTTGATATGAAACTGAGTTCTCTTGTTCAGCTAGTGGATTTCTCTATGGAGATTAAGGAGCTGCTTGAGGCTAGCATGAATCATTCCTGTTTGGTTACCTTCTAGGAAAAGTCGAAGTTGAAAAGATTTTCGTTTAGTGTGAGAGATTTCTTCCTTCCCCTCCCTGTTTCAGGCACAATTGTGTTACAAGCCTTGGTTACTCCAAGTCAATGTAACATGTTTAGGCCAATTTGTCATGTCATAACCTTTCAGAAGTTAGGATTCTAGTCCACTAATGACCAGTAAAACAGTTTTTAAAACATGGTCGGGGGAGCTCTTAATCTCCATCTTCCTTTGAAAAATTCTTCTGTATCTTGGCATCTGAACTTCATGATTTGCATTCTCTTGCATCTGCATGGTGTTTTCTTCTGTCTTCAACTGTCTGGTTCATTTATCTCCAGGTTTGTGTTCTGGAAGCCCAGATGGATCTGCAAGCTCCAGCACTTTAATACAAATATGTATGTAATCTTCCATAAATACTGGGTTTCTCTAGGTTAATCTTTGCTCTGTTATAAAGTGGTCTATTTCTAGTAAGTAAGGAGATTGCATGCTGTAGACATTAGAACATCTTTGCACTAATTGCTTTTCGGGCTGCTTGGATCCCTTTCCTTATCCCATCATGCATGTCTCCATTTAGTTCTGCATTTCATATTTTCTTCCTGGCGTGTTTGGATACAAAAAGTTCATCAGGGTCTATATTTGTTTGCGTTTTTTTTCCCACAAAAGTGCTCTTATGATGATTGGCTACAGTTCCAGTAGTTAAGAAAAGGTTATATAAAAAAGTAACTACTTTCTTTTCCTTTCTTACAATTGTAAGCATTCCTTCTACCTTTTTTTCTCTTTTCTCTTTAGCTTCAGGCCCTTGGACTTTATCACTATACCTCACGCCCCTTGTTCTTTCACTTGTGCTGTACTATTGAATGACAAGTTCAATGGCTGAATTTCATGTTGGACAAAGAGAACTTAGCAAGCCATGTGCTGTTTTTGCACTAGTTTTAATCAAGCAATGCAAGGAGAAGTTGCAAAGCTTAATCATGAAACAACCGTTGTCCAGTAGGACACCCAAGTGTGACCCTTGAATGGACTCAGAACATTAGCCCTTCAACTTTGCCGGATGGCTTAGCATAAGATAGGCTGACCAGGAAGGTGAGGGTCTATATTAGATATTCGAACACTTAAAAGTTTGAATCACTAAAGAACAAACTTTAGCGACCAAATGCTTAAATGTTCGAATATACATAAAAATTAAAAATAAATAAATAAAAAAAGAAAAACTAAAGGATGTAAGCAAGGGGGGCAAGCCCCCCTGCACCCCACACAAGCCCCGCTTCTTAAATATACCAACTCCAAGATTGCACTACAGTGTAGGAAATGGGAAAATTTCTGTTTCCGCACTGTAGCACACTGAAGTGCGATCTTGGAGTTGGTATATTTAAGTAGTGGGGGGTGCAGGGGGGCTTGCCCCCCTGCTTGCTTTCTTTTTTTTTTTTTTTTTAAATATTCTTTTTATAGACATTCGAACTTTTTAAGTGTTCGATCACTAAAGTTCGTTTTTTAGTGATTCGAACTTTTAAGCTTTTGAATGTCTAGTAGTATAGACCCAGATGTGACCCATACTGCAAAAGCCCCCACCCCATCCAAGCAAACCTTCTCTCTGACAATAAAAAACAACGCCCAGGATATAAAGTCTCTGGCAAGCTCTCTGACACCACAAGAATACACAGACATCATCATGCTGGTAGATTCATTGCTATCACTTTTGAACCCTGCTTCTTTTCCATCAAAGCCAACTATATCCCAGACCATCCTTTTGGCTACAGTCCGATGCTAATGCCCTCCAGTCTTGATATACAGCATCAGTTTTTCTCCAACTCTGTAACCAAGCATCATTGCCATTTACAAAATGGATGTCCTTCCTAAGGTTTGTACTCCGCATTAATCTATTCACAGTCCCTCTCAGGGAATTTCAGTGGATTTTTGGCTGGCAGTTCACAGGATTAAGGCTGTGAGTTAGCGAGCTGCTTCATTTGGTATAGGATTTTATTCTCTCAGCCTTCATGTGTCTGCTTTGTGACCTTGAGCAAGTCATTTAACCATACACTGCTTTGGGGCAACTGAGAATTTGGACTATGCTCCTGAATGGTCTCTTTCATTGCACACCTAGTAACTGTGTATGAATTTAAGCATTACCAGCTTCTTCAGCTGCAACCCTCCCGATGTCATATACAGCTCATATCCAGGCCAGATATGCCCAAATCAACACCATTTGACCAATACTGTTAGGTGCTTACTTTTCCTGCATTTGCAATGGCTGATGCAGTGTTGGTGCATTCTGTATATGCTTCCTTTTACTACATTCCAGAGTTCCTGCCAGTGCTGATACTGGACATACAGACCTGCAACAATGATATGTTGACATAATGAATAACAAAAGGACCATATCTCAAGCCCGTCCAAAAAACTGCAACAACCTTCTAAATCCTAAAATGCCTCTGAAGGCCATTTTTCACATACAGCTGCCACCCCCTCAAAAGACCCAGAAAGTCTGTTTGTAAGTCCAAGCATTCAAACCACCCTTTTTGAGCACCTAGTAATGGAGCTGGATGGAGAAGGTGAGACTCCTTTGCAGGAGTCACAGTTGGATGATCCTAATTTTGAGAAATATTTCCTCATTCTGCAAAAGAAAAGTGTTTGGGCCATTTCTATCAACCTCCCCCCCCCCCCCCCCCGGAAGAAATTACAACAGACGCCTTCTTTCTTTATTCTTCTTCGGCTGTCCCTCCTTTGATGGAAATCTTAAAAGTTACTTACCAAGGTAAGTAAAATGGGACATCCCTCACTTGGAAATCCCAATCTGCAGAATAAAGCTGATAGTCTTGCCCACTCATTGATGCAGTGTTTGGTTAGAGACCTCCCCCAGCCAGACTCTGTCATCACTGATTTAGCCCTAAGGAAGGCCAGAGAGCCCAGTTATCCATCTGTTAGGTGGAGAATCCAGCCCCATGACTACATTTGGGAAGCATATGTTTGCATCTACTGCACTTTTGCCCAGGGAGCTGAACTGCTTAACTCCTTGTCAGTTTCAGACAGAAGTATCCAATGAAATGTTCCATGTAATGGAGGAGTTATTGGCCCTCTTTAGAAAAGGCCACACCTCAGCTTCACCAGTATAATGAACCATACAGTCTGTGGAAAGAAAACAACACTGCTGAGGGTTCAGCCAAGACTGCTGGCCATGGCGTAGTAATGCAGTGGCATTCTTGGCTCAGGATTATGGACTTTTTGGAGGATACCAATTGGCATTCTTCTTCACTGGTCCTGTCCTGTCTGATAATAAGATATAGATGAACATGAAAGACATGGAAGAACAGGACAAAACACTAATGGTTTCAGTGTAAACTTTCAGCCTCCACAGTGTTCATCTATTAAGTAGAAGAACATAAAGTGAGAGTTCAGCATAGCCCTTAGCAGGGTCGCCATAGAAATGCAAGAAGAGTTCCAAGGTCAGGCAGTTGTCACCAACAAAGAGTTAGAGAGGTTTGCTTTCTGCCTTGGATGGACTAGAATGCTCCTGAAGCCTTCCCTGATCGCTTCAATTTGGAGTCTTTCAACAGGGAAGTACCTCTCTACCTGTCACAGAGACTGAAGATTAGCAAAGACAGGTTTGTTCAAGATGTACTATCCAGAGGCTAAACAATTCTAGTTCTGAACACCCATTACCCAACAGAGTCCTTGCCAAATATCCACCTATCTGAAGTGTGAGGCAGTGCAAGAGGTACTCGGCCTTGAATAAAAATGTCATCTAAGAAGTTGCCCCAGACCAGAGAGGTCAAGGATACCCCATCATATTCTTTCTAGTACTTAATAAAATAAAAAAAACTCAGACCTTTACTGGAGCTTGGGTGTTTTAACCATTAAGTTCTAATATGAAAACTCCAGATGGTCTCTGTGCAAAGCATATTACCTTGCTTGTCAAAGGGAGACATGACATGCTCTTTGGACTCCAAGGATTACCTCCATTTCAGAATGTCCAAGGAGTCAAGGAGGTTTCTTTAATTTTGGGGTCAATCATTTACAGTTCAGGAGCCCCTACCCTTTAGTCTCACCTTGGCCTCCAGAGTGTTCCCTATTTGCATTGCAGATGTTTTTCGTGTTTCACTGTTGCAGCCATTACATTTGGGTTATCTGCCTGCAGGTAGCCCTCAGCCGGTCTGAATATCAAAGTCTTGGGTCCTGCATCGGATGTTCTCTCTTCTTCAGTGATGTCAGGTAGTTAGGGGTATAAAGCATGCAGCTGACACCATTGCATCAGTCTTTCTTGCTGCACGGTGCCCGAAGCAGAAGCAGTTCGCAAGTGCCAGTCGGCCGACTCCTGAAATTTTCATTTTTGAGTTTCAGAACCGAAGTCTTCAAAAAAGCCAAGTACCCCGTTGGGGATCATTTTTCTTGCTCTAAACCAATGTCGGTAAAAGTTAACAATTGTATTACCTGTAGGAAAATGATTGTCTGTGGGATCTGGGTATTCAAGTTCCTATGCAGAGGAGGAAAAATGTCCATAAATAAAATACCCTAGGGAAGCCAAGAACAAATGGATGACCAGGTAGGCTGCCTTAATAAAGGTACAGTGGGATGTCGGTGAAGAAGCTGGGCTACCGGTAAAGCCTTGAGAAAGGCTGTGCATACCAGAGCGCTTGTGGTTGAAGGCTGAGTAAAGCCTTTAGAAAGGCTTCATATACAGGTCGTAGTTCCGGCTAGTCAGGTCGCCTGGTGATAGGAACAGCTAGTGTGGCAGCTAGAAATCAAAGATGAAAAACACCGAAAAAACAGGCAAAACAACGTAAATGTGGCTCGGCTAAGGAGCTCTGCTCGCCGTGGTGGCAAAAAAATCAACGTAGTCGAAGTTAAGATTCTAGAAGGTCGTACTTTATTGAAGTAAAAAGTACCAGAATTACAATCACCATCGAAGCGTAGTTCCTTAATGGAAAGAGTGATCCTGAGGATTTCCTTTTATAAGAATACCTGGGGGTGTGTCAGTGGGAGCCAATCAAGTGTGGGTGACAAAAAACCTTTATTGTGATGGGGCACGACAACTTGACATCACACCTTACAATCTGACAGGTTAGATACCCTGAGCCAGCTCATACATGGTTAGTAGAATCACTCTAAACCTACAATAGTGAAGTTAGGAAATTAGCTAAAATTAGCTAAAAAAATTTAGTTAACTAAAAATAGTCTTGCTGGGAAAAAAAATCATCCCTTGCTGGTAAAATACATTGTTAGGCTACACTTTTCTAAATCTTCGTCAGGATGTTGGACGACCTAAAAGAGCATAATAAGCAAAGCCGAGCGTACTAGAGAAATAACAACAGCATGTATGTAAAATAACATGTATGTAAAATAAGAAACAGGCTAGAAAACCAAAAAATAAGATACAGAAACTAAAAAGAGAAACAAAATAGTGAAAAATTCTTAAATAATGGATATCAATAGAAACTAATATATTAAGATATAGAACTGAATGAGGGCTGCTAATTAAAAAAACAATCTTAAAAAGGCACTGATATGTAACCTGAAAAGCTAGAAAGACACAAAAAAAGTAATACTGACCCATTGTAGAAAACATGAAAGACAAAAAAATATATATAGATGAACCATTGACCAAAAACAAATGAGTCCGAATTTGCCAGGGGAAGTATCAGACCATGGGCTGGAAGGAGATTGGTGAGATCAAAACTGGCTGTCACACGAAAGGTAACATTTTGTCGGTAAATCTGTGAGAGGTCCAGGCACAGAGGTTGTGGTATACGGTGTTGTATCTTTCTGAGATACAAGACTGGGGTCAAAGATTCCACATTGTTAAGGCCTGGTCTTTTCCTTGCCTGCGAACATATTTGCCACTCGAGTTCCCTCTTCTCAAGCAGCGAGTTGTGGTCCCCACCTAGTGGGGATTTAGGGATGTGTTCAAGAACATGAAATTTGAACGTATTGTGTCCTAGGTTCCTGAGAGCATGCACTGCCAGCTGGTTTGTCACTTTCAAGTATTTTAAGTCTTGCAGGTGTTTTGCTATCCTCGTTTTAAGGGAGCTGACCGTCTTGCTCACATAGAAACCGTTGCATTTGGTGCACGCTGCCCTGTAAACCACTCCTGTGACATTGCAGTCGCCTCTGACATTAGGTGTGTAGTGTCTCCTGCCATTGGGGCAGTAAAAGCCTGCGGCACCGCTCATGTGTCTACAGTAGTGGCAGGGTGGCTCACTGCAGGCAACGGTACCAGGGTTGTCAAGTTTAACTTGGCAGGGGTGTTCCAGAAAGTCCCTAATGCTTCTCCCTTTTCTAGCTGCAAAGGAGGGTTTCTCTGGAAAAATGTGGCCAAAAGACCTGTTATTTGTGATGATGGGCCAATTGTCCATTAGGATCTGGATGATGTATTTGTAGTCCATAGAGAAGTCCAGGATGCAGTTGAACTGGAATCTAGTTTTTGGGGTGGTCTGGATCCTGGTGTCAGTTAGAGCCCTAGGGACGCCAAGTTGGTGCTGGCTGATGATGGGGTCGAGGATCCTGTTGATTAGCCCTTCTGAGTAGCCTTGGTCTAAAATGTCCATTTGTAGCTTTCGAATGTTGGTCAAGAAATCAGTCAGGTCCTGGGAGACTCGTGCTATATGGATCCCTTGCGATTTAATCACGCTCAGCTTCTCTTTGAAGGGGTGCATACTGGTGGCGTGCAGAAAAAAGTTTACCCTTGTGGGTTTTTGATAAAGGTTGTGTGTCAGTATGGTGGAGCCTTGTTTCTTCCTCAGGTAAAGATCCAGAAATTCGATTATCTCTGTACTTTGTTTGCTGGTAAAATGCAGGAATGCGGTGGTGGTGTTGATATAAATGAGGAATTCCTCCAGTTCAACCTGGTTACCCTTCCAAACTAGGAAAATGTCGTTGATAAACCTGTAGTAGTACGCTATGTTGTTAAAAAAGGTGGAACCTTATATGTGGAACACCCCTGCCAAGTTAAACTTGACAACCCTGGTACCTTTGCCTGCAGTGAGCCGCCCTGCCACTACTGTAGACACATGAGCGGTGCCGCAGGCTTTTACTGCCCCAATGGCAGGAGACACTACACACCTAATGTCAGAGGCGACTGCAATGTCACAGGAGTGGTTTACAGGGCAGCGTGCACCAAATGCAATGCTTTCTATGTGGGCAAGATGGTCAACTCCCTTAAAACGAGGATAGCAAAACACCTGCATGACTTAAAATACTTGAAAATGACGAACCAGCTGGCAGTGCATGCTCTCAGGAACCTAGGATACAATACGTTCAAATTTCATGTTCTTGAACACATCCCTAAATCCCCACTAGGTGGGGACCACAACTCGCTGCTTGAGAAGAGGGAACTCGAGTGGCAAATACGTTTTCAGGCAAGGAAAAGACCAGACCTTAACTATGCGGAATCTTTGACCCCAGTCTTGTATCTCAGAAAGATACAACAGAGTATACCACAACCTCTGCACCTGGACTTCTAACAGATTTACCAACGAAATGTTACCTTTCGTGCGACAGCCAGTTTTGATCTCACCAGTCTCCCTCCAGACCATGGTCTGATACTTCCGCTGGCAAATTTGGACTCATTTGTTTTTGGTCAATGGTTCATCTGTATATATTTTTTTCTTTTTCATGTTTTCTACAATGGTTCAGTATTACTTTTTTTTTCGTGTCTTTCTAGCTTTTCAGGTTACATATCAGTGCCTTTTTAAGATTGTTTTTTTAATTAGCAGCCCTCATTCAGTTCCATATCTTAATACATTAGTTTCTATTGATATCCATTATTTAAGAATTTTTCACTATTTTGTTTCTATTTTTAGTTTCTGTATCTTAATTTTTGGATATCTAGCCTGGTTCTTATTTTTTGGTTTTCTAGCCTGTTTCTTATTTTACATACATGTTATTTTACATACATGTCGTTGCTATTTCTCTAGTACGCTCGGCTTTGCTTATTATGCTCTTTTAGGTCGTCCACCATCCTGACGAAGATTTCGAAAAGTGTAGCCTAACAATGTATTTTACCAGCAAGGGTTGACTTTTTTTTTTTTTCCAGCAGTACTATTTTTAGTTAACTACATTTTTTTAGCTAATTTTAGTTAATCTCCGAACTTCACTATTGTAGGTTTAGAGTGATTCTACTAACCACGTATGAGCTGGCTCAGGGTATCTAACCTATCAGATTGTAAGGTGTGATGTCAAGTTGTCGTGCCCAATCACAATAAAGGTTTTTTCACCCACACTTGATTGGCTCCCACTGACACACCCCCAGGTACTCTTATTAAAGGAAATCCTCAGGATCACTCTTTCCATTAAGGAACTACGCTTCGATGGTGATTGTACTTCTGGTACTTTTTACTTTCATAAAGTATGACCTTCTAGAATCTGAACTTCAACTACGTTGATTTTTTTGCCGCCATGGCAAGCAGAGCTCCTTAGTCGAGCCACATTTACGTTGTTTTGCCTGTTTTTTCTGTGTGTTTCATCTTTGATTTCTAGCTGCCACACTAGCTGTTCCTATCACCAGGCGACCTGACCGGCCGGAACTACGACCTGTATACGAAGCCTTTCTAAAGGCTTTACTCAGCCTTCAACCACAAGCGATCAGGTACGCACAGCCTTTCTCAAGGCTTTACCGGTAGCCCAGCTTCTTCACCGACATCCCACATTACCTTTACTAAGGCAGCCTACCTGGTCATCCATTTGTTCTTGGCTTCCCTAGGGTATTTTATTCATGGACAATTGTATTACCTGTGGAAAGCAAATACCTCATAAAGATTTTCATTTGTACTGCATTCCTTGCCTAGGCCCAGATCACGATGTCCCTCGCTGTTGGTTTTGTGCCTTATTCAATCCTTTAACTATTCCTTGTCGGTCCATTTTTGCCGCAAACTATTTTGCTACTCTGTTTAATTATCCAGAAATGGCTTTGGTAAGCTCTCCTACTACCGACATTCTGAAAAAACATAAAGATAAAGACAGAGACAGACCGCATAGGTCCATAGCTGCCGACGACGCTTCCATTAAGCTAGTCGCCAGTTTACTGGTACTCAGTGAGGTGCTTTCACAGCCCCTGATACCCGCTACTTCAGATTCACAGGCCTCTACCGAGACCCATACGAAGTCCGGTATTCCACGAGATGTTTCTTCGACTATGGAACCTGCGGATGTCTCTACCTTGGATGGGTCCAGAGCCGCTGTGCAGGCACTGGCTTCTGAGGGTGTATTCAGGCCTATGGACTTACCTTTCAAACCGACACCATCTTCTTCAAGGCCTAGAAAACCGATGTCCAATCCGCATGGTCAGGCCCATATGTCTAAAAAACAAATGATAAGAATGGCTGAAGACCTTATTACTTTAGTTAGGGAAAGCCAGCCTTTTCCCTCTAAGAGACCTGGAATTGATTTTCCTTCTGATCAGGATTCTGAAATTTCTGTTTCTTCTGATTACCAGGCTTTGCCCTTAGCTACCTGTGAGGATTCTGTTCTATGCAAACTGTTAAAGATTTCCTGCAAGTACAGCCTCCCAGATTCAGTAGACATTGGCCTTCTAAGAATTGGGCCTTTCTTGTCTCTTCCAGACCTTCTCAGTCCAAACCCAGGAACAGCAGACCACCTAGGCTACAGTCTCCAGGTACTCACAGGCCTAAGCAGTGGGGGGCTTCCACTTCCAAAGCTGGAAGTAGTAAGACACCCCCCCCCATGGAAAACTGTCACAATGACTTAACCTTAATCCTTCCCAGCCCTGCTGAACTGCATGCCCCCTAAGGGGGCAAATCACACTGCATGCAAAAAACTGGGAACTCATTACCCAGGACAAATGGGTTTTAAATATAGTTTCCCAAGGATACAGATTCCACTTCCACACATTACCAACCCCAAACGGATGGCCAGACCTTCCCCCAAATCAGTGGGCAGAGACTCAACAGCGGTTCTCTCTCTTCTAAGTATCAGGGCTTTTCAACTTGTCCCATCAGAAGAAAGGGGACAAGGTTTTTACGCAAGACTATCCCTGGTACCCAGAAAAGACAGCTCCTGGCGTCCTATCCTGGACCTCTCTATTCTAAACACCTTTTTGGTAATCCCAAAATTCAAAATGCTAACACTTCATCAGCTGCTTCTTATGCTAGGCAAAGATGCCTGGTTGGCAGCCTTAGACTTAAAGGAAGCTTACCTGCACATTCCAATAAGGGAGTCTTGCTAAAAATACCTACGCTTCAGAGCAGGCTACATGCACTATCAGTTCTCTGCACTTCCCTTTGGCTTATTTACTGCACCCAGGGTATTCACAAAGTGCCTAGCTCCAGTCATTGCATTTTGCAGGCAAAGAAATATTCAGATATATCCATACCTGGACTATTGTCTAATTCAGGCAGAAAGCCAGGACATGCTACTAAATCATCTGGCATTTGTAAAGAAACTTCTAACCTCACTGGGGTACACAATAAAAGAAAAGAAATCTCATCTATTACCCTGCCAACAAATTGTATTCCTGGGAGCAAGCTTGAATACAACTTCCCAGATGGCTTACCTCATGCCAGAGAAACAAGTTTATTTGACAGCCTACTTCAAACTACTGACCACAAAGACCCAGCTATCTGCAAGGAAAATCCTGCAAGCCCTGGGGTTCATGGCCTCTTGCTTTCTACTAATTCCATATGCAAGACTGCATATGAGGAAACTACAATGGTATCTAAAAAGCCTGTGGTGTCAACATTCACAGGACCTGGAATCAATGATTCCTATCATTCCTTGTATAAAGACAGAGTTCCTTTGGTGGGCAGAGGCCTGCTACCACAACAAGGGGCTGCCATTCATTCTACCCCCTGCCACCCAAACCTTAACAACAGACGCATCAGACTATGCATGGGGGCTCACTTGGCAGGGCAGTGCATTCAAGGCAAATTAAACCAGAGTCAGATGCACCTGCATATCAGTCAAAAAGAAATTTTAGCTGTACAGAATTCACTGACAGCCTTCAAAGACCACATTCTTCCAGGACAATTATTGCTAAAGACAGACACCACCACTGTTATGTGGTACATAAACAAGCAGGGGGGAACCCACTCGTATCCTCTCTGCAGACTAGCCATAGCCTTGTGGAACACACCCCTGAAGTACCAAGTGCACCTACAAGCTCATTTCCTGCCAGGCAAGCTAAATTCACTGGCAAATGACCTAAGCAGGAATCTCATGGACTCACGTGAGTGGAAACTGGAACCAAAGATATTCAGCATTTTGAGAAACAAATGGGGGAACCCAGAGATAGACCTGTTTGCCTCCCCTCAGAGCTACCAATTGGACAAATTCTGCACAAGGAGTCCCCACAGCCAAGCTTGGAAAGTGGACGCCCTGTCCTTCACCTGGGAAAGCTTCTCAGTTTATGCTTTTCCCCCTCTGCCTCTCCTCCAGGACGTTCTGCTAAAGATCAAACAAGACAAACCAAGGACAATTCTGATTGCACCAGACCGGCCACGCCAACACTGTTACCCCCTCTTGCGCATTGTTACTGCTGGATCCATGGCACCTGCCTCAGACCCCTTCCCTGCTGTCCCAGCAAGAGGGACAAATTCTGCACCCCCAACTTCAAACCCTGAACCTTGCAGCTTGGCTAATTCCCTGAGCTCTCTAATAGCATCACTCAATAAACAGGTGCTAAATGCCATTCTGGTGGCTAGGAGGCCTAGTACTAGAAAATCCTATGCTGAAAAGTGGAAAATATACTGTTCCTGGAGCCAGACTCAAGGGACGGGTGCAACAGTGCCCAGCTTACCACATATTCTTCAGTACTTAACAGAGGTGCTCCACAAGGGCCTTTCCCTTCACATCAATTAAAATTCATGCCTCAGCCATTTCAGCACATTATAATACTGAGCCACCCCTCTTCTCTCACCCCCTGCTGAAACAATTCCTCAGAGAAGCCAAATATTTAAGACCACCCAGGAGAGCCCCTACTCCAGCTTGGGACCTTAACTTTGTATTGGAAAAGCTCACTCTACCTCCTTTTGAGCCAGCTGCAACTGCAGAGTTGAAATTCCTTTCTTGGTAAACTGTTTTCTTTCTAGCCATCATTTCAGTAAGAAGAGTGTCTGAACTTCAGGCCCTCATGGCAGTGGTGCCCTTCATCATCTTCCATGCTGACAGGGTGTCCCTCAAGACCAATTCTTCCTTTATGCCCAAGGTGATATTCAGTGTGGCCCTTAATCAGTCCATTCACTTGCCTACCTTTTTTCCAAATCCACAGAACAAAGGAGAACAAGTACTGCACTCCTTGGACGTGCACAGACAACTAAGATCGCAAAAGCGCTTACTCTTGTTTAATAAAGTGGTGTGAAACTGCAAATGAACCGTTTCCTACCTTGACTACTACAGCTCAGTTACAACTTTTGGTTTTATAAAGGGCACTACTGTGAAGCTGCAAGTGATTTATTTCCTGACGTGGATTATTCCATTCTTATCTTCAGCTGTGGTCTAACCATTGGTCTTTTCATTTTTTTTTTTTTTTTTTTTTTTAAGATTTTATTTGGACAGAACTAAGTCTCTCAGAAAAACTGAACAGCTGCTAGTTGCCTTTGCTGCAGGGGCAGAGGGGAAGGCCATTTCAAAGCAAACCATTTCTAAGTGGATAGGCCATTACATTCTTTTCTGATATAAGCAACATGGAAAACCTACCCTTCAGGGGATAAGATCACATTCCACCAGGGCTGCATCTACATCTACAGCTTTTCTCAGAGCTGTCCCTACCAGGGACATCCTAGAAGCTGCTACCTGGAGCTCTGTACATACCTTCACCAAGCATTACCACTTGCCTATGTTTTCTAAATCCAGTGCTGGTTTTGCCACTGCAGTCTTGCAGGGCTTAATAGCTGCTTCTAATGCTCTCTAACTTCCTCCTCCCTGCCTTAGCTTTGGGAATCTACCCAAATGTAATGACTGCAACAGTGAAACATGAAGAACATGGTACAGTTGTGTGCACTTACCATAAATGTTCGAGTGTATTCACTGTTGCTGTCCTGGTTACCCTCCCTCCAGCCCCCTGACTCCTCTTGGCTATACCTTTCTTCTTGTTTAGTGTATTTCAGCTTTCTGGTGTATTTGCTTTTTGTTAGAGGTGTAACCTTTATATATATATATATATATATATATATATATATATATATAATTGCTTCCCATCATGGGGGCACCTGACATCTGGGGCAAGAAAAACTGATGTAATGGCGTTGGCTACATGCTTTATACCCCTGACTACCTGACGTCATGGAAGAAGAGACAGCATCCAACGCAGGACCCAAGACTTTGATATTCAGGCCGGCAGCCTGCAGGCAGATAACCCAAATGTAATGACTGCAACAGTGAATACACTCGAACATCTACAGTTACGGTAAGTGTACGCAACTGTACTTTCTCCCATCAGAGACTCAGAGGTCAAGATTTTCTCCTCCCCAGGTAATTAACCCCTGGCTGCTACATCTTGAGAAGAGATGTATCACTACCAGTGGTCTCAAACCTGATTGTTCAGATCCCTTGGGTTTGTAGGGAATTTTACCAAATCACAACTGCAACTTACCAAGCTTATCATATTTGTAAGGTGCACAATGGACACCAGGGTCTACAGAACCTTCTTGTAACCTGACAAAATAAAAACATTGCACATAACAGCGCGGGCCATAAATTGCACAGCACAGTTCTGCTTCTGGGAGCTAGGATAAATGTCATTCAAAATTTTCATGGTGTCCCATCCCAGACTGCACATCATGTGGTTGCAATGGCTGCACTGGAACTAGTATGATCTTTTAGTTTCCCCAGAGTATTACTGTAATTAATTCCTGCACAGGCAGTTTCAAGTAATGGCTAAATTACTTGAATCTTCCTTTCTGGATTCTGTGTCAGCTTGTGCACTCCATCTGCACATATATAACAGGTGGTCTGTACTAGGTTGGGGGGCATATTTCCAGGGAGAAAACATGCAAGGATCATGGTTCCAACAGTAACCAGCAAAATCACTTTACTGTATTAGAATTTAGTACAAAGTGCCTGAATCTGAAAACCTTGTATGACTAGATCCCACAAGGCCACCATGGCCATACCAGCAGACAGCATGACAGTTGTTTGGAAAATCGGTACAGAAGTGAGCATGCAGCTTTACCCCCTGTGCAGGGAAACCATAAAAAAGTGGGAATGGGGTATAGCCAACCTTTCTGACAACAGTTGACACCCTGGGACAGTCAAATACACTGGTAGACAGGCTCCACCTATGCGTATGTTCATGGCAGACAAAATCTTTTGCCTTGGAGACCAGCCAGTGATAAATCTGCTTGCGTCTCCATTAAATGTGAAGTTTTACAATTTCTTCTTCTTCACCCAAATGTAAGACAGTGAGTGAAGGATGCTGTTGTGGACATGGGCCACAAAGTCTGCCATACACTTTCCCACTGACTGTTTTAATAACAAAAGTAATTCAGCACTTAAAACTGCACCACTCCAGGATGATTATAATGTAGCTGTTCTGGCTATATTAAACTTAAATTCTCATTGGTGAATCTACATCTCCTGGATCGTACCTTATGATTCATGACATTAAAACATAGATTTCTTACCCATCTGGGAAATCTCATCTGCATTTCAGTGCACTGATATTTTGTGTCACTTCAGTTGTCAGTAGAGCCAAAAATCCAATTATCTCAAGAAAACCATTGAGATACTGGCTTCTTCACAAAAAAACCTTCACTTGAAAAATTTACAAGGGCAAATTAAATGCATTTCTTCATGTGGGCAAATGAACAGAATTTGGACTCAAGGCCAGCTACCTTAGAAGTGATGCTCAGTTACTTGGCAGAACTGTCATCAACATTCTTACTTCACTCATCCATAAGAGTGTATTTTGTGACATTGTAAAATTTCCATAAGGAAAACTTCCTAGCACCGCTGAAGATCAACACCTTTCTTAACTCATTACATCCGAGTGACCCCTCCAGGTGCATCTGCAGTTAACCCCTAGTGACACCTCTAGGCATCAGGTATTGCTTGTTCATATTTGCTTCAGTAATTCCAAAACCATCCTAGGTACAAGGTTTTAGAAGATTTTATGTTAAAGCTTGCACAATACCAAACTCTACTGCATTAATATTTGACCTCTGTCTAGTGCAGGTAAATAGATATTAACTATTGTTTTATTAATTTATATAGATACAATGTTCACATTTTTCTAAATATCTCAACAACCAAGTAACACCAGAGCTCCTTAGCCTTATATGAAAGCTCTCAACTAGATGAATAAAATGCTGCTATAACAGTATGTGTGTAACTTGAGTGGTTGCTGAGATATATGTTGTTTACAAAATATTACACATGTAAAATTCATTTCAGGACCTAGAACCTAAAGAATACTACCAGTATAAAAATAGTTTGTGCTGAAGACTTTGCCATTTATACTTCTTTCTTAATTCGTATGGTTCCAGAGATAAGAATGTGTTTGAAGTGTGAGGTCATAGTTCTCAACTGTCCAGATTTTTTATTCATATTTTTGGTCTGTTTCTCATAAAAGTGTAGTATTCTGGCAAATCATTGAGGAATGAAGTCCGAATATAATGGAAGACATTTGATTTTTAGACTTGATATTCTTCAGAAAATTCATGCTAATGTAAACCTGTTATTCTGTCAGCTACTAAGTTTGTAAGAACAACTTTTAAAAAGTGTCCCTATTTTTAGGCCTTTGTACCCCCATTATTTGTGGCTTTGTCCAGATTTCTTGCTATATGGAGGACATAATCTGATTCTGTCAAAAGGCTTAGGCTCGGCCATTGGAAGTTACAGTGCAAACTTCCTGAGTTCCATTGGAATGAATGAGTTAAGGGACAGTTTAGACACCCCCAATTAGAAATAATTTCCCCCCCTTGAGTTCTCTATTTCATTATGGAGAAGATTACCAAACCTCCTTTCAAGCTAGCAGTGAAGGCAAAGCTGAATGGGAAATACTTTTCTTACTGACCATCACTTATGCAAAAGAGAATTTCAGAATTACAAGCTGTTGATTAAACCTCCCCGCTTAACCTTCCACCAAAACTGAATGGTTCTAGGGACCAGCACCTTTTTTTCTCTGCCCATGATGACCATAGAGACTAATGTAAACAAGTCCATTAATGTAAAAGTTTCCATCTGCCTCAAATTTTGGATATTCAGATTCGACAGACGGCAGCCTTAGAATCTTCATGCTTCAGCACTGCACCTCCTCCCCCACAATGCTCTTCCTGCCTCAAGTTCTTCATATCTCATTTGCTGCTTCCAGTGACAGACATGATCAACAAGGCACTGCAGAGGTAAGTCTGTAATTTTTTCAGCCTTATTCTTTTTTTTTGTTAGTTTAGATAGTTAGCAGTTGCCTTTCTTTGGTCAGTTTCTCCTAGTTCTGTGTAAAATTTGCTCTGCCATCTTCTCTTCAGATGTATATTAAAAAAAGAAAAAGCTCTTTCCTCCTTCGGTTTTCTTCTTTGGCATACTTCTTTCTCACTTTAGTGTGTTACTCTCCTTTATCTTAACATTGTAGACTTGTTTTAGTTTGTTGATTGGAGTGCTGGTTAGTACTTTATGGTTGAACTATTCTTCTGGATAAGACTTCAGGATTTGGGAAATGTGTGGGTGTGGGCAGAGACTGCCCTCCCCTTCCCCAAGAGTACACATGACAAGTGTAGCTACTGTCTTGGCCCCAAGCATTTAAACATCGACTGTCACGTTTGTGAGGCCTTTGTGTTACGGGCCCAAGCTGATCACTGAGCCAAATTAGTGATGAAAGGGTTATAACTGGCTGATTCAGTGACTGCTGTTCCTTCTTCAGCTGCCTTATCTACTCTAAAATTAACAGAGAAAAAGAGAAAGGGAGAGAGAGAAGAAAAAAAAGGAGAGAGAAAAGTTGAAAGCAATAGAAAGACAGGAAAAGACACTCCTTTTCACAATTGGAAAGCCCTAAGGCCCTTGATGACTCAAGCTTCTTTGAAATGTGAGAGCCTTTTTCTCCTCAGCTCTGGTCTTCATCCATAACAACACCAACAGACTGATCTGACCTCATTCATTCCTACAGAAATTCCAAGCCCATATTTAGCAGTGGCTCTAGTTTTGGTTTGATTATTCTTCCCATTTATGGCCATCTCACTGGAGACTGCTTTTTCTCTGTAGCTGTCCCCCACATGATCCAATCTTTTCACTTTTGGATCCAGGAGGTCCCTTTGCAGTTACCCAGGCTCAGCAAACATGTGTCCCCCTGGCTTTGTCTAGGTCTGTTAGCTTTACCAAGAGCATCAGAGAAAACAGACTTAGATCAACAAAGTAAAAATATGAAGCAAAGTTTGTTATAAAGATATGGCAAATAGTACAGTTGTTAAAAAGTTTACTTCATCTAATGCAGGTACAGTTCCCTGCTATTAATGTAAGTGTTGTACTGATATTTTGAAAGAAACTTGTTTTATACTTCCTTTGACCAGTAAAGAGTATACCTTTGGGTGCTTCACTACATGTGATACAACTAATATAATATACATGGTCAACTGTACTATATGAAAAAAGCAGAAAGAGAAAAATCACACTGGATGCAAAAAAGCTGAAGTTAGCACTTTTGTTTACTGTAATACATAAACTTCCTCAGACAAATTAACAAGGGAAATTGATTTCTCCCAGGACTTAAAGTTATCATGGCCCTGAAGCCTCTCTGTTTTGTGACCCAGCTGGCAAAGGCCTCGCAGGTATATACCCAATATTCTTATTCCTCTGAGGAGGAAAAATATGTAGACTCTGATCATTTTCTGGATTACTTTTCATAAATGCATTCTCTAGCACGGCTCACCAAGGATGAAGAGGATTCCCTTTCTCCAGATTTTCACATTGAAGAGGCCTTAAGAGAAACTATTCAAAATGTGATGAGGCACTCTGAGTGGCAATCAAAGCAGATATCTGATATAAAAAATTAAATACTACAGGCTTCTGGAAAAGGGCTTACCAGCTCCTTCCCTAGTCCCTCCAGTACTAGAGGCACACCAGGACATCTTCCAGTCAACGTCTTCAGCTTCTGATACTCAACCACAAACCGCTAAAATATCAGGTTCTATAAGGTTCCTGATGATGTCCTCCTGTTCTTATGTTGGCAGTATTCTTAATGTGAGGGATTCACTGCCAAAGGCGGTCCCAGTGTTTGACCAGTATACAAAAGACTTAATCCACTGCAAAGTACGTGGGATGTCGCACATAGGCCACAAAAGTGATGTCCACATGTACCATCCTCAGAACTTCTCTGTCACCAGTCTGTACGCTGTCTACGATTATCAATCTGCTAGCCTCAGTATTTTGTTGGATACAATAGTTTCAGATAAATGCCCCATTGGGGTTTTCTTTTTTATTTTTGCTACTGCTTTTTTGGTGAGGTTACAGGTCATCCAAAAAAAGGGCAAGTGCCAGTGTGGAAGATGAGTTCCACATAAAGGCAATCACGGCCAGTGCCTCATTTGCTTAGGGACCAAGCACAACCATAGGTCTTGCCCTATTTGTCGAGCTTTCATCCCTGAGACCTTGTATAGCCACTGTTTCTCTCTCAATATTTACTTTTAGAATCAGAGACTGAAAAGATTAGCACGTGACGTTGTGGAGGGTACATCGGGATCCTCTCATGCGCCTGCTGTGAAGAAAGGAAGAAAGCTAAGAAGGTTAGGCCTGAAGCTTCAGCTGTGCCTCCACTTTCAGACGTCTCTCTCGAGGCCGATGAAAGCCTGGAGACCTGTCTGGATTTCTGCTCGGATTCTAAGGTGAGTACCTACTTCTGAGGCCACAAGGGATCCTGCCATTGGCATGTCCTCTGAGGCTTTGCAGACGTCAGCTTCAGATGAATGGGGGAACCAAGGCTCATCATTTCTGAAGGCCCTTGAGGTATTCTGCAAATTTTAGTAGGGGAAGACATTCCAACAAACATCACTGAATGTAGGCCTGTGTCCAGTTCTTCCACCTTTTGCAGGGGGAGGATGTTCCTATTAAAAAGAAACAGAAAACCAAACATGTTTCTGCTCCTCAGGACCCACCTACTGATTGGCAGACTTTCTCACAAGGCTTGTTCATTGCCTTTTTTGGCCCTTAAACCTTCCACAGGGGTTTCCCTTCCTAGTCCTCTTACATCTTCTCCACACAAAATGATCAGAGTGCAGGATTCTTCAGAAGAAGGGGAATCATCAGAAAAATGAATTCTTACCATACTCTGCTCAGATTACCTCGCCTTTGGAGTATGCTTCCCATGAGGAAGAGTCAGCATGGGTAGAGTCCCCTGGTGAGGATATCACCTTTGGGGACAGCATTGCTAGGATGAGGGAATATTTTAAGTGGGGCTGCTGTCAGGTTTCTGAGGTGCAGAAAATGTACTTATGACTTGCCTTTTATGGATTCTCCCTCTCCTTCTGCTGTGCCACCAGTCTTACCAGCTTTTCTTGATGCCTTTTCTTCTGCATCAAGGACTCCGGACACCCAACTCCCTGCCTTTAAAAGGCTAGATAGGCTCTATAAAGTAAATGTAGTTAAGTAATTAATGTAGAACAATAAATTAATACAGTATGATGTTTATGGTTTTAGATTTTGTACTATTCTTAGAGGTTTTCGATAATGTCTTAGAACAATGTAAGATCATTGTATTTTTGTGATAGTATTCTATAGAGAGCATTAATCAATTGCTAGGTAACTAATTGTTAACTATTTTATTGGTTAATTATGGGCTGTGTTAATGTGTTTTTGAGAGTATAAAATGTTATGGTTTCATGCAGTTGTTATACACTGATGAAGGGTTTTTATAACCTGAAAGCTCTGAGTTATTAAATATTTTTGTTGTTCTACGTGTCTGTAATTTTGGAGTTTGTGTTTTGTTTTTACATGTCAGATATCCTCTCAGTTGCCTTCTACTGAGACCCCATTGGAGGCCAGTGTGGCTCCTGCGGCTTTGCAGGCTGCACATACCTCAAAAGAACCATGCCTAATTATTTCAGAGGGACAACATGGAGTTCCTCAAATCCTAGAAGTTCCTAGTACTCTGAAGTAGAACAAAGGTCCAAATCTCCAACACTTGTTCAGGCGGACGTCACACCTAAAAAGAAAACCGACAGAAAAAAAAAGGCATGTGACCTCCCCTACAACTTCTAAGAAAAATAATTGATTGATTTCTCCCTGGACTTATTTAGTTATCATGGCCTTGAAGCCTCTCTGTTTTGTGACCCAGCTGGCTAAGGCCTCACAAGTATATACCCAAGATTCTTATTCCTCTGAGGAGGAAAAATATGTAGACTCTGATCATTTTCTGGATTACTTTTCATAAATGCATTCTCTAGCACAGCTCACCAAGGATGAAGAGGATTCCCTTTCTCCAGATTTTCACATTGAAGAGGCCTTAGTAGAAACTATTCAAAATGTGATGAGGCACTACTCAATCAAAGCAGATATCTGATATAAAAAAGAAATACTACAGGCTTCTGGAAAAGGGCTTACCAGCTTCTTCCCCAGTCCCTCCAGTACTAGAGGCACACCAGGACATCTTCCAGTCAACGTCTTCAGCTTCTGATACTCGACCACAAACAGCTAAAATATCAGGTTCTATAAGGTTCCTGATGATGCCCTCCTGTTGTTATGTTGGCAGTATTCTTAATGTGAGGGATTCACTGCCAAAGGTGGTCCCAGTGTTTGACCAGTATACAAAAGACTTAATCCACTGCAAAGTACGTGGGATGTCGCACATAGGAGAGCATAGGCCATAAAAGTGATGTTCACATGTGCCATCCTCAGAACTTCTCTGCCACCAGTCTGTACGCTGTCTACGGTTATCAGTCTGCTAGCCTGAGTATTTTGTTGGATACAATAATTTCAGATAAATGCCCCGTTGGGATTTTCTTTTTTATTTTTGCTACTGCTTTTTTGGTGAGGTTACAGGTCATCCAAAAAAAGGGCAAGTGCCAGTGTGGAAGATGAGTTCCACGTAAAGACAATCACGGCCAGTGCCTCTTTTGCTTAAGGACCAAGCACAACCTTAGGTCTTGCCCTATTTGTCAAGCTTTCATCCCTGAGACCTTGCACAGCCACTGTTCCTCTCTCAATATTTACTTTTAGAATCAGAGACTGAAAAGGTTAGCACGTGACATTGTGGAGGGTACATCGGGATCCTCTCATGAGCCTGCTGTGAAGAAAGGAAGAAAGCTAAGAAGGTTAGGCCTGAAGCTTCAGCTGTGCCTCCTCTTTCAGACATCTCTCGCGAGGCCGATGAAAGCCTGGAGACCTGTCTGGATTTCGGCTCCGATTCTAAGGTGAGTACCTACTTCTGAGGCCACAAGGGATCCTGCCATTGGCATGTCCTCGGAGGCTTTGCAGACGTCAGCTTCAGATGAATGGGGGGACCAAGGCTCATCATTTCTGAAGGCCCTTGAGGTGTTCTGCAAATTTTAGTAAGGGAAGACATTCCAACAAGTGTCACTGAATGTAGGCCTGTGTCCAGTTCTTCCACCTTTTGCAGGGGGAGGATGTTCCTATTAAAAAGAAACAGAAAACCAAACATGTTTTTGCTCCTCAGGACCCACCTACTGATTGGCAGACTTTCTCACAAGGCTTGTTCAATGCCTTTTTTGGCCCTTAAACCTTCCGCAGGGGTTTCCCTTCCTAGTCCTCTTACATCTTATCCACACAAAATGATCAGAGTGCAGAATTCTTCAGAAGAAGGGGAATCATCAGAAAATGAATTCTTACCATACTCTGCTCAGATTACCTCGCCTTTGGAGTATGCTTCCCATGAGGAAGAGTCAGCATAGTAGAGTCCCCTGGTGAGGATATCACCTTTGGGGACAGTATTGCTAGGATGAGGGAATATTTTAAGTGGGGCTGCTGTCAGGTTTCTGAGGTGCAGAAAATGTACTATGACTTGCCTTTTATGGATTCTCCCTCTCCTTCTGCTGTGCCACCACTCTTACCAGCTTTTCTTGATGCCTTTTCTTCTGCTTCAAGGACTCCGGACACTCAACCCCCCTGCCTTTAAAAGGCCAGATAGGCTCTATAAAGTTCCAGAAGACTGTAAATTTCTTACAAATGTCCATCAGCAGAACCTGTTACTGTTTCCGTGGCTGCTGATAAACCTAGACTATTGCCATCCACTTCTCTTCTCCTTTCAAATAAGGAGAGTAAGACCTTGGAAAGATTAGGTAAAAAGGTTTATACCTTTGCCACACTAGTCTTCTGTGCTG
Organism: Protopterus annectens; assembly: GCF_019279795.1. Classification (NCBI taxonomy): domain Eukaryota; kingdom Metazoa; phylum Chordata; order Ceratodontiformes; family Protopteridae; genus Protopterus; species Protopterus annectens. The sequence goes on from NC_056747.1 coordinate 152,857,471, forward strand.
TCAGTTATTAAACTCATGTGATCAAGTATGCTTTGGCTGTCCTTACATAGGCTGCTCAACTTCTCCCTGACCTTCGTGACTCTGAAGTTAAGTCACAGCTTTCATCACTTCTGGGGGGTTCCTCACAGGTGGCACACCACTCCATTAAATGCAGCTGTGATGCAGCTGAAGCAACTGCTATAGTGGCTGCTTCTGGCTTTGTTTTAAGGAGATACTCCTGGTTGAGGCTTAGCTTCTTCTAGAAGTCTTTAAGGCTAAATTGATGGATGCTGCCTTAAATTATAAAGCTTCGTTTGGAGCTGCAACAGCAGACTTGTTCAAGTCCTTGCAGGAGAAAGAAAAAGTTGCAAGACCAAAAACACATCTTTGTGTTTCCGGTTCTTTAATTTCAAAGGAATTCCCAGCTAACACTCCTTTTTTTAGAAAACAATCTCACACACCTCCTTCCAGAATTAAGACTGATGTTAGGAATCCTGCTTCCAAGCCGGCCCAGCCTGAGAGTAGCTGCAATTTTCCACAGGTGCTTCAGGTACTGACATCCCAGGGAACTATTCAAGAAGTGCCACTGAAATGAAGAGGTTTATATTCCAGGATGTTTCTGGTTCCCAGAAAAGATGTGCCTTGAAAGACCCATCGTGGATCTTTCACACCTCAACACCTTCCTGAAGGTCCCAACATTCAGGATGCTTTTTCCTGCCTAACTTGTTTCCCCTCATCCTTCCACAAGTTTTTATGGTCTCCCTGAACGTTAAGGATGCTTAACTTTACATTTTTATTCACCCTCTTTTCAGGAAATGTTTGTGTTTTTCTCTTGCATCATCACATTTTCAGTTCTCTGCTTGCCCTTTGGTCTCTCTACGGCACCAAGGGTATTTGCAAAATGCTTGGCTCCTGTGAGTACTTATTGCAGACTCCAGGGTGTGCAGATCTTTCCATATCTGGATGATCTCCTACTCCAGGCACTCCTCCTTCCAGAGACCTTGGAACAGAAACTGTTTCACTATTTCCCTTCTTCAAAATCTGGGTTTCACAATAAACTTCCAAAAAGCTTCCTGCACCCCTTCACAGGATCATGCCTTCCTGGCGTGCAGAATACAGACAGATCAAATATTGGCCTCCAAGCTTCCTCAGAAAATTACATTTCTAACCAAGCTGTTCCAAGACCTTCTCCCTCTGGAGTTTCTCTTAGCCATGGAGTTTCTCTGCCTTCTGGGGTTCATAGCATCCACCATTTCCATGTTACCTCTAGCCAAACTTCACATGAGGAGGTTTCAGTGGTACCTCGTCACTTTGGAGCCAACATGCACACCCACTGGACTTTGTGGTCCCTCTTCTTCCTTGTCCGAAGAGAGAACTATGTTGGTGGCTTCAGCAGATTTCCCTGAACCCAGGACTTCTCAGCATCCTTCTGTTCCTATTCAGAAATTGTTCACAGAGGCCTCAGACACATGGGTCGGGGGGAATGTTCAAGGACTTTGGTCCCCTTCTCAAAGGAAGGAGCATATAAACATAAAAGAGGTGAGAGTCCAGTTGGTTCTACAGACCTTTCACTCTCTCTCTTATTTGGGCCCTCTAAAGCTATTTGCAGACAACACCACAGTTCTTTGGTATGTGAAGAAACAGGGGGCATGGGGACAAAATTATATGTTCTGTGCATGCTAGCACTCATGGCATGGGAACTGGCAACTGGGTACCAGGTTTCCCTTCAGGCAGTGTACATCTCATCCAATTAGAATGTAGTAGCAGGCACTCTGAGCAGGTCCATGACTCAATCACATGAATGGGATGCTTCACAGAGATGTTTCTGGAAATTCTCCACCAGTGGGATATTCCTCAAGTATGTCTCTTTGCCTCGCCTTTGGATAGAAAATTTCCAAAATTTTGTGCCAGAGCTCCAGATCTTCTGGTGTGGAAGGTGGATACTCTTTCTTTCTCATGGGAGGGGATGTTTCTCTGTGTACCCCCCCCCCCTTATTTATTAACTTCTGCAGAAAATTCAGCAGGACAAACCAAAAATCTTGATTGTGACTCCCTTTTGGCCAAAACGACATTGGTTCCCTCATCTACATTTAGCCGAGGGCAATCATCACAAGTTAATTTGCAAGGTGGATCTTCTCACACAAGACGAGGGATCTTTCGTACACCCACACCTGTCAACTCTACATCTGATGCTGTGGGTGATAGGCTTCTGATTCCTTTCAGACACCTAATTTCAGAGGACTTGCTTAGGGTTCTGCAGGAGGCCAGAAAACCCAGTACTAGGAAATCCTACGTATCTAAATGTATCCAAATGGAAGAGGTTTTCCATCTGGTGTCTTTCTCATAAACTGGACCCACTTTCTGTGGATGTTCCTCTGGTTTTATCTTGTGTGAACTGCTGAAGGCTGGTTTGGCTTATTCCTCTGTGAAATCTCATCTATAAGCCATTTCTGCTTGTCTGCCTTTGTCTCCTCCCTTGGCCTCTAGATTGGAGGTTGAGCTCTTCCTTAAAGGTGTCCTTCTATCAGACCTCCCAGGAAGTCTGTTCCTCTTCCTTGAGATTTCATTTTTGTCTTGGAAAAACTGAAGGACCAGGTAGCTGCAGCAAAAGCTTAAATACAACACTGTGCTTAGAAGACTGTGTTATAATTAGCCGTCACTTCAGCCAGGTGGGTGTCTGAACCTCAAGCCTTGATGGCTTTCCCCCTTCCTGGTTTTCCATAAGGATAAAGTTTCCTTGTGTACTAACCCTTCTTTTATACCCAAGGTTGTGAAGGAGTTGTCACTTAATCTATCCATTTGCCCACTTTTTCCTCTCTCCACAATATCTAGTGAGGGAATTCTTCACACCTTGGATGTGCATAGACAACTCAGATTTTACTTGGATAAAACTAAAGCAGTCAGGAAATCTGAACAGCTTTTTGTTTCCTTTCATCCCAGGGCTCTGGGAATGCCTATTTCCAAGCAGACTATTTCCACTTGGATTTCTAAAGCTCTATATCCTTTTGTTGTGTGCTACATGGTAAGAGCCTTTCTACTCATGTTAAGGCTCATTCTACAAGAGATGTAGCTTCCTCAGGTGCCTTTTTCAAAGGTTTGGGCACTAACACCACCTTGGAAGCAGCTACCTGGTCTTCTGTTCATACTTTCACCAAACATTATAAACTGGATGGCATCCTCAAATCTGAAGCAGGCCTTTCTAGGGCCTTTTTTTTTTTTTTTTTATAGAAAGCATCTCTGCTGATCCTTCCTCCTCCCTTTCTTCCTCATGAGCTTTGGTAGTGTTCTTCATGTTAAGAATACTGCAACATAAAAATAGAAGGACATAGAATAGTTGTGTAAAATCTTACCATAGCCATAGATGTCCTTCTCTTTTATGTTGCAGTATTCTTTCACTCCCACCTTCCCCCCCTGTGTTTTGTCTTTTTTCCCTGGATGTATGTTTACCTGCTTTGTTCTTTAGGCTAATGTTTTTACTGAGGCATTCATTTCTGAGGATGGTAAGTGTGGATGCCACTTTTATGGCCTACAGTGGCTGCTTACCTCTCACATAACCGAATGTCAGGACCTCCTTTAGCAGTGAATCCTTCATGTTAAGAATACTGCAACGTAGAATAGGACGACATCTATGGTTATGGTAAGATTTAGACAACTGTTCTAGCTTAGCTACCTGTGTAAGAATCCTGTGGCTGACCTTGCTGCAGTCTTTCTCAGATAAGCCATCTAAGCTGCTCGCCAGTGCCAACACCCTTCCCACTGACAAGGATAGTAGGGCCATGGATAGTTGGGGAAAGAAGATCCACATCTCTTCCACCCTAGCTTTCAGCGGTATTAACTACTAGACTCAAATGACCAAGTATTTGCTATGTGTACTACAGTCTTTGCACAAGGTTATGTCAGACCCACAGTCAGCAGAGTCTAAGCAGCAAATGCAGACCTTACTGTCTCAAACTACACAGATACCTAGACACAGTATAAAATGCAGCTGTGATCCTGTGAATGCCACCTCTGGGCTGCTGCCATGGGCTCAGTCATCAGATGATATGCATGGCTGTGCAGTTACCCCATCCCTGAGGACTTCAAATCAGAAATTCTAGATTCACCCTTAGACAAAGATCTATTGTTTAGACCACAGTCTACTTTTCTACAGTCCTTGGATACCATAGAAGTGACCTAGCCAAGTCTACTACTTTTGCTAACAGGGACCCTAGGTCCACTCGCAAAGAAAATGCCAAGAAAAAAGATTTCTAGACAAACTAGATTGGAAATCTCCCTCAGGGAGGCCAGCCTTTGGAAGCAAAACTCTATGACTACCTTCCCCAACTACCCCACCCCACCCTCTCCTCAACCCTTCTGTTCCTCAATCCAAAAGGCACTCTTTCTGTCCCCTTTTGGGAAATGGTATCTGCCATACAAATAGGTTCTAACTGTTATCAAAGAAGGCTATGCCATGTATTGGGAAAGCATTCCATCTCTAAAGGGCATAGGGCATGCCTGTTCCACCTGTCATCCAGCTTCTGTTGCTTGACCATATTATTTAGGACTTGCTAGATCAGGGCACCATAGGAGTGCCAAAGTTTTTCATGGGAAAAGGCTTCTGTTCCAGAATCTTTCTGGTACCAAAAAAGGAACGACAATGGAGACCCATTCTCGAGATTTCTCTTTTAAACACTTTCCTGAAAGCCACTACTTTCAAAATGCTCTCTCTTCTTACCCTCCTGCCTTTCATTTTTCTTCACACCTTCCTGGTATCACTAGACCTGAAGGATGCCTACCCTTCCCATTCTACCCTCTTGCAGGAAATTCCTCAGATTTATCTCTGGCTTATCACATTTTCAGTTCACTGCTTTGCCCTTTTGTCTTTCTACAGCACCAACAGTCCTTACAAAGTGTCTAGTCGAGGTCCAGTGGTGGCTCACTGCCACACACACAGAATTCGATTTTCCCTTTCTTGGATGACCTTCTCTTCCAAGTTGTCTCCACAAACAACCTCCTCAAGCATGTACAGTACAAGGTACATCTTCTGACAGTACTGGGATTCAAAGTCAGCCTCAAAAAAATCCCATCTCACACCCTTTTAGTGCAAGCATTTTTTTCTCAGGAAAAAGTTCACAGTCTGGCCAGCTTCTTCCAATACTCTGTGTTATACTGTTCAACAAGGAAAGTCATCAGGACTTTGGGTTTCATGGCAGCCACCATCCCAATGCTTCCTGTGGCCAGAATACACATGAGAAAAATTTGGTGGTATCTGGAATCTGTGTGGTCCAAACTTTTCCACCCACTAAGTTCTTCACACATGAAGAATATACTGGAAAAAGGCATGGGGGCACGGACAGGATCTCTTTGAGTTCAGGGAAAATGGGCTTCTCCTCACATGAAGGAGCAGATCAACTTAAAGGAAATGAGAGCTCTTCTGCAAGCTTTGCAGATCTTTTCCCATCTATGGAAACCAGGTACACTTGTGGTGTTGGCCAACACCACAGTTATATGATATTTAAACAGTAGGGGCACAAGGTCTTACCACTGAGCTGGTTAGCACAGGAGGCATGGCACCGGAGAATGTGCTGGTGGACTGTTAAGCAGGGCTTTGAAGGACCCTTATGAATGGATCCTGAACAGACAGGTCTTCAAAACAATTGGGCATCACAGAGGTACACCACACAGACATTTTTGCTTCCCCAAAAAACCAACAGCTTCCTCTGTTCTGCACCAGGATAACTTCTCTTTTAGCATGGAGGACAGATGTCTTCCCCTTCCAGTGGTCAGGGAAGTTCTGCCATCTTTCCTTTGCCACTATTTCTAAAATTTCTTCTAAAAGCCCAAAACATCTACTTTGACTCCTTACTGGCCAAGGCAACAGTTGTTTCCCCTCTTATGTCACCTGTCCAAGGGAAAACTACTGGAAGTTACTGTTGCAACCACACCAAATCACTCAACAGCAAGGTCTGCTTGTCCATCCCAGCCTATTCTTTCTCTATCTCATCCTGTGGATGATAGGGTTCTGATCCCTAAAAGGCTCCTTTTCTCTGAGGAGATGGTTCAAGTTTTACAGGAAGTCAGTAAACCTCTTGCCAGAAAATCTTGCATAGCTAAATGGAAAAGGTTTTCTATTTGGTGCCACAAATATAGCCAGGAATCCATTCTTACCAGAGGTTCCCACTGTCCTTTCAGTATCTCTGCAAACTTCTATAGTCTAGTTTGGCCTACTCTACCATTAAAGCCCGTCCATCTCCCATCAATGCCTGCTTGCCTCTTGACCCTCTTCTCATGTCCATGATGGAAGTCAAACCTTTCTTGAGGGGGAGCCTTACATAGGAAACAATCAAGAAAACCTTTTTATCATCCCTGAAGTCTCAGTTTTATGCTGGAGAAACATTACCCCCTTTTGAGTCAGCAGCGTCTGCCACCATACAATTCTGCACTTGAAAAACTGTCCTCCTTTTGGCTCTTAACTCTGCACGTAGTGTCTGAACTTCAGACACTCGTGACTATTCCACCTTTTCTTATTTTCCACAGGGACAGGGTGACTCTTAAGGCCAATCCTTTTTCCATGCCTTAAGTAGTGAGTGAATTGTTCTTCAGTCATTATATTCACCTGCCTTCCATTTTTCCCAATCCCCAGAATAAGGGGAAAGAATTCTACACACTCGAGACATTCACAGGCAGCTAAGATTCTACTAGGACAATCAAAAACTATCAGAAAAACTGGTCAACTATTTTTCCTTAATGGATTCCAAGCTGGGCTATTCAGTCTCAAAGCAAACTATTACATCCTTGATATTGAACGCCATCCCTTTTTGCTACACACAGTAAGGTTAAACCATTGCCTTCCTACCCAAAAGCACAGATTACTCAGGCAGTAGGTTTTTCTAGTGCCTTCTACAAGGGTGTTGATGCAAGATCCATCTTGGAAGCTGCACTTGGTCCTCTGCTCACCCTTCCCAAACACTAAAAGATTGATGCTTTTTTCCAGATTCAGGACCGTCTTTGCTAGGTCTGTCCTTTCTGCTGGCTAGATTGCTCATTTTTCCACTAGCCAGCTACCCTTTTCATTACCTCCTTCAACTCTGGGAATCACCCAAATGTTAATACCTCAACAATTATTTCAGTCAGGACATAGTACAGTTCTGTAAGAACTTACCATAACAGTAGATGTCCTACTGATCACTGTTGCAGTATTCCTTCCCTCCCTCATTCTTCTCTTCTTTTCCTTTGCTCCAACATTACTCTTTCCCTCAGTTATAAGCTATCACCTGTATCCTGCTGTTGGGGAGTTTACTTACCTGTTTGAGCTACGTCCCTCCTACCTGACCAGTCTCCTCTCTCAGTAGTTTTCAGGCCACTGGCTTGAGGAACTTATGTGTATGTCTGCCTATGTATCCTGACACATACGAGCTGAGGTCATACTTCAGATGTACACACTTGGGAAGGTAAAGCTTTGGTATCCTGGATGGACGTCAGTGGGCAAAAACCCATTTATTAAGAATACTGCAGCAGTGGTCAGTAAGACGTCTACTGTTATGGTTACATAACTGCACTTTTTCTCTATTTGGTGCTTCCATGATAGGATTTTTCTTCCCCTAATTGAATTTTTATCTGCTTTTAATTCATCTGTACAGTGATGTGCCCTAGTTATTTCTGTCATATTTCAGTAATTTCTCTCAATGGTCCTAATTACTTTGTTTTACTAAACTTGTAACATTCTGGGTCTTATTTACCTTCTGTAGTCTATTTCTCTGCAGTGCAATGGAGGTTATGACCTGCAAGGCAGACACTAGTATTGCCACTTGCCATCATGCTTGGATGTTTTTTTGTAATTTTGTGGACTGTTTCAAGGTGGCATTCTTGAATGCTCCCTTTGACTGGACCACTTTTTTTGGTTCTAAAGTAAAAGACGTGCTGACAAGGAGTGACCAAAATAGTATGACTCTGTCTGCCATGGGGTATACTTCTCTACTCCTCAAAGGAACTTCTCCAGGAATCATAGAGGTGGGAGAAAGATGTTTTCCCATAAATTGCAGCAGTTTTCCCAAAACACTACTGTTGATAGTCCATCCGCCCCCACGAGGCAGAGCATGCAGCTTTAATGGTCACTGCCCTAGTGGGAGGGGTGGTCTGCAGTTTCAGGGTTTCCAAGGTGTTTCTCAGGGAAATCACTTCTAGCACTCTTGAAAAATGTGCCCAGCTGTTGCACTCTGGGGGCAGTTAAGGGGCACTCGACTCTCCACTCACAAATCTGGGAAGCCATCACAATCAGATGCCTTTGTGTTGGGACTCATTTCCAGTGGTTACTCAGTCCCATCAGCACTTTTCCAAATCTAAAACAGAAACTCCTCCCCAGACGTTCCACTCCACCAGTGAAGGAAAGTAACATTGGAAATAGAAAAGTTGCTCTTGAGCCAAGTAATCCAATAAGTCCCATAAGACCAGCTGGGATCTGAGGGTCTACTCAAGATTCTTTTTGATGCCAAAGAAAACAGGGGACCTCAGGCCCATATTGGACCTAAGCCAAGTTTATATGTCTAGCTGTCAAATTCCGGATGATGACTGGTCATTCCATGGCCTCAGGGATTCGTACTGGCACATAAAGATTGAGAGATGTGCCAGAAGGTTTTTGTGCTTCAGACTGGGAGCCACTGATTACCAGTTTTAAGCACTGCCATTCGGTCTCATAACAGCCCCCCACTTGTTCACCAAGTACATGGCATGGTAGCAGCCTGGTTCAAGCTTCAGAGTTTTTAGGTGTTCCCATACGTGGGCAACTGGTTCCTGGCTACAATGTCAAGATCATGATTGATCCAAGCAAGGGACTCTCTACTTCAATTCTGCCTGTCCTAGGGAATCATGATCTACATCGAGAAATACAAATTGGAGCCTGTGCAGAGCATACCATATATAGACACCATCTGAACACCACCAAATAGCAAAGCTATTCCCATCAAGTTTATCTCTATAGACCATTGCCAATCAGATCTTGTTTCATCTAAGGCCAACCTGCTCATTTTATCCAGCACCTTCTTGTATATATGTCTGAGAATTTATTTTGATCTTCTGGCAAGATGCTAAAGAATAATTTTGCAGTGGACCCTATCAGCTGTACAGGCTATTTACTCCATTTCAGTGACCTTACTGATCGGTTGCACTTGTGTGACTTGCCAGCACATCTGCTGGTGGCTGTCCTCCCCTCTAGTTTCTCTGGGTCATCGCTTTGTACTTCACCTTGTCCTACAAAGCCATGGTGCCCCATACATGATTTCCTCATGGGGGGGGGGGGGCACTAAAAGGGAAAGACTGTCCAAGATACCTAGTCCCAAGTAGAGGCTGATTTGCACATGACTGTTTTGGAGATGAGGGCTGTTCTTTTAGGGCTGCAAGCATTCCAAACCTGCCTCCCTAAAGGTGTGATAATGATTCAGTCCAACAACACTGCTGTAGTGTAGTACTTGAGCAAGCAGTGTTAATCTGTTCTTACCCCTTATGTCAAGAGGCTTTGAAGGTTTGGCTATGGGCGATGCTTTCAGCCTTATCTTCACCTGTCTTAAGTTCTGGGCTGTGTTCCCAATTTGATCTCCCACCTCCGCACCCGGATTAACTGTACCCAAGTCTGGAATCCCTCAAACAAACCTCTTCATTCCTTCAGTTCAAGTGATGGCAATAAATCGCAAGCTTTCTGATAGTGTTATCTTCTCATCTCATCCCAAAAAAAATCCCACTAGGAAGATTTGCACTAATAAATAGAAACTTTTCTATCTGGGCTGCTTCCAAGGAACTGAATAATTTTTTGTCCATTCCAGGCAATTTTAGATTTCCTTTATGGACTGTCTCATTCAAGACTTAGTTATTCTTCTGTTAAGGTGTAGATGGCAGCCATTTGTAATTTTCACATTGGTCAAGATCATATGCCTGTTGCATCTTTGAAACTTTCTAAAGCACTCCTGAAAGGCACCTTTTTATTTAGACCTCCATTAAGAGGTACGTCTTCTCCTTATGATCTTCCTTCCTCCTTCATTCTTTATAAAAAAAACTTTCGAACCAACAGCTGCAGTGGATACCAGTTACTTCAGCCAGAAGATTTTGAATTATAGGCTCTACTCATGTTGCTCTCCATACCTTATCTTTCATAAAAAGAGTTTGTTTGAGGATTAACCATTCTTCCAAAGGGGACCTCTGAGTCTTCCCTTAACTAATCCATTCAGTTGCCTGTTTTCTTTCCTATATTCAGTAGTAAAGGAGAGTACATGGTTCATTGCCTAAATGTACATTATGAATTAAGGTTTTATATTAGAAAATCAAGCCAATTTTTTGTGTCCTTTTCTAAGACAAAATGTTGGCAACCAGTTTCTAAAGTTACTTTGTCCAGATAGCTGTCCGATTATATATCCTTTGCGTATTCCACAAAAGGTGTTCCTTTGCCTTATAGACCTAAGGCCCATTCTACCAGGGCAGTAGCTACCTGTATGGGATTTTCAGTTGTAGTTCTTTGAATGACATTTTTGTAATGGCCACATGGGCTACTGGTCATACATTCATCACTCGTTGCAAGTTAAGACATCCAGTCTAAAATCCAGAACAACTTTTAGCTGTACCATATTTTGAAATGTTCTGTACTAGGACCACTCACTTGAATGCCATGGGACTCTGTCCCAAAGGTTGAGGAGGAAGGAAAAGACATCAGATATGAAAGTGCTAGATCTGAGTTGTTTTTTTTCCATCCATCTCAACCACCCCTCCCATCTTTCCCCTTCCAAAGTGTCCCTTCAGGGCTTGTGATTGATCTAGCAGATAGTCCCAGGTCTTATCTGAGGAAATTCAGGTAGGCAGGGCATTGTGTGAGAGGAGGCAGAGCTTCTGAGTGTGAAGATTCTAAGGTTGCTGGCTGTCTAATGAAATCTGAATACCCAAAGGTTGAAATGGATGGATGGATGAAAACAGCACAGATTCAGCATTATGGTAAGTATAAACTTTTGATATGATGTCATTTTCATTCGTTCTTTGACATGTGGGTTTTGGATCTGACCTCTGATCCCATTTGGCCGCTTTTCAACCTCAAGATTCAATGCTTAAGCTCGTCCTGTAATGCCTCCTTCCCCCACAATACCTTAGATTTCTCTTGCCGCTCACCAAAGAAGCATCGGGATTGTGTTGCTCCAGTTCATGTATTATCAAAGTTTCTGTAAGTCGGCTTCTGCTGTTCTTTTTCATTGCTCTTCCTTCCTTTCCTCCCACTTCCAATTCTCTTTATGTATATATATATATATATATATATATATATATATATGTGTGTGTGTGTGTACGCACATATATATATATATATATATATATATATATATATATATATATATTGACTGAGAAGCTTTATATAACCCCTTGGGGTTTAAAAAATGCACTTCCACTAGGCATAAGATTCCCTTGTCTGATGCCCACAGGGAGTGCGTTTACTGTCTAGGCCCTGCTCACCTAGACAGCTGTTGCGAGGTATGTTGCAGTTTCAATCCATGTGTTCTTGCTGACCTCTGAAACAAATTGGTGTTGAACAGCTTGCTTCCCCCTTCCCCTCCCTCCATTTCAGGGGCTGAAAACCCCTTTAGAAAGTCCAGGGAACACCGGAAGTGTTCCCCTGAGCGCTTCTTCTCGGAGCTCCCTAGAAAAGTGCTGAAACCTTCGGAACTGAGGTTGTCTGATCTGGTGAGTTTGGTCTCTGCTCCTCATGCACCAACTGTCACCTTAGAGCCGGGTGCTTTGGCTCAGAGCCTTACCCAAGCCAGTGTCCAGACCACGACTTACATCCTCCTCTGTCAGGTGTACTCGTAGCTTGTCTGAGTGCGAGGTGGATAGATTGATGAGACGATTTCTCAAAGCACAGATTCAGATGGAGACACTGCCAGCTCTGTCCCTTTCTGGATCTGGGAGGAGACATTCCTCTCTTCGTCCTGTGGCTCTTCTCTGATTCAACTTCCTGCTTTCGAGTTGTCTGGTCCAGTGGCCCTGAGAACCGATATGTGGGATCCAATAGTGGTTGCCACTTCAACTCTAATTTCCCTGACATGCTTGGCTGTGATGGCTTCGGGGCCCAGTGCATTTCAGAGCCAAAGCTTAGACGTAGAGTCTGGGGATGGGGTTGATTTTGTCTCTGAGAGTTTCAAAGCTGTCGCTTCCCCTTGGAGCCTTGGCCTTTGATAGCTCAGCTCCGATTCCTCCCTCGGAGTGGAAGGTGGCAAGGGTTCAGGAGATGTCTGCTCTGATGGCTTCAGAGATACGACTCTCAGTGCATCTACCTTCAAGGTGGTGGAGAGGGGTCCTCCTCTATCCTAGGGGGATTCCCGGTTCTCCCACCATCAGATTCGATCCCTGCCCCCAGTGAGTCTGTCTTTGAGGTCTCTCATCTTCCCCTGGGACAGCCGCTGCTGCAGAGCCCTCAACCTCTTCCTACTGTGGAACCGGACTTTTCTTCCGCTGAGAATGTCCCTCAGAAGAAGAGGTGTAAAAGGAGACAGCTGGATTCCCCCACAGGAATCCGTCACTACAGACACCGACTTCGAGGAAGGTTCCCCCCAGATATCCACCCGACAGTATCTCCATTGTGGACATCCTAGAGATCTTCTGTCAGAAGGGTGAATGGTCCTTCTAAAGCACTAACCCAGAGGAGTGTGTACTCTTGGGGGCCTTTGGCACTGGCCCGTCTACATACATCCTGGGTGTCCCCCTCCCAGCGGACCCTCTTATTGAGTTAGTTTCCACCAGGGCATAGAAAGATCCATACACCATAGATCCCATAAACAAGCGGGCCGACAAGATATTAAGGCCTCCCTTGGACAAATCCCTCTGGATTAAAGGGATCCTGGTCAATGTCATGGTTGTCATGGCAGCCACCCAAAAGGAGCTAGCTCAGGAGAGCTCCACTGTCCATCCCCTAACAGGGAGTCCAGGGCTTTGGACAGGTTTTTCAAGGGGGTTTATGCTTCATCCACATTTGCTTTATGATTGTTGAGCTATTTGTCTCATTTTACCAGGCTACAGAGGGACCTGATTAAGGAACTCTCTAGCTTGATCCCTAAGTCCATGTCTGAAGAGGAATGCAAGACATTTTCGTCCAGATTGGCCACTCTCAAATCAATTTCTAATTCATCCATGAGGCTGATTGCCCATGTGGTGGAAGGCATCTCTAGGGTCACCGGTTCTGGCATGGCCATTAGGCGTCATGTTTGGATGCAGCTGTGTGACTTTGCAGAACCTTTCAAGGCGTCATTTGTCAGCGCACCCTTTGATGGTTCCTCTCTCTTTGTCCCCACAGTTGGTGATGCACAATCCCACAGCAAGATTGATGGGAAGACCTTGTCTGCTATCAGAATCCATTTTTCTACTCCACAAAGTTCCTTTTCCAGCAATCAGAATGGAGGGAAAAAAACTGTGGTTCAGGAAATCTCAAGGTCCTTTTCAGGATTCTCAGGGAGACTGTTCCCCGAGAGGCAGAGGGGGAAAGAGTTAAAATGGTAAACTCCACCCCAGGGGCAGAGGGGGTCCTCAGAATCGAGGGTGTCTGGATTCCTCCTCAGACAGACCCTTTCAGCATTCCTGAAGGGTTGCTTGACTGTCCTCCTCTGGAGGCATTCATGGAGGGGCTTATCCTTGGACCCAGAAGCCTGGATAGCCATCACAAATGATCAATGGTTACAAAAGATTGCATCCAGAGGATGCTCCATTCCCTTCTTAAATCTTCCCAAACTGAAAACATATCTCGCAGATGTGCCACCCAATCAGAGGGGATGCAGCAGCACTAGAAATTACAAAAAAGAGTTATCTAGGAAGTCCCTGCTGACCAAGCCATATCGGCCATCTACTCAAGGTTCTTTTTAGTACCAAAGAAAAGGGGGAACCTAAGGCCAATTTTGGATCTAACATCCTTGAACAAATCAGTAAAAAAACTCGAATTCAGGATGGTCATGATCCAATCCATCCTGCCTCTTCTGAAGATGGATGACTGGATGTGCTCAGTAGACCTGAAGGATGCATACTATCATATCAAAATGGAAAGACGCTCCAGACAGTATCTTCGTTTCAGGCTGGGAGACTGTCCTTACCAATTCCAAGTGCTTCCATTTTGTCTCACCACAGCCCCCAGGGTGTTCACCAAATGCATGGCAGTGGTTGCAGATCATCTCAGACTGCAGGGATTCCATGTGTTTCCTTATCTTGATGACTGTCTCCCAACTGCTTCAACCAGGCATCTACTCATTCAAGCCAGGGATTACCACTAACAACTAGCTCACACTTAGGGCATAACTGTAAACACACACAAATCACAACTCAGTCCTGTTCAGCTAATAGACTTTATTGGAGCTCATTTAGACACAACCAGAACTATGGCTTTTCTACCTCCAGACAGGGTATCCACTCTGAGATTTCATGTCTCCCAAATCCTAGCAATCCCATCTTCTCCAGCGAAACTAGTTCTAAGAGCATTAGGTTCTGTGGCTGCCATGATAACACAACTTGCCTACAGCATGCTTAAACATGCAAATCCTACAATGGATGTTATCAGTTTAGTGGTCATTATATCAGCATCCTCTGACTCACCCTATAAAACTGTCGAGGGTTTGCAAAGACTCTCTTCATTGTGGCTTCATTTCCCAGAAGTCTACCAGTATCGTTCCCTTCATTCTTCCCCTGCCAAATGCCACTCTAGCCACGGATGCCTCCTATTTGGGGGGGGGGGGGCATTTTCTGAGAAGGACGGTCTAAAGAGCATGGTCGTCTCAGGAGTCCAAATTGCATATCAACATCCTGGAGATGAGTGGTCCTTCTAGCATTGCAAGTACTACACAGCTTCCTTCCTCCAGGGACCATTGCATTTCAAATTGACAATATGTCCGTGGTGTTGTACATCATCAAGTAAGGTGAAACCAGATCTTTACCCACTGTGTTGAGAAGCAGTGAGTGTGTGGCAATGGGCAGTCTCTACCAACCACTTTCTGGTCGCAATGCACATTCCAGGGGGTGTCCAACATTCTAGTGGACAGGGACAGCAGAACAGTACTGATGCCTCACGAGTAGTCTCTGAACCAGTCAGTGGCAAACATGATCTTCCACAAGTGAGGGCAGTCTTGCTGCAACCTCTTTACCTCTTCTCTCAACAGCAAATTCTTTGCCCTGATCCCTCCCCCAGGGATGGTCCCTGAGAGATGCCCTGGTTCATGCTTGTCCTCCCAGTCTACTCTATGCAGTTCCGGCATTATACCCGATTCCCAAATTCCTTCAGAAAGCTCATCAGTTGAAGAGCAAAATAATCCTCATTGCTCCTTTCTGGCCTTGCCAGGTTTGGTTCACCTTTCTTTGGTCTTAACTACTTTTTCTGGCATGGACTGTGGAAACTCTTCAGTCATGTTGTCCCACCCCATGGGACAGACTCATCGAACCTTCAGGGCTTAAAATTGACTGCATGGTTTGTCCAGTTCCAGAGAAGACTAGACATTCCAGGCTTTTCACCCCCGCTCTGAGTGATTCTGATATCAGCTCACAAAGCATCTACTAGGAAGATGTACAAGAGCAAATGGAAAATATTCTCTATTTGGGCTCCACAGACTATGATAGATCCTTCTTACGGCACCTGTTACTTATAATTTTTAGATTTCCTGGCCCTTCTCTTCCAGAACGGAGCCAACTATTCCATGGTGAAGGTTCAGTTGGCAGCCATTTCGCATTTCCACACTGAAGAAAACTCTGCTACTCTAGCTTCGTCTAAACTATGTAAGGTTTTTCTCAGGGGCACCTTTTTACTGTGTCCACCAAACAAGCATCCAAAGCCTCCTGGGGATCTTAACTTGATTTTACAAGCCTTAGTCCTTCCTTGCTTTGAACCAGCAGCTAAAGTAGATCTGAAGTTTCTGTCCTGGACAATAGCCTTTTTGGTTGCTGTCATGTCAGTGAAAAGAGTTTCTGGGCTCCAAGCCCTGTCTGCTAAACCTCCTTATTTGATCTTCCATAAGGATAGAGTTTTCTTCTAGAGCAGTCCATCTTTTTTACCTAAAGTGCCCACAGAAGACAATATTAGTCAGTCCATTCATCTCCCTGTTTTCTTTCCCAGTTTCCAGAGTAAGAGAATACACACTGCATCTTCTGGATGTTCATAGGCAATTGCGTTTCTGTCTGGACAGGACAAAATCTTACAGAAAATCTGACCAGCTGTTTATAATTTTTTCATACATGAGGAAAGGCACAGCAGTTACTAATAATCCACAAAAAATGTGCTGAAAAAAAATGGAGCGGAGATGGATATCAATCAGTTTCAGTAAATTTATTCAAGCCACAAAGAAAACGGACACCAAAACAAAAAACAATAAACGCCTCAACTCATAACAATGCGTTTTCGTCTTGTTAAATTCGACTTCATAAGATGACCAGTGCACTGATATGTTTCTCGTATTTATATTAACACCAATTAGTTAAAACCAATAAAAATGCATTCTCCACATTTAAAACAACCAATTGTGTCATATTAAAATCTTGATATTTAAATATTTGAATATTCAAACATTCAAATACACCCCACTTTATTCTCATTTGCCCTCCCTTTTATTTAGAAAGTAAAAAGAGATGGCTCACTAGTTTTGACTACTATAATTGTGAATCTAAGGGTTTAGTTTATTTGGCTACTTGTTCAATTTGTAAATCCTTCTATGTAGGAAAGACTGAAAGAATGTTAAAAAGAAGGATTTATGAACATGTGTATGAGATGACAGTAGGTAAAGACACTAATGCCCTATTCAAACATTCAAAAGTATGCTTGAATTCTAAGTTTGCTTTTTTGGTTTTGGAACAAGTCAAACAAGACATCAGGGGTGGCCCATGGGAAGAAAAAATAGAGTTCAGGGAATTATGGTGGCAATTGACCCTGGAGGCAGGGAGCTACCCTGGATTGAATTACTATGTTTCAATTTTACCTTTATTAAAATTAAGATCTGCTAAACTTTGAATGTAATTTATGGTAACATCCACAAGATGGCAATATATTCATTTATTTACTTGTCATGTTAATTCATCCCTTATGGATTTTTACCACTTTAAAACTAGAGTAAGTGACATTTTTATAAAATTGTTTTAATTTACTCAAATTATGGTAACTTACTACTTTTTTATAATAGAAAGGATTTTTATATTGTGTCCAATATGTTATTTGTATTTAAGAAAGTATTTACACATGAATATTTATATTACAGAAGGGAGGGTAAATGAGAATAAGGTGGGGTGTATTTGAATGTTTGAATATTCAAATATTTAAATATCAAGATTTTAATATGACACAATTGGTTGTTTTAAATGTGGAGAATGCATTTTTATTGGTTTTAACTAATTGGTGTTAATATAAATATGAGAAACATATGAGTGCACTGGTCATCTGATGAAGTCGAATTTAACAAGACGAAAACGCATTGTTATGAGTTAAGGCGTTTGTTTTTTTGTTTTGTTGTCAGTTTTCTTTGTGGCTTGAATAAATTTACTGAAACTGATTTATATCCATCTCCGCTCCGTTTTTTCAGCACATTTTTTGTGGATTATTTGTCATATTCGGTGCTGGTTCTATTTTATCGGTTTACAGCAGTTACTAAACCTACTCTGGCCAGATGGTTGCTAGATTGCATCTTCTTTGTTTATTTGTCAAGAGGTATGCCCTTGCCGGGAGGGTGTCAAAGCTCATTTAACAAGATCTATTGTGACTTCTCAAGACTTTTCCTCAAGAATGTTGATTGATTAGATCTGTGCTGCTGCCTCCTGGTCAGGGTCTCATACGTTTATTTCTCGTTACAAAACTAGACATCATTTCCAGGAATAGAGCTGCCTTTGGCTCTGCGGTGCTTCAGAATATCCTTCCATAAGGGCCACCCTAGGTTCTGTGTAGCTGGGACTCTCTCCCACATGTTGAGGAATAAATGAAAATGACATCAGATAAAGAAGTTATGTTATTACCATAAAATCCCATCTGTGTTTTCCATTTTCATTATTCCTTGACTTCCCCACCCTCCTTCCCCGTGGCCTCTTTTCCATGTAGACCTGATGGAGTTGGTCTCTCTCAGGAACTGTAGTTCCTGGGTTCAGCTCCTGAACCTTTTTCTTCTTCTATATTTATATAGCTAGTTAGCTGTAGAATTTTTTAGCAAACTCGATCTGAGATATTCTGGAGGAAATAGGCATTATGGAATGGAGAGGAGGAACTTGAGCATCGAATCTTGAGCTTAGAAAGCAGCCAAGTTGGATCTGATGTCAGATCCGAAACCCACAGGTCGAGGAAGATTTGAAAATGGAACGTTATGGTAAGAACATAACTTCTTTTTTTCTCATCTTACTGCAGATGCATGCACAAGACAGTTACACTTTCATTTAAACAGAGCATAATCATTCAGGAAGAATAGCCAGTTATCCATCACTTATGCTGCAGAAGGTTAAAGGCATGAAAGTTTCAAAACCTAGACTTTCCTGGTGGTTGGCAGACTGTATAAAATGTTGCTACCGTGAAAAAGGTAAACCTTTAACCTCAGCCACCACTGCCCACTTCACTAGGGCAGTAAGCACTTCCATGACGTGTATGTATTTATTTATTTTTGAGTCCACATGATCCAGCCAGTTGTATTTGTTCATTTATCCAGAAGAGAGCTCTCTAGCCTATTTGTTTCCCATTGGAGGCAGCAGTTGGTCATTAGGGAGGAGGGCTGTGTTAATTCGGCAGACTGTTTCATTCCTATCCCCTTGCAATGCTACTCAGTAGCTGCTCTTCAGAGTAACATGCACATTCTCAACCTATTTGCCAGGCATCTGACAGCTGTGCAGTGTGGGCATGCTAGAGAACACCCACATCTGCCCCTACAGATGTTGGCAGTGCAGTAAGCTGAGCTGCTTCCTTCCCGTAGGATGGGTGGGATGGAATTAGCCACTCAGTCCCATCCTGCCTTGCATGGGCCTTCAGCAACTGTGCCATTGCTGAAGTATGGGTTGTCTGAGGTGCAGTTACAGCTTTATAAGTCTGTGGCACAAGGTTCAGTTTCCTTTCTTGACTTTTGTGCATAGCAACGTACTTGATGGGTGATATTTGTGCACCAGCAACTTGGCCCACACTGAACACCTTTGCCAAGTCCTGTAATCTAGACATAACTTCAGGGAAAAGTCATAATTTTAGGCTGCTATTGTCAAAGGAATGCCCTCATAACCAGAGAAGAATGATTTCTAGGGATTCTGTCCTATCTTTTACATTAGATGGACCACTTGTGCACAATTATTCATGGACCCCTTAGATACAAATGTTATGTATGTAGTGTAATGATCAATCTTTTAGAAGTCCATTCATCTTTAACAAGACATTCCATCCCTTCCATTCCACAGGCCTGGTGTAGCTAAGTCATGCTCTACCCTCAGCATCTGGGTCCCTAACATAATAAACGTCTGTTTCGCTGCTGTGGCTCTATCTTGCCAGTCGTGTATGAGTTAACAGATTGATGGTGTGTTTGTTCCAAATGAACCACAGAACTAAGTAGAAAGATGCCTGAAAGTATCAGGAGAAGCAGTTAAGCAACCTGAAAAGCGGTGTCAGGTGAACATAATGCCTGTGTATTGTCTTACTGGTTATCCATGATGGACATATTTTTTACAGCAGCATCATTATGGTGAGTACATAACTGACATTGTTCTGTTTCTGTTACAAAGTCTGTCCAGTCTTTTGCGTTCTTTTCGTGTACTGAAAATAGGAGTGAGTATACCCTCAGAACGCTTGATGTTGCACAGGTAAATGGACCAGCTTTTGTTTACTTTGCATACAGCTGGGAGGGTATTACACATACAGAAGAGACCATATCGAGATGAATTGCATACTGCATTGTCTTTTATCCCAAGACTAATTAGCTAGTAGTATTTTTAGAGTAGAAGCATCACATCCTGGAAAAAAGCAGCAGTGGCTATAATATCTAAAGAGGGTGAACAACCATCAGATTCAGCTTTCATATAGCCCCATTTCAATCCTAAACAATGATTATAAAGTGTTTATACCATGTCTATAATGGCTAACAGAATGGCAGAGGTGATGCCAAAATTAATAGATGTGAATCAGTGTGGTTTTATGGAAGGGAGGCAAACATTTGGTAACATTAATAGATCATTGATGATCCAAAGGGAAGCAGAATGTAAGAAAATACCACTGTTGATAGGTCTGATGCAGAGAAAGCATATGACAAAGTAACCTGGAAGTTTATGAGCAAAGGCAATAGAAGTATTTTGTTTGATAAAATTATAAGGTTGATTAGGACAGGACCAGGCTTTGGTCAACTGGTGCCCTAGGCAAAAGGTCTCCACAGCACCCCCTTCCACACCACCCGTTACCCCCATCCTGGTCTACCTACACCATCCATATTACTGGAAAAGTGCACCTGCTAGAGCAGCACCCTACGCAGCCACCTGGTTGGCCAATGCCTAAAGCTGGCTATGGATTAGGAGGATATATGAGGGATCCGAGGTGAAAATTTAAAGTGTGTGTGTTCCTCTCTGATAATTTCTGTTTGAGCAGAGGAACCAAGCATGGGTGTCCTCTTTCCCCATTTATATGCATTATATTTAGAACCATTGGTAAAGAAAACAAGGGACTCAGAAAATTAAGGATATAATTGGTATGGTAGTTAAGAAAAAATGGCTGTGTTTGCAGATGATATTATTTTATACCTGGTAAACCAGAAAAGGACATTTCATTGTGTTGGAACATTTGGAGACAGTTTCAGGTGTTTTCAGGATACAAAATTAATGAAGCTAAAACAAAGCCAATAGCTCTAAAGTTAAGTATCCATACATGAATCCATCTTTATGGAGACATGATAAAATGAAGTATTTAGGAGTATGGATCAAAATGGAGTTTGGTGTGGCATCTAAGGATATGTGGGAAAAAATTAAACAAAAGGTAATACAAAAACTGAGAAATTGGAAGCTCTGTTTTATGGATATGAATAGCAAGATACAAGCAGTTAAAATGTTTTTAGTCCCTTTAGTTATATACACAGGTCAGGCATATTTTTTATCAACCAGAGGAGACGTTGTGGATAGCAATCAATAAAGAACTGAAGGATTTTATCTGGGAGGAGAAGACAGCAAGAGTCAAAGGGGTTAAACTGATTCTTCCAACAGAGCAACTTGGTTTGGATTTACCCAATTTGAAGGAGTATTTCAGAGCTACACATTTAAGGCTGCTGTACATAGCACACACACAAACCTATAATTCAAAATGGAAAGGGTTGATGATAAAACAGAGGAAGCTCAAGAAACAAGGAGAGACTTTGATTTTGGATGCAGATCCTAAGCCAAAATAAGACTGGAAAAAAGAAATTCTGCTGATAGGGTTGACTGCAGTTAGGGATACAAACAATAAGCAAGAGGAGGCTGTCATTTATTGGAGAAAACTGGCAAATGAAGCAATGTATTGGGAGCAAATAGAGAGGGAAAGGTAATAGAGTGGGAAGATTCCAAGATTTTTTTTAGACTGAAGGTTAGAGATTGCCTTCTCTATCAAGGGTTGATATCAGAGTATAGGCAAAGATAAAGAAATAGTGGGATCCTAAGCGAAAGGCCAGCACTGGTAGAGTTTTTAGTGAATTCTAAAACATAAACTGCTGTTAAAAAAGGAATAATTAGTAGAGCATATAAATTATATTGCTTGGTAACTATAAGAATCAATCAGAGGAGGTTAGAAAGGATTGGGTAGAGAAACCTGATAAGCAATTCACAAAGAAACAATGGGAGGATATATTTATGTCTCCTAAATATCCAACAAAGTCTAGAAGATTTAGGATTTTTGCTTGTAAGTTTTTACATTGGTATTTTTGTACTCCAAGCAGACGCCAAAGAGTGTTTTCTCTCGTAGATAGTAAATGTTGGAGGTGTGATGAGGAAGAAAGAGGTAATTGGGAACATATTTTCAGGGAGTGTTATGAGTTGGCAGAATTTAAAAATTCCCTGCAGACTACTGTATCAGAAGTACTGGGTGAGCAAATTGGAATAACTAAGGAAGTGATTTTTTTGAGCTATGATACAGAATCGGAATTGCTAGATCTAAGTAAGGCCTTGCTGAGTCTTATTATGGTGACTGCCAGAAAAGCAATTACTAGAAAATAGAAAACAAAGTCTAAACCAACTGTACTAGAAGTAGTGAATGTGGTGATACAGGTAAAACAACTGGAAATTGGATCTTTATAAAAGGGTAGGAGCAAACTACATAGAGAAAAATGGGAATTGTGGGAACAATACATGCAGAGGAGGAATGAGGTTTAAAAGAAGGCAGGATTTAAATGAGCTATGTAATGTTTGACTGACAGTGACTGGATAGAATAGAAGTGATGCATAATGTTTGCAACTAAAATTATGCTAATATTGTTTTAATTTGTATAACTATATGATTGCCTATGTCATAAGTGATAATTTAATAAAGATGTTTCTTGTTTTAAAAAAAGACTAATTGTTATTCATAGGTTCATAGGTTGGTACTAGGCTATCAGCCCTAGGGCCTATACAAGCCTAGCCATAACAATTCCCTGGCTATTTCTTCCCACACTATTTAGTTACAAGGCATGCTGCCAGAGGCATGACTTTCTCTGGTACAGGTTTCAGGAATATGTCTACAGTGAATATATGGGCCTTAACCAGTTTGTGACCTGTATTATCTTTACCATTTCCTGCAGGCATCATGACATACTTCCCTGAAGACTTTGTTTCACTTCACAAACACCTTCCATCCATTAGAGGTTTTTTTTTTTTTTGGACCGACCCTGTTGCGTCCATTGCAGTTGCACTCGATGTAAGATATTAAAGAGGTACAAGTAATTATCATATTGGCTGATAAGGCACATACTTCAGAATATCTTCTTAATTTTCTGTATGCCCCTGCCTCTTGACCTTCTTTTTTGATTCTGCAGCTGTTACTTCATGGTAGCAGGACTTCCTGATAAGTAAGCATGGTGTTCTATAACCTCAGTAGCTATTGTGTTTTGTTACTGGTGTAGCCTCATTTTTACACCTCATTTGCATGGTGTAATATCTAGGGATGCTGTGTGTGGGCTTTTGTACATATAGAAAATTCAAGATTTTAAGAATGGCAGTGTGCGAGAACAAGAATGTACCCATGTATAACATCTCTCCTTTTACTGGTCTTATTTTATGCAGCTGTTTTCCATACCATTTTGTTTTCACTGCCCAGATTTTCCAGTACTGGGGTGAATATCCCAACTCCTCAACTTAGTACTGTTTATACTTAGCAGTACTAGCCAATAGGGGAGAGGCTGTATAAACAGAGGTGATACTGAGCTCTCTATCCAGCATTCAAAGCAGTTTCTTAAAGATACCACTGAGGATTTCTTGTTTGTCAATTCAAGCTGTGAGGTCTCAAAAGTTCTGGGCCGTAAATAAGTAATAGAATTGTATGTTTTTTCACTTGAGGAACAGAAAGAAGGCGGAAAAAGAAAAATGGTGAGTTTTTTTTCCTTTCAAGTATGTGTTTACACAGAAAGATTGTCAGTTTAGTGTATCCACTGAAATTTTACGTTACTGTAGGATTTTAGGCTGTTACAGGGCTATACGAAAGCTGTTCAGAAGTGATAGTTAATTATATAGGACAGCAAACCTTTGGTTTCAAATTGTAGCCTTTCTAAGTGTGAGTCATCAGATTGACTGATAGCACATTCTTATTGGTAAATAAACTAAACCAAAGGGTATCTTTGATACTTGCATCCCTTCACAGGTTCAACCAAATACCTTGAAGGACTGTTCATTGTTTCAAGCCTGGTAGTATAGCTCCCTAATTTCCATTTCCAAAATTTGGAACATGTTATCCATGGACCTTACCTCCTACCTAACCAGTATGGAGTCCCCATATATTAACCAAACTCCATTCTCCTGGGAGAGTTCAACTATTCCACCATCAGCTGGGACACTTATACATCTTCAAACATGTGTTCAGAGATTTCTGTACTTAATAAATACAAACACCCTGGACCAGTTAGTTCAAACCCCACCCAGGGAGATAAAATACTGGACTTGGTCCTTACCAGTATGATAAGCTGTGCTCCCCACTTATTGTAACCTCCGCCCTGGTCAAGCCAAAATATCAGTCACATTTACCTTAAGACTAAACTGCTTATGTGGAGGCCTTTACTGCAGTGTTCTGTGCACAAGTAAATAGTTGTACATGTGCATCTGTCCCCATTAGGAATAAGTACACCACCAAAGTCAAAAATAAATCCCTGTGGTGGGACACTAATATAATCAGGTTCTATAACAAAAGAAGAACTCATTGCAAGCAAAAATGAAGGCAATTCTCAAGAAGCCAAAATCAATTTTGCTAAAGTAAGCAAAGTACTCTAAATTCTGATCAAATCAACCAGTGCCAGCTATAGTAAAAATAGCCACCCAGGCAAAAGATAACCACAAAGTCTGTTTTAACTGTGTTAGAAATTTCAGAAGTTATACCCAGCACTGCACATAGCTAATAGTAAATGATACCACACATGCAGACCCTTCACTTCCCTCTAGTAATCTCAAATCAAATACCTACCTCTTCCCCCATCTCAAATCTCCCAAGAAGAAATTATCAACGTACTGTATAGGGCCAAAAACACTGCATATATTGGACCACATAACATGGCAGGCTGCTTACTGGCTAGCCTGAAACTTGAATGGTCAAACACCCTGCAGAAGCTGTTCAGCATTTGCTTCAAAACAGGCTCTGAGCCAGATAAATTGAGGACAGCAGCAATCATTCCTTTGCTCAAAGGTGGGCTACAGTGGACCCAGATAGTTACAAACCCATAAGCCTGACCAGCCTCATTTGTAAGGCTATGGAAATTATCATTATGGAACTAATAAATAGGGATATAGTTGATCTGCAGACTTTTGACCCAAGTCAGTTTGAATTCATTAAGTGCATGTCCTACCTACTTAACCTGGTTGAGGTTGACTTCTTAAAAAAAAAAGTCACTGAGGCACAGTGGATGAGTGCAGACCAGTGCACATTGCCTGTTTGGACTTTGCAGACGCATTCAGCACTCTCCTATCTCTGCCAGCAAAATGTTGACTCCTGTGTAACTTATTGGATAGTAAATTAGCTTAGAAGTAGAACATGATGGGCAGTAAGGCTGTATGGCTGTACCACCTCTAAAAGGTCCATCACTAGTGGAGTGCACTAGGGTTCAGTCCTTGGTCAGTTTCCCCTCTGCATTTACTTCTTAGAGGTCAGAGCTAATGTAAAAAGATTGTGGCTGACCAAGTCTGCCATGATAAGCCCTCCTGAGAACACTAGGATCCTATAAGAGGGCTTGTCCCAAACAAATAATTGGTGCCAAAGCCACAGACTGAAACTAAATGTCAAGAAATGTATATTCATACCCTTCAGCAAGCATGACTGCCTTTGTAACTGTCACAGTGACAATGCTGCCAGGAAAATTGATTTTGTAATTCAAGATCCGGGTACCTGTATTGGCAATGAATGGTCTTTTGATCATCTTGTATCCACTATTGTAAGAAAGTCTTTTTTTCATAGCACAGCTTTTATCCAAGGACATACCGTTTAGATCCAGGGACATGATGGATGGCCTTCTTTAGATCACTGTTGCAGTATTTCAGTACTGATAGGTTATGTCGCTGAGGTAACCTGACATCCAGCCTGCATACCAAAAGCAAAATTTTCCATATGGTCATGCATCCAACATATGTTACAACTGTATGGGCACAATGGTACATAGAAGTATAAGTGTAAAATCTTCAAACTATCTTGCCGCCATTCCAAATGCAAATCTCACACCCTTCAATCTGCTGGCTGTTGCCTCTGCCTTCACTCATTCACATAAGTGCACTATTGGGTAACTTTCTTTTTACTTGTATCTTTGTAATAAGATGTCACTTCCATGATGGTTGCTCATTGATCAACCGCTTAATTTCATCTCTCTCAGTTTGAAAAAAGAAACTGAGAGAGAAGTTCTAGTAAATCCAGTCACTGACTACTAAGTACACTGCCTGGATGGTAGCAAAGAGGAAATTCAGAGAACCTGAAAGAAAATCAAATAGAAAAGGTGAAGAGAAAACTCACCTGACTGGGAAGAATCCTGTAGTTGTTAAGCAAAAAAGCAGTTCAACCTCCAGCTTTGGTACAAGACATGTTTTCCAGTTATCTAGAGGGAAAAAAACAATCCGATGGCTCTGAGGTGATTAAAATAAAACATTGAAGGAGTATGGCAACTCAAAAAACAAAAGACTGGATAAAATGGAAGAAGCTTTAAACTGATGTTCAGATGGATGGATAAAACTGCAAAAATCAGAGTATGAAGTGAAGAAAAGGCTAGCCGAGTATGACACTGCTTAAGAAGAGTTGTTTAAAAAAAATGGTACAGTTAGAGGACAGAGCGTGCAGGGAAAACCTCAGATTTTCTGCTGTACCAAAGAAACTGGAAGGAGTGGTCTGTATTACTTTTACGAAAGCAGAGATAAGCAACTGTACTGGTATTCCACAGCAAGACTTGTTAATTGAAAGGGCACATAATGTGTATGCTTCAAACTTGGCCATGAGAAAGCAGTCAAGACCTGTATTAATAAAGATGCAATTATACCAGCAGAAAGTGTTGATCCTAGTAAGACTATGGCAGAAGGGCAAAGTATTAAAAACTGGAGACAGAATGTTTGTGAGAAATGATTATTCACTGTATACCAGGCAGAAGAGCTGTAAATTTATCACAGCAATCATTGAATGTCATGAGGCAACTGGGATATTCAAGCCACTGTATCCAGCTGTTTTCAGAATATTTATTTTCTTGTAGAATCAAAGTAATTTTTTGATGCAGAACTGGCTAAGGAGAAAATACAAAAGTTTGTCCAACAAAAGTGAGCTGTCAAAAAGAAGGTGACTCTCTTTCTCATTCTTACGATAGTAAAGCTCATAGAGAGATATTGCCAGTGAACATTTTTCTAGTGTTCCAAAGGAAAATGGTTGAGAGAGAGAAAAAAAGCGGAAGAGTTGACTAGAGGAATGAAGAATAACTTGACCTTGAACCGGAGTCTGGGGTTGGGAGATGGTGATGAACAAGAAGAACATGAGCAGCACTGAAATAGTGAATAAGTGTGAGATTATAAAGCATCGGTCACATTTGTAAAATATGGCTTTACAAGAAAAAGTGCAAATACTGGATTTTGTTGACTTTGTTAAACTTGTGGGTAACTGAAAAGCATATACCTCACTTCATGCCATTAATGTTTGGAAGAAATGACAAAAAACTGTAAGTAAAACATTAACAGTATTTGTATAAAACATTTTATGATATAAATTGCATGTTAAAAGCATTTCAGTTATTGTCTTGTGTGATAAAGATATTAAAGTAACAAGTACCTTTTTTAATTTTTAGTTTTAAGAAATGTGGACATTACATTGTAAAAACAGAAGAAAGGGTGGGTAAAAGCATGTTTAAGTTAATTTGCTGTAATCTTGGATGTTCTTCGTGTTTCACTGTTGCAGTCATTACATTTGGGTAATCTGCTGACAGGTTGCCCTCAGTCGGCCTGATTAACAAAGTCTTGGGTCCTGCGTCAGTTGCTGTCCCTTCTTCCATGATGTCAGGTCGTCAGGGGTATAAAACATGCAGCCAACGCCATTACATCAGTCTTTCTTGCCGCGCGGTGTCTGAAGCAGAAGCAGTTCGCAAGTGCCAGTTGGCCGACTCCTGAAAATTTAATTTTCGAGTTTCAGAACCGAAGTCTTAAACTAAAAGCTAAGAACCCCGTTGGGGAAACTTTTTCTTGTTCCTTACCGATGTCAGTAAAAGTTAATAATTGCATTACTTGTGGGAAGCAAATACCTCATAAGGATTTTCATTTGTACTGTATTCCTTGCCTAGGCCCTGACTACAATGTGCCTTGCTGTCGGTTTTGTGCTAAATTTAATCAATGCACGATTAAACATCGGTATATTTTTGCTTCTTAATATTTTGGCTCAAGATTTAACTATCTAGAAATGTCGTCGGTTAGCAATCTGACTACCGGAATACCTAAAAAATGCAAAGAAAAAGACCGAGACAGACAGTCTAGGTTCAAAACCGACGACACTTCTCCTAAGCCAGTCGCCGGTTCGCCGGTAGTCAGTGAGGCGCTTTCGCGGCCCCTGATACCCGCTACTTCTGATTCGCAGGCCTCTACTGAGACCCATTTGGAGTCAGGTATGCCGCGAGATGCTTCAATTATGGAACCCGCGGATATCTCTACCTTGGATGGGTCTGGAGCCGCTGTGCAGGCACCGGCTTCTGAGGGTGTTTTCAGGCCTACAGATTTGTATATTAGACCAGCGCTATCTTCAAAACTAAGGTCAAAATCAAAGTCTGTGTCTAAACAACCGACGCCTGGGCCACATGTGCAGGCCCCTATGCCTAAAAAAACAAATTATCAAAATGGCTGAAGATTTAATTACTCTGATCAGGGGTAGCCAACCCCCTACTTCTAAGAGGCCTAGGCAAGACATTGATTATGAATCTTATGAACAGGATTCTATTTCTTCTGACTCTTCTAATGAACAGAATTTGTCTATTCCTACTTATGAGGACTCTGATGCAGAGGATTCCATCCCTTCTGCCTCTCCCCTGAGGATTTTTCTTTTGGAGAAACTTTACATGCCTTAAGGGAACATTTCCACTGGGAAAGTCAGGATTTCTCTGAATCTAAAAGGAGACTTAGGGGTTTTCTTCTACTTCCTCAGCATAGGCCTTTGGCTATACCTCATGTTCTAGATATTGTTGTTGATGTATTTTCAGAATCTAGTATGACTCCTGGATTCTCTACCTCCGGCTCCTTGTAAGTCAGACAGATACTACAGGGTTCCTGAAGCCCACAAATTCCATTTCAAAAACCCTATTGCTGATCCTGAAACCATTTCTCTGGGTCCCAAGGGCATTAAGGCCTCTACTGCCAAAAATCCTACCCCTTCTGATAGAGACTCCAGGGCTCTGGATAGATGGGGTAAGAAAGTTTACACGTTTGCAACCTTGGCAATCAGGACTTTAAACTGTCAATTTCATATGCTTAAATATCAACAACATATTATGGGACTACTTAAACAGAAAATGATGTTAATCTCTGACTGTGTGGAAAAAAAAGAATTGCAGGATTTATTGCATTCAGCTGAACAAGTTGGAAAATATACTTTGCAATGTGGTTTTGATTCCTTGGAGGCCTCTTGCAGGGCTGCTGTAACTGGATCTGTGCTATGAAGGCATGCTTGGCTCAAAGAGCAAACTCTGCCTGACTATGTTAAAGCAAAATTGTTGGATGCTCCTTTACAGCAGGGCCGTCTCTTTGGTAATAAGGCTGAAGAAGTGCAAACTGTGAAAGATTTCTTACAAGTGCAACCTCCTAGATTTAGTAGGCACTGGCCTACTAAGAACTGGTCCTTTCCAATCCCTTCGAGAGCCACTCAGGTCAAATCAAGACATTCCAAAGGCTCCAGGTTTCAGTCGCAAGGAACTTTTAGAACAAAACAATGGGGTACCTCCACCTCCAAATCTGGAAGCAACAAGGCACCTCCCTATGATAAACAGTCTCAATGACTTCCCTCTACAATCACCAAGCACTTACCTCTTTTCCCTTTGGGGGGAAAACTAGCACTTCTTGCACGAAACTGGCAACTTATTACCCAGGAGAAATGGGTTTTAAATATAGTATCCCAGGGATACAGATTTCACTTCCACACGTTGCCAATCCCAAACGGATGGCCAGATCTGCCCCCAAATCAGTGGGCAGAGGCCTAGAAACAAGTTCTGTCCCTCATGAACATGGGGGCTAATTCAACCAGTACCAGAATAGGAAAAGGGACAAGGTTTCTATTCCAGACTTTTCCTGGTACCCAGAAAAGACAAATCATGGCGTCCAATTCTGGACCTATCCACTCTAAACACATTTCTGGACATTCCAAAATTCAAGATGCTGACTCTTCAACAGTTACTACCTATGCTAGGCAAAGATGCCTGGTTGGTAACTCTAGACTTAAAAGTGGCTTACCTGCATATCCCAGTCAGGGAATCTTGCAGAAGATACCTCCACTTCAAAGCAGGCTACTTGCATTACCAGTTCTCTGCACTGCCCTTTGGCTTATCTACTGTGCCCAGGGTCTTCACAAAGTGCCTTGCACCAGTAATTGCATTTTGCAGGCAAAGAAATATTCAGATATATCCATACCTGGACGATTGTCTAATTCAGGCAGAAAACAAGGACATTCTTCTAAAGCATCTGGCATTTGTAAAAAGGGTTCTAACTTGTCTAGGGTACACCATAAACGAAAATAAATCTCAACTGGTACCCTCTCAAAAAATTACATTCCTGGGTGCAAGCTTGAATACAACTGCCCAGGAGACTTACCTTACGCCAGAAAAGCAAATTCAATTGATGACTTACTTCAAACAGGTGGTCAGCTATCTGCAAGACAAGTTCTGCAGGCCTTGGGGTTCATGGCCTCCTGCATTCTTCTAATTCCATATGCAAAACTGCATATGAGGAAATTTCAGTGGTACTTAAAAAGTTTATGGAGTCAACATTGTCATAGCCTGGAAACATTGAATGGTAAGTTGTCCGTCTCACCTTCATTCTTGCTGTTTGGGATCAGAGCGAATCCTCGGCTCCGACTCGGCCATCTTCAATAACTCGAGAGCCGTTTACTGGCTCGAGGCTACCCCTTATCCCATGATGCCTAGCGACAGCTACCCCGATCTTGTTTGCTGCTTCAGCTGCAAGGTGTGTCATTTTCTGGCTCAGGCTTGTATATTTTCAACTTTTTGTGTAAAAATATTCTCTTTGACCCTTTAAACTAAGATATTTTACTTTTCTTAGCTTTATTCTTTACGTGTTGTTGAGTACTTCGTTCTTCTTAGTTTCCCTTTTATTTAGAACTCGTTTAAGTTAGCGTTCTCCCTCCTCCCCCCCCCCCTTCCCTAGGATAGCCGTTTAACTTAGAGGCTCTCCTTTCCTTTTTTGCTATCGTTTAAAAAAAAGGTTTATATTTATAGGTGTACTTGTTTGGAGTAGTACTTATTTGTCTGTCTGTGTTTCCCTTGTGGTACTTAGTTTTTTTGTAGTTGGGTCATGTCTAAGGAAGCTGAAGTATCTGGCTTTAAAAAGTGTGACTCATGCGGTCAGAAAATGTCTCTGACAGATGGGCACACTAGCTGCGTTTATTGTTTGGGCTCTGTTCACCTGCAGGACTCTTGTTCTGTTTGCCATGCCTTTAGTCCAAGAGTCTTGCAGGAGCGCAAGAACACATTGATCCTTAGGGGTCTGTTAAAACCTCAGGATTCACCGGCAAAGAGTTCCCAGCCAGTGAAATCCCCAAAATCCACTAAACCGTCGGCTCCACCTTCGGAGCCGACTCCTGTGCAGGATTTACCGAGTATGTCTGTTCCGGCTGGCACTGGCAAGACAACCCCTCCGCCGGCTCCATCGGATGTTTCGGAGCAGTCTCGGAGCCATAAGAAGTTGAGGTCCCCTTCATTAGAGTCGGTTCATTCGGCTCCTCGGTCTCCATTATTGCAAAGTGAATGTAGCCACCATTCTTCACACTCCTCTTGTTCCTCTAGGCTGTCGGATCATGATGTGGAGAGAGTAGTAAGTAGGTTGCTTAAATCACAGGCACTAGCAAAATTATTGTCTAGCCCTCCTCAACAGGTATCTGCTCCATCCACCTCTTTTTCTGTTCCTCCTCTGACTCCATTGAGTTCGGAGCCGGAGTTTGATGGGGTTCGAGTAGTGGAACCGTCTGCTCCTATCACCATCTCTCCTTCGGCTCTGATTATCTCGATAGTTCCTTCGATCGAGGAATCTAGATGCCAGGACTCCCTCATCGGCTCCGAGGGGGCGAGTGGCATCGGACCCTTGTCCGACCCCGTTCTCCCTCTCGGAGCATCAGCGCAGGTGAGCTTGGCTCCAACATCGGCCTCGGAGCCGTCCCCCTCGGCGCGGAGAAACATTCCTATTTCTTCGGAACCGGAGCTTTCTCTGCATGGAACAACCATTTTTTTAATAACTGGTTTCTCTCGTATTATGTCTGGGATTAGCTATTTCAAACAAGATCTCGGTAGCTGTTGCTAGGCATCATGGGATAAGGGATAGCCTCGAGCCAGTAAACAGCTCTTGAGCTATTGAAGATGGCCGAGTCGGAGCCGAGAATTGGCTCCGATCCCAAACAGCAAGAAAGAAGGCGAGATGAAGAGAACTAACATGGAACGTTATGGTAGGTACATAACCTCTTATTCCTGTTATACCTTGCCTGCAGCTAGAGGTCCTATGGAGGGCAGAGGCCTGTCACCAAAACAAGGGAGTGCCATTCATTCCACCCCCTGCCACCCAAACCCTAACAACAGACACATCAGACTATGCTTGAGGAGATCATCTGGCAAGGAAGTGCATTCAGGGCAAATGGAGCCCAAATCAAATGCACCTACATATCAATCAGAAAGAGATGCTAGCTGTACAGAATGCCCTGACAGCCTTCAAGGACTACCTTCATCCAGGACAACTAACGATAAAGACAGACAACACCACAGTTATGTGGTCATAAACTAGCAGGGGGGGGGTACACATTGCTACCCTCTTTGCAGACTAGCCATGGCATTGTGGAACATGGCCTTGACCTATCAGATACAACTACAAGCTCAATTCCTGCCAGGAAAGCTAAATACTTTGGCAGACAAACTAAGCAGAAATATTATGGACCCACACGAATGGAAATTGGAACCACAAGTTTTCAACATGTTGACATGCAAATGAGGGAACCCAGACATAGATCTTTTTGCCTTACCCCAGAACTATCAGTTGGACAAATTCTGCACAAGAACTCATCACAAAAAAGCTTGGAAAGTGGATGCTCTATCATTCAGCTGGAAAAACCTATCAGTCTATGCTTTTCCCCCTCTGCCTCTGCTCTCCAAAATTCTACTAAAAGTCAAACAGGAAAAGCCAAAAATGATTCTGATTGTTCCAGACTGGCCTCGCCAATACTGGTACCCACTCCTGCGCAATGTGTCACACCTTCCTGCATGGCAGCTGCCTCAGACACCTTACCTTCTGTCTCAGCAGAACTACTAAATTCTGTACACTCGGCTCCAAACTTTGAATCTTGCAGCATGGCTAATCAACTAATTTCACCCTTGGCATCCCTCAGCAAACAAGTGATGGATGTCATTTTGGAGGCTAGAAGGCCTAGTACTAGAAAATCTTATGCTGACAAATGGAAAAGATTCTGTGCCTGGAACCAATCACAAGGAATAAGCACAACAGTGCCCAATATTCCTCAGATTCTACAATACTTAACTGAGATGCTTCACAAGGGCCTATCTTTTTCTTCCATAAAAATCCATGCCTCAGCCATTTCAGCTCATTACAACACATAACCTCCCCTCTTCTCTCATCCTTTGCTAAAGCAGTATCTCAGAGGGGCCAAAAATGTAAGACCTCCCAGGAGACCACCAACTCCTGCATGGGACCTCAATTTTGTTTTGGAAAAACTCACTCTCCCTCTTTTTGAGCCAGCTGCTACTGCAGACCTAAAATTTCTCTCATGGATAACAGCTTTCCTTTTAGCAGTCACTTCAGTTAGAAGGATTTCAGAATTACAGGTTCTTATGGCAGTGGAGCCTTTCATTATTTTTCATCCGGACAGGGTGGCTCTCAGGACCAATCCATCTTTCATGCCTAAGGTGGTATCCAGTGTGGCTCTTAATCAGACCATTCATCTGCCAACTTTCTTCCCCAATCCACAGAACAAGGGTGAGCGTATTCTGCACTCATTGGATGTACACAGACAACTTAGATTCTACTTAAACAGGATGAAATCTCTAAGAAAATCTGAGCAACTATTGGTGGCATTTGCTGCAGGGGCAGAGGAAAAAGCTATTTCAAAGCAGACTGTTTCCAAATGGATAAGCCATTGCATTTGTTTCTGCTGTATGCACCATGGTAAACCTATCCCCAAGGGGATCAGGTCTCATTCCACCAGGGCTGCATCTACTTCTGCAGCCTTTCTCAAAGGGGTTCCTACCAGAGACATTCTAAAAGCTGCTACCTGGAGCTCAGTTCATATGTTCACCAAACATTACCATTTACCTCTCTTCT
The DNA here is from genome assembly GCF_019279795.1 of Protopterus annectens. Taxonomy (NCBI): domain Eukaryota; kingdom Metazoa; phylum Chordata; order Ceratodontiformes; family Protopteridae; genus Protopterus; species Protopterus annectens. The sequence continues at coordinate 152,891,590 of NC_056747.1, forward strand.
CTAAATCCAGAACTGGCTTTGCCACTGCTGTCCTGCAGGGCTTTATAGCTGCTCCTAATGCTGTATAAATCCATCCTCCCAACCATAGCTTTGTGATTCTACCCAAATGTAATGACTGCAACAGTGAAACACGAAGAACATAGTACAGTTGTGTACACTTACCATAAATGTAGATGTGCAAGTGTATTCACTGTTGCAGTCCTGGTTACCCACCCTCCACCCCCTGTTTTTCTCTTACTATACCTCTACTTTCATTTGCTATGCTTAAAAGCCTTTTTGGCTGTATTTGCTTTTGTTTGGAGGTATATTTTTTGTGTTTTAAATTATATACGTATATATTTATATGTATATATTTTTGCTCCCCATTTGGGGGGGCACCTGACATCTGGGGCAAGAAAAACTGATATAATGGCATCGGCTGCATGTTTTATACCCCTGACGTCATGGAAGAAGGGACAGCAACCGACGCAGGACCCAAGACTTTGTTAATCAGGCCAACTGAGGGCAACCTGCCAGCAGATTACCCAAATGTAATGACTGCAACAGTGAATACACTCGAACATCTACATTTATTTTAAGTGTACACAACTGTACTGTTCTTGAGGTGGGGGATGGGATGTAACAATGCACAGATTATCATACATGCAGAGCTGATAGTTTTCTTTTACTTTTGTGTAGGTGAATGTCTGGATTAAAGCCCTTAGTTTAATATAATAACATGTTTTGTGTGTGTGTGTGTGTGTGTGTGTGTGTGTGTGTGTGTGTGTGTGTGCCTAAGCAAGCAATTAAGAGAACACAGAGTATAAAAAAAGTTTTCCTTTAGCAAATAAATGTTCATTGTGAGTTGTGAAGTCTGCAGCCGAGAGCAGCTGTACATTTTATGTTTCTAAGAAGAGAAGCTGGCTATGGGGCAGGTAATAAAAGCCCGAGCACCTTTTAGGGCTAAAAGTTAATGTTTTCTGAAAGCGGGGAGACTAAAGATAAGACAAAAATGGATAGGAATTAGTTTAAGTATGAGTACAGGCTGCATATCAGGAGGGTTAAACTTCAATATATGAAGATGTACAAACTTTTGTATGTTTGTTTTAAGTTAATAGGTTCTGGCGATGTTTTTTTGAGGGTTTTTATTAAGACAAAAAGTTTTGTAAAATGTGACATAGGTGCAAAAGGGGATTACAGGAAACAATATAAAAGATCAACCCGCCAAACAGTGGGTGTGCATAACACAAAAGATGGAAATAGACAATATGATGTCAATCTTCATTCTTGACTGTTGGCTTTTGGTTCCGACCCGATTCGGCCATTATGTCAAGCTCATGCCAGCCAGAAACTCTCAAGCCAAGGTTACCCATTCTGCCTCTTTTCCCTTCCCCTCAGATCTTGTTTGCCGAATAGAAAATCGGACGTGTCAGCCATGCTCTCATGTAATATTTATATATATATATATATATATGTATATATATATATATATATATATATATATATATATATATATTCTCTGAATATATATATATATATCTACATTCTCTGAATATATATATATATATATATATATATATATATATATATATATATATATATATTCTCTAATTCTTTATTGTGTTGCCTCTCCTTGGTAGTTATTGTTATTGCTGTGTCTTTTGGTGTGAATGTTCATATATTCCTCCTTTCTTCACCTTGTTTGGTAAATTTCCTTGCCATTGTTAGTATAGGCCCCTCCCTTCCCTTTACTTCTGGTAAATTCTTCAGTACCAATACTGGGATCCTTATTTCCCTTTTGTCATTCTTCCTTTTACCCTCTCTGGAATACTTGTTTGACTACCATTGTTGGTACAGCCCCGGGGGGAGGACGGGGACGGGGGGCTGTACTCTGTACTTTTCTGTTAGTTCGTGTGTGTGTGTGTGTGTGTGTCCATGCCCTCTTGTTGTTTTTGAAAGATGGCAGAAAAACAAAAAGGAACCACAGGGTTCAAGCAATGTGAAGAATGTGGCAGAAAGATGCCCAACTCTGATGGGCAGCTTTCATGTGTTTTATTGTGTGGGGGTGCCACATTTGGAAATACAACAGCCATGTGAACTCTGCAAAGGTTTCAGTGATAAAACCCATGCAGAGAGGTGTAACGAACCTATCCTCAAGGGGCTGCTAAAATGCCCTTTTAGTGAGGCTTTGTCTGAGGTGGAGACATCTATGTATCCCAGAAAAGAATCCAAGAAAAGGAGTCACTCTGTTCCCATGTCACATAAAGTTCATGTAGCTAAATCTTCTAAGGCCCTGGTACTAACTCATCCCTCAAAACCGAGGCCTAAGATACCAAAATCTACACAGACTTCTGCTCCCACAATGAAGCCTGTCATGTCTCCCACGGTGCTTACAACTGCTGAAACTACCAAAACTCCTGCGGCACCGACCTTATTGGTACCAATGACCCTCTCTGCACCAACAATAGTCTCCCCAAGCATTCCAGTTACGTCCTCCCCTGCAAAGCAAATTATTGGTCAACCGACCATGGTGCTGAAGGTTGAGAGTACACTCAGGACTATGTGTCTTTCGGCTTTTCCCAGTTAGGGGTCGCCACAGCGGAACTCCGGTCCGCTAATGATTGGCAGTAGATTTTTACGTGCCAAGTTGCCAGCTCTGACACACAACCTTCAACGAAGGTACGCCCATTCACACATGTCTCCACACAGAAGATGCTCTAGCTGAGAATCGAATAGGACAACGACGTACTGTGAGGCGACAACGCTACCGCAGCACCACCACGAGAGTACACTCAGGACTAAAACCACAAATATAACGGCTGCCAGGAGTCACTGATGAGAAACTTGGCTCCACAAAAAAGTTTTGATTTTTTACTCCAAACACAGATAAACGCCCACAATACACATACGTTTTCATCCTTCAACAGACTTCTTCAGACAAAAATTGTATATTCAGTGCTAGTTGAAGTTAATATACATACAAGTTAGTCAGCCAGTACACTTAAAGAAGTCCATAAAACAACCTTAACCCTTAATAAACTGTACCTAAAAAATACATACAAACATATAACTGTAGCCTAAGTTGAAACCCAATATATGAAACTAATATGTAAACAGATGTATAAATAAATAACCACCTGGTAGGGTGACAGTACAGGTGAACAACTTCTTGTAAAAACATTTGTCAAAAAAACCCATTTAAAAACGTGTAAATATTCTAATTTAAAAATAATTATGATAACAATACCACCATTATTAAAAATGTGCTACCATCTAGTGGCCGATATAAATATGACATGTAAAAATCGTACTAATAAAACACAATGTGATATTGTTAATCATCGTTTAGTCCTTAAGTGTGGGTATCGGTTCCGACCTTGGAACCGAGCCGGCCATCTTTCAAACGCGCGTCAGCTACGAACTCTCAAGCTAAAAACTCTTACCCAGAATTCCCCTCTCCCTGTTACCTCAGATTTCGTTTGCTGCATTGCCATTTGGTCATGTCAAGCTACTTCTGTTGAGCCAAGTACAATATTTTTCTTCATACTAAATTATAAAACAGCGTTTTCTCACAGAAAAGTTATTAGATAGTTTTCTCTTACCTTATCGCATTTAGCGACTATCATTTCTTGAATCCTTTCTATTCCTTTCCTCCTCTTTACCGCGAGGTAATTTATTTTTTACCATCGTTGATAAACCCCCTTTCCTTATTTACCTTTGTGTAATTCTTGTACCATTGCTGGTATTTTTTCTGGGTTTCCTTCTTTCTTTCTAACATGGCAGATAAAAATAAATTAATATAGAAGGGCCTACTTAAATATCTTTTTTTCAGAGGCTATTTCTGGTCGGAGGCTTCAACCCCTCCAAGATCCCGTAAGAAAAAGAGTGATGAACATATAAAGGCCAAGTCTCTTCCTTCGTCCACTGCTGGGGACCCCCAGGAACCGAGACCCAAGAAAGGTAAGCTTTCCAGTTCGGATTCGACTTCTTCGGCTCCAGCACTTTCTGTACCTAAACCTTCGGCACCAAGGCCATTGGAGCCATCTGTGACTTCGGCACTGACTAGTGTGCCCTTTACCGTATCGGTATTGAGGGCCTCCTTGGTTTAGACCTCTTTACCAGCACCGACTGTCCAGTCAATGCAGACTGTCACAACGTCGATGGATTTTTCGACGTCCATTGTCTGGCTCTGACAACTTACCCGACACCGACTACTCTCTCAGCACCGACCATTCAGTTATCGGCACTGATTTTTTCGGTTCCAGCCTTAGCGCTGACAACCACTTCGGTACCGACCTTATCATTGGTGCAGACCATGACTTCGGCACCGATGATTTCCTCTCTATAGACACCTGAAGTTCAGTCCTTTATAGCCCCATTGTTTTCAGTGCAGACCTCCGAGGTAGGCACCGAGCTTGCTCCATCTTTGGATAGACCTGACTCCCTTTCAGCCGTGTCCATGAAATCCACTAAAAGCCTCTCTGAACACTAAGTGTTGCATCTTATGGATCAAGTGCTTTTGGCTAGAGGTATCCTGCCCCCAGGACCTATCCTTCCTCGGGAGGTGATCATCCTTTACCAAAAACCCCTACTTATTCTCCTCCTTTATTGCCTTTGAAGTCCCTTGATATAGCACAGTCTTCCCCCTCTATGGTTCCCTTTATGGACCTCACTAAGGAGCCGCAGTTGCCTTTGTGGCAGGAGAGTTTCGCTGCGACCCTGGATGTCAGCGGTGGCGTATGTAATTTGGTGTTTCACAGCCATCCACGGACTCCAAGTTGTCAGGCAGAGCCACTTGAGAGGGGTGACCCCTGCCCTGGGCACTCACCCCTCTTCAAGTGGACCGTCCTTCCAGCTAATGGAGAAGGCTCTGGTGTCGGTTGGCGATCCTATGCTATCACTCTCCCCGCCCTCCTCTATACCGCAATGTGCACATGTCGCTCCTAGCGGACACAGGGTGTAAGGGCCTCAGGATATACTCCCACAGGAGACCCCTTTTGCACGGTCTTCCCCAGCTTCTCCCTCTGAGGAAGTTCATCAAAAAAGCTCGTGCAAGAGGAAGCACATGGACTCCACAGAGGAGTCCCTTACTGAAGACACAGACTTTGATTGGGAAGGGTCCCCTCGCTCACCCTCTGAGGTATCCTTTGGTGATATTCTTGAAATTCTTAAACAGAGAGGTGACTGGCAGCCCTTGAATCCGACCTCTGAAGAGTCTGTGTTCCTGTAGGCCTTTCTCGCCTGGCCCCCTACTTCCTGGGTTACTCTACCTGCTGACAAACTGGTCCGGCTCGTCGTGCAGCGTGCATGGAAGGCTCCTGACACTGAGGCCATTCCCCGGAGGCCAGACAAAATTTTGTCCCCTCCTGCTACTGATCCCCATTGGTCCAAAGGTCTTCCTGTAGATGCTTTGGTGGTGGCGGCCACAACTAAAATGGACCTGGCGGAAGAAGAAAGCCAGACTGTCCATCCGCCCAGCAAAGAGTCCCTGGCTCTGGTCAGAATAGGGAAGCGTACTTTTGCATCAGCGACCTTTGCAATCGGGTCCGTGAACTATATGGCACACTTTACCAGGCTTCAAAGAGATTTAATTTCTGAGCTCTCTGAAACTTTGGCTGGTGCTGTGTCTGATGAGGTCTGTGACAAAGTAGCCTCTCAGCTAGCCACCATTGAATCGATATCTAACTCCTCCATGCTCCTGATATCTCACGCATCAGAAGGAGCAGCTAGAGCGGCGAGTTCAGGCATTGTTCTGAGACGACATGCCTGGATGCTCTTGTGTAATTTCGCGGAACCCTTCAAGGCTTCCTTTCGCTAAGCTCCCATCGAAGCCTCTTCATTGTTTGGACCCAAGGTTAAAAGCACACTGGCCAGATGTGAACAGGACGGTAAGACCCTTTCTGCCGTTGTGAACAGGACGGTAAGACCCTTTCTGCCGTGGGTGTCCGTTATTCTTCCCCTCAACGGGCTTTCTCCAGAAACCAGAAGAGTGGGAAGATAAGGTACAAAAAGTCTCAGGGTCCTTTCCATGACACACAGGCCGAGTTCTCCCTTAGAGGCATAGGGAGAAACTCACAGGGGGTCTGCGTAACCAGGGTTCCAGGGATTCTTTCCCTGGCCAATCCTACCAGCACTCCTGAAGAGCGGCCCAACTGCTTTCCTCTGGAAGTGGTTGTGGGTCGTTTCTCTTTGTACCCTTCTGCCTGGCTAACCATCACCACCGATTCTTGGGTACAAAGGATAATAACCAGAGGTTATCATATTCCCTTTGACCTTTGTCCTGCTCCCCCAACAAACTTACCCGACGTTCCACCCAGTCAAAGGGAAGAAGCAGTATTAGAGATTTCAAAACTGCTAAGGAAAAGAGTCATCCAAATAGTCCCTCCAGACCAGATAAGATCCGGATTCTACTCAAGACTATTTTTGGTGCCAAAGAAAACCGGGGACTGGAGACCAATTTTGGATCTCAGTGTATTGAACAAGTTTGTAAAAGTACAAAAATTCTGGATGGTCACAATACAGTCTAGCCTTCTGCTTTTGAAAAAAGACTATTGGATGTGCTCAATAGATCTTCAAAATGCGTACTACCACATAAAAGTGGACAGACCATCAAGAAGATTCCTTCGCTTCCGTGCGGGAGCCAGTCACTACCAGTTCAGAGTACTGCCCTTTGGACTCTCTACAGCCTCCAGAGTGTTCACAAAGTGCATGGCAGTCGTCACAGCTGGCTTGCAACTGCAAGGATTCCAGGTATTTCCATACCTAGACGACTGGCTTATCACCGCCCCCACCAGACATCTATTGGAAGAAACCCTGGCATACTCTCTCCTCTCTGCAGAAAGGCTAGGCATAACCATAAACTGGCAAAAATCCAATCTCACTCCATCTCAGTCCACAGAATTCTAGGGGTCATCTTGAATACAAAGAATTGCAGAGAATCCATTCCAGAGCACAGAATTCTAAGGATAAAGCAACTACTCAACTCAAGGGAGAAATCCACAGCTCACTCTGTTCTACAGTTGTTGGGTTCCATGGCAGCCTCCATCACCATTGTCACCCTGGCCAGGTTTCACATGAGGCATCTACAATGGCTACTGCTCACCCAATGGTATCCCTTTCAGTACCCTCTTTCAGCCAAGATTCGGATTAACTCACAGGTGCAAACAGGATTTAAATTGGTGGATGGCCCACAACCCGTCACAGTGGTCTCGCTCCTTCTTCCCCAACAGCCCAAGGCTGCAGTGACCACGGATGCCTCCCTGATGGGGGGGGGGGGCTACGTCAGGGACAGACAGTCCAAGGTACTTGGTCCGAAATGTAGGCCCATCTGCATATAAATGTTCTAGAGCTGAGGGCGGTGCTTCTGGCGTTGCAAGCATTCCATCCCCTGCTGCCATCTGGGACTATTGCGAATGCAATCAGACAATAAGGTGGTGGTCTGGTACGTCAGCAAACAGGGCGGAACCAAATCTTACCCACTCTGTTGAGAGGCCATGAGGATATGGCATTGGGAGATGGCTACCAACTGTTTTCTTCTAGCAACGCACATTCCCAGGAGTTCCAGCGTGATAGCAGACAGACTCAGCAGGTGTATACTACAACCTCACGAGTGGTCCCTGAATCCCTTGATAGCGGTGGAGATTTTCAACCACTGGGGTCTTCCTTGCTGCTACCTCTTTGCGTCTCCGACCAACTACAAATGCAGCAACTATTTCACCCTGATTCCCCCTCTGGGGCAGTCACCCGGGGATGCTCTAGTCCACGATTGGCCCTTGGGTCTACTTTATGCATTTCCACCTCTCCCCTTCATTCCCCAGTTTCTGAAGAAAGCCCGCCTGTTGAAGAGCTAAGTAATCCTCATAGCACCATATTGGCCTCGTCAGATTTGGTTCCCCTTCCTTTGGCCTCACCTGCTAGATCAACCGTAGATTCTCCATCCAACCCCAGGGTTGATCTCCCATCCGCAGAATCTGATTCACCCTATTTTGAACAGCCTGAAGCTCACAGCTTGGCTCCTCCAATTCCTTCGATTGCCAGGCAGAATGATCTTTCTTTGCCAGTACGTAACATTCTTATTGCATCTCATAAGTCTTCCACCAGAATTACATATCTCAACAAGTGGAAAAGATTTACTTTCTGGCTGAAAGAAAAACAGGTAGATCCTTTTTCAGCACCAGTGTCAATAGTACTGGAGTATCTAGCCACCCTATTTCAATCCGGTCTATCTGCCTCTACCATTAGAGTTCATTTGGCTGCAATATCTGATTTCCATGATGGTGTCCAAGACTCCTCTTTTATGTCACACAAATTATGCAAGACTTTCATAAAAGGCGTGAATCATCTAAAACCCCCTTTTAGAGAATCTACTCAACCATGGGACCTGTCACTAGTCCTACAAGTTTTGACAATGCCACCTTTCGAACCAGCTTCTTGCGACCTCAAATATTTGTCATGGAAAGCCTTGTTTTTGGTCGCCATTACTTCTGCCAGACATATCTCTTGAGCTTTCAAGCCTTATGCATCAAGAGTCCATATTTGATTTTTCATAGAGATAGTGTCATTGAGAACTAATCCTTCCTTTCTGCCAAAAGTGATCTATGAAATGTCCAGTAATCAAACCATTGAATTGCCAGTTTTCTTCCCCAATCATTCAGACAAAGGAGAGTATTGCCTACATACCTTAGATATTCACAGGCAACTTTGCTTCTGCTTGAACAGGAGTAAGGCCTCTCGTAAATCAGACCAGTTATTTTTGGCCTATTCTGGACCTAGATTAGGATGTGCTCTTGCTAAGGTCACATAGGCTAAATGGTTGAAAGACTGTGTGACCTTCATTTATAGACAACGTAATATTCCATTATCTACTACCATAAAGGCTCATTCTACAAGGTCTGTGGCAACTTCTGCTCCCTTCCATGCCAGAACTTCTTTACATGACATTTGTGCAGCTGCAACTTGGGCTACCCCTCATACCTTAATCACTCATTACAAAATTGGATTTAGCCTCCAGGGGAAAAGCATCTTTTGGTTCTATGGTGCTCAGGAATGTCCTTCTATGAGACCTCCCAGGAATAAAGGTAGCTGGGGAGTCTGTCCCACACGTAAGGAATAAACGAGGATTAGCAATATCAGATAAAGAAGTTACGTCTTACCATAACATTCCATCTGTATTGTTGATCCTCGTTCAGTCATTATGACCCTCCCTCCTTCCCCCTCCTTTGGCTTCTAGTGATCTCACCATCCAGTTCTATTAGGTCATTTGACCAGAGGTATCCCCTACCTTCTTTTGACTTGCAAACTCAATCTGAGGTAACAGGGAGAGGGGAATTCTGGGTAAGAGTTTTTAGCTTGAGAGTTTGTAGCTGACGCGAGCTTGGAAGATGGCCGGCTCGGTTCCGAGGTTGGAACCGATACCCACACGTAATGACTGAACGAGGATCAACAATACAGATGGAATGTTATGGTAAGACATAACTTCTTTTTCACTGGTGGTATGTTGGCACTGTTTCTAAGGACATTCGAGGGGGGTCTATGGGAAGCCAGATTGGAATACAGGGAGGTTTACTGGCAGGTCACTTTGGAGTCAGGTAGATTTCCTGGTCTGAATGAACATGTTTCTGTTGCCCCATTGTTAAAGTTAAGGGCAGCAAAATTATAAAACTGTTTTAACATACCACCAGTGAATGTGTTTTATTAGTATGGTTTTTACATGTCATATTTATATTGGCCACTAGATGGTAGAACATTTTTAATAATGGTTCTATTGTTATCATAATTATTTTTAAATTAGAATATCTACACGTTTTTAAATGGAGTTTTTTTAACAAATGTTTTTACAAGAAATTGTTCACCTGTACTGTCACCCTACCATGTGGTTATTTATTTATACATCTGTTTACATATTAGTTTCATATATTGGGTTTTGACTTGGGCTACAGTTATGTTTGTATGTATTTTTTTAGGTATAGTTTATTAAGGGTTAAAGTTGTTTTATGGACTTTTTTAAGTGCATTGGCTGACTAATTAACTTGTATGTATGTTAACTTCCACTAGCATTGACTATGCCATTTCTGTTGAAGGACAAAAACGTACGTGTATTGTAAGCGTTCATCTGTGTTTGGAGTGAAAAATAAAAACCTTTTTGTGGAGCCAAGTTTCTCATCAGTGACTCCTGGCAGCCTTTATTTTTGTGGTTTTGGTCGTATGTCGAGGGCTGTGTCTTCTTTACTTCTTGGATTTGCACTCAGGACTAGTTACTCCCCATCTACAGACCCCTTCTTGGGTCAGCAATTAAGTCCATTTCTTGAAAGGCCAGAATCTCCCTCGGGGGTGTTTGTTCCACCAGGAGCCTTTCAGAGCTTGATTTAGTCAGATTACTGGATCAGCTCCTGGTGGCCAGAGGCCTTCCCGCCCCCCCCCGTAGGACCTCTCTCCCATCCAGAACCGAGGGTTACTCTCCTTGGCTCCCACTTATCTTCTTCCTTCAAACTCTCCACAGGTCTTGGAGCCCTCGACTTAGACGTTCCTGGTGTCAGCTACTTCGGTGCTGATGATGGATCTCACCTTGGTCCTGGAACAGACTCTCTGGTCTGCAGCTCCATTGGAGCCAACCCACCCACAGAACCGTGATTTGGCTGACAGCTCTGGGATCCCTGGATCGGCTATGATTTTTTTTCCATGGCACCTTCTACGGTTCCTGGTGCCCTGGCAGTAACGAGTCCTCTCGGCTCCTACTCTGGAGATGGGCTGGTCAGAGCGGAGTGTGATGTCGGTTCTAGGTTGTCTTTCTCAGTTCCAGGTTCCCATCCCTCTTCGGGAGGGCCAGCCTTCCAGATTAGGGAGAGAGCCCTGGCCTCAGCAGGCTCACAGTTGGCACCATCCCCGTCGGAGTGTCACATCTTTGTATCCTCTTGTTCGCAGCTGTCACAATCTGCTACCTTGGTGCAGTGGGCACAAAAGCAGCAAGACCCCCTTTTGCAGGGTACCCTGTAATCGGAGTCCTCTTTGGAATCTTCCCCCTGAGGAGCCACCCCGTAAGAGATTGTGCAGGAGGAAGCATCTCTAGAAGAATCAGTCACTGAGAATACAGATTTTGATGAAGGGGAAGGGTCCCCTTGTTCACCCCCTGAAGATGTCTGCTTTGGAGATATCCTGGAAATTTTAAAACAGAGAGGTGTTTGGAAGTCCAAAAACCCATCCTCCGAGGAATGTTTTCTTGCAGGCTTTTTGTCCCTGGCCTTCTACTTCTTGAATGACCCCACCTGCCGATGAACTGGTCAAACTCATTGTGCAGTGTGCGTGGAAGGATCCTAATACTGTAGAGCCAATTCCCTGGAGACCAGACAAAATTCATTCCGCACCCAAGGATCAGCCTCATTGGTCAGAAAGGTCTAGCAGTAGATACCATGGTGATGGTGGTGTCTGGCACAAAAAAGAAACTAGCAGAGGAGAGTCCAACTGTCCATCCTCCAAAACAAGAGTACCGCATGATGGACAGGCTCGGGAAGAGGGTCTTTGCTTCATCAACTTTCGCCATTCAGTCCTTGACTTTTTTGAAGCATTTCACGCTACTCCAAAGGGATCTGATAACTGAGCTTTCAGAGACCTTAGCAGGAACAGTGTCTGACGAGGTCCATGATAAGGTTGCTTCCCAGATTGCCACCCTAGAGTCTATCTCCAGCTTGTCCATGCGGCTTATTGCACATACAGCCAAAGGGACATCCGGGGCAGTGGGTACAGGCATTGCCATTAGGCATCATTCCTGGATGCTCTTATGTGACTTTGCAGACTCCTTCAAGTCTTCCCTTATCAATGCTCCCATTGATTCGTGGTCGTTATTTGACCCAAAAGTAAGAGACACATTAGCCAAGTGTGAGAAAGATAGAAAGACCCTTCTGCTGCGGGTGTCTGTTTTTCCACTCTTCAATGACCTTATTCTAGGAATCAGAGGTGTGGAAAGATGTGGTTCAGAAAGTCCCATGGGCCTTTTCGGGACACACGTGGTGAGTATTCCTTCCAGGGTAGAGGGGGGGGGGTGCTCTTCTGGAAGACTTCCCTCCCGTGGCAGAGGGGCCCTACATAACCAGGGTTCCAGGGATTCCTTCTGTGGACAACCTTACCAGCGCTCCTGAGCAGTGGGCCCAATTGCTTACCTCTGGAAGCAGTCAGGGAAGATTCTCTCTCTGCACCATTCAGCCTGTTACACAATAACATCGGGTTCCTGGATGCAGACAGTAATTACCAGAGGTTACCATATGCTCTTCAGTCTTTGTCCCAGACCACAAAAGCGAATCCCCGCTATTCCACCCAGTCAGAGAGATAGCAGCACTAGAAATCCAAAAGCTGCTTCAAAAAAAAGAGTCATCCAAACAGTCCCACCAGACCAGATAGGATCCGAATTTTACTCAAAATTCTTTTTAGTGCCAAAAAAGGGGACTGGAGCCCAATCTTAGACCTCAGTACTTTGAACAAATTTGTTCAACAGACAAAATTCCAGATGATCACGGTTCAGTCTAGCCTTCCCTTTCTGGAGAAAGACTATTGGATGTGCTCCATAGGTCTTCAGGACGCATATTACCACATAAAAATGGACAAATGCTCCAGAAGATACCTCTGCTCCCGGCTAGGAGCCAGTCATTATCAATTTTGAGCACTGACCTTCGGTCTCACCACAGCCCCCAGGGTGTTCACCAAATGCATGGCAATGGTAGCAGCTCAGTTAAGGCTACAGGGATTCCGTGTGTTTCCATATTTAGATGACTGGCTCCTCCCTGCCCCCACGAGGCATCTGCTGCTTTTCACCTTGGACTCCTTTCTATGGCTTGCAGAGTTCTTAGGCATCTTGATAAACAAGGACAAGTCAAAGCTGTCCCCTACACAGGACATAGAATTCATTGGAGCAAGTCTAAACACAAAATCCTGCATTGCTGCTCTTCCACTTCACAGACTGGAGAAGTTGAGGTCACAACTTTAAATGGTACTGTCTCAAGACAAAGTTCCGGCTTGCCAGGTCTTACAGCTCCTTGGGTCCATGGCAGTGACAGTCACCTTAGTTCGTCTGGCGAGATACCACATGAGGCTGCTTCAGTGGCTCCTGGTGTCACAGTGGTCAAACCAACCAGTGCAAGCAGGATTTATATTGGTGGATGAAGCCAGAACACAAATTATGGAGCCGCCCCTTTTCCCCATCTCACTTCAAGGCCATAGTGACCACGGATGCATCCCTGATAGGTTGGCGGGGGGCATTTTCAGGGAAAGAAAGTCCAAGGCACTTGGTCCCCTTTAGAGGCCAGTTTGCATATCAATATCCTAGAACTGAGGGCAGTGCTCTTAGCGTTGCAAACATTCCAGTTTACCCTCTCTTCAGGGACAGTTGCTATTCAGTCAGACCAACATGTCATTAGTCTGGTACATCAACGAACAAGGGGGAGCCAGATCCTACCCTCTTTGTCGGGAAGCCTGGAGAGTTTGGCAATGGACATTTGCCTCCAACCGCTTTCTGATAGCAACACACAGTCTGAGGAACTCCAACATGTTTGCGGACAAACTGAGCAGATGCAGTCGCCTGCCTCACGAGTGGTCTCTCAATTCCGATGTTGCTGCGAAGATTTTTCCTCAATGCGGTTAGCCTTGCTGCAATCTGTTTCCCTCTCCCATAAACCACAAATGCAGCAACTACTTTGCCCCAGCCTCACCTCGGGGGGGGGGGTCCCCGAGAGATGCTGTTCTTCACAATTGGCCCCCGGGATTTCTTTGTCTTTCCACCAATCCCTCTAATTCCCTAATTTTTGAAGAAAGACGAAATGTTTGAGAAGCAAAGTGATTCTCATTGCAACTTATTGGCCATGTCAAGTCTGGTTTCCTTTTTTCTGGCTTCACTTAGTTCATAGGTAGGTACTAGGCTATCAGCCCTGAGGGCCTATATAAGCCTAGCCAAAAAGGTTCCCTGGCTTTCGCCAACCAAGAAAATTATTTTCATGTGCCCCCTGTCAAGCAGTGCCGCAGAAGTTCACCATACGTGGATTCTGGATCCAACTCCAGACCTGTTATCTCGTCCGCAGGACCTGGTCCATCCCAACCTAGCAATAGCCAGGCAAAATAATTTATCTTCACAGTACGAGAAATACTTCAGGCTTCTCATAAAAAATCCACCAGAAAACTTTATCTTAGCAAATGGAAGAGATTTGTGCTTTAGTCTAATGAAAAAAGTATTGATTCAGCCCCGATCGATAAGGTCTTTGAATACTTGTCCACCTTATTTCAGTTGGGAGCCTCTACTTCTACCACTAGAGTTCATTTAGCTGCCATCTCAAATTTCCTTAATTGTTTCAATGACCTTTCCTTGATGTCTCACTGTTTCTACAAAACGTTTCTTAAGGGAGATTTACATTTAAAACCACTTTTCAAAGAGCCCATTGCAACTTAGAATTTAATGTTGGTCTTGCAAAGTTTGGTCCATCAGCCTTTCAAGCCTGCAGCCACCTGTGATATCAAATTTTTATTTTGGAAAACTCTATTCCTGGTAGCCATCACGCTGGCCAGGAGAATCTCAGAATTGCAGGCTGTGTGTGTAAAACATCCATATATCATTTTTCACAAAAAGAGAGTTTCACTCAGAACTAATCTGTCCTTTCTGCCTAAAGTAGTGTCATATTCCAATATTAATCAGTCCATAGATCTACCATTTTTCTTCCCAAATAACAAGGAAGAATATTGTTTACATCTGTTGGACATGCACAGACAATTATGTTTTTATTTGGATAGAACAAAATATTTTAGGAAATCGACCAATTGTTCCTATCCTTTACAGGTACTAGACTGGGCAAATCAGTTTCGAAAGTTACTCTGTCAAAATGGTTGAGAGATTCCATCATTTTTATTTATCAACAAAATAAGCTGGACTTATCAACAAAATTTTGGGCTCATTCTACCAGATCTGTTTCCACTTCAGTAGCCTTTCATTCCAGAGTTTCTATGGATGACATATGTGCAGCCGCAACTTTGGCTTTACCTTTATCTCTCATTACAAATTCGATATGGTCTCCAGGGGAGAAGCATTCTTTGGCTATGTGGTGCTCAGGAAAATCCTTCCCAAGGGCCTCCCAGGGCATAAATATGGACTATGTCTCAACAGTCAAGAATGAATGAAGATTGACAACATCAGATAAAGAAGTTATGTTCTTACCAAAACATTCCATCTGTGTTGTCAGTCTTCATTTATTCTTGACATCCCACCCACTTACCCCCTCCAAAAGATTCCTGGAGGTTCAGAAATAGTCCTGGGGTCCTAGTAGGGTTGTTGATCAGACAGAGCTTCCATGATTTTCTACTCTATGGGCAAAACTTGATCTGAGGGGAAGGGAAGAGAGGCAGTATGGGTAGCCTTGGCTTGAGAGTTTCTGGCTGGTGCAAATTTGATATAATGTACTAGTCTGTTGTGAGTGTTGGAGACGAAACCTAACAGTCAAGAATGAATGAAGATTAACAACACAGACGGAACATGGTAAGAACACAACTTCTTTTTTTTTAAAAAGCTGTCATAATAGGTGGGGATAATAACTTCTTATAATGCTTACACTATCAATATTATTTTGGAATGTGAATGACCTTATGGTGTGGTGCAGTCAAAAAGGTAGAAATATTGATTTATGTTAAGAAATGCAGAGTGCACATAGCAATGCTACAGGAGACAGATTTGGAAAGGAGTGAGTATGTGAATTTGATGAAAGGATTTCAGGATGGATATTTGGGATGGATATTCAGCAGAGTGTCAGGGACAAAGGAAAAGGGGGAGTGCTTATAGTAATTGCTGGAGGAGCTCCAATAGTGATAGAAGAGGAAAAAAGATGATGATAGTAGATTTTTGGTGGTAAGGGGCTACTGGCAAGGGAGGAGGACTATGCTTGTTTGTGTTTATACTCCACCAAAGACTGCTATTATAGAGCTTAAGAAAATTTTGGGAGAAGTCAGCTTTTAGCAGGGAATATTACTTGTAGGTGGGGGACAGGAACTTATTTGCAACAGTGAGTATGCATCTTGGGTACCTAGAAGGGAAAACAGGGTAGATTTCAAAAGAAATGTATGAAATATTTGGTATGAAAGACGTGAATTCAGTAGTAAGAACTCTTAAGAGAATTTGCATATTATTCCCCGATGTACAATAACTGGGCTGGACAGGAACATTTGCATTTTATTGAAAGGATTAACACTCATCCAGTAAGCATTTCAGATCACGTGCCAATAGCAACTAAGATAAAAATGGAGGGTAATGAAGTAAAAATGAGGCACTAGTGCTTCCTCATCTACATGTTAGAAAGAGAATAAATTAGAGGAGAACTCCACCCAAAGTCATTTTTTTCTCTCTCCAAAAAGTGATTTTTGTTTACTGCAGTCCAACACTAAACACTTTACATAAAAAAAGCATAATGTAATAATTATGTTTGTCTTTCTTTCCTCCATTTGTCTCATCTCTTGCATCACAAAGGCTACTAAGAATATCAGGACAATTAGGTTAAGTTTACATACAGAGCTACAGAGCCGTTAAGAAGACAATGCCTCTTAAACAATGGCATTTGAATGTGCTTTATCAGTTACAGATTGCCAGCATCACACCTCAGATATAGTGTAACCTGGAGTCTGAACAGAAGCAGGGCTTTCAAGCTTAATTTTCAGATGTAAATATTTTTGCCTTTAATCAAACTCCCAGTGCCACAAAGGAAAAAAGAAAATATTTTCATCTAACTCTTTTTACTTTCCGTCAGTGTCACACTTAAACATTGGACTACAGTTGTTACTTTGAAAAGAACAGTTAACTCAGCTAAATTTTCAAGCTTCCCTTCAAATAATCCTTAAAATTTTGTAACCAAGATAACCCCCAATGAAAATCAAAGGAAGCAAAGTTAATTAAAAATACAGTTTGATGCTGACAGTGAAAAGCAGGCAGTCACAGCACTGTTGTAAAGTGATGAGAGAAAACCACAGTAAATGATCACCTCATCATAGGGATTTATTTATTTATTTTATTTATTTTACATTTGTTAACTGGGAAAATCCAGCTGGACCAGGTCCAATTTCAGTGGATGCCCGGGAAGAAAAGCTCCACAATTAAGGTACAGTAAGAAGTTAATACAATGAGAAATATAAAAAATGTGAAGACAGTAGATTTCTTACAAATAGAGATATTCAATAATTTGTTCACAGTAGTTAACCGGCAATGCAGGACTGAAATACAGTTAGATTAATATTTACAAAGGTAGTATAGACAGTCTACATTTCTAGTAAGTGTACACTGAAAGAAGTACAAAGACCAATGTGGCTTATTCTAAGAGTATGTATTTCTATGCGAGTAGAATAGTGTGAATTCTAGACTGAAGTTGTATGAAGGAGCAGAAAAGAAGGTATAGAGATTGTCAAGTGATACATGGGCAGATCCAAGTTGCCCTATGATGAGATTTGAGTAATTTTTTGAAGTTTGTGTTTGTTGTATTGGAGGTTATATTAGTAGGGAGATTGTTCCATTTTTTGGCTATGATGTGGGAATATAGGGCTTTACCTGCAGTGTTGTTAGCAGTAGTAACACTGAGGAGAGGTTTATTGGATGAGCAGAGAGGGCAACTGGAAGAGTGGGGGTTAATAGCTGTTTGAGGGCTTGATGTTTTTCTGGGTAGTTTCTGATGTTAAAGGCACAGGTGAGTTGTTGGTAAGTTAGCAAGTTAGGATATTCAAGCCATTGAAGTTCTTTTAGTACTTGGCAGTGATCAGTTCTATCCGCGGTGGTGCAGCGGTAGCATTGTTGCCTCACAGCAAGAGGTTCTCCCGTTCGATTCTCGGCTGGAGTGCAGGGAGTGCCTTCTGTGTGGAGTCTGCATGTCCTCCCTGCGGTTGGGTGGGCGTTCGAAAGACATGCCTAAATGGGCATGCCTTCGTTGAAGGTTGAACGTTGAGCTGGCACCTTGGCGTTCGTAAAAATCTACTGCTAATCATTAGCAGACCGGAGTTCTGCTGTGGCGACCCCTAACTGGGAAAAAGCTGAAAGACAAACAACTTAGCAGTGATGAGTTCTAAAGGGGGAAGTGTTGGCAAATTTGGCAATTTTGTTATAGCATGACTCTAACTTGTCCAGATCTGCTTTTCTAGTATGGGTTAGGATTGGTGCAACATAAGTAAGAAGTGAGTTTGAGCCAGGGTGATTATTGCTTTTGCTGTGAGATAGTTTTTGTGCCTGTAAAGGGTTCCCATTTTTTTGTTAACTTTCTGAATGGTTTGTGCTATGTGTAGATCAAATGATAGGTTGTCTATTTCAACTCGTAGGAGTTTTGTGTGGGTGGAAGGAGAGATGATAGCGCCATTCCTAGATGAGCTAGAGAAAAAGTAGAGGGGGTAGATTGTTTTATTAGGGGTGAACAGGAGAAGTTTGGTTTTATTGGGGTTAAGAGTAAGTTGGGTGCCAGTGATCCAGGTTTCAGTAGCAGAGAATGATTCTTGGGCAAGTTGTTGTAGAGTGTTGACAGATGGGGCTGCACAGATGAGAGTGGAATCATCTGCTTACTGAATAAGTGAGGCTTGCTTGGAGGAGGTGTATAGATTGTAAAGATAGAGAAGAGTAGTGGGCCTAATATTGAGCCTTGTGGTACTCCTATAGAGTTAGGGAGAGGAGGGGATAGTTCATTGTGCCATTGTACAGATTGTTGTGTATCTGATAAGTAGCTTTTGAACCAGGAGATAGAGGGGGAAGTAAAGGATAGAGAATGAAGAGCATCCAATAGTTATTTCTGTCCCTCCAAAATGACATCAGGAGGGGAAGGCATTCACTGTAAAACAAAACCATGCTAGCTGTTGCAGCCTCCCTAAAGGTAATTTTGGGGTATAACACATTAGAATATAATAGTAACCACTTACTTTGATATAGTGACATTAGTAATGCAGAGAAGTTGAGTGCCGCGGTGGTACGGCGGTAGCGTTGTTACCTCACAGCAAGAGGTTCTCCCATTTGATTCTTGGCTGGGCTTGGGAGTGCCTTCGGTGTGGAGTCTGCATGCCCTCCCCACGGTTGGGTAGCGTTCGAAAGACATGCGTGCGTAAATGGGGCATGCCTTTGTTGAAGGTTGGGTGTCAAGCTGGCACCTTGGCGTTTCGTAAAAATCTACTGCCAATCATTAGCGGACCTGAGTCCCGTTGTGCCGAAAGGCAAACAAACCACAAGTAATGCAGAGAAGTTCAAGATTTGCCTTTTTTTTTTTTTTTTTTTTTTTTTTGGGTGCAGTTCTCCTTTAAGGAACAGATAGTGGACATTATTCAAGTTTGAAAACAAGAAAGCTGTGTAATGGCAATTGACACCACCCACTTATTTGTTTTATCTCGTTAAAAATTTCATCCGATTAATACAACCAACAATATTAGATGAATTTAAAACCTATCGCGTGATCTTGTAAGGCTTTTTATATTCATCTAATATTGGTTGTATTAATCTGATGAAGTCATAAACGAGATAAAACAAAAGCGTTTATTCATTGTTTTATATTGTAATAAACATTTAAGTTACTGGTGTACATTGCCATTACATGACTTTCTTATTTTCAAAGTTTGTCTTGGCTTTTCCATGTATTGAATTCAAGAGTTATTAGGGAAGATAGAAATATTTTCAGATGTTGTAACCAGTGAGTGGGATAAAATGAAAGTGCAATTTAAAAATAGGGTAGAAATAAAAGAAAAAGAGGTGGTTAAGAAGTAAGCAGAATTATTTAGAGGGGCAGACAAAGGTTAAATTATTGCATAATAAAAGGGAATCTCACAAAACAAGAGGCTGCGCAACTGCAGAGTGCTAAAGAGAAAATAAGGGTGTCACTGTTTTTTGCGCTTGAGTTTAGAAAGATTGCTGTTAATCAACTATTTTTTATAACACATCAGAGCACAAAAACTTTTAACACAACAACTTAGGCAACAAAAAGAAGGGATTGTTGCCAAACTTAAGGAGTCTACAACAAGAAAAATATTCAGAGATTCTATAGTGGTATTAGAAATGTTTTGGAAATTTTATGAAAGTTTTTATAAAGCAGAACATATGAAAATGCAAGTATTTATGGAAGACTTAAGTATGCCAAGGTCAGAAGTAGAGGAGGCATTTTGGTTTTTGATTGTCACTGTTCAAATGACACCTTGACAAAAATGGGAAAAGGGGTTCTGGGTGGATGGATGGATGGATGGATGGATGGGAGGTGATGTATAACCAGTCTGCATGAAAGTCTGTAGATGTAAATTGTATTCCTGTGTAAGTTTGCAAGCTAGGAGGGAAGAAAGTGATAAAGTTCTGCAAGATCTTGTTTAACAGTATTTTGAAAGGCGAGGAAGGATCAGCATCCTGGAAGAAAGCTGTGGTGGCTGTAATACCTAAAGATGTACAGACCCAGTAGACCCCTTCGTATAGGCCCATTTCAATTTTAAATCATGATTATGAAGTGTTTTCGTCTATAATAGCTAAAAGAATGGCAAAAGTGTTCCCAAAACTGATGTGGGTCAAAGTGGTAGTGGAGGCAAAAGTGTCAACATTAAGAGAACGATGATCCAGAAAGAAGCAGAGTGTAGGAAAATACCTGTGGTGTTGGTTGGTTTTAATGCAGAGAAAGCATTCAACACAAGCTGGGATTTTCTGAGTAGGGCAATAGACGCATTTGCATTTCCTGATAGAATGATAAAGTTAATTAGGAGGCTATATAAGGGATTGGAGACAGATATTGAAGTGGGGAGGATTCCTGTCTGAAAGGTTGTGCCTGAACATTGGGACCAGGCAGGTTTGCAGGGTTGTCGTCCTTCCCTTTTATTTGCTGTATTTATAGAGCCCATTGGCTGTATATATGTATATATATATATATATATATATATATATATATATATATATATATAAAACAGGGACTCAGAAATTCAAGGATATAATTAGTATGGTAATCTAGAAAAGTTGCCTTTATTTGCAGAAGATGATATTTTGTATGTGATAAAACCAGAAAAGGACATCTCAGTGTTGTGGAACATCTTGGGACAGTTTCAAGTCTTTTTGAGGTGTAAAATTAATGAAGGCAAAACAAAGGCTATAGTTGTAAAGTTTGTACCCATACATGAATGAGTTCAGCACTACCCTTATTTATGGGGACACAATAAAATGAACTGTTTAGGTGTATGTGTTAAAAATGATCCTGTTATGACAGCTAAGGATATGTGAGAAAAGGCTAAAGAAAAGATCATACAAAAACTGAGAAACTGGAAGCTCTTGATTATGGATAACAAGATACAAGCACTGAAAATGCTTAGTCCCTTCAGTTTTATATACAGGTCAGGCATAATTTTTTTATCAACCAGAAGAGCTGTTGTGGGGGGAGCAGGGCTGAAGTGAAATATGTTGATCCTTCTAACAGAACAAGGTGGTTTAGGATAACCTGATTTGAAGGGATATTTTAAAGCTACACAGTTAAGGCTCATGTATGTAACATAAGCTCAGACTGGAAAGGGGGGATGATGATGAAATGGGGGAAACTCAAGAAGTAAGGATAGACTGGGATTTTGTATGCAGATCCGTAAGGAAAACAGCCACCATACAGGATATTATATACACAAAGTAGCCGAAAGTGTAAGAACTAAGCAGACACTAATGGAGAAAGGAGATTTTGCTAATAGGGATGACTGCACTTATGGGTACAGAGAATAGGCAAAAGAGCGCTGGAATTGGATGGAGAAAACTGGCAAAGGAACCAACCAATGTATCTGAAGCAAATAACTAGAGAGGGAAAGGCAATAGAATGGGAAGAGACCAAGAAGACATTTGGACTGCAGGCTATCCCTATCATGGACCGATAGGTATAGCTAAAGAAAAAGTGATAAGGGAATCCTAAGTGAAATGCTGGCTCTGGCAGAGTTTTAAGTTGAATCTAGAGCAGAAGCTGTTGTTAAAAAAACAGTTATTAGTAGAGCTTAAAAATATTATTCAATAATTATAGGAGTCAATAAGAGAAATTTATCAAAGATGTGGAAGAGAGATTGGATAAGTAATTCACAAGGAAATAATGGGAGGATATATGTATGGCTCCCAAGTATGCAACAAAATCTAGAGGATTTTTGCTTGGATTTGTCTGCATAATCATTTTTGTACCCCAATCAGACTAAAATGAATTTTTTTTCTTCAGGTAGATGTCAAATGTTGGAGGGGTGATGAAGTAACTGGGAACATATATTTTGGGAGTGTAATAAGTTGGCAGACTTCAAATATTCCCTGTAGAGTACACTATCAAAAATATTGGTTGAGGAAATGGGTGTAATTAAGGATTTCTTTTTGAGCAGTGATGCAGAATGTGAATTGCCTAGACACATAGTAAGGCCTTGTTAAGTTTAATTCTGGTGGCTGCCAAAAACGCAATTACTAGAAAATGGAAATCAGTGTCTAAACCATGTATATTTGAAGTATTGCATATTGTAACAGAGATAAAAGAGCTGGAAGTGGGTCTTTAGAAAAGGGTAGGAGCAAATTACAGAGGAAATGTATGTACATTTTGGGAACTATATCATGCAGAAAAATACAGCCACGGTGGTGCAGCAGTAGCATTGTCGCCTCACAGCAAGAGGTTCTCCCGTTCGATTCTTGGCTGGAGCACCTTCTGTGTGGAGTCTGCATGTCCTCCCAGCGGTCGAGTGGCGTTCGAAAGACATGCGTGAATGGGTGTGCCTTCGTTGAAGGTTGGGTGTCGGGCTGGCACCTCGGCACCGTAAAAACCTACTGCCAATCATTAGCGGACTGTAGTTCCACTGTGGTGACCCCTAACCGGGAAAAGCCGAAAGAAAAACATCATCATGCAAAAAAAATATTTTAGAGGAGGAGTGAGATTTAAGGGAAGACAGGAATTGAGCAATGTATGTAATGTTGAAGGGATAGTTATACAAAAAAGAAGTGATGTATAATGTTGGTAATTTGTAACATGCTAGTATGGTGTGTTCTCTTTTTTTATAAATTTATGTTTGCCCGTGTCTTAAGTGATGATTCCATAAAAGTATTAAAAGATTTGTTAGATATCGGCTAAGAGATGGCAGTGTGATTGGTACAGGCATATTCCTTAAAAGGACTCAATTTCTATTGCTTAGTTTGTCTTTGGGCTGAACATGACTAGAAACATTGCCAGATTTGTTAGTTATTTGAACCATAAACCCTAAATACACATCTTTCTTCAGTAAATACTTGTTTAGAAACCCAGTATCTGATGCTCTTCACTCATTCCGCTTTCACCAAAAATCCTAAACCTGAAACGTTCTGTCCTGTTGGGTTCGGATGTACCTGTTCGATTATTTTTCAGAGACTGTCTGCTTCTACCCCACCAGAGGCTGGTATGGCGTTTGATGAGACTATTCGCACAAATACGGTTGAGAACAGGGAACCAAGAGTGATCATTTCAAGGAACTGTGGGGGGGGGTGTACCTCAAATCTTAGTTGGGGAAGACATGCCCTGGATCCTTAAATTAGGTCTACCATGGTTCTGAACCACTGTGCCTAGTGAAGGCAGATGTTACCCCTATGAAAAAGAAATGGAAGACAAAGAATATATCTCCTACGCAAACCTCTTAAGGAAAGGAATGAAGGGAGTTCTCACAGGGTGTTTACACAGCCATTTTTGTCTCTGAAGCTTTCTTCCATCCTTTCTTCTTTTCCCTTCCCTTCTCAGACGAGACCACATGAAATCATCTTCTAATGAGGATGAAGAATCTGATTCACATAACATTCTTAAGCTTATTCATCTCAAATCCACTTTCCGGGCCAGATTCCTTGTTTTGATGAGGATACCTTATCCCCTTATTCTCCTGTTGAGGAAATTTCTTTTGGTGATGAAATCATTACAAAAATTTTGCAACATTTTGAGTGGGAATCTAGAAAAGTTTCTGATATGCTGAAGATGTACTTTAGCTTATTGGAGGTGGGACTGCCTACGTTTGCCCTTGTTCCTTTAGTCTTGGATTCTTTCCTACATGTATATGTATCCACTGCTACCTCTCCTGATCCCCTAACAAGCCTGATAGGTTATATAAACTGCCAGAGGATCTTAGATTTCTCTACAAATATTATTTGGTGAGCTTTCTGTTTTTCTGTGCATCTTTTGGCAAACCTTATGAACTGTTGCTTGCTGCTGATCTTTTGTCTTCATAGAGAGAGAGAGAGAGAGCAAAGCCTTGGACAGATATGGTAAGGACATTTATCCATCTGACACCCTGGCATTTAGAGCCTTGACTTATCGGACACAAATGACTAAGTACCTTTTGTCTGCTCTGGGTGAATTGAATAAGACTTTAGTTTTAGAAACTTTTAGGTTAAGCAACAAACTATTTCTGTGTTTGATCAGACAAACTATTAGATGTAGTTATAATACAGTGGTGGCTTCTTCCAGGGCAGCTGCTACTGGATCAGTTATGAGGAGATTTGCTTGGCTACATTCACAGTCTCTCCTTGAGGATATTAAAACTAAACTGTTAGATTCCCACTGCACAGGGATTTTCTTGTTGGACCAGCTGTTGATGAACATTTTAAGTCTTTGCAAGAAAAAGGTGAAATCATGCAAGATTTTAAAGAGATGTTCGTGACTTCACTCTGTGTGTATCCCAGGATTTAACTGGCTAAGATTATTTCCTTTTCCTGTAGACATCAGAAATCTGTTCAAAAGGCAGAAAGTTGCCAAGGAAAAGATTTCAGAACAAGCCTACAAGAGAATCCAAATCAGGAAAGTCGTCGTTTGCAGACAAGTCAGCCTGAGTATCTGTTTCTCCCCCTTTCCCTCTTCAGTCCACTTCTTCCCTTGTCACAAAGACTTAACCTCTTTCTTTCCAGCTTGGGAATATATCACTTCAAACAGGCTTTCTAGATAACTTGGAAGTCATTTCCAACTTTCAGAGGCATTTCTCCCACTCGCTCCAGCTAGATATACCTACTTGAAGGAAATAAGGCTCCAGGCGAAAATTCAGATAGTTTAATGAGGTATAAATATAACATTCATACCTTCTTCATGGGGTATAGATGAGAACAAATCTACTATATCTATAGTATAAAATATCAAGTCTTTATCAAAAACATCCGGGGTTAATAATTCTAACATTTCCCATGAATCCTTTAGCACACCATTCCCAAAATTGGAAACTACCTTTAATTTTGTGTTCAACCATTTGGCTAATGGGGCTGTAACTGAATTTTCCGAAGCCACTATAGCCATTCCTTATTGTTTGATCGTGCAACTTGTATGGTGATGGAGGAGGGCCAGCAGAGTGAGAAAAATTCGATAGAGGGAGGTGCCCAGTCCAACAGATTGGACAAACTTTCTGACCAGCTTTCACAGCTAATCGAGCTGCTTACCCAGAAGGAACTTCCAACGTTGACGCCCCAACCAGGAAGGGAGAGAGAGAGGGGAGAACGCCATCGGTTTGCCGTGCAGATGCAGGAAACCGCAAACGCCACCGGGAGGTGTAGTTGAACAACAGGAGAGGAGAGAGTGTGGGGATAATGGCGTAAGCTTGTTCAGTCGGAACAAGAGAACTGGTAACTTGCTAGCTGTTGGGGCAAGAGCGGAAGGAACTAGCAATATGGACAAAGAGATTCCTTCAGTGTTCCTCAATTCATCTTGTGAAGGGGCAGAGTCTAGAGACACTCTGTTTCAAGAAGTTTTTGTCGCCAGTGTACCGCTGAGCGCTAGACCCAAGCAGGCATCGGCTGTGGTTAGAAATGATGGACATTCTCATAAAGAAGGTTTAGTAGGCTCATTTGGTGGGCCTATGAATGGACAGAGGTACAATATTGATTTTTCTAATGTTTTGTATAAAAAATACAGTTTTAATGATAAAATGGTGCCTGAAATTCATGAAAATGACAGTAATTTAAATTTTGAGTCTAATGTGAAGAAACTGGATGAAATATTGTTTAAATTTAAGAATTTAGAGTTAGAAAATTTATATTTAAAGGAGTGTTTAAGATTAGCAATAGTCCCTAAAGGACTTAGAGTATGCAAATTTCCAAATAAGGTCAAAGAAGGTAGTGATTTTCATTTAGAATTATTAAATATTTTCAATAAATGTGGTTTAGAGGTTTTAAAAGTTATTATTAAAGAAAATGAAAGAGAAATAGAGTTTTTAAGTAATATTATAGAAGATGTGAATGGTAGAATTACTAGGGATCTGCTTTTTACAATTAATGAATGTCAGAGAATGTACTATGACACATTAAAAAGAGTTGATAGAAGTATTAGTAATGTATTTCAAAGAAAAAGTAGAAAGTTAGGGAGGGATGTACAGGATTATAAGAATAAAGTAAGCTACCCCAAACCCCGAAATAATTATAGTAATGCATTTAGGTATGAGGGATATGAAGCAGCATGGGTGGATAATGAACATCATGTTAATGAAGTTATTAGTGAGAATAATGAAATAGGTGATATTAATGATTTATCAGAATACCCCCCACTGAGAAGATCTGAAAGAATTAAGAACTATCAAAATAGTCGCCAGCAAAATTTTCAGAAGGGGGGGGGGGAGGGCCTGCTTATGTAAATTACAACAGGGGTTACCAGCGATGGTAATAGAAAATCAGGTTTTTAAACCTCAAGATGAAGAACAGATTGTAGTGAATGGGCCATGTCATACCTTCCAGGGCTATAATATTTTCAACTATAGTCATGTTAGTATTGAGGAAGTTCATTTCAGTTTGTTTTCTAAAGGGTTAAAATTTGTGCCCAATAGAAGGGCTGATATCAGGAAAGTCCTAATTGACCTTAAGCTTTTTCTTAGAAAGAAGAATTTTGAGATTTTATTCCATGGGCAAAAGACAAATAATAATGCCAATGTTTGGTTAAAAAGAAGAAGCACTTTCAACCCACCCCTGCATCCACAATTGAAAAATTTTGAGATTCTTATGGAAAAAAAGTTAAGGAATGAGTTGGGTGGTAATAAGATAGCTTTTAACCTATCAAAGGAAGAAAATAGTTTATTAAATAGTTTAAGTAATGACAAATCAATTAGAATTTCTAAACCGGATAAAGGGGGCGGGACGGTTGTCATGAACTATGTGCTCTATAAAGAAAAAATGATGGATATATTGAATAATGAGGAAAGGTATCATAGGGCTTCTATAAATGAAATTAATACTGGGAATAAAAAAGTGTATTCAGTCCTTAATGATTTAGTATTAGAAGGGTCAATTGACATTACTACATTTCAGTATTTACATGTTGATCAACCTACGGTACCGACGCTGTTTGGGGTAAATCAAGGTGCACAAACATATAGAGTGGAAAATTCAGTTACAGCCCCATTAGCCAAATGGTTGGACACAAAATTAAAGGTAGTTTCCAATTTTGGGAATGGTGTGCTAAAGGATTCATGAGAAATGTTAGAATTATTAACCCCGGATGTTTTTGATAAAGACTTGATATTTTATACTATAGATATAGTAGATTTGTTCTCATCTATACCCCATGAAGAAGGTATGAATGTTATATTTATACCTCATTAAACTATCTGAATTTTCGCCTGGAGCCTTATTTCCTTCAAGTGCTTTTGGTTTTGTCTTCGGTTTGGTTAGCACTTGTTCCATTCCTTATTGTTTGATCGTGCAACTTGTATGGTGATGGAGGAGGGCCAGCAGAGTGAGAAAATTGGAGGTGCCCAGTCCAACAGATTGGACAAACTTTCTGACCAGCTTTCACAGCTAATCGAGCTGCTTACCCAGAAGGAACTTAACCAGGAAGGGAGAGAGAGGCAGATGCAGGAAACCGCAAATGCCACCGGGAGGTGTAGTTGAACAACAGGAGAGGAGAGAGTGTGGGGATAATGGCGTAAGCTTGTTCAGTCGGAACAAGACAACTGGTAACTTGCTAGCTGTTGGGGCAAGAGCGGAAGGAACTAGCAATATGGACAAAGAGATTCCTTCAGTGTTCCTCAATTCATCTTGTGAAGGGGCAGAGTCTAGAGACACTCGGTCTCAAGAAGTTTTTGTCGCCAGTGTACCGCTGAGCGCTAGACCCAAGCAGGCATCGGCTGTGGTTAGAAATGATGGACATTCTCATAAAGAAGGTTTAGTAGGCTCATTTGGTGGGCCTATGAATGGACAGAGGTACAATATTGATTTTTCTAATGTTTTGTATAAAAAATACAGTTTTAATGATAAAATGGTGCCTGAAATTCATGAAAATGACAGTAATTTAAATTTTGAGTCTAATGTGAAGAAACTGGATGAAATATTGTTTAAATTTAAGAATTTAGAGTTAGAAAATTTATATTTAAAGGAGTGTTTAAGATTAGCAATAGTCCCTAAAGGACTTAGAGTATGCAAATTTCCAAATAAGGTCAAAGAAGGTAGTGATTTTCATTTAGAATTATTAAATATTTTCAATAAATGTGGTTTAGAGGTTTTAAAAGTTATTATTAAAGAAAATGAAAGAGAAATAGAGTTTTTAAGTAATATTATAGAAGATGTGAATGGTAGAATTACTAGGGATCTGCTTTTTACAATTAATGAATGTCAGAGAATGTACTATGACACATTAAAAAGAGTTGATAGAAGTATTAGTAATGTATTTCAAAGAAAAAGTAGAAAGTTAGAGAGGGATGTACAGGATTATAAGAATAAAGTAAGCTACTCCAAACCCCGAAATAATTATAGTAATGCATTTAGGTATGAGGGATATGAAGCAGCATGGGTGGATAATGAACATCATGTTAATGAAGTTATTAGTGAGAATAATGAAATAGGTGATATTAATGATTTATCAGAATACCCCCCACTGAGAAGATCTGAAAGAATTAAGAACTATCAAAATAGTCGCCAGCAAAATTTTCAGAAGGGGGGGGGAGAGGGACTGCATATGTGAATTACAACAGGGGTTACCAGCGATGGTAATAGAAAATCAGGTTTTTAAACCTCAAGATGAAGAACAGATTGTAGTGAATGGGCCATGTCATACCTTCCAGGGCTATAATATTTTCAACTATAGTCATGTTAGTATTGAGGAAGTTCATTTCAGTTTGTTTTCTAAAGGGTTAAAATTTGTGCCCAATAGAAGGGCTGATATCAGGAAAGTCCTAATTGACCTTAAGCTTTTTCTTAGAAAGAAGAATTTTGAGATTTTATTCCATGGGCAAAAGACAAATAATAATGCCAATGTTTGGTTAAAAAGAAGAAGCACTTTCAACCCACCCCTGCATCCACAATTGAAAAATTTTGAGATCCTTATGGAAAAAAAGTTAAGGAATGAGTTGGGTGGTAATAAGATAGCTTTTAACCTATCAAAGGAAGAAAATAGTTTATTAAATAGTTTAAGTAATGACAAATCAATTAGAATTTCTAAACCGGATAAAGGGGGTGGGACGGTTGTCATGAACTATGTGCTCTATAAAGAAAAAATGATGGATATATTGAATAATGAGGAAAGGTATCATAGGGCTTCTATAAATGAAATTAATACTGGGAATAAAAAAGTGTATTCAGTCCTTAATGATTTAGTATTAGAAGGGTCAATTGACATTACTACATTTCAGTATTTACATGTTGATCAACCTACGGTACCGACGTTGTTTAAGGTGCACAAACATATAGAGTGCCCACCCATGCGCCCTATAGTGGCTTCGGAAAATTCAGTTACAGCCCCATTAGCCAAATGGTTGGACACAAAATTAAAGGTAGTTTCCAATTTTGTGAATGGTGTGCTAAAGGATTCATGGGAAATGTTAGAATTATTAACCCCGGATGTTTTTGATAAAGACTTGATATTTTATACTATAGATATAGTAGATTTGTTCTCATCTATACCCCATGAAGAATGTATGAATGTTATATTTATACCTCATTAAACTATCTGAATTTTCGCCTGGAGCCTTATTTCCTTCAAGTGCTTTTGGTTTTGTCTTCGGTTTGGTTAGCACTTGTTCCATTCCTTATTGTTAGATATACCTACTTCCTTTTTTGCAAGATCTCCATTAGAACTCGTACACTGTCAAAATCTAGAAAAAAGTATTTTATTTCAAACATTTTCTGGTACCTAGAAAAGGAGGAACTTAGAGATCTATTCTAGACTTAACAACACATGTCAGTACTTTCCTGTAGGTACCTTCCTTCAAAATGTTGTGTTCAAACTCTTCTTTCATTCATTCTGCCTCAGGCTTTTCTGGTTTCCTTGGATTTGAAGGATGCTTGCCTTTACATTCCCATTCACTTGTCTTAAAGAAAATTCCCCTTGCTGTCTGCTTGTTCATAGCACTTTCAGTTCTCTGCTGTACCCTTTGGGTTATATATGGCCCCTATGGTTTTTATGAAGTGCTTAACTCCAGCTATTGCTTTTTTTCAGAACTCAGGTCATCCAGATAGTTCCATATCTGGATTCCCTTCTTATCCAGGCCATCTCTCTAGAAATCATGTTAATCCATCTCTGTTTTACTGTATCTCTTTTCTACAGAAGCTGTGCATCATCCTCAGTTTAAAAAAGTCTACTTTGACTCTCACCATCTGTTTTTTTTTCTGAGTTGCAGACTGAGCACCTGTTTTATGGTAGTTTTTCTTCCACAAGAGAAAGTTCGTAGGTTCATACCAAGCAAACTGCTCTTGTGAACCACTTTAAGCCTAGCCAATTATCCCTTGTGAGACTCAAACCCTGCACCTTGTGTTTGTAAGGCAAACACCTTAACCATTAGGCCACCCTCCCAACCTCCAGGCATTGTTCTTTCTGGGCACCAAGACCAGTCTTGAGTAAAATCCTAGTCCCTGCTCTTGCTGTGGTACTCGCTGAATGGCCCTCATGTCCATGAGGGATGAAACTTGTTTTTGTGCCTCTGCCCATTGATTGTGTGGCAGGTCTGGCATTCCGTTTGCCCTTGGCAGGGTGTGAAAATGGAACCTGTAGCATTGTGACACTATATTCAGAACCCATTTGTCCTGGGTAATCATGTGCCAATTTTGAGAAAAAAGTGCTAGTTTCCCCCCTAAAGGAGCTGCCAGAAGATAAGTGCTTGGTGCAGGCAGGGGGAAGTCATTGAGACTGTTTCCTGTA
The DNA here is from genome assembly GCF_019279795.1 of Protopterus annectens. Lineage (NCBI taxonomy): Eukaryota > Metazoa > Chordata > Ceratodontiformes > Protopteridae > Protopterus > Protopterus annectens. Next base: position 152,922,612 of record NC_056747.1, read on the forward strand.
TGGCTGTGATTTATCTTCTCCGCTTTTGGAGGTAGAAGCACCCCATTGTTTAGACCTGTATGAGCCCTGGGGCTGGGGTCTACCTCTGGGGCGTCTGTATCTGCCTCTTTGTGGCCTGTCTGACACTGGAAAGGACCAATTCTTTGCAGGCCAGTCCCTGCTAAATCTGGGAGCTTGTACCTGTAAGACATCCTTGACTGTTTGCATAGATTTAGCTTTATCCTCCGTTTTCTTCAACACCTCTTCTGCTTTAACACCAAACAAGTTATCATGCTGTAGTGGAGCATCTAATAATTTTGCTTTAACATGATCAGGAAGATTCTGCTCCTTTAGCCAAGCATGCCTCCTAATGACAGAACCCGTAACAGCGGCCCTGCAGGAGGCCTCCAGAGAATCAAAACCACATTGCAAAGTATGCTTTCCCACTTGTTCAGCTGCATGCAATAAATCCTGCATTTCTTTGGTTTCTGCACCTTCAGAATTTGTCAACATTTTCTGTTTAAGTAGTGGCATAAGATATTGTTGATATTTAAGCATATGAAACTGACAATTTAAGGCCCTTACAGCCAAGGTAGCAGAAGTGTAAATATTTTTCCCCCATCTGACCAGGGCCCTTGAATCCCTATCAGAGGGGATAGGGTTTTTTGCAGTGGATGCCTTGACCCCTTTGGGACCCTGAGATATAGTTTCTGGGTCAGCAGCGGGGTTTTTATAAAGAAATGTATGTGAATCAGGAACTCTGTAGTATCTGCCTGGCTTAATAGGAGCTGGTGGTAGAGTGTCAGGAGTGAGACTCGACTCTATAAATACATCATCTACAATGTCTAAAGCAAGAGGAATAGCAAGGGGCCTGTGCTGAGGTTATAAAAGAAAATCTCTGAGCCTTTTCTTAGATTCTGAGTACTCTTGGCTCTCCCAATGGAAATGCTCCCTCATAGTGTGCAGAGTCTCCCCAAAAGAATAATCCTCAGGAGGAAAGGCTGAATGGATAGATTCTTCAGCATCAGAATCCTCATAGGGAGGAAGAAAGTATCCCTGTTCAGAAGAGGAATCAGAGGAAATGGAAACCTGATCTGAGGATTCATGTTCTGTCTCTTGCCTAGGTCTCTTATCAGGAGGGGGGATGGAAACCCCTGATCAAAGTAATTAGGTCTTCGGCCATTTTAAGCATCTGTTTTTTAGGCATGGAGGCCTGTCCAGGAGAATGTTGTACTTGTTTCTTTGTCTTTAGAGGTGCTTTAGTCTTTGCCTTTGAAGCTGAAGCCGTTTTCACGTATAACAGTGTAGGCCTGAAAACACCCTCAGAAGCCTATGCCTGCTCAGTGGCTCCGGACCCATCTGAGGGAATAGTTTCCGAGGGTCCAATACCTTGAGTTTCCAGTGGCCTAGTCGGCTCCACGTGGGAGTCGGAAGCGACCTGTGGCTCTGAGGTAGCGGGCATCAGGGGCTGCGAAAGTACCTCACTGAGAACCGGCGACTGGCCTAGCCGAAGCTTTGTTGTCAGTTTTGGACCTCAGATGCCTGTCCTTTCCTTTGTCTTAGCGTTTTTTATAAATTCCGGTAGTCGGCTGTTCCGACTGCATTATATAGTTAAATCTTCTGCCAAAATAATGAAATGCAAAGTCGTACCGATGCTTAATAGTGCGTTGGTTAAATCTAGCACAAAACTGACAACTAGCAACGTTGTGGTCAGGGCCTAGGCAAGGAATACAGTAAGAATGAAAATCCTTATGAGGTATTTGCCTCCAACAAGAAATACAATTATTAACTTTTTTTGACATCGGACTGGAGCAAGAAAAAAGTTTCCCCAACGGGGTACTTAGCTTTTAATGAAGACTTCGGATCTGAAATTCGAACACGAAAATCTCAGGAGTTGGCCGACCGGCACTTGCGATCTGCTTCGGGCACTGTGCGGCAGGAAAGACTGAAGAAAATGGTGCCAGCTGCATCCTTCATACCCCCGATGGCCCAACGTCAGGGAAGGGGCGACAGCAACCAATGCAGGACCCAAGACCCTGGAACCCAGGCCGACCGAGGGCAACCCGCCAGCAGGACAATCCAAATGTAATGACCGCAACAGTGAAACATGAAGAATATCAGAAGAAACAGAAACCTGATCTGAAGATTCATAGTCAGTCTCTTGCCTAGACCTCTTATCAGGAGGGGCATGGGCACCCCTGATCAAGGTAATTAAGTCTTCGGCCATTTTGAGAATCTGTTTTTTGGGCATAGAGGCTTGTCCACGTGGCTCTTGAGTTTATTTCTTTGCTTTAGAAGGTGCTGTAGTCTTTGCCTTTGAAGCTGAGGATGGTTTAATGTAAAGATGCTTAGGTCTGAATACACCCTCAGAAGCCAGTGCCTGCTCAGCGGCTCCGGACCCATCTGAAGGAATAGTATCCGAGGCTCCAATACCTTGAGTTTCAAGCGGCATGGCCAACTCCATGTGGGAGTCGGTAGCGGCCTGCGACTCTAAATTAGTGGGCATCAGGGGCTGTGAAAGCGCCTCAATGAGAACCGGCGACTGGCTTAGGAGAAGCTTCGTCGTCGGTTTTGGGCCTCGGCTGTCTATCTCTCTCCATTTCTTTGCGTTTTTTGTGAACTCTGGTAGTCGGATGGCTATCCGACGACATTTCTGGATAATTAAACCTGCGTCCAAAATAGTTTAAAGCAAAATCATACCGACGCTTAATAGGGCGTTGGTTAAATCTAGCACAAAACCGACAACCAGCAACATTGTGATCAGGGCCTAGGCAAGGAATACAGTAAGAATGAAAGTCCTTATGAGGTGTTTGCTTTCCACAAGAAATACAATTATTAACTTTTTCTGACATTGGTCTGGAGCAAGAAAAAAGTTTTCCCAACTGGGTACTTAGCTTTATTGACGACTTCGGATCTGAAACTCGAACACGAAAATCTCAGGAGTCGGCCGACCAGCACTTGGGAACTGCTTCTGCTTCTGGCACCGCCCGGCAAGAAAGACTAATGAAAATGGCGTCTGCCACATCCTTTATACCCCCTGACGACCTGACGTCAGGGAAGGGGCGACAGCAGCCGACCCAGGACCCTGGAACTCAGGCCGACTGAGGGCAACCTGCCAGCAGGATCACCCAAATGTAATGACTGCAACAGTGAAACACGAAGAACATCCTAAGGTTGATGTGAGAGGGATAATGTCAGGAATCAGTGAAGTAAAGTACAGTTATGCACACTTACCATAAATGTAGATGCTCAAGTACTCTCTTCATGTTATCTTCAGTCCCTTCTTCCTCTTCAATCTTATCCTGCAGGGGAAATTCTAAGAACTCTGAGGTACATGACCACTACCATTCCTGTGGTTCCCTTTGCAAACTTCACATGAAGATCCACTGGTACTTGAAATCTCTTTGCTATCAACATTGTTGCTCACTGGATACTGAGTTTCCCCTTGTGCCTTTTTTCTGAAGAGTTATAGTGGTGGATTTCTCATGTTCAGCTGACTCCAGATCTCCCTTTACAAACCCATTATTCCAACTCAGAAACTTCAGAAAGATGCATCAGATGTAGCTTGGGATGCATGGACAGACTCCTTGGCAGTCCAGGTTCAGTGGACTCTCAAAGGAGGGAGTGCATTGTGGTAGAAGAGATGAAGGCCTCTTTCAAGCTGTACTCGTCGTCTTTCACACACATGGAATCCAGAACCCCTCAGGATTTTCACAGACAACATAACAGTCTTGTGGTATGTCAACAAGTTGGGGGACAGAGTCCTATCAACTCTTCAGTCTAACTGTTTTGGCTTGGAACCATGCTATAACAGCAAATCTGCCTGTACAACAACTTTGAATTTCATCCCAGGACAATGTTCTAGCAAATTTTTTAGCAGGTCCATGAAAGACCCTCATGAATGGATGCTAAATAGGGATGTCTTCCATGGACATGGTCTACAAATGGGGCATTCCTGAAATAGACCTTTATTCCCTCCACTCAGAACAGATAGCTCAGGCTGTTTTGCTCCAGGATCCCTCATCCGTATGCCAGGAGGACAGGCACTCTGCCTTCTCTCATCTTCCTTTAATCTGAAAGTTAATATGGAAGATTCAAAAAGACAGACCAAAACCTCCTTGGTTTGACTCCCTTTTAGCCCAGACAGTGCTGGTTCCCCTTCATCATCTGGTCAGGGGGTCATTTCAAAAAGTTACCCTATAAAATGGACTTGCTGGCACAGGAAAAAGGTTCTCTGCTTCTCTCCAACTTACAGGCTCTCCCAACCTGACATTGCAAATGATGGAATTCTAATCCCTTTCAGACACCAGTTTTTAGAAGACATGGTCCAGGTTCTTCTGGAGATGAGAAAACCTATCACTAGAAGCTCTTTTATTTCCAAATGGAAATGTTTTTCTACTTTGTGTGTCCAAAAGAATGAGAATAATTCTCAGAACGAGATTCCCACTATTCTTTCCTACTTGTGTGGCATCTAAAAGTTGGTGTAGCTTACTGTTCTATCAAGGCACACTTACCTGCCATTTCTGCATGTATATCCCATAATCCTCCTGTGCTTTCTAGAACTGAAGTTAAGCATTTTGTCAACGGAGTCTTTCATTGAATTTGGCAACTCTGAGATTCTGTACTTGGAAAACCATTTTGCTGGTAGCCATTACTTCTGTCAGAAGGGTTTCTGAGCCTCATCCTATTATGGTATCTCTTCCCTTCCTTATTTTTCATAATGATAAGGGTACCTCATCAGGATAACCTTTTCTTCATGCCAAAAGCAGTTAATGAGCTGTCTTTCAGTCAGTTAATTAATTTGCCTACTTTATTTCCAAACTATCAAAACAAGGGTGAAAGATGTTTGCACTCCTTGGATGTGCACAAAGAACTAAGATTCTGTTTGGGTAAGACTGTACAACTTTTTGTTTCCTTCCAGGAAGGCAAGTTAGGCAACCTGGTCTCCAAGCAGGCAGTTGCCAATGGATCTTTAGATCCATTTTTGTTTTGCTACTCTCATCATGAGTTATTATCTTTTGCTGTCAAGGCCCACTTCACTAGAGCACCCTGGGACTTATTCAATGGAATTGATTCCAGGGTTATTCTAGAAGCAGCCACATGGCCATCTGTGCATACTTTATCAAAACACTACAGAGTAGATGCTTTCTCTAGATCTTGAACTTCTTTTGCTAGGTCTGTGCTTTCTGGATTGGAAGACAGCTCCCATCTCTGATCCAGCCACCCTTTCTAATTGATAAGCTTTGGGAATTGCCCATCAGTATTGGAATACTGCAACAGTGATATACAGAGGGACATAGTGCAGTTGTGTAAGAACTTACTGTAACAGTAGATGTCCTACTGATAACTGTTGCAGTATTACATCCCACCCTTCTTCCCTATTGATACGGTTTATCTCTTTGATTTCTGTGGATCAAGGAGGGACCAGTTTCTTGCTCACCTCCTTTTAGCTGACCTTTTGTTTTGTTTTTTTGTTTTTGTTTTTTATACTTTTTCCTCGGGTGTCTCCAGGTCTCCTGGCTCAGATAGTCTGAGGATCTTATGCTTTATGTCCATGGGCTTAATCATATGTTGGATATATGATCATACCTTGGCAAAGTAACCCATCAGTATTGGAATACTGCAGCAGTGATCAGTAGGACATCTACTGTTATGGTAAGTGCTTGCACAACTGTACTTTCCCCTGTACTTGTCACTCTTTAGGCTGACCATTGAGTATAATGCCCCTTTCCGTGTGTACCTGCCCAAAGTCAACTGAACAACCACAATTCTTTCTCACAACACAAAAAATAAATAAATAAAATCAAGCACTAAAATCATAAAATCTACACAACTATCTCAACGCTTTGTCCCTCTTCTCAGTATTGGGCTACTGAGAGGTGACATCTGCCTCACATATATTGTCTCAGCTGGTTCTGTTCTGTAGGACTATTACACCTTTGGAAATCCAGGTTATGAGAAACACCCACTCAAGAGAACTCAGTCTCTTTTACAAGATAAATAGAAGATGCTGGAGGGATAGGTATGCGTCATAGAGAATACCTCTTCTGTGGAACAGTCAGTCTTCTCCACATAAAGTACAATACTTCTCTTACTCTATAATCAAATGTGATTTGGACAAAAGGATGGGTAACCCCAAATTTACCCCTGGTTTAGCACTAGTGACCCTCATGGATAGGGAAACCCCAACATATGCTTGTATGCTGTGCCAGAGATGGTCTGCACCTGTCGCCCCTGGGATTCAGGTTACTGGCTAAGGCTGTTGCCACCCCTATAGTGCCTTTTTTAGGCAAAGTTCAAAGGACAAAACCACCACCATAACAAGTACAAGCATGCACAATCTGAAGATAATGCTACTCAATGCTAGAAGTCTAAAGCTCAAAATGCACTCTCTCGAGGCACTCCTAAAAATGGAGAACATCGATATCTGTGCAGTAACTGAGACCTGGTTCAAGGCCCCAGAGAGCATCTCTGCAGTACCAGGCTATAACTCTTACCACACTTTTCGGCCACCAAACCAAGACCGAAACACTAAAGGTGGAGGAGTCCATATTCACCAAGGATATTCACACCACCAGGCTAGTTGCCCAACACAATGCGTCTGAAATTCTCCAGGCGCAACTAACACTAGGTAAGACTGCAATCCAAATTGTAGTTTGCTACAAATCCCCCCACCATGCCCCAAGATTCTCACTACACCTTTCTAAATATACTGGAAAATGTTAAGATACAACCAAACACCCTAATACTGGGTGATTTCAACTACCCTGTCAGTAACTTGGAAAAATACTCATGTACCAACACCTTTGCCCAGTAGTTCTTGGAATTCATAAATTCCAGTGCCCTGGATCAACTAATCCATAGTCACACCAGGGGCTCCAATATTCTAGACCTGGTCATTACCAACATGGGAAATTGATGCTCCACTCCTATGGTCACCCTCTCGTTGGTCAGGTCTGACGATAAGATAATCACCCTTGACATCCACATCCCTCCCCCACCCCCACCCCCCAGTAAGGAAACCTCCGTAAAAAACTTCTCCAAAGCCATCTTCATGCTACTCAAGTCAGAAGTGATAAACCTCATCGCACTCATGCAGACGGGAACTGAAAGTTCGACTGCTGAATCCTACACTAAGGCACTGTACGAGCACATCCACTCGTGCATGAATCGTGCCATCCCAAATAGAACCAAGACGCTCTCTTCCAAAAAAAAGGAAGTCAATCTGGTGGTCCCCTGTCATAAATAAACTTTACAACAAAAGGAAGAAACTGTTGCAGAAAAGAGGAAAATCCCAAGATGCAAAAAACTCCTTACCAGCCTCAGTAAGAAGCTGAGATCCCTCATAAAATCCTCCAAAGCTAGTTACGAAAATAAAATTGCCAAAGATTCCAAAGACAACCACAAGGCATTCTATAGCTATGTCAAAAATCTAAATGGCAATGCTCAGATCTGCTCTAAGCTACAACAGAATGGCATTAAATATACTGATCCCAAGGATATTGCCACGATTCACTGTCAACGTCACCCCCCTCTCAACCCCTAAAGGGCCCATCTCAATACTGAAAGATTGCCAAATTCCGGTAACGGCCACACAGGTAAAAACTGCACTCTCCAAAGATGAGACTAGAGCATCCATGGGACCAGACGACATCCCGAGCTGTGTACTACATGAACTACAAAATGAACTGGCACCTCACCTAAGTATCATGTTTAATCATAGCCTCACCTCAGGCTTCATGCCCACTGAGTGGCGCACAGCTACAGTTATCCCACTCCACAAGGGGGGATCCACCTTGGATCCTGGGAACTACTGCCCCATCAGTCTGACGAGCCTCATCTGCAAAGCCATGGAATGTATTCTCATGGAACTTATAAATAAAGACATTGGCAACCTACAAACACTGGACCTCCACCCAGTTTGGGTTCATGAAGGGCTGATCTCATCTCCTGAACCTGATTGGCTTCTTCAAATCAGTCTCCAGAGCTGTGGATGAGGGTAAGGCAGTCCACACAGCCTATATGGACCTCTCTAAGGCCTTCAACACCATCCCCCACTCTGGAATCATAGATAAATTTACTAAGCTGGACAGTAATCCTTACGTCACTCGATGGGTTTCCAACTGGCTAACTGACTCACTGTAAAAATAGCCAACTCCAAATTGAGTTCCAGACAAGTGGAGTGGAGTACCTCAGGGTTCAGTCCTGGGACCGGTGTTGTTTGGCATCTACTTCTCTGAAGTACAGGCCAACACTAAAGGACTCTGGCTAACAAAGTTCGCAGATGACTGCAAACTGGGTGCCATTATTGAATCCCCAAGTGATGTGGATATTCTACAAAAGGGCCTTACAGAAACAGATGCTTGGTGCCAGAGCCATGGGCTCATGCTCAATGCCAAGAAATGTATTATCCCCTTTGGGGAGAAAAACATGTACCCATGAATTACCACATAGGTGGCAGTACACTAAACACTGAAAGTGTGATAAGACACTTAAGGACACAGGTGGACAGTGATCTCACCTTCAATAACCACATCGCCACAACAGTAAGGAAATCCTTCTATGTGGCACACCTCATCACTAAGGGCTTTTCATCCAGAAAAAAGGAGATCATTGTCCCACTGTACTCATCCCTCATTAGACCCATTATAGAATACAACACCCCATTTGGTATGTACCTCTCAAGACATCTGCAACAACTGGAAAGGCCGCAGAAATACCTCACTAAAAGAATCACAGGCCTAAAGCAGATGCCCTATGCTGACTGTCTAAAAAGAACTCCAGCTATACTCGCATTTTGTCTACTCAGAGGTGATCTCTGCTTAACATACAAGGCCATGTCAAACCCAGAACTGTTGGACATGCTACAATTAAAGAAATCCCAATCCGTCAGAGCCACACGCTCCAGGGATCTAAATCTTGTCATCACAATGAACAAAACATGCTGGAGGGATAGGTTCCTGATCCAGAGACTCCCCAGACTCTGGAATAGACTGCCCATACATGTCAACCCTTTGGCCCTCTTCAAAAGGAACCTTGACTTTTGGATGGGAGATAGGACATTCACCCCAGGGATCACGTCAGTCGCCCTGCTAGACAGGGGTCCAGGGAAGTAAATATTGTGAGAAGAACTAGCCAGGGAATTGTTATGGCTAGGCTTGTATAGGCCCTAGGGCCGATAGCCTAGTACCAACCTATGCACCTATGGGATCACTACGAAATACCAAAATTCCACAATCCTGAAATTCTGAATCCCAAGGATCGGAATCTCGAACATAGTGAATGGGGATTGCCGTACAGTGTGGAATGGGAACTTTGCCGTTCACTCCACTGTAGTGCGATCTTGTAGTTGCACCCCCCCCCCCCCCCCCGCATATACGTTAGAATAGTTTGTTGTATGTTTTACTTTTTTTAAGTTTCGAGATTCTGGTCCTCGGGATTGTGGAATTTCGGTATTCCATGGTCATCCCGCTTGTATACATCTTTGGCGATTCATATTGCAAACTATAAAGGCTAATAATTTACTAAAGGACTGTAAGGCTAGGCTTCTTAAGATCATCACACTGATAAGTAGCCTAGTAAAAAATCGATGAACTTATAATGTATAGAAAATGGGCCAAATGTCGAACGCTTTCTAAAAACAGTAGCTAGGAAGCCTGTGGCAGGATTGAAGTATCTTCTTTCATACTTACAAAAAGTTTTGTTACTAAATTAATATGATTCATTATTATTTACCTTGAATATTTGTTTAAAAAAAATTAATAAGGAACGTGTGACCAATTTTTTCAGTGTGGAAAAGACAGCCTTAAGACTTAAAATGAGAAACTGTTCTTCAGTTAGCATTGGGTAGTGTTGAGAGGTTTGTTTTTAGCTGAATCTAAAGTGGTTTGGTCCATTTCACAAATCATTTAAAAAAGCATAATAATTTTGTCCACCTTGATACATTAACAAGGAGTAATTTTGCATCTTAAATCACATCTCTCATTTCTTACTGTTACTGTGCCAGATGATTATGAAAGGTACACCAGTACTTCTCTTCTAATAGGTGATCATTGCTGTATTATTTCCACCTGTATTTTTTAAGAAACCTAAAATTAACAGTATAACATAATTACGGGTTATTTATTTATTTATCCATGTAGTACTTTGGTCACAATAGAACATTTACAGGCAGAGCCCATTTCTATCCAAAGGCTCCTTCATATACTGATGGGTGACGAGATGAAGCTTATAGAATTGGCCTCAGCCCTTTGGTTTAGAGTGATAAAGCCCCAAGTTTGACTGGTCTGGGTGATTTAAAAGGGCAGTTGTCAGCTTGCCCATCTGAGGATGGGGTGGTGGAGTGACTAGGCATGGCACATTAGCAGTGACTACCAGACGGTGAATGATTCTGGAAGAGGCTTTGAATGGCTTGTGCTGTTGAAAAGGTGCAAGTTTTGCTGTTTCATGAAGATAGAAATGTGTTTCTCCTCAACCAGGCCATCATTGCCAGTCTGCATACTGCTTGTTGGGGATGGGTTAATGGTGAGCAGGGTCTTCTATGGGGGACCAGCATCTGTTCTTCTCCTTAAATCCAGGCTCTGGCATTCCAGGGGAGCAAATGGGGCTGATACACCTCCTCCAGATGGGAATGAATTTGACTTTTAGGTCTTTTTTCCAGTCTGGGGATGTCTAATTCTCAGTCCACACTAAGCATCCACCCATATGGCAAGTGCAAACAACCATAAAACACAGTATAATTCAAAAGCAAGATCGGACAACACTCCTTGTGAGGCGATTAGTATTTATTAATAAAGCATCAGCCAAACACACATTTTAGTGTAAAATTACACTAAACAAAAATATCAAACTGGTTTCGGCACCACGGCCTTCATCAGTGTATTAGAACAAAAAGCCACTTACAACTAAATATATACCCAAGTCATAATGATTTGCTCCACCCGTCCAGTTATTTAATTAAGAAATTAAAGGTGCTCATTCAATCCAGGAGGAAATAACACCTCCCCCCCCACCCCCATTGTGGTTATCCAGATTTTTTCTTTTTTGTTTAATATATCATGCCAACCAGCTTTCAAAGTTCTATTCCCTACAATTCTGTCAGTAGTAATAAACCTAAACTGTGCATTGGAATGTTTTTTAGTACGCTTATAGAGTGCATTAGACAAACATTTGTTCCTAGTATTACTTAAATGTTCTGAAACCCACAGACTAAATGGACGTGATGTTTGTCTATATAAAAGGCTGAGCATGTACAAGTAACTAAATGTATGACCCAATTATTTATTTTTTTACATTTGTTGACCGGGAGTAGTCTGACTAAGCTGCAAATAGCCCTTTTTCAGCAGAGGCCCGGGGAGAAAAACTCCACAGAAAGGTACAATACAAAAAAGCTATTACAGCAATAATTACAATATTTGCTGGTATTAAACAACATCGATTCTCTGCTGGAGCGCCTTCTGTGTGGAGTCTGCATGTCCTCCCCGCGATCGAGTGGCATTGGAAAGACATGTGTAGGGTCATTGAAGGTTGGGCGTCGAGCTGGCACCTCGGCACCATAAAAATCTTCTGCCAGTCAGCGGACCGGAGTTCCGCTGTGGCGACCCCTAACCGGGAAAAGCTGAAAGAAGAAGAAGAAGATACAAGTTACAAATAATTAAAGGTAATAATTTCTAATGCAGATAATGTGAGATATATTATTACAGTAAATAGAGTGTTAGTTCTATAAAAACATTAGTTACTTACTACAGCTGTTTGAGGGGAGATTTGTAGGAGTTAAGCTAATGGACAGGAAAAGATAAGTTAAATAGAAAGTGATAGGCAAAGTAAGGAAATAAGTGATTAAAACTGAGCAGAGTGAAGCCAAAGTAAGGGATAGTGGTCAACTAAGTGGCAGATTATATAGAGAAGGACAGTTTATGGGGTATTTGTACAGAGGCAGGACCAGAGTGTTTTTAAGTGTTCCTTTGCAGCTGATTTGAAATTTTTTGGGTTGTTGTTTGTCTGATTTCGAGTGGAAGCTTGTTCCAGGCAATGGTAGGATGATAGCTGTAAAAGGTTACTACCCATTTTAGTCCTAGGTTTGTGGATAAGTAGTAAGTCTTGTTCAGACCTGTGAAGCTATCGAGTGGGGGAATAGTGAGATATACAAGAGGATAGTCTAGGGCAGTAGAAGGGTTGGTATAGTAATGAATGTATAATCTGGAAGTGAGAGAGAAGAAGCTGATTGGGTAGTTCCAGCCAGTTTAAGTATTTAAGTGAGACACAGTGATGAGTTTTATAAGTATCTTGGGCAGGAATCTAGCTATATTGTTATAAGCTGAGTTACGTTTTGCTAGGATTGTGGTGTTGAGGTTTGTGAGTATTTGAGAGCCATAGAGAGGACTAGGTAATAGATAGGTTTGGGATAGGGTTACTTCATATTTGTTGGTGAGAAACGTTCTGTTTCTGTAAAGGAGGCCTAATTTTTGATGGGTATTCCTGATGCAGTTATTAATGTGCAAGTCAAATTTAAATTGATCATCTGTGAGGACACCTAAGAGCTTGGTACTGGTTTCAGCTGCTATTAGAGTTTTATTGAGAGACATTATAGAAGTAGATGATTTGAGATGGGTAAGAGTTTTTTTTTTTTTTAGGATAAGTTGGTTAGTGGTAAGCCAGGATTCCACTGATGTAAAAGCAGCTCAAGTCTGAGTCACCAAAGCCGTAGACGAGGGTAAGATGGTTCACACACCCTATCCTGACCTTGCCAAGGCTTTTGACACCGTCCCCAGTTCTGGAATTATAGCTAAACTCACTAAACTAGGTATAAACCCCTATGTCACAAGATGGGTTATCAACTGGCTCACTGACAGAACCCACACTGTAAAAGTTGCAGACTCCAAATCTGACTTCAAACCAGTGACAAGTGGAGTACCACTGGGTTCAGTCCTGGGACCTCTCCTGTTTGCTATCTACTTCTCTGAAGTACAGGCTAACACAGAAGGCCTCTGGCTAGCGAAGTTCGCAGATGACTGCAAACTAGGAGCCATAGTAGAGTCCCCAAATGATGTGGACATCAGACAGATGCCTGGTGTCAGAGGCATGGCCTCAAGCTCAGTGCCAAAAAGTGCATTGTCATCCCCTTTGGTAAAAATTCTGTACTCATGAACTACTTAATGCCGAATGTGTGATGAGACCTTGGGACCCAGCTGGGCAGTAGGTCTCTCCTTTGATAATCACATCGCCACAGTAGTCAGGAAATCCTTCTATGTGGCACACCTCATCACAAAAGGGTTCTCATCCAGGAAAAAAGAGGTCATTGTTCTCCTCTTCTCAGCACTCATGAGACCCATTATAGAGTACAGCGCCCTTTTTGGAATGTACCTCACAAGACCTCTGTAGCAGCTGGAAAAGCCACAGAAGTACCTCACAAAGAGGATTACTGGCCTGAAACAGATGCCCTACACTGACCATCTCAAAAAACTCCAGCTTTACTCTGTAGCATATCGCCTACTCCGAGGAGATCTCTGCCTAACATATAAAGCTATATTAAACCCAGAGCTGTTGGACATGCTACACCTTAAGAAATCCTAATCCCACCGAGCTGCACGCTGTAGGGACCTACACCTTGTGACCACAATAAACAGGACATGCTGGAGGGATAGATTCCTGTCTCAGAGATTTCCTATACTCTGGAACAAGCTACCCATCTATGTCAAGCAAAGTTCCTCATTAGCACTATTCAAGAAAAGTCTTGATGAGTGGATGGGAAATAGGAAATACACCCCGGGGAACACTTCTGTGGCTCTGCTCGACAGGGGCACAGGAAATTAACTATCTTGGGTGGTGTAAGCCAGGGAACCTTGTTGGCTAGGCTTACTTAGGCTCTTGGGCCGATATCTTAGTACCTATCTATGAACCTATGAGAGATAAGATCAGAGGGAAAGTCAGAAATAGTAATTACTGTGGAGTCATCTGCATATTGTACAAGAAATGACTGGGGGCAAGAAGTATAGAGTAGATTTGTAAAAATATTAAATAGTAGTGGACCAAGGATGGAGCCTTGGGGTACACCCATTGTTATAGGGAGAGAAGGGGATAGTGCTGAGAGCCACTTCACTGATTGTGATCGATCAGTGAGATAGCTGAAAAAACAGGTGACAGTATCAGAAGAGAAGTTAAGTTTAGATAGTTTAGTCAGAAGTAGAGAGAGTGAGACAGTATTGAAGGCTTTAGAAATGTCTAAGAATAGCCAGGGGGACAAGTTTGTTGCTATCACGAGCAAGGGATATAGTGTTCATAAAGGAAATCAGTGCAGTGGTTGTAGTGTGTTTTGGGCGGAATCCATGCCGAGCAGGAGTAAGTAGATTTTCTTATAGTAAATATTGAAGTGTCTGCTTGTATATGCGTTTTGCAAGTATTTTTGAGAGGGGAGACAGGATGGTTATAGGTCTAAAGTTAGAGATTTCATGTGTGTTTCCACCTTTGTGGATAGGTAAAGAGTAGAATTGTTTCCAGATAGATGGAACTTTAGACTCAGCAATAGAGCGGTTAATGAGGATAGATACAGGAAAGGCAAGAGTATCAGCAGCTAGCTGGAGAAAGAAGGAAGGAATATTATCAGCAGAAGTGGAGCATGGTTTTAGTTTGGAGTGTAAGGATTTAATATACTTAGTAGATGGTTGGAAAGAAAAGGGTTTAGAGAAGTTGTGACTTGAAGGTAGGACAGAGTGATTGGAGTCTTTAGCTAAGAGGGGATCTGTTTTGACCATCTTTGTAACAGTTTCTATAAAGAAGGTATAAAAGATAGTGGCAGTGTTTTCAGGTGTGTTTGGGTAGGGATTGGGGAAGGAAGGGTTGCAAGGGTGCAATATTTGATTGATTGAATTCCAGAATTTTTTGATCTTAGAGCTGTAGGTGCGTTAAGGTAAAGTTCCTTTTTATCCTTAGCAATTTTTTTTGTGTGCAGTTTCCAAGTTCTCTATACTTTTGCAAGTCAGAAAGGAGTTTCTACTTTATCCACGTTTTCCGAGGCCTGTCCCTATTTCTCATTAGGGAGCAGTTTGTCTTAGAAAGCCATGGAGATATTTTGAATTTTATTCTAACAGTACGAAGGGGTGCAAGGCAGTTTAATATATCAAGAAAGTGTTAATGAACTGCTTCATCTAGAGTAAGTTCTTTAAGGTGGCTCCAGCTAATTCTGGAGAGAAGGGTGTTAAAAGTTTCAGGGGAGAAGTTGGATAGTTTTCGACAGGTAATGTATCTATGAGGTCTGGTGAAGTGAAGGATAAATCTAGTAATAGTTATAGGAGAGTGATCACTAAGGGAGATGGATAAAGTTTCAGGGTTGTAATATATGGTAGGGTCCGAGACTAGTATCTAGTCAATTAGAGTACTATGAATTTGAGAGTTGTTAGCATGTAGGTTCTGATATAAGTTGTATAAAGCCATGTAAGTTAATGTGAGAGTTGGAGTTAGGGTCATTTAGAACTAGCTAATTTATATTTACATCACCAAGGAGGATCATTTAATTTGAGTAGTGTTCTGCAAGATAAGAGAGTAAGTTTTCTAGTAGAGGAGTATTCTCCCCTGGAGAAATATAAATGGCTACTACAGTGATAGTGAAGTTATTTGGTTTAAAGTTAGCTGCCATGATTTCTGTAGGAGAGAAAGATGGGATGGGTTCATTAAGATGAGTGAAGGTTAGGTGGTTAGAGTAGATAAGAGCAACACCTGCCCCCCCCCCATTTTTTTGGGGTGATCAAGGCGAAGTATATTGTACCCTTGGGGAAGAATCACTATATGTAGGATAGACTGTTTAAGCCAGGTTTCGGTAAGGGCAATGACATCAGGGGTATGGTTAGCAACCCAGGCATGGAAATCGCTTGATTCATTGAGTATATTTCTGATATTCATTGAGAAAAATGAGATGTGTTTTTGGGTGTGATGGGAACATATTGGTTTGGAGGGATAGATGTTTTGGGGAGGGAGGGTGTGAGAGGACCTGGATTGGGATGGGTATCTCCTGATATGTGGAGGTAGAAAGGGAGACATTAGTTTGTATGTATAGCAACAGAGGTATTTGACTTTGTAGTTAGTATATATAATGCTGAAGGGAGATATTTTGATCCTTGGAAGAGAAGTATCTAGGGAGAGTATAGAAAAGGTAATATCTATGGATTGTTGCAGAGAAGAGAAGGCATAACCCTGAGAATTTGTAGGGCTGTTGAAGACTGGTGTTAAATAAGGATGGAGGGCAGTCAAACTTGAGAGAAAAAATAAAGGAGGCAGATAGAAAATAATAAAAGGTGTGATAGTCATTTCTGGGGTTAAAAGAAGTGAAGTAGTAGTTAGGTTAGTAGTATATAATAAAGATTACAATGTAGGGTTTAGGTTAGCCAATAGGGGGAGTTGGAGAGAGTATAAAGAGAATTGGGATCCATAAGAGCTACAAGTGAAAGTAGTGAGAGTGAGGAGGGGAGAACATTGATTTGCTGGCAGAACAAGAAGGGGTGTGTCTGTAGGTAAGCATAAAGGAAATGATATGGGGAGTGGGTAGAGGAGCGAAGTGAGCCTGAGTGTAGCTAGTCCCAAGCCTCGAGCTACAATGGCAAAGTAGTCAATCAGTCATTAGTGAAGAAAGAACTTCAGGGAGGGGGGTCAGGCTGGAAGGATAGCTATTGAAGGTTGAAAGAAAGAAGGAGCAAGTGTAGTAGCTGCAGTTTACCAAGAAAGTCAGAGGTAGCAAAGTGAAGGAGATTCATAACAGTCCAGGACAAGAATAGAGACAAAGTTGAGATGTTAAGTCAGAAGGAGAAAGGAATATTATGGAAGGTCCCCAGAGACAGAGAAAGGAACAGTCTTAAGGACCTTGCAACTAGGAATAGGGCCAGTGAAGGGACAGGTATAGAGTAAGGGCAAAGAGTAGGAGATTTGAAGTTTGGCTGCTGGCGACCCTGTTTGGGAGCGGACTCTAACCAAAAGCAATAGAAGTAATGTATTAAAGAGTAGCGCCAACTACACATACTTTTAATTCTTTCCTTTTTATTGTTAGGGTAAGTTGGAAAGTCTTTGTTTCCAAGTCTGCGTGGGAGAACAGAGGTTTGGGAGGTATAACACTTCCAGAAAGGCAGCTTCAGTGGCCGATTTGAACATTAGGCAGGAAAGGTTTAATTCATTCCTCTTTATTATTAGGGTAAGTTGGTAAGGCTTAGTTTCAGATCTGCACAGGAGAACAGAGGTTCGGGAGGTATAACACTTCAGAAAGGCAGCTCCAGTGGCCGATTTGAGCAGTAGGTAGAAAAGAATGGTAATGAGAATGCTGCGAGCAGGGGGCACACAGCAGCAGGGGCAAAGCTAGGATTCAAAGATCTGTGCTGCAATTACCAAACATTTTTATACCACATAACTTAGAAGTATTACTACTGGTAAACTCTTTTGTCTTGACAACGTATTTACAAAAGTACAGTGGCTACATGGAGCACAACCCATTAACAAACCGCCCCCCACTGTATCTTGATTCATACACTTACGCAGAGTCCTGTTCTTGTAATGATTGAAAAATCCCCTAATGTTTTTCCTCTCCTAAATGCAAAGAGGCATCAAGAACCTAAAAGGTGACTTAATCTCTCCTCTGCCAGTAAGATGTCCCAGTGCTTTTGTATCAGATCCATAAAACCAAAGGTATTACGTCCATAACTTGTAATTAACCTGGTAATATTTTTAGCTTTAGTTTCCTTCCGCTGATATTTTAATAATTATGTCCTATCACAAGTTTGAACAGATTGACTGGTTTGGCCAATGTGAGGTTTTTGATGATCTCTAATATCACAAAATATGGTAATTAAATCATTCTGCTGTGATAAAAAAGTATCCTTAGAGGAGCAGATTCTAGGAATCCTTAAAAAGGAGATTTAGGAATATTGCATATAATATGTCTCTGATGACAGCTGGAGGCATGTAATAAAATGAAAATGTGGATATTTATGAAAGACACTACTTTCCAAAGTGGTGTCCTCCTGGTGATACACATTTACATCTTGAAAGGAAATGCAATCAGTGTTATAGTGTAGGGTATTGTCATTAAGATGTTGAACAAACTCCATAAGATATTCCACATCTGACTTTCATACCAACCAGCAATCAAGATATCTGTGCCAAATATCAGTCTCATCCAAAAACAGATTGTGATTACAATCATATATAATTTGTTGTTCCAAGTAGCCCATAAAAAGGTCAGCATATATGGCTGCAAAAGAAGCACCCATAGCTGTACCTTTCAACTGTAGAAAACCCTCACCATTAAAATAGAAAACATTCTTAGTAAGAACATGTTCAGTTAAGGAAATTAAGGAGGTGTTAAAACCAGGACTATATACTGGAATACAGTCAAGCCAGTATTCCAAAGCTATCAGGCCGACCCAATGTGGTATATTAATGTAAAGAGATGTTACATGAAAGTACACATAATCCAGCCTGGATCAGTTGCCATTTTGGTATAAAACCTACCATTAAACAGTTGTCTCTGGGCCTCCGCCAAGTACATGGACCAATCCATGACCACCACAGCCCCTCCTTTATCAGCAGGAATGATGACAAAATTAGTGTTATATTGGAGATTATCTAAAGCTTGAACCTCTGACCTGGTTAAATTGTTAGTAAACAAATTTGTACAAAGTCCAAACCCAAAGTGTAGATCTTTGAGAACACATTGTTGAAAAATAGCAACATGTTTATTCATAGGAGGATTAAATGTAGATTTAGGAAATCTGAACTCTTGATGAGAGTCAAAAAATTGTTCAGTAGTCTCAAAATGTAATTTAAGATTTAACATTCTACAAAAAGAAGCAACATCATTAGTAAGAACATCTTCAGGCACAACAAAATCAGGGACAAAATTAAGGCGTTTAAGTAGTTGTATTTCAACATCAGATAATACCACAGAAGAAATATTGTGTACATTACATATAACATCTGTTGAGGTACCAGAGGATGTAACAGTGTGTCTAATGTGGTGGCCTGTTTTATGTTTTCTACCACCCCTTCTTCTGACCCTAAAGGGTTGTAAGACTGCATTTCCTGGGGGCTGGTAACTCCTGTTTGTTTTCATTTTCAGTATCTGTAATTGAGGAAGAATCCTCACCAGAGGTTGTCACTGACATTACTGTTAGTGGTCTTTTTCAAAATAGATTTTCGTTCTTTTCCTTTTATGCTCAGTACTTCCCAAATCATTCTCAGAAAATGTAATGCTTTTCTGATAACCAAATGGTTTACCTTGATTATAATTCCTAACATTCCTGTTAAATTTACAAATCTTTCTCGAAGTTGTTTCTCAAATTCAATTAGATCTTTAGTCAGCTTTTGAAAACAAGATTTAAAAATGGGCTAACTATCAAATGGTTTCACTTCATCACACACCTTGGTAACTTCAGAAATTGAATGTGCTACCCATCTTTCATAAAATGAGTGCAATATCTCCACAAATCATATAGAGACCATTTGTTTCACTGTCGCCCATTCGGCCAATAACACTTCATCAGCCTGTCCTACAAGAGGCTCCGTACAAATATGCAAACCTCTTGATGTAATGCCCTTAGATTTATAGGCCTTAAGTGGTTTCAAATGCCAGACATAAGATCTAAGATTCTTCATAGATTTAGTAAGCTTAGCAAAACATTTAATGCATGGTAGATCTGGATTAGAATCATAAGATCCAAATAATGGGTCCATATCAGGTCCTACCCCAAACACCTGAATATCATCCGTGTCAGCAGACAAACCTTGAAGAATGGCCATCAAATCCATGATAACATATATATATATATATATATATATATATATATATATATATATATATATATAGTAATGAACCCACCAGTTATGAACCCAATGATTAAAAATTACCACTAAACAGTTTGTAATGAAATAAATACTAATCATTACCAAATTTGATGAAAAACATTCATCATATAATGTACTAGGTACAATACAGCAGTAATTTCCAGTAAGAA
This sequence comes from Protopterus annectens, assembly GCF_019279795.1. Lineage (NCBI taxonomy): Eukaryota > Metazoa > Chordata > Ceratodontiformes > Protopteridae > Protopterus > Protopterus annectens. The sequence continues at coordinate 152,942,579 of NC_056747.1, forward strand.
GAATCAAACAGCACTGTGGTCAGCTCTATAAAGATGTCACACCATTAAATATTTAACCAGTAATCTCAAAAAAGTGCAGCAGTATTGGCCAATGATTACAGAATATGCCCCTCGTAAAAATACCATACCAAAAATATAATGAGGGAAAAAGAGCTTTACCATGTACAATTAAATACAAAAAAAAATTTGAACTTATAATAGTTCCTCCAAATTTAAAGAAATTGCAGAGCATTCAAGTGTCCCAAAAATCAGTCATTGCTTACAATAAGATGGCCCCATAAGAAGTTTCACAACATAAAGAACTACTCTTATTATTAGGAATGAAAATGATGAAACCGGTTCCAGTAGGTACGGTTAATGAGGTATTAAGAATGCAAACCTCACCATAATATCAAAGTAGAAACAAAAAATAAAACCTGATGCAAGTGGTCCAAATTTGTTCACCAGTTTTTCACAGATTCTATAGACCTGAACGGCTAATTCGTAATGAAATGGACCCACACAGTACATCAGGATATCCACTATATAGCTGATGAATATTCGCAGATGTTCACAGAGGCCCAAATACATCCACTGATTCAGCAGTCTCTAAAAATGCATAAAACAGTCCAGTAGTTGACCTCTAATAAATACGAGCCTGCAAGGGATCCTGAAATATCCACTGCGTATCAGCTGAATCTGCTGTTAATTCGCAATGACACGGGCCCACACAATACACCAGGATATCCACTAAATATCCGATAAATATTTAGAGATGTTTACAGTGGCTCAAATACATCCACTTATTTCTGACAGTCTATAAACATACAAAACTCAGTCCAATGGTTGACGCGTAATAAATGCAACCTGCAAGGAATCCTTAAATGTCTACTGCTTATCCGCTGAGAACTTGTGTTCAATTCCACACTGATAACCACTGGAGCCATCTCAACTCCACACAGAGCAAAGAAAGGTGTGTTAACAAGTCACTGGTCAAAAAAGTACTCACAACAGGAAGCCAGGTTAGAACCAAGTCAAACGACTATACAGCTGCTAAATAATCCAACTTAAATACAGAAAACTCTCACAAACAGGAGCCAACAGTGGAAAAAAGAAGAACCGCAATCCACACTAAGCTTTTGCCTATACGGCAAGTGCAAACGGCCAAAAAAACACAGTATAATTCAAAAGCACTCCTTGTGAGACGATCCGTATTTATTAATAAAGCAGCAGCCAAAAACACAATGTTAGGTAATCCAATCTCACCTTCATTTTTACGTATGGGTTCGGAGCCGATCCTCTGCTCCAACTCGGCCGATTTTCAAGCTCGAAGATTTCTGGTTGGCTCGTGGCTAAGCAGGTATCCCATGGTGCTATAACATCATAAGGCAAGATAGAACTAATAAGAAAGGTGGTGGAGTAGCAATACTGTTTAAAAATTAAATAAATCTAAAGACATTCCATACCCCTCTACCTACTTTTCCTAATGCTGAAATCATAGCCCTCTACCCTGTCTTTAAACGAAAATAAAACAATTAACATCGTATGCTGCTATATCCCTCCCGGAAATAACTCACCAGTCATAGAATAAATTCTTCATTGGCTAAATCTGAATTCCCATCAAGAAACTATCTTACTAGGAGACCTTAATAGTGACTGGCTAGCTTGCAGCTCTAGTAACCCAACCAACCAAATAAACCTCTATGGTTTCAGCCAACTAATTCTGGAACCTACCAGAATTGATAACAGAAACCAAAAACAAACCATTAGACTGGATGTTTACCAGATACACTCAGCGACCACATGCCCACTTTTCTCCTAAGAAAAAATACAACTAGTCAAAAACGCATTACCTATAGACTAATCAGAGATGATCAAAACTGTACCTCAGACAGCCTAAATAGCATATTAAAGCAATGTAATTGGCAGCCTCTAAAAACCCTTCACCTTGATCAGGCAGTAGAATACTTTAATAAAACATTTATTTCAGTTCTAAACTCCATTGCACCAGAAAGAAAAATCAAAACAAAAACTAACTATGCTCCCTGGTTAAGTAGGGACACAAGGGCCCTATTAAAAGCTAGAGATAAGGCCTGGAAGAAATGGAAACAAGAAAACACCTCAAACTAAACAAAACTATAATCAACTCAGGAACCTAGCTAAAAAACATACTAAACTAGACAAACAAAACTACTTCTTAGATCTATAAAACAAACACCCAAACAACCCCCAAAAGTTCTGGCACAGTATCAACTCCCTTCTGAAACCTGGCACTATCACTACCCCCACTCCTTCCACCTCCAAAGAAAACAACAATGATATAGCTTCCCAGTTTAATTGTTATTTCATAAACTCAGTCCAATTTCTGTCCAACCAAATACAAAACTCCAACAACTCATCACCCACAATTGCTGAAACCCCCTCATCCAGTAACAGTAATCTTCCATCTTTCTCACCTGTCCCTACATCTAAAATTAAACTCCTTCAAATCCTAAAGACCACTACGATGGCAGCAGACAGAATACCTGCAAAATTCCTAAATATCGCAGCGGACTCCCTATCCTACCCAGTATCAATCCTAATAGACAGATCCATTCAAGAAGCATATGTACCTCAACTATGGAAAATATCCTACATTATACCTCTACATAAAGGTGGAAAATCTTACGACTTTTCCAACTATCGGCCTATAGCTGTACTATCCCCCCTATCCAAGCTCTTAGATAAATGCATACATTACCAGACCATGCAATACCTGAAAACAAACAATCTTCTGTCCCACACCCAACATGGTTTCCGACCTCACCACAGTACAACTTCTGCCCTTCTCTCCTTTACCAATCACATTAACCATCAGAGAAACAACAATAACTATGTATCTGCAATCTTATTGGACCTGTCAAAGGCATTTGACATGGTCTCACATCCAAAAGTATTGGATACCCTCCACTCACTATCCTTTACTTCCCCCACTATCTCCTGGTTCAAAAGTTATTTATCAGATAGGAAACAATCTGTGCAATGGAAAAATCAACTATTCCCCCCTCTCCCAAACTCTATAGGGGTACCACAAGGCTCAATATTAGGCCCACTTCTGTTCTCTATTTTTACTAACAGCTTACATACCGCCTTAAAACAAGCCACACTAATAAAGTATGCAGATGATTCGACACTCATCTGCGCAGCCCCATCTATCAACATCTTGCTAGAACAAGCCCAAGAATCATTCTGTTCTATAGAAACTTGGATCACAGACATCCAACTTATCCTAAACCCCAACAAAACAAAACTTTTCTTGTTCACCCCTAACAAAGCAAAAACTACTCCCAATGATTTTTCCATCTTATCTAAAAACGGAAATATAATTTCCCCATGCACCCATACAAAGTTCCTAGGGATAGAAATAGACAACAACCTATCCTTTGATTTACACATAGCTCAAACTATCCAGAAAGTTCATAAACAAATGGGAACCCTTTATAGAGACCAAAACTTCCTCACAGACAAAGCAAGACTCACTCTAGCACAAACTCACCTCCTATCAACACTTAAATACGCTGCTCCAATACTGACACATATCAAATTAAATCTCTTCTGGACAAACTAGAGTCATGTTGTAATAAAATAGTCAAGTTTACTAACAACTCCCCTTTCAGAACACATCACTGCCAAGTACTAAAACAATTACAATGGATAGAATTCCCTCACCTACTATCTTACTTATGCCTACAACATCATAAACTACCCAGAGAAAACTCCAGCCCTACAACAGCTACTAACCTCCTACTCTCCTAGTCGCCCTCTCCGCTCATCAAACAAGCCTCTCCTAAGTATCACATCTGCAAACAACACTGCTGGCAAAACCCTTTTCTCCCACATTATAGCTAAAAAATGGAACAACCTTCCTTCTAATATATCCTCAACAACAACAAACTATAACTTTAAAAAAACTATTAAAACCACACCTCAGGAAAAACTGGCTCTGTCCATGTATTACTTGAAAATTACTAAATCCACACTCCTCATCCACAACAATCTTAATATTATTTTTCACTAGCGCTTCCACACTTACATACACTCACTCCCTATCAAGCCACACTGGCCTTTTACCTCTTTCTCAGTACACTTACTAGAAAATGTAAACGGTCTATTAATAGCAAATGTAGTCTCTACCTTCTCCTGTAACATTTTGTCTACAGGTATTGTAAGATACTGCTATTGTCATGTAACCCTGTATGAAGTATTGTGCTAGATTCTTTCATATGTATTTTTTGCTTATTTACTTGTCCTACAGTTTACTGTATTGCTTAATTTTTGTTTATTTTTACTTGTTATTCTTCTTGTCAGACATGGAGCTTTTCTCCCCGGGCATCCACTGAAAATGGACCTGGTCCAATTGGATCTTTCCCGGTTAACAAATGTAAAATAAATAAAATAAATAAAAATAAAAAAATAAATGGTGCACCAGAGCAATCCCCAGATCTCGTTTGCTGCGTCTACGAGTTCGGATGTGCTTCTCTTGGCTCTGGCTAAGTCTTTTTCAATTCTTTCATTCCTAAGTGTTTTTTTTGCATATTTACTGTTTAGTGGTATTATACATATATAGGCCTTTACCTAAATTGTCCTGTGGACTTGTTTGACCTTAGTAGTTAGTGTCCTGTGTACCAGTAGTTAGGTGCCGTTCCGCTTTTTTTGCCTAGATCGTTAGTTTTGGCATTTTTTTTTTGCCGCTCTTAATCAACAGAGGCTCCTGTTGATTTATTTGTACAGTTAACTTGTTGATTGTTAACTTGTTGTTTTTGGCGGGGATCCGCTAAAGTCGTATTTTAGGATTGCTGTTGCAAAATGTTTTCCTGTGTGATTCAACCTGTGTGTGTGTCTGTGTTATGTACTTGGTCTTTTTGAGTTAGAAGACCTAGTTTTCTCTTACAGGCTAGGCCTGTCTAACTTAGAGGACCTAGTCCTCGTGTAATTCTTCTGCAGGGCTAGGCCCGTTTTAGTTAGAGGACCTAGTCCTCAGTTATTCTCTCTCTCCCTATTTTGCCACTTGTTTTGCGTGTGTGTCTGCAATGTCTAAGGATAGCAAGGAGCATAAATCCTCTGGGTTCAAAAAATGCATGAAATGCTCCCAGAAAATGTCATTAATGGATGGCCACAGTAGCTATGTCTACTGCTTGGGAGCCATCCATTTGCAGGAATCATGCTTGTTCTGTCGTGCTTTCTCTCCTTGCGTGTTGCAGGAGAGAAAGAACAAGCTGAAACTCAGGGGTCTTCAGCCTTATCTAGTTCGTTGGCTTCTTCTTCCAAGTCTACAAAATCCAGAACTGACGTCAAATCTAAAGCTTCAAAAAGGCCTTCTCCGGCACAGGCTGGTGTCTCGGAGCCGCCTTCCAAATTTCCAAAATCTGCCTCCACGACTCCTTAGTCTTCAGAGCCGAAGGAGAGCACCATGGTATCACAGTCGGTCACAGGTGCTTCAGTGCTGACTTCTGAACCTTTGAAAATAGCAGTTGACTCTACTGCTCGGAGCCGGTCTGTAGAATCCCTACCGGTCTCCTTGCTAATCAAGTCTCCAGTGCCTGCTAGGTCGAGATCCGCTACTCTATTTTATTTAGTTTATTTTTTTTTATTTTACATTTGTTGACCGGGCTGGTCTAACTGGATATATGTCCATTTTCAGTAGAGGCCCGGGGAGAAAAGCTCCAAGCATCGGCAGTAACAAAACATACAATATATATCAGTAGTAAAATGAGTTATAGGACATTGTTTAAATTGTAGGTACGATAAACTTGTACAGAGTTCTTTAGTGTGTTTAAGCCAAGATCAAATATAGAGAAACAAACAAACAACATTTGAGAGCTAAAGAAAATATATGGAGATTCCAAAATAAAATTAAAAAATTTTTTTTTTTTTTGGAAGAAATCATTATTACAGGTAGGCAACATAGAGCAGTGGAGTAGAGAAGCATTGGGAGAGCAAGAAGGAGAAATGAGATATCAGTCAGGGTTAGAGCAGGGACAAAGCCAGTGAGTTTTAAGATATTCTTTAAGATGTTTTTTTAAAAAGCAATGTGGAAGCAAGGGTAGAAAGTTCACTAGGAAGCTGGTTCCAGGTTTTTCCCACTGTGTTAGTGAAAAGTGAGTCCCCAGCTTTGTTGTTGGATTTAATAATGGAAACTAGAAGCTTATTAGCTGAGCGTAGTGTTGCAAAATTTTTATAGGGGGTAATCAGATTAGTGAGGATAGGGGTATTATTAGGGTGGTAAAGGATCTTTTCGGTGATAAGTTGTTGATAAAGTAGTTAGTTCTGCAGTTCTAACCATCCCAGTTGTTTTAGGTTGTGACAGTGGTGAGTTCTAAAGGGGGGTGCTAGTGGCAAATCGGGCTATGTTATTGTAACTGGTTGAAAGTTTGGAAAGGTTGTTTTTAGAAAGATTGGTATATATTACAGAAGCATAGAACAGGGTAGAGATCAGGTGGGTCTGGGAAATAGTGGTTCTGGCTATAGAGGTAAGGAAGGGTTTGATTCTATAAAGGGTGCCTAGTTTTTTGTTGACAGACTTTATAGTAGTATTAATATGGTCATCATAGCGAAGGTTGTTGTTAGTTGTTATTCCCAGGAGACGAGTTGTAGTGTCGGGGGATATATTAGTTCCATTGTTAGAAGTTACTGTGAAGTGTAGATGTCCTTCATGGATGCATCTGCAGTCATAACAACTGGGTTGTCCTGTCGTCAGGCAGCCCTGCAGTCGGCCGGATTCCAAAGTCCGGGTCCGGCTTCGGCTGATGTCGCACTTCACCCGACGTCATCTCTGCTGGTCTCTGGGTATAAAGGCATCAGCCGACGCCATTTTCTTCAGTCTTTCTTGCCGTGGCCAAGCAGAAGCGGTTCGCAAGTGCCGGTCGGTCGGATCCAGAGATTTATACTACCGAATACTACTTCGAAGACTTCTAAAAGCTAAGTACCCCGTTGGGGACTCTTTCTTGCCTCAGCCGATGTCAGAAAAAGTCAATAACTGTTTAACTTGTGGGAAACAAATACCTCATAAAGATTTCCACTCTTACTGTTTGCCTTGTTTAGGCCCAGACCACGACGTAGCAGCCTGTTTGTGCTTCCTTCAACCGACGAACGCTTAGGCGTCGGTCGGAGTTTGCTGAACAGTTTTTCGGTTCAGAATTTGCGTACATTATGCCGTCGGATCCTCCGACTACCCAAATTGTTAAGAAACGCAAAGAAAAAGACCGACACTCGCGGTCCACGGTTTCGGCCGAAACCATGGTGAAGCAAACCGCGAGTGTCTCGGTTTCGGCCGAAACCGAGAAAACTGATCAAAGCACAGCTGACTCTTTGACTACTTCTGAGGTTCCTGCTACCTTACTTGAATCGGCCTCTGAAATTTTGCCTACTACAGTGGCTTCTAGTGAATTATCAGACACCATCCCTTTGGATGTCTCTACCCCAGCACGTGGTGCTGCTAGGCCTCCTGCAGCCATGTCCATTAAGGCCTTTGCCAGGGCTAAAGCAGCCAAGTCTACTAAATCAGTGCCTGTTAAACCCCCCTCAACCAGGCCTACTTCTAGTTCACAAATGGTTACTCTGGCAGAAGATTTAATATCCTTAATCAGGGGATCTCAATCTCACCCAGACAGGGCCTCTCAACCCCCGGAGAAGAGACCTAGGGCAGAGCCCCCCGAGCCTGTGTCCTCTGATGATTCTGCGGATGACTCAGATATTACTGACCAGCCAGAGGCTCCTTTCTCCAATTATGAAGACTCAGATGCTGAAGAATCCATTCCAGCTGCTTCTCCACCAGAGGAATTCTCCTTTGGGGAAACCTTACATGCCATGCGAGAACAATTCCAATGGCAGCAACAGGATTTCTCAGATTCCAGAAAAAGACTTAGGACTTTTCTGCACCTTCCACAACACAGGCCCTTAGCTATACCTCCTGTCCTCTCTGTTGTGGACGATGCCTTTAATGATGTCTGCTCTGCACCAGATTCCTTACCTCCAGCCCCTGCCAAACCAGACAGATTTTACAGGGTACCAAACACACATCACCACCTTTACAAGGCCCCACTTGCAGACCCCGAAACTATATCCCCGGGGCCTAAGGCAGTAGCCTCGACCACAGCAAAAAACCCTATTCCTTCTGAAAGGGAAGCCAGGTCTTTAGACAGATGGGGCAAAAAAGTTTATACCTCAGCTACTCTCTCAGCTAGAGCTTTAAACTGTCAGTTTCACATGATACAATACCAAGAGTTTATGCTTGATCAGTTAACTAAAAAACTATCCTCTGATGACTCTATAGATAAGAAATATGTATTAGAAATGGTAAATAACATACAACAGGTTAGTAACCATTCCTTAAAATGTGGCTATGATGCACTGGAGGCTTCATTTAGATCAGCCATGACTGGCACAGTGATAAGAAGACATGCATGGCTGAAGGAACAAGTCTTACGGATCATGTTAAAGCTAAGTTATTAGATGCTCCTATGGATAAGACCAGTTTGTTTGGTACACCTGCCCAGCAGGTAATGAAGAAAATGGAAGAAAAGGCAAAATCTGTTCAAACGGTTAAAGATTTCTTGCAGGTTCAGCCCCCAAGGTTTAGCAGGAACTGGCCTGCCAAAAATTGGTCCTTTCCTGACTTCACAAGATCCCAAAGGGGCAGGAATAGACGTTCCAGAGGCAGAAACCAATCCAGAGGAGGTGCCTACAGAGGACGACAGTGGCAAGGTAATAACAGAGGCACAGACTCAGCCACTACCACTACAACAGCACAATTACAGTGACTTAACTCTACATCCGCCTACCAGGGAACAAATAGCAGCTCCATTAGGCGGAAAATTAATCTTATTTTCGAAAAACTGGCACTACATCACAAAAGACAAGTGGATTTTGCAAACCATAGACCAAGGTTACCAGTTCCACTTTCACACATTACCAGTCAAAAGAGGAATGCCAAACCTGCCTCCAAATCAAAAAACAGAAGCTCTACAACAGATAATGCAATTAGCAAAGATGAGAGTTGTGGAAAGAGTGCCAATAACAGAACAAGGCAAAGGATTTTACTCCAGACTATTCCTAGTTCCAAGAAAGGAAAAAAGTTGGAGACCTATTCTCGACCTGTCCACCTTAAATACATACATCATTGTCCCAAAATTCAAAATGCTGACCCTACAGCAACTTCTTCCCATGCTGGGCAAGGAATGTTGGCTGGTAACTCTAGATCTCAAGGAGGCATACCTGCACGTCCCCATTCGACCAATTTGCAGAAGATACCTCAGATTTCTTGCAGGATCAGAGCATTATCAATTCTCAGCATTGCCCTTTGGCTTATCTACTGCGCCCAGAGTATTCACAAAATGCCTGGCATCAGTAATCGCCCACTGCAGACTGCAGGGAATCCAAATTTATCCATACCTGGACGACTGCCTGCTACAAGGGGACAACAAAAGCAAGCTGACAACAGATTTACAAAGGGTCATTTACTTGCTACAAGCACTGGGATACACAGTCAATTTACAAAAGTCAAGGCTGATACCATCCCAAACAAGGACATTCCTGGGCGCGGAATTGGACACTGTAAAACAAATGGCATTCCTAACCGCAGAAAAACAAAAAGAACTCCCTCTTTACTTCTTGGCTCTAACAAAACAGAACAAGTTAACAGCAAGAAAAGTCCTGCAGGCCTTGGCCTACATGGCATCATGCATAATCTTGGTTCCACATGCCAAACTACATATGAGAAAACTACAGTGGTACCTAAGTAATTTATGGTCCCAACACAGTCACAGCCTAGAAGCAGAAATTCCACTAATCCCATGCCTAAAACAGGAGTTCCTATGGTGGGCACAAGCATGCCAGTCAAACCCAGGCCTACCCTTTCACAGCTATCAAGCAAGCCAGACCATCACAACAGACGCCTCAGACCTAGGATGGGGGGCTCACATGCTGGACAAATGCGTACAAGGATTGTGGACGCAGGAACAACTCCACCTGCACATCAACCTAAAAGAAATGCTGGCAGTAAAACTGGCAATCCAAAATTTCAGACCATTTCTCAAAGAGGGCCTTTTGATGATAAGGACAGACAACACCACAGTCATGTGGTACATCAACAAGCAGGAGGCACTCATTCATACCCCTATGCAGAATGACTTTGGAACTTTGGAACCTAGCACTCAGCTACAACATCCAGTTACAGGCAATATTTGTACCGGAAAGGACAATACTCTAGCAGACATATTGAGCAGAACCACATCGGATGCCCACGAATGGATGCTACACCCGGACATCTTCAAGACCATCTCAAAGAAATGGGGAAGACCACAGATAGATCTATTCGCTTCCCCTCTCAATCACCAACTCAAAAAATTCTGCACAAGGACATTCCACCCACTTGCATGGAAAGTGGATTCGCTCTCCTTCAGCTGGAAAGGTCTAACAGCATATGCATTTCCACCTCTTCCCTTGATACACAAGGTATTACTAAAAATCAAGGAGGAACGCCCAAGGATAACCCTGATAGCTCCAAACTGGCCAAGACAACACTGGTACCCATTACTGAGGAGCATGTCTTGGGACAACATGTGGCCAATACCCCTGATGCCTTTGATGTTAACTCAGAACAACTACAGCATCATACATCCAAACCTAAAAACGTTGCAACTGACTGCATGGAACATCACATAGCAGCAACTAACCCAGAACTTTCCCAAAGGGTTAAAGACATTATCCTTGAAGCCCGCAGACCTTCAACAAGAAGGAACTATGCAGGAAAATGGAAAAGGTTTGTCATTTGGAGCACTGAAAGAGGAAAAGATGTGTCATTTATAGATATGGCTAACATTCTGGAGTATCTGGCAGAGCTTCTACATACAGGCCTGTCCTATTCCTCCATCAAGATACATGCATCAGCTATTTCAGCAGAATACAGCTTTGATCCACCTGTCTTTTCACACCCTTTACTCAGGCAGTTCCTCAGAGGAATCAAGAATATAAAACCTCCAAGGAAACCACCATTGCCAGCTTGGGATTTGAACTTTGTGCTAGAAAAATTAACACTCGCACCTTTTGAACCAGCAGCTACAGCGGACCTACAGCATCTATCGTGGAAAACTGCTTTCCTACTGGCAATAACCTCAGCAAGGAGGGTCTCTGAACTTCAGGCCCTAATGGCAGTACAGCCCTTCCTAATCTTCCACCAGGATAGAGTGTCCATGAGGACTAATCCTACGTTTATGCCTAAGGTGATATCCAGAGTGTCTTTAAACCAGGCAATCCACCTACCTACCTTCTTTCCCAACCCACAAAACAGAGGGGAAAGAATGCTGCATTCCTTGGATGTACATAGACAGTTACGCTACTACCTGGACAGAACAGAAAGTAGCAGAAAAACTGACCAGCTTTTTGTAGCCTATGCAACAGGAAGGGAAGGAAAAGCAATTTCCAAACAGACAATCTCCAAATGGATAGGAAATTGCATACGGTTCTGTTACTCCTTCCATGGAAAACCAATTCCACAGAACATAAGGCCTCATTCTACAAGGGCAACAGCCACTACCACAGCCTTCCTACGAGGTGGGGCAACCAAGGACATTATTGAGGCGGCTACTTGGACCTCCGTGCATACATTTGCCAAGCATTATAACTTACCAATGTACTCCAGATCCCGAGCAGGGTTTGCCACTGCTGTGCTGCAAGGGATCCTAACCACACCATAATCTAAATTTTTCCTCCTCCCTTAGTTGGCTATGGTATTCTACCCAGTTATGACTGCAGATGCATCCATGAAGGACATAGTACAGTTTTGTACCTACCATAAATGTAGATGTCCGAACTGGATAGCATCTGCAGTCAGGATTACCCTCCCTCCTGCCCCTCTGTGGTACTCCTAGGGTATTTACCCTCCTAATAGCTAGCTAGTGGGGGGAGTCTTTTATGGTGTATTTGTTTGTATATATGTACATACATGCTTATTTTCTGAGTTTGCCTTCTATCCTTTTGGAACCATTGGCATTTATCCAAAAATTAGCCTTCCAGGAAGGGCATCTGGCATCTGGGGCAAGAAACACTGAAGAAAATGGCGTCGGCTGATGCCTTTATACCCAGAGACCAGCAGAGATGACGTCGGGTGAAGTGCGACATCAGCCGAAGCCGGACCCGGACTTTGGAATCCGGCCGACTGCAGGGCTGCCTGACGACAGGACAACCCAGTTGTTATGACTGCAGATGCTATCCAGTTCGGACATCTACATTTATGGTAGGTACAAAACTGTACTTTGTGATGACTTTTGAGTAGGAGCAAACGGCAATAATTTTGTTTTTTTTTTTGGGGTTCAGCAGGAGGCAGTTTTACGTGAACCAATTTTCAACAGTGTTAAATACTGTCTGGGTGAGGGTCTGGAGTGAGGTAATGGACTTAGCTGAACATATTAAAGTAGAGTCATCTGCATATTGTATGCATGTGGCTTGAGGAATTTTTGCATGTAGATCATTAATAAACAGTGAAAAGAGAAGTAGGCCTAAAATAGAGTCTTGTGGAACTCCTATGTTCACAGGGAGGAGTGTAGAAAGATTTTTATCCCAAAGCACTGCTTGCTGTCTTCTAAATAAGATTTAAATCCGCGTACTGCTTGTAGGTCCAGTGATTGGGCTTTTAGTACATCAATAAGCATGTAATGGTTAACCATATCAAAGGCTTTTGAAAGGTCAATAAATAGTGCAGAGGAAAGAGAGTTATTGTTAAGATTTTTGTTTATACAGTCAGAAAAGGGTAGCAGGGCAGTTGTGCTATGGAAAGGTCTAAAGCCATGCTGGCAGTTGTCAAGTAAATTATTCTGGAGAAGGTGGTCAAGTAGGTGTCTGTGGATGCATTTTTCCTTTATTTTAGCTATTGGAGAGATTAAGGCGATTGGTCGAAAGTTGGAAAGCTCAGTAGATGTCCCAACTTTATGTAGTGGGATGATATGGGAGACTTTCCATATGGAAGGGATTGTGCTTTTCAAAATTGTTCTATTTATAAGGATGAAGATGGAATAGGCAATGGCTTTAGCTGCAATTTGTAGGTATTCAGCTGGAAGACAGTCAGCAGAAGGGGGGTGCATGGTTTGAGTTTTTGAAGGAGGTTGCAAATGAGGGATGTAGGTACAGGTTGTATATGAAAGGTTGGAGCTGGACTAGTCATGGTGTTTAATGGGGAGGTGGTAATGTATTAGCTAGGGTTTGAATGGCTTCAGTAAAATAGCTATTAAAGGCATCGGGAATTTGCTTAGAGTTATTGTGGTTGAATCCTGATGGTGCAGGAGTTTTAGAATGGCCTGGCTGAAGTAGTTTGTTGATGCCTGACCAGAACTTTTGTGGTTTTTGTTGGTGGGTTTGTTGGAGTTGAAGGTAGTAGTTTTTTTTGTCTTGTAGAATGTCTTTTTTTTGGTGGCATTTCTTAACTGTTTAAAATAAAGGTGATCTGATGGACTTTGAGGCTCTCCATTTGGACCACATTTTATTTCTTAAGAGGATCTTTTGCCTAGTTTGTTTTGTGAGCCATGGGCAATTTTGGTACTTTTTCGGGAAGAGTGATAGGGGGCATGGGAATCTAGTGTTAAAGTAAGTCACTGCTTCATCAAGTTGAAGATGATTCAATGGTGACCAGTCACATGCTTTCAGTTCATTTTGGAAGTTTTCTGGTTTAAAGTTTTTTTAGAACGGGAGGTTTTAAAAATATTAGTATTAGGGCTATGAACTCTTTGTTTGATAATATAGATTAGAGCATGGTCACTGATATCAAGATGGCTGTTTAGAAGGATCCAGTCTAGGGTGGTTTCCTTGCTGCTTGGTTTATGGATTCTAGTAGGTGTGGTTATTATTTGTGAGAATCCGTAAAGATTTATTCGATTGATAGAATTAGGGGAGCTACAGGTTGCCCAGTCTATATTAAAGTCACCTAGCACAAAGGTTTCCTGAGGTAGGTGAGTAGAGAGACAACTAAGTATGTTTTCAAGAGTATTGATATTGTTTCCAGGGGGAAGATAGGAACAAATTAGATAGCTTTCGAGTTGTTGATTTCAGATCTTCCAGGAGCCTTTCGGAAGAAGATGTGGAGAGGGTAGTACTGAGACTCCTGAAGTCGTCTGCTCTGCTTAAATGTTTGTTGGCTCCGACCCAGTCGGCTCCGGAGCCACTCGAGCCAGTTTTGCCCTCGTCTGTGATTCCACAGCCATGTTGGCCTTTCGGAGGCGGAGTGCTTGTTACCAACGGAGGAACCCTCTGTTCCGGCTCCCCTTGCTGCTGCATTGGAGCCGAGTTCGGCTCTGACACGCTCTGCTCCGTCCGGCGTGTCCAGGGACCGAAGCTCTTTTGTTGGCGCTGATGGGGAGGGTTTGAATTGATGATCTTCGGTTCTGAGCCTTCCTCTTGGTGCTTCCGCCAGGGTGAGCTTGGACTCTGCATCTATCTCGGAGCCGATGGCTCTGGCTTTGGCGCCAACTTTTGTCTCTTTGGAGCGGGGGAGGTCTTCAGAGCCGGGGTGGTCGGCTTTTGAGGTGATGAAGAGCATGCTGTCTCAATCTACAGCCACTGCCAGTGGTACAAGCACTCTTCCCCCCAGGGCTCCCACTTCAGTCTCAGTACCTACTCTCAACGGAGACAGCAGAGGCCCGCAGCCTCAGGAGCCACCAGCTGGTGGTCCCCACTCTTCTGAGGCCTCCCCAGAAGGTCCCTTCGATGAGCCCCCTCGGAAGAGGGTATGCAAGAGGAAGCATATTGACTCCCAGGATGAGTGTCTGATATCGGACACTGACCTCGAGGAGTTGGAAGGGTCCCCCAAGTCATCCTCTGATGAGGTCTCCTTTGCGGACATCCTGGAGATCCTTAAACAACACTGTCAACCCTTCTGATGAGGAGTCTGTGTACCTGAAGGCTTTTGGGTCTCAACCCTCTGCCTCTTGGGTGTCTCCACCTTTCGACGAACTAATGGATCTGATTAATTGGAAGGTGTGGGATACTCCCGATGCCGTGGAGACCAAATAAGTTCCTGTCTGCCCTTCCTGGAAAAGAGTTCTTTGTCTAAGGGCATTCCCATAGATGCCATGGTGGTGGCAACGGCCACGAAGGAGGAGTTGGCGAAGGCTTCTTCCTGTGTTCATCCACCAAACAAGGAGTCTTGACAGATGGACAGATTTGGGAAGTGTGTATTTAGTTCAGCAGCATTTACACTCTGATCTCTGAACTATCTTACCTACTTCACAATGTTGTAGAGGGATCTCCTCAAGGAGTTAGGAGATTCCATACAAGGTGCTTGTCCTGAGGGAGTCCCTGATAGGATCTCTGCTCAGTTGTCCACCCTAAATTCTGTAGTTAACTCCTCCATGTGGCTTATCTCCCATGCGGCTGATGGAGTGAGCAGAGCAGCCGGTTCAGGAGTTGCCTTTATGCGCCACTCCTGGAT
This sequence comes from Protopterus annectens, assembly GCF_019279795.1. Lineage (NCBI taxonomy): Eukaryota > Metazoa > Chordata > Ceratodontiformes > Protopteridae > Protopterus > Protopterus annectens. The sequence goes on from NC_056747.1 coordinate 152,958,012, forward strand.
GCACTTGTGTAATTTTGCGGAGCCATTCAAGTCCACCTTCACCAATGTCCTGTTTGATGGTTCCTCTTTGTTTGGTCCCAAGGTGAAAGAAACACTCACTCTGTGAGAGCAGGAAGCAAAGACTCTCTCTGCTGTCGGAGTCCGTTTTACCGTTCCCTCTCGACCATACCCCAAAGGTCAAAGGGGAGGTAAAATGTGGTTCAAAAAGTCCCAGAGGGTCTTTCCGGACACACAGAGTGAATCCTCCTCCAGAGGCAGAGGAGGAGGAAATGGTAGATATCGCCTTAGAGGCAGGAGCGGTACGCAATGCCAGCAGGGCTGTGATTCCTTTCGAGGGCGGCCTTATCAGTGCTCCTGATGTGGGGCCCGACTGCATTTCTCTGGGGCCAGTCGGGGGTCGCATCTCTTTGTATTCAGAAGCCTGGCTAAGTATAACCCAAGACAAGTGGGTACAAAGAGTTGTTACCAGAGGCTATATCATACCCTTTTCCCTTCCACCATTTGTTCCCAAAAAGATCCCAGATGTTCCACCCAATCACAGGGATCAGGCAACTGTGGGGATCAACAAGTTGCTCTTAAAAAGAGTCATCCATCCCGTCCCAGCAGACCAGACTGGATCCGGAACTTACTCCAGGTTCTTTTTAGTCCCAAAACGAGCCGGAGACTGGAAGCCAATTTTGGACCTCAGCAGATTAAACAAATCCGTGAAGGACACATTTCGGATGGTCACACTGCAGTCGATACTACCGTTGTTAGGGAAAGACTATTGGATGTGCTCTCTGGATCTCTAAGATGCCTACTACCATATAAAAATGGACAAGGCGTCAAGGAGATATCTGCGCTGCCGGCTGGGAGCCAGTCATTATCAGTTTCGTGCTCTGCCCTTTGGCCTCACCACAGCCCCACAGGGTGTTCACCAAATGCATGGCAGTAGTGACAGCTCACTTGAGACGTCAGGGATTCGACCGCCCCCACCAGGCATCTACTCATCCAAAACAGGGACGCCACCATTCAACTTTGTGCTCAATTAGGGATCTTCATAAACTGGGAAAAATATGCATTACTGCCCTCGCAATCTGTGATTTTTATAGGCGCAGAGGTAGAGACAGTGGATATGACAGTTAGTTTCCCCGCCAAAAGAGCACAAAACCTCATTTCACAAGTTCAGCGTCTTCTTCCGCTTCGGAAGGTCAAAGCAAAATGGATTCTTCAACTTCTCGGTACGATGGCCTCAACCATTCTGTTAATACCTTTATCCAGGTTGCACATGAGAATTCTCCAATGGCTCCTGTTTTCCCAGTGGTCATTCCAGTATCTACCGCTAAGTCACCCTATCCTGCTGACGGAATCATGCAAAAAGGACCTTCATTGGTGGATAGCCCCCAACAACTTGTTCATGGGAACTCCCTTTGTGCCTGCCCAACCCGTTGCCATTGAGACCACGGATACCTTCCAGGTTGGGTGGGGGGGGGGGCATTATCTTGGCAGGACTGTCCACGGCACATGGCAGGAACATGAGGCTCATCTGCATATCAGTGTTCTGGAGATGAGGGCGGTGCTTCTAGCGTTGCAAGCACTTCAGGACCTTCTTCCTCTAGGGACGATTGTGATACAATCGGACATGTCGGTTGTGTGGTATATCAACAAACAGGGCGGTACCAGATCTTACCCACTCTTGAGAGAGGCCATGCGAATTTTGGGCATGGGCAATTTCTTCCCAGCACTTTCTGGTGGCAATGCACATTCCAGGGACAACCAACGTGATGGCAGACAAGCTAAGCCAGGCAATCTTACTGCCTCACGAGTGGTCTTTGAAACAGGAAATAGTGGAACAGATTTTCTGGAGATGGGGACAGCCTTGTTGCAACCTTTTTACCAGCCCAGTCAGTGCCAAGTGCAGCAGTTATTTTTCCCTAATTCTCCCTCCAGGGGAAACACACAGAGATGCTCTGGTCCACGGGATTTTTATATGCCTTTCCTCCATTCCCTCTTATCCCCTAAGTGATTCAGAAAGCCATTCGGCTGGGAAGCAAGTTGATCCTCATTGCTCCTTACTGGCCTCGTCAGGTCTAGTTCCCCTTCCTTGAGCCTCTTTTGGGCGATCCTTGTATTCTGGACCCAGTTCCAGATCTATTGACCCACATTTCGGGTTTGCTACATCCCACTCTCCACACCCTCAAATTGACAGCATGGCTGCTCCAGTTCCATCTCTAGTCAGGCTTCATGATGTTTCTTCATCAGTGTCACATATTTTCTTATCCTCGCGTAAACTCTCAACCAGAAGGCTGTATGACAGTAAATGGAAAAGGTTTTCTATTTGGGCACAGAAAATGAACATGGATCCTTACACTGCTCCCATTCCCGTGTTTCTGGAATTCCTTTTGGAGCTTTTTCAGCAGGGATCTGCCGTGGCCACCATCAAAGTACCATTGGCGGTAATCTCTCATTTTTATTTAGGGTCTCCAAATGCCAACCTTATGTCTCCTAAGCTATGCAAGACTTTCTTGAGAGGAGCCACTTTACTGAGACCACCATTACAAGAACCTGTGGCTTCTTGGTACTTAAATTTTGTGTTGTCCAAATTGACATTCTTTCCCTTTGAACCTTCTCACTCATGTTCTTTAAAATATTTGTCTTGGAAGACTGTGTTTTTAGTAGCTATTACGTCAGCCAGACGTGTATCTGAGCTACAAGCCCTGTCTATTAAGCCACCTTATTTAATCTTTCATAAAGACAGGATATCTTTACATACCAATCCTTCATTTGTTCCGAAAGTTTGTTCTACTGCCATCTTAAATCAGTCCATTGCGCTTCCAGTTTTCTTTCCCAATCACTGTAATGCAGCTGAATATCGTTTCCACCAGCTGGACGTTCATAGACAGCTATGTTTTTATTTGCAACAGACCAAAGAATTTCGGAAGTCAGACCAGTTATTTCTTTTTCCGACTCCAGATTGGGCTTACCAGTTTCTAAGGTGACATTGTCTAAATGGATTTCTATTTGCATAGCCTTCATCTACAATTCGAAGGGCAGACCTTTACCCCACAGGATCAAGGCTCACTCTACCAGGTCTCTATCTACCTCTGCAGCCTTTCAAGCCAGGGGTACCACTTGATCATATCTGTGCAGAAACTACATGGGCTACCCCTCACACCTTTATTACTCATTATAAGTTGGATTTGGCATCCAGAGGTAGAGCATCCTTTGGCTCCACGGTGCTCAGGAGTATTTTTCAATGAGCCACCCAAGAATAAGGCGCTAAAGACGCTGTCCCATACGTAAAAATGAAGGTGAGATTGGACTACCTAACATAAAGAAGTTATGTACTCACCATAACGTTCCATGTTGGTAGTCCATCTCACCCTTCATTTTTACCAACCCGCCCTCCTGCTCCCATCCTGGAAGATCTGGAGATAATTTAATTTTCTTGGTTGGTGACCCTTTAGTATTGCTTTTTTGGTTAGCGTTTTTTCTGTTTCTAGCGAGCAGCAAACAAGATCTGGGGATTGCACTGGTGCACACCTGCTTAGCCACGAGCCAAACAGAAGTCTTCAAGCTTGAAAATCATCTGAGTCCGGCTCCGAGCCATACGTAAAAATGAAGGGTGAGATGGACTACTAACTTGGAACGTTATGGTGAGTACATAACTTCTTTTTTTAGTGTAAATTTACACTAAACAAAAATAACAAACTGGTTTCAGCACCATGACCATCAGTGTATTAGAACAAAAAGCTATTTACAACAACTAAATATATACCCAAGTCATAATGATTTGGTCTAATTCCCAGCACTGGAAGGAATAAATGAGCCAGTGTGGTGCAGAATAAGAGCTGTAGAAGAATTAGAATGAAATTAGATATTAGTCTTGGCATTCCTGGAATACAAGTTATGTTCTTTATTTTTATCAGATCTATCAGTATCTCATAAAATGCACTAGAAGGTGGTCAAAGCAGAATACCTCTATGAACTAGAGAGGCATCTTGTTTCAACACACAAAATCCTTCTGGTTTAAAATGAACACACAAAATCCTTCTGGTTTAAAATGAACAATGTGTTCTAGCCACTTCAGAATAGTCACCTTCTTAAAAAGCCAGATTCTGTGAAGACTGGCATATTTTCCCCTGCTATCTCAGCTAACCTAATAGAGTTACCCCTACTTTGTAGATCTTAATGTAGAAAGACCTTCCAGTAGTCAGCTTGACTTTTATGAGTAGGACAGTAGTAGCATTTTTGTTCACTAATAGAATTATAGGATTAAAAAAGGAGGATAGTGGTGGGAGGATTCCTCCTTGACAAGCTGTACTTGAACAGAGGAACCACACATGGATATCCTATTTTCCCTACTGTTATTTGCTTTATATTTAGAGTCACTGGCAAAGAAAATAAGGGACTCTCAAAAGTATAACTGGTATGGTACTCGTGAAAAGTTTGCAGAAGATATTTTTTATCTGATAAATCCAGGAAAGGACATTTCACTGTTGTGGAGCATTTCATAGAGTTTCAGGTCTTTTCGGGTTATAAAATTAATGAACATAACACAAAGACTATATTGTATACTACATGAATCGGTTCAGCAACAACCCATATTTATGGGCATATGATGAGAAGTATTTAGCTGTGTGGATTAATAAGGATTTTGTTATGGCAGCAAGGGATATGTGGGGAAAAGGCTAAAAAAGATCATACAAAATCTGAGAAAGTGAATGCTCTTGATTATGGGTCTCAAGGTACAAGCAGTGAAATTCATTTTAGTCCCATCTTGCATTATAAGTCAGGCATATTTGTGTCAGCCAGAGGCGAAGTTCTGGATGATTATTAATAAACAGTTGAAGTAATTTTTTATTGGGGGGGGGGCTTCATTTGATTGGGATATGCTTAGCCTTCTAAAAGGTCAAAGTAGATCAGGGTCATCTGGTTTGAATTTGGTATTTCACAGCTGTTCAGTTGAGGCTTAGCTACATTTCTGTGGAAAAAGATAATATAGCAAGGGAATGAGCTCAAGATAGGGAGAGACTAGGATTTTGGATGCAAGTCCTTAAGGAAAATAACCATACAGAAGGTTTTCTAGGAACACAGCTAGTGTGGGAATAGTGAAAGGAGGTTTTACCAATAGATAAGGCTTGTAAGTAGGATGTAGAAAGTAGGCAGGAGGAGGCTGGAGTTTTACCAAAGGAAATTAACAAAGGAGCCAAGGTGCTGGAAAAATGTAACTCCGAAGAGAAAGGTAATAGAGAGTAATGAGGCTAAGCAGAAGTTTGGACTGCATGTCAGAGATTCCCCTTCCTTTTCAGTGATGGATAACACTATATGTAGAGAGAAACATGTAGAGGAATGCTAAGTGAAAGACCAGCTCTAATAGAGCTTTTAGTTGAGTATAAGTAATTCATAGGAAATTTAAAATATAGCATAATAACCAGCATTACAATTCCAACACTTCCAGTTGAAGGTACAATAACTTATATTAGGCAGAAGTTACTAGAAATTAAAAGGTTGACATCTACATGTTGCTGTTTGGATGCCTTGAAGTCTGCAGAGTATCTGGGTCCTACTACTTGCAGAGAGCTACAACAGCTATGTATTTTAACTCTTCACACTCTAAAGTGCCTGAAAACGGTAGAACAGGTTTCTGAAATGTACTGGACAAGAAAAAAAGAGAAAGATGTCAGAGAACAAGGAAAAGAGGTTGCAGAGCAGGTAATGGTGTAAAGTTAAAAGCAAACCCCTACATGCCCTGTACTACCAACTGTACTGCTAGCTAATGTGAGATCACCGGACAGCAAGATGGACTGCTTGAGACTGGAACTCTCCTACAAGAGCAAGGTGAGAAGTACTTGTTTATTTTTGATTACTGAGACCATCTCTGCATGACAAGGTAAATGATAATGCTGTAAACTTTTTATGCCGTTTCGTGCAGACAGAAATCATACAGTGTGGAAAGGCCAGAGGAGGTGGAGTCTGCGTCTGTGTTAACAAAAGATGGTGCAGCAACTGTGAAATCATACTATCGCACTGCTGTGAGAACTTAAGAGTTCCTGTCCATTAAATGCAGACAATTTTACTTGCCTAGGGAGTTGACTGGGATCAATGTAAAAGTGGTGTATATCCCACCTAGTGCTAATACCACTGAGGTTCTAAGTAAACTATGTAATCATGTTTGTGAGCTACAGAGCAAATATCCTGACGTTGTATACGTGGCAGCTGGTGACTTTAATAAAGGAGATCTAAAAGAACTACTCCCACACTACCATCAGTATGTGAACGTTCCTACAAAGGGTGATAATATCCTCGACAAGGTGTACATAAACTTAAAGCTTATAAGGCAGTGCAACTTCCACAGATTGGAAACTCTGACCATTATACTATCTTGCTATTTGCCAGCTTACAAACCTGCACTTGTTAGAGAGAAACCCACAAAGCAACAAATCAGGGTATGGCCCGAGGAAGCTATGGAGGCCCTCCAAGACCAGGGCCGGCCTTAGCTGATATGGTGCCCTAGGCTTAGTAGTGCTCCGGTGCCCCTTAAGCTCCACCCACACCATACTCATGAAGCACCCCTACAAGCCATGCCCACAGGTAGGTCACTCCCCAAAAAAGCCACTCCAGTCATTCACTCCAAGAAAGCCAGTCCAGTCATTTTCTTTAATTATTTAAATGCATAGAAGAAAGAATACCTTGTAATGTAGTTTAAATTGCAAGTGAAGGTGGAAATTTCCTTTAATAAACCTGCTTTAATCTGTTTCTCCTTCACACATACTTTACTATAAAAGTCATGTTTTCAGAAAATAGAAGCCCATGTGCCTTGGTTGAAGGGGTCGCTTAGGTTAATCTAAACTGTTTAATTTACTCTGGGGTAGGCGAACAAGCTTACAGCTCAGTGAAAGTAGAATAGCAACCTCTCTCCTCTCTGTGTATAGAAGCTTAAGCTAGAATAGCACAAACACAGATAACATTTGCCAAACAATACATTGGAAATAGGCTTAGCATAAACGGTACAATTCTCTACCACTGAAACTGCATAAAAACCCATATTTATAGAAAATGTATCCAGTCAGTGGAGCACCACTTGTTAGAATGTGTTTTAAATTTGTAGTTTTAAACATTCTTTTAATAAGCAAAGAAACAAAATGTATAAACCAATGATGACAAAACTACCCATTTCAGAAAATTTCATCCATAAAAGGCCACTCAGACTTCTGTCATTACAATCCACCAATATCACACAATGCAAACAATCTCTGCAGAAGAGAAATCATCGGAACAATTCCACATTAAAGAAATATATCACTAATGAGATTGCCACTGGCAAACAACTTTACATCTCAATGTTTCATCTACAAATTCAGTGCCTGTTGTCCTTGAAGAATTAATTGCCTGTATTACATTAAAAAATTGGTAAACTGGTAATATTACAATAAGAAATGACTAAAACTGACAAGTTCATAGTTGCTAGGCATCTCGTACAAAGGAGGACATACTTAGGGGTGTAGACACTATCCGCCCTTAAAATACACCAAATAATCAGCAATTGAATGGGCACTGCACTATCAATACATCATCTACATGGTGTGGGAGCAGAATCCATAGCCTTCTGCATCAAAGACAATTATGCTACTAACACTGCTTTCAAATTCTACAACACAGTGCATCATTTGATAAACAAAACAGTTTTACACTGAAAACTGACATAGCAAAATGTAAATACTTCTCATCTTCTCTTTGCTGGTGATTTAAAACTGTAGAGCTCATCAGATGAGGCACTGAAAGTGCAACTGCAAGTTGTCAAAGCTTTTTCAGGTAATATAAGGTAATTTGGCCTTGATAAATATGCAAAAGCAACCTTTAAAGCAGGAAAACTGTAGCACCAGGAAATCAGTTTGAAACAAGAATGTCATATAAAAGAACTTGAGCGAGAGGGAGCATATAAAGATTTGGAAATTGATGAAGGATCAAAAATAAAACATGAGCAAATGCAAATAAAACTTAGTAAGGAATACTTTAGAAGACTTAAATTAATCCTGAAAACAGTGTTGACATCGAGGAACAAAATCCAGGCTATAAATCAATTTGCTCTTCCTGTCCTAATTTACAGTTCTGGAGTGACTGACTGGCCCCAAAACGTGTTGAATAGATTAGATAGGAAAACAAGAATGATGCCTCATGCTCACCAAATGATTTATAAAAAATCAGTGCATACCAAGATTATATATTCCCCGTTCCAAAGGAGGGATGGGCCACCTTGAAATTGATTGCATGTACAGATCTGCAATCGTGGGACTCCACACGTCTGCTGACATCACAAGATCCAAACGTAGTGAAAGTTTTAAAACATGAGCAGAATAAATCAAAGATATGTTTCTGCTACATTAAGCAGAGATGTTATCGGCATCAAGCAGGAATGGTAATCAAACCAGAAGTAAATAAAAGTCAGGCAGCAAATGAATGTCCCAAAAAACAAAAGAAAGAACATATAATGAAGGACCAGATGAGTAGGCAAGAAATGTAGAAAATGCATAAATATAGTTGCAAGTATAGAAAACTTCTGGAAGACCCTCATGTTGATCAGGAACAAATGCAGAAATGGTTAAGGAGAGGCGAATTCAAACGAGGAGATGAAAGGTTAATACTGGCAGCCCAGCATAGTGGGCTACGTGCACATTGGTTTACAAAGTCCATTGAACATGTGGGAGGAACAGAGAAATGTAGGTTTTGTAAAACCAAATTGGAACAGTCACACACCTCGTTGCTGGTTGTGACATACTAATGGCAGAAGGACTGTATACTGAAAGGCATAATAATGTAGCAAGACTGTTGCACTGGGGATTGTGCAAACATTGTGATACTGAGGTGGCTGAAAAACGATGGAAAACATGAGCCACAAAGCATCATAGAAAATGAAGTTTACATCACATGAGATCACCTATTACCAATATTTCAAAAGACAGATGCTAGAAAACTGGATATAGTGGTCCATGAAAAGAAGACAGTAGTATTGATCATTGAAAATCGCCACACCCACTGACTACAGTGTCTTGTGTCAGAGACACAAAGTCACAAAATATCAGGATCTGCAGGCAGAAACTAGAGCAATGTGGAAGAAAGATACCCAGACAGTTCTAATAGTAGTAGGAACAACAAGTCTTATAAAAAAGAACCTAAACCTACAATCGTATTCAGATATGTTACCAGTACATGTAACCCTGTACGAACTGCAGGAGGAGTAATCACTGGGCACATGATGCTGCTAAGAGCAATTTTGGCTGACAAAGTTTGAAACCATACTAATTTCATGAACTTTAATCGTACTGTGACTTAGGAATGGGGTCCATTCCAGTCATGGTATTAGAAACCCAAAATATTTGGAGAAATTAAAAAAAATGCAGTATTCTTAATTTAAAGATTTGGAGAAATTTAAAAAAATGCAGTAGTCTTAATAATTGGGATATCCTCCAGAGGATAGCCATATGTTTGACCAGTGTACCAAAGCCTTTGCACCTTCTGGGCACTGTACGTCAAGCTATGTTCTACATGCAAACTGCAAAGTAAGTATATGACATACGAGTACCTAATTCTCACAACTGAAGTGTCCCAGAAGAAAGCAATAACATTTACAACCAGGAAGGGAGAAAGGAAAAACAATTTAAGTAAGACTCCTCAGTCAGAAGGAAAGCAACAGAAGATATCAGTGGGTAGGAAGGAGAGACAGAACACTATCTACAGAGAAGCCAGAGGCTAATACCAAAGCTCAGTGGGTGCATGCCAGAGAAACTAATCCTAGCTAAGCCAACAGTGTCATACAATACACACATACAAAGCAAACAAGTAATGCAGGTAATATGAAGGATTTTAAATTCATCTGTGTCTCTGGAGTTAACTGCTTCCCTGGTTTTCCTTCAAGACTCTTAATCCTCCAATGTCCACTCAGGTTTCCCTATTCTGCTTTACTTTAACCCCAATGTCATTTCTCTTCCCCATTACTCCTAGTATGTGTACCAATATTATTATTTGTATTAAAGTGTATTTTCTAAACAATAAAATAATTATTAGTGCTATTTACTTAATTACTGCTGTACCACAAAAACACTACTCTACAACTGACAAAATCATCTTTAAAGCAAAATTAGAGTCACTTGAAAACCACGAAAAATGCTCTTCTTTTTCATGTATTTTTCCATTTATCAAGACTTAGCTAGGTCTATCATAAAATATTTACCTGCTTTAAGTAGCAGGACTCCATCTACTTTAACAATATTCGCTGTCCCCCAAAGTAAAATATAAAAATAAAAAAAAGCATATGTAGGTCTGCATTCCAAATGGTGTTTTGTGTATGTGTGTGTGTGTATATATATATATATATATATATATATATATATACACACACACACACTACTCTTAAACCTAGACGTTAACAGCACACAAACACTTAAAAAGCTAGCAATACACTAGCAGATAATCTATTTGCATGCAATTTGGCTGCTTTTTTGCCTTAAACATCACTTCAAAAGTTAAAAATAAACAGAAGTAAAGGAACCAAAACTGTAATGATACAGGTCCCCATCCTCAAACCCTACAGTAACAAAAAGCTGCTTCTTTCTTTAACTTGTGGCATCGAATATTAAACGAGCACTTAACATGGTTTCTTAAATATGTTTAAGGGAATATGAACTATAAATCTACAACAAATGTAAAATCACTGTAAAATCGACCAGTATGCCAAGGCACCAGAATTTTAAATATAAGGCAGCAAATCTAAACTATGAAAGATCTAAAAGAAAATTCAAAATCAATAAGCTTAACACAGACTATTATGATCGGTTTACCGATCATAGCCAGTTTATTTTGTGTTCGGGACATGGATGGGATTGAGGAATTACACACAGACACATGCACAGTAACCTTTCTCAACTGAACAGCCACACGCAGCCACACAAATTCGATCTTTACAGATCTGCCAACTTCCTATTTCGTGTACGAGTGCGGAATGTATTTACACCCGCTTTGGCATGCTGGCCTGCGTCACACGTATGGTCCTCCTTAAAGGAGAAGACGCTTGCACTGCGGCGTGAAAAAGGCTTTTCTTTTTTTAATTGTTGAAGCTGGCCAACCCGCAGCTGTGAAAGCCCCCTCACCCTATGGTTCCAGCAACCTTAATGGGCAGTACTACAGAAGTGGGGGGAGGGCACAAATTCAACAGTACAGTTGGGACGGACTCAGAGACAAGGTGCTTAGAGGAGTGCAAACTTTATCTTATGGATTAAGAAAAATAAATAAATGAACATAAATAAATAAGAGCGCCCTTTACAAGACCAGCCTGTACGGCGCCCTAGGCGGTCGCATAGTTGGTCTATGCCTAAGGCCGGCTGTGTCCAAGACTGCTTTGAAAGAACCATCAGGAATATGTTAAAGGAGGCAGCCACAGTGAATCAGCATCTGAACATTGATGAATACACTGAGGTAGTGATGGCATATATTTCAAACTGTGTTGATGGGGTAATAAATACCAAGAGTATCACTATCAGAGCTAACCAGAAACCATGGCTCACCCCTAAGGTATATGAGCTTCTGAAGGAGAGAAACACAGCTTACAGGGCTGAGGACAAAGGAACCTTAAATGTACAGCAAGAGTTAATCTGAGGAGGGGTATAAAGGAGAGTAACAGGAAGTATGGCAGAAAGGTACAAAACCCACTTTGAAGACGTGAAGGATGGGAGGAGACTATGGTAAGGCATACAGGAGATCACTGACTACAAAATCAGGTCAGCAGTGTGAGGGCAGCATTGAATTCCTGGACAGTTTGAACATTTGCTTTGGTAGATTTGAGGAAAGAAACAACAAGTTGGCACTAAAGCTACCCACTGATGAGAAGGATGCAGTACTCAGCCTCAGAACTGAGGAGGTAAGAAGAGAGCTAAGGAGAGTGAACCCCAAGAAGGCTGCTGGCCCAGACAACATATTGGGCAAGGTGTTAAAAGGCTGTGCTGATTGACTATGCACAGTGCTCAAGGAAATATTTAACACCTCTCTTGCCATAGCAAAAGTACCCTCATGCTACAAGGAAACTACATCATTCCATTACCCAAGAAAACTACTCCCTCCAGCCCTAACGACTACAGACCAGTCACTGTGACATCCACAGTTATGAAATGTTTGAGCAGCTGATCAAAAAGCATCTTTCATCTTGTCTACCTTCTGATTTTGACCTTCTGCAGTTTGCATACAGAGCTAACCAATCCATGGCTGATGCCATATCAGTAGCACTACACATTTCCCTTGAGCATTTAGAGGGCAAAGGCAACTATGTGAGGATGCTGTTCGTAGACTTCAGGTCTGCATTTAATACGAAGGTACTAGTGCAGCTGATAGCAAAATTCGCACATTTAGGAGTCGGTAAACATCTCTGTAACTGGATCCTGGACTTCCTGATTGAGAGACCACAGAGGGTGTGTTCAGGTAAGAACACATCAAAGTGCATCACAATTAACACTGGGGTTCCACAGGGATGTGTTCTCAGCCCACTGTTTTTCGCCATCCTGACCCACAACTGATATGCTAAGCCCAAGTCCAACCATATCATCAAGTTTGCTGATGACACCACAGTCGTGGGGCTCATCACAAAGAAGGATGAAAGGGCATGCAGAGTGGAGAGCACATCTCTAAACAGTTGGTGCAAGGGGAATAACCTTGTCCTGAATGTAAGCAAGACGAAAGAGATTATCATCAACTTCAGGAAAAGGAGAACAAACCACCCAGTGCTCAGGATCAATGTGTGGACAGGGTTAAGAGTATGAAATTCTAGGGTGTACACATCAGAGGATCTCTCGTGGTCTGGAAGCACCAGTCAACTGGTCGGGAAAGTGCACCAATGCCTCCACGTTTTAAGAAGGTTGAAAAAAAGCTAAACTTCCTCCTCATATTCTGTCCACCTTTTGTAGAGGTGCAATAGAAAGCATCCTCACCTGCAACTTCACCATGTGGTTTGGAAGCTGCACAGTTACATAAAGGAAGGCGCTACAAAGAGTAGTGAGGGTTGCAGAGAAGGTAAACCGGTTTCAGTCTTTCATCAATACATCTTTATTCTGCAAGAAGCAACCAAAAGGCCACCAAAATAATACAGGACAACATGCATCCTGCGCATGGACTGTTTAAGCATCTGGCATCGGGCTGGAGATATTGCAGTATCACTGCAGGACTACAAGATTCATTAACAGTTTTCATCCTACAGTGATTAGACTTCTGAACTCAGGCACTTGTCCCAGGGGTCTGGACACTAAGTACATTTTTATCTATTTGTGCATATATTCCATGTAAGTACAATATTTATTTGTTATATCCATAGTCAGTGTTAACTCACTCAAGTGCAATATTAGACAAATAACTTGGGCATTTCAATCTGAAGTGTGTGTTGTATTACTTTAAATATGGTAGTTAATTTAACTCGGAGGGGGGGTATTCTTTTTGTATATGAGTGTTGGTAAATGTGTCTGCTTTTTCTTTCTTGTATTGGGAGTAGTATTGTAACTGCGGTGGTGGTGCTGCGGTAGCATTGTCACCTCATAGTAAGACGTTGTCCCGTTCGATTCTCAGCTAGAGCGTCTTCTGTGTGGAGGCATAAGTGAATGGGGCGTGCCTTCGTTGAAGGTTGTGCATCCGGGCTGGTAACCCGGTATGTAAAAATCCACTACCAATCATTAGCGGACCAGAGTTCCGCTGTGGCGACCCCTAACCGGGAAAAAGCCGAAAGACACAAACAAACATTGGGAGTAGTATTGTATGAGTCTATATTAGAAGCTCAAAGGTGTACTTACCCGAATATGTAAACGCCGACACGTCTTCATCGAACCGCAAAAACATAGATCGTCCTAAAGTGCGAAATCCGAAACGTCAAATCGTCATGGTTGGTCCTTCTGCGGTATAGTTTTGTAAGATAAGTGTGCGATAGTTACGGACCTTAGGATTAGGGTGCAGGTTAAGGTAAGTGCATGGTGGTATTTGCAAGATTTACTGTAGGGTTAGAAGTAGGGTTTAGTTTAGGGTTAGAAGTAGAGTTTTGGTTAGTGTATGTATGTGGTTTATTTAATTTGTTTGGGTAGGTAGTATGTAGCGCGCGGTGGGGAGGAACAACTATCACTGAGTTTTTGAATTTTGCGGTTTAGGGCATTCGGTGTATTCGCGGTTCGCGGAATATGTGTCGGTGTTTTCGTATTCGATTACTAGGGCTTTCGTGATTTTAATATAGACCCGTATTGTATTTGTTATGTTTATACCTCTACTTGTATGTATTGTTTCACTTTCCTCTGTAATCTCAAGAATTGAGATGATGCACAAAATTTCATTTAGGCTACACGTGTGTAGTTCTAAATAACAACAAAGTTTACTTTGACTTTGAAGATTTAGGCGGAGAAGGTTAGAAAAGATTTGTAAGAGAGAATGGAATGGTAATTCACAGAGGAAGAATGGGAAGAAATCTGTAAGGCTCTCAAGTATATAAGAAAATCCACAAGGTTTAGGACTTTTGCTTGCAAGTTTTTGCGTAGGTGTTTCATACCACAGTAGACTTCAGAGGATTTTTCCTAAGGTAGGCAGCTTGTGCTGGAATTATGAAGGAGAAGAGAGAAGTAATTGAGAATGTAGTTTGTGAGAATGTAACATATTAGCAGGTTTTAAAATTAAATACAGAGTACTTTGATAGAAATGTTGGGACAGCAAATGTTTGTAACCATAGAAATTAGTTTTCAAGCTGGGACTTAGGATCTTAATTGCCTAGACATAGCAAGCCTTATTGAGTTGATTAATATTGGCCGCCAAAAAAAGCAATTACTAGAAAAGTCGAATTCATTTTTTTTCCCTAATAAAAATTAAGTTCTGGATATTGCAGAGGAGATAATAAAACTGGAGGTGAGACCTTTAATAAAGGGAAGGAACAAATTCCATAGAAGTAAATGGAATTTGTGGGAAGAACATAAGCAAACTAATGTTCAAGAGGAGGAACATCACGTTCCTGAGGAAGTTGAGGTTTTCAGTGAACATGTCAGTCTCCTTGAGCACCCAAAACAATTATAGATTCATAGGCAAGTACTAGGCTAACTTCCCTTGTGGGGAATTTTAATCTTAGCCAGTTTCCTTTTTTGGGGGCTAGAATTAACCTGTCCCATTTGTTTAGAGATTGGCCTTGCCCTTCCCTTCGCTGATAATTATACAGGTAACTGGGATCATACCATTCATAATATGAGGGGACACGTGCATGGGATAATGCATATAGGAGCTGCCACTGTAAGTAGTACAGGGGCAGTACTGGGATAAATTTTCTGTTTTCCATGCATAGGTTCAAATTGCACTTTAATATGGACAGGGATGAACTTTGTTTTGTTTGGATAGGGAGTCTCTTCCAGAGCAGTTGTATTCTCTGCGAGATATACCATCCCCTTTAAACTGTTCTGTTGATGTAGAAGAGATTTATATCCCTAAACTGAGTATTTCTGATACCTTTTGACGTGCTGATGTGCATTAAGTATGCTCAGAGGATGCTTTGTATGCCATGCACAGGTCACCTTTAGCAGTCTGTAGGATACTAAGTATAGTGATAGGGCTTTGTATCAGTCAGTATAGGACATGTTTAGACCTTGTATCCTTTTAGTAAGATTTTTTTTTCGCTGCCCCTCGAGGAAAAGTGGGAAAATGCTTCCACTCAAGGATATGTTTAATTCTAATAGAGGACACCTGGAGGTCCATCTTGGACCTTTCACAGTTAAAAAAAGAAGTTCCTCAACATCCCAAAATTGAAAATGCTTGGGTTACAAAATTACTGCCTTTCATCTTTCAGGATGCCTCTATTGTCACTCTAGACCTAAAAGATGCTTACCTCCATGTTCCTGTAGCAGATAGCCACAGCAAGTACCTATGATTTATAGCAACAGGTTCCCACTTCCAGTTCTGTACTGTACCATTTGAGCTATCTACTGCTCCATGAGTTGTCACAAAATGTCTAGCTGCTGTGATATGTTGCAGAACTCTAGTAGTTCATATTAACTCTTGCTTAGACAACTCTCTCATTCAGGGAAAATCCAGATCAGAGTTCCTAGATGTCTTGCAAATGACCATTGACTACTTTCAGAAGGTAGGTCTCATCTTAAATATTTAAAAAATCCCAAACGAGGATCTTCTTTCTGGGAGCCCTCATTGACTCTGTTCAACAGAAAGCCTTACTTCTGCAAGACTAGATTGCTTTCTTGATAAGCAATCTGACTGGTCTGCTTCCAAAGCAGCTTATCACTGCAAGAGAATTCCTGAGGATACTGGGCTACACGGCATCCTGCGTTCTCATGATCCCATTTGCAAAGTTACACGAGGAAACTCCAACAGTTCCTGAGAAATGTTTGGGAACAGCATTCCCAACTCCAAGAAAGCCTACTGCCTCTCCTCCTATGCCTGAAAAAGAAACCCCTGTGGTGGAAGAATGCCCTACAGAGTGGCCTGGGGCAAATTTCACTTCACCAAAAGCAAACAAGATCATCATAACAGACCGTTCAGACATAGCTTGGGGAGCCCATTTAGGATCCCTGAAAGTGCAAGGTGTTTGGTCCCCACAGCAGAAGTTGCATATAAATCAGGAGAAGTTTCTAGCAGTTCACCCAGCCATAAAAGCTTTCCAACAAAACTTAAATCCAGAGAACCTGCAAATCTGGACAGAGCACACCACAGTGATGTGCTGCATAAACAAAGAAGGGGGAACTTTGTCTTACCCTTTGTGCAGCCTTTCCCGGAAAATTTAGACGCTGGCCCAAGAAATAGGGCTGACCCTTATAGCCTCTTGTATTCCAGGCCAGAACAGTATTCTGCCAAATTCTCCAAGGAGGAATCTACTAAGTTCCAATGAGTGGATGCTGAAAAAAGAAGTCTTCCTGGATCTGCTCATACAGTGGAGAATCCCTTCAATAGACCAGTAAGCCTCTCACCACAACAAGCAACTACAGAAGTTCTACTCCAGAACACAACATACAGGAGCTCGGAAAATAGATGCATTCTCCTTTACATGGATAAACTGGTTCCTGTATGCATTCCCACCCCTACCCCTGTTCCCTGGGGTACTGACAAAAATCAGGGCCGATAAACCCACATTGATCCTACTTGACTGCCTTCTAACCGAATCAGCACAGGTTCTTCCTCCTCCTGACACTCGGCAAGGGCAGATTCCACACCCTGTTGCAGAAGATAGAGCTCCTCAGCCAAGTTGAGGGATCTTTGACCTTCCCTGCCCTACCAGCCACCCTCGGGTTAACTGCCTGGAGGATTGGGTTTTGACACAAAGAAATGGATCCTATCCCAAGGATGTGCTTTCCATTCTAAGGGAAGCAAGGAAGCACAATACCAGGAAATCACACCTGGCAAAATGGAAGAGATTTTCCATCTGGAGTCACAGCAATAACCCTAAACCTTTTCAGGCAGACATCAACTCAGCCTTGCAGTACGTGTCAAGCCTGTTTAGACAAGGGTTTTTTTATAACCGCATTAAGGTACATGCATCTGCAGTATCAGCCTGCCTGCACAGTGCTCGACATATCTTCTCGCACCCCCACATGAAATGCTTTCTAAAAGGGGTGATTCACTTGAGATCACCTAGAAGGAACCGTATTTCAGAATGGGATGTATATTATGTGTTAAAAAACTAATCTTGCCCTTCTTTTGAACCTGCTGCCACTGCCTCTGTAAAGGTGTTCCCCTGGAGGATCACCTTTCTTATAGTTTTTACATCAGCTAGGAGAATTTCTGAGCTACAAGCTCTCGTGTAAAGTACCTTTCACCATCTTCCACAAGGATAGGGTCACCTTCAGAATAAATTCATCCTTTATACCAAAGGTGGTATGAGAACTTATTTAAACCAGGCTGTCCATCTACCAGTCTTCTACCCAGATCCACAGAACAGGGCTGTGCAGGTCCTCCACTCCCTGGATATGCACAGCCAGGTACTGTCTAGAAAGGGAAAAAAACTAATAGAGCAGAACAATTGCTGCTGGATTTTAAAGAGGGTAAATCGGGCAAGTCTGTCTCCAAACAAACCATTTCAAAATGGATAGCTCACTGCATATTTACCTGGGCATACTAAAGCCCACACCACCAGACTTGGTGCGACTGCCACTGCATTCCTCAAAGGAGTCCCCAACCAGGCAATCCTAGAAGCAGCCACCTTGAACTCTGCACACACCTTTACAAAGCACTGTAACCTAGGCAATGTCTCTAGGGCTAGAGCAGGTTTTACTACTGCTATCCTACAAAATCTTATTTCCTAAGGCCATAGAGGTTACCCAACATGCAGCGTTTAGCTTTGTGATTCCTCCCAAGACTCAGTACTACAGTATTGAATACAGAGAACATAGTACAGTTGTGTCCCACTTACCGTAACTGTAGATGTTGTAGTAGGTCAGTGTTGCAGTACATACTCCCACCCTCCAAATCCTCTGTCTGCTGACCACTTGTCTCCCCCTTGCTGGGTGCAAGGGGTAGAGGAGTTTTTCTGCAGATAGTCATCTTATCTCCATTATTCCATATTCCTCTTTTTCCTCCTCCTCACTTAATGTTAGAGAACTGCGGAGGTTGTGCTGTCCTCCAGTATCAGACTGCTCATTCACTACTTGGTCCTGAAGATACTACCAGTGGATGTCCTCCTTATACCGTGATGTCTAGATGTCAGGCATGGAAATTGTGCTACTTTCAGGCTTCTGCATCGCAGGAAGACCCAAGAATCAGTATTGCAACTTTGATCTACTCAAACATCTACAGATGTTCATCGTGCTACCCTGCTGCAGTCATCACACTTGGGTTATCCTGTCGTCAGGCGGCCCCGCAGTCAGCTGGAATTCCAAAGTCTTGGTCCGGCGTCGGTTGCTGTCCCCTCATCTCTGACGTCAGTGCACCAGGGGTATATATAATGCAACCAACGCCATTTTCTTCAGTCTTTCTTGCCGCGCGGTGCCCGAAGCAGAAGCAGTTCGCAAGTGCCGGTCGGCCGACTCCTGAGATTTTCGAATTCGAATTTCAGACCGAAGTCTTCTATAAAGCTAAGTACCCGTTGAAACTTTTCTTGCCTCAGACCGATGTCAGAAAAAGTTAACAATTGTATTTCTTGTGGGAAGCAAATACCTCATAAGGATTTTCATTCTTATTGCATACCTTGCCTAGGCTCAGACCACGACATCACTTCTTGTCGGTTTTGTGCTAGGTTTAATAAGCGTACTATTAAAAGACTATTTGATTTTGCACGACACTATTTTGGTAGAAAATTTAACTACACCATGCCGTCGGAGCAACCGACTACCGGCGTGCACAAAAAAACGCAGGGATAAGGACAAGACAGCCCAGGCCTAAGCCAGATTCCGAGGCCTCGGCTGATCCGGTCTCCGGTTCACTGGTTCTCAGTGAGGTTTTGACGCAGCCACTGACTACCGCAGATCTGGAACCCGAGACCGCTACGGAAATTTTGACGGAATGTACCTGGCCAACGCAGCCTTTTACTTCAGGTCCTTCCGACGACTTTGCTTCTAAAGACGCCAGTGCTACAGAAACGCCATCGGTTTCTGAAGGCGTTTTCAGACCGACGACTCTCACCATTAAAACGTTTTCTAAGTCGAAGACTCCTTCTAAATCTAAAAGGACTGCACTTCAGTCTCCTGTTCAAGGCCCTATGCCTACGAAACAGATGCTCAAAATGGCTGAAGATTTGATTTCTTTAATCAGGGTTCACAGCCCCCTCCTGACAAAAGGCCTAGACAAGAGGAAGATTCTGCTTCCTCTGAGCAAATGTCCATTTCTTCAGACTCCTCTGAGGACCAAGACTATTCCTTCTCTGCTTATGAAGATTTTGATGCTGAGGACTCTATTCCCTCAGCTTCTCCTCCTGAAGACTACTCCTTTGGGGAAACTTTACACACTATGAGGGAACATTTTCACTGGGAAGGTCAGGACTACTCTTGATTCAAAGAAAAGGCTCAGAGTGTTTCTTTTACTCCCCCAACACAGACCACTTGCCATCCCACCAGTTTTGGACATTGTGGATGATGTATATTTAGAATCCAGTTTCAACCCAGACTCTCTACCTCCTGCTCCGGCTAAGCCTGACAGATACTACAGAGTGCCTGATTCCCACAATTTTCTTTACAAAAGCCCAGTAGCTGACCCAGAGACTATCTCCCAGGGTCCCAAGGGGGCTAAGGCTTCTATGGCTAAAAACCCAGTACCTTCTGAGAGGGATTCCAGAGCACTAGACAGGTGGGGGGAAAAGGTTTATACCTCAGCCACACTAGCTATGAGGGCACTGAATTGCCAATTTCATATGCTTAAGTATCAGCAATTTCTAATCTCTCAGTTAAAGCAAAGAATAACCTCCCTCCCCCAACAATCTGAATTGAAAGAAGTACAGGATCTGTTGCACGCCACTGAGCAGGTGGGCAAACATACCTTACAATGTGGGTTTGATTCTTTGGAGGCCTCCTGCAGAGCAGCTGTCACTGGGTCTGTTATACATAGGCATGCTTTGTTAAAGGAACAAACTCTGCCTGATCATGTTAAAGCAAAACTACTAGATGCTCCCTTACAGCAGGATGTTCTTTTTGGAGTTAAAGCAGAAGAAGTTTTAAAGAAAATGGAAGATAAGGCAAAATCTATGCAGACAGTCAAAGATTTCCTACAAGTACAACCCCCTCGCTTCAGCAGAAACTGGCCAACAAAAAAAATTGGTCCTTTCCAACCACTGACAGACCGCAGAGGGGTAAATACAAGCGCCCAAGGGGCAGAGGACAGCCACAAGCCCAGTATAAACCTCGCCAATGGGGCACTACAACACAGAAGGGAGGAGAAGACAGGTCTCAATCCACCAGAAGGCAAACTCAGTGACTTGCACCTCATCTGGCCAGGCAATACTCTCTTGGCAGCCCCCTTGGGGGGAAAACTTGCACTTTTTGCAGACAACTGGCACATTGTCACAAAGGACAAATGGGTCCTAGACATAATTTCACGAGGATACAGATTCCACTTTCACACCTTGCCAATGAAAAGAGGAATGCCAAACCTGCCACAAAATCAATGGGCAGAGGCACAAAAGCAAATTACAGCTCTCATGGACATGAGAGCCATTCAACTGCTACCTACTCGAGAGCAAGGCCAAGGATTTTACTCAAGACTCTTTCTAGTGCCCAGAAAGGACAATTCATGGAGACCAATTCTGGACCTTTCAATTCTAAACACTTACAAGTACCCAAATTCAAGATGCTAACATTACAGCAGCTACTTCCCATGTTGGGCAAGGAAGCATGGCTGGTAACGTTGGACCTCAAGGAGGCATACCTGCATGTCCCTATCAGACAAAGTTGCAGAAGATACCTCTGTTTCATTGCAGGTTCAACCCATTACCAATTCTCTGCACTGCCCTTTGGCTTATCTACTGCACCCAGAGTTTTCACAAAATGCCTGGCACCAGTAATTGCATACTGCAGACAGAGGAATTCAAATATATCCATACCTGGACGACTGCCTCATCCAAGCAGAAAGCAAAGACATTCTCTTACATCATCTGGCCTTTCTGAAGCATCTACTAAACTGTCTGGGGTACACAGTAAACGAAAAGAAGTCAAAACTAGTACCCTCACAAAAAATGACATTCCTGGGTGCCAGCTTGAATACAACGGCCCAGAAGGCTTATCTTACGCCAGACAAGCAACTACAACTGACTCAGTATTTCAAGACAATGGCAACAAAGACCCAATTAACTGCAGGAAAAATTCTGCAGGCTTTGGGCTTCATGGCATCTTGCATACTAATAATACCATTTGCAAAGCTGCATATGAGGAAATTACAGTGGTACCTAAAAAGTGTATGGTCTCAACACAGCCACAGCTTGGACACAATGATATCTCTCATTCCCTGCCTACAGCAGGAATTTCTATGGTGGTCACAGGCATGTCACCTCAACAAGGGTCAGCCTTTCACCTTGCCCCCAGCCAGGCAAACTATCACAACAGATGCTTCAGACTACGCCTGGGGGGGCACACATGGCAGGACAATGCATTCAAGGCCTATGGACTGCAGAACAAAGAAAACTGCACATAAATCAAAAAGAGATGCTAGCTGTACAGAAAGCTCCGACAGCCTTCAAGGATCTATTACATCCAGGACAACTTGCAATAAAGATGGACAACACCACAGTAATGTGGTACATAAACAAACAAGGGGGCACACATTCCTACCATCTATGCAGGCAAGCAGTGATCTTATGGAACACAGCTCTGGCCTACCAAGTCCAGTTACAAGCTCAATTCCTGCCAGGACAGAAGAACACATTGGCAGACTAACGCTACCTCCCTTTGAACCAGCTTTCTCTGCAGATCTTCAGTTCCTATCATGGAAGACTGCCCTGCTCCTTGCAATAACTTCAACTAGGAGAGTCTCAGAGCTACAGGCACTAATGGCAGTGGAACCTTTCCTTATTTTTCATCAAGACAGAGTTTCTCTACGAACTAATCCTTCCTTTATGCCTAAGGTGGTTTCCAGTGTAGCTTTAAATCAAACCATCCACTTACCACCTTCTTCCCCAATCCACAGAACAAAGGTGAGAGACTCCTGCATTCCTTGGACATTCACAGGCAGCTTTGTTACTACTTGGACAAAACTAAGGCTTTCAGAAAAACCGACCAGCTCTTTGTATCCTATGCTACAGCTTTTCAAGGGAAGGCTATGTCTAAGCAAACCATTTCTAAATGGATAGGTCATTGCATACGTTTCTGCTATACCCATCATGGGAAACCAGTTCCTGCTACCATTAGATCCCACTCTACCAGGGCAACAGCTACCTCTGCAGCCTTTCTCAGGGGGGTTCCATCCAAGGAAATTTTAGAAGCTGCAACTTGGAGTTCAGTACACACCTTTACCAAACACTATCACTTACCTCTTTACTATAAGTCCAGGGCGGGCTTCGCCACTGCAGTTCTGCAGGGCCTTATTGCCTCCACTAACCCTCTATGATACCTCCCCCCTACCTTAGCTTTGGGATTCAACCCAAGTGTGATGACTGCAGCAGGGTAACACGATGAACATAGTACAGTTTTGTACCTACCATAAATGTAGATGTTCGAGTGTTCACCCTACTGCAGTCCAGGTTACCCTCCCTCCATCCCCTCTGATATACTGGCTAAATCTCTGCTATGCCTTACTGATGTATTTGCTTATAGCTCAAGGGATTTTGTGTTTGTGCAGTGTTCACTCCATTTGGTACTAATTCTGACCACCTTTTTGGGGGCACCTGACATCTGGGGCAAGAAAAACTGAAGAAAATGGTGTCAGTTGCATTATATATACCCCTGGCGCACTGACGTCAGGGATGAGGCGACAGCAACCAACGCCGGACCAAGACTTTGGAATTCCGGCCGACTGCGGGACCGCCTGACGACAGGATAACCCAAGTGTGATGACTGCAGCAGGGTGAACACTCGAACATCTACATTTATGGTAGGTGCAAAACTGTAGTTTATGGTAAGTGGGACGCAACTGTACTTTGTCTTCACTTCCTACAGAGAAGTTGTTTTTATTGTTTTTCACATTAGAACCTGAAAAGAGTTCTCTTTACAGTATGGGACTTAAATGTTGCTTTTGAAGCATCATCTAAAACTTGCATTAAGTAAGCTGTTCTTAGAGGCATCTGTAATGAAACATACTTTACTTCATGAAGGAGGGCCTCTTTAAGTTACAAACTACTTTAAACAAATTTATTGAATTCACACATGTTGAACAGTGGCATGGCTGCACATAAATTTAATAGAAAATAATTACTATTTTTAACATTTTTTTCATTATTTTCCTGCATTCTACATATATGCTTTCATAACAATAATCATTCACTCCAGCATTTTGTAAATTGTTCAAGTCCTGGCTTGCCTTGAATTTCACTCGTCTTAACCGTTCTGCATATATTGTTCATATAAATTTCCTTTATTTCTGTATAATTTTCTCCTTTCTTTTTCTAAAAGAGCCAACTTTCAGTTATTTTATTTCCTATGCAATATTCAGTGCTTCAATTAGAGCTGGTTTAGATTTTAATTTCCATTTTCTAGGAATTGCTTTTTTGGCAGCCAACAGCATTAAATTTACTAAGGCATTACTGTGACTAGGCAATTCAACTCTTATATCCCAGCTGAAAAGAATAATTTCCTTAGTTACAATCATATGCTCCTTGACAATTTCTGACCAAGTATTTTGTATGAATTTTTTTAAATCTGCCAACTTATAACATTCCCAAAAGAACATGGTCACAGTTACTTCACTTGTTCCTATCACACCTCCAGTATTTACTATCTTAGGCAAAAACTCCAGGCTACCATGAGTGTAGAGGCAGAATCTTTATTTAAACAGTGAGCACTTTCGCGGCATAAATAAACCGCTTCTTCAGACCATAAAAAAGAACACTAGACACATTTAAAATGGTAAACAACCAATCACAATTCAATAAAAAAATCACGTTAATCAAATAGAATAAGTCCAGACATAAAAGTAAATGCATATTAGCTCAAAGCCTATCGTTGGCTAAGAAATGACAGAGAGTACTCCCTAATGTTTGGAGGATGCACTTTCTCCAAATATGAAAAACTTTTCCTCACATATAAATTCTTCTAACAGGCACTATATAAGTCATTGATAGAAATAAAAAGTGTCCAGAGGACCATGTTCAGAATCATATACGTAGACACTTATTCCAGCATAGAGTAATCAGAGAAACTTCATTTCAGTAGTAACATGTAATAGAAATGGAAAGGAACTAGTTGAAACAACTCCTCAGACTACTACCTCCATTAGAACTTGAAGAGGCTTTAGCCTTTCCTTTTATAATACGAGATGTCAGAACCAATCAAACACTGCAATGAAAAATAATACTAATGCGTAAACCAAGACGCATCTACAGATAACACTCTAGAAAAAATACATGCATACATATACATATAATGAAGCAAATAAATATCTATTCAGGCATTCACGCTAATGCCCATGATGGGACTTCAAAACATAAAACAATCTCATATAGTAAGATAGACTAAAGAAGCCGATCAAGTGTCTACCTAAATAAATATGCTTGACCTTAGTCAAAAGATGTAAAAGTATCACAGAAAGCTCCAAAAGCCGACCTATAATACGTCTATCAGATGGGCAGGATCAAAAAGAGTTTCCTCTAATGGAACTCTGAAAAATAAAATATGCTGTTTCAAACCTAAGTGCATTATCAGCGACATGTTAAAGCCGTAAAAACTGGTACCAATCAGAAAGCTTCAAACAAGCTCTACACCAATAAAAGGTGATGTAGTGCATGGCCAATACGTCTTCTACCTGTGACAGGCACATCCAGTCAGGTCGTATGTACCAATAACCAATAAATTGAAAAAAAAAATGCATCACTAAACCAATCAAAAGCTACATAAACCATAAAGTAAATGTGTGAAAATATAAACAGAAGTACAATGATCAAAACATTATCATTGAAAATGTTTTATATATATACAAGTTAGAACACATAAAAAACATATAATAACATTCCATAAATAATATTAAACTACATCTCCCTAATGTGAGTTATATAAATCGTGGCTCGCTCTAATTAGAATTAAAACTAAGACATATTACTCAAAAAATTAAGCAGGTCATTACATTGTGTAAGACTTGTATCACCATTTAAATTGTCGTTAATAGGTTGTAACAAAGCCAACAAAGTAGAACAATCATCTAAGAACTGCATTTTATTCAGCAAAGCCAAATCATGAATAATATGCTTCATATTTCCGTTATAGTTCTAGCCATTACTAGCCTATCACATAACGAGATAGAAAAACAACCATCTGAAAAATGCATTACATATATATCTGGCAAAGCTAAATAATCCAAACCAAAAAAGAAGAAAAAATGTAAAGAACTTGATCCAGTCAGAGTGTATGCAGCAAGCTCTCCACTAATACAAACGACTAAAACACGACCAGTCTCTGCAATCCAAGGTACAAATATTGCCAGTGGAATTGAAGATCATATTACCCTATAAAATGACTAGGTAAACAGTCAGACAATCAAAAAATGCTACAACATTGTGTACAAATACTAAATGATCAAAAAACTAATGGACAAATATAAACATAAACAATAAAAATAATAAGACCCCTAAAGAATAGTATTTTACCAAGCCAGAGCTAAAGCATCTTATAACAAAAAAGAACTAATACCACAGCAACAAACAAGACCAAAGCAAAATACTCCAATCAAAATGAGAAACCATTATGAATTTGAAGATATCAAAAAAGTACATTCTTAATGGAATCACACACTAAAATAATATCCACAAAGGATACAGAATAAAAAATTATAAAGACGAATATCTACTTATACATGCACTAAACTAATGAATCACAACCTAGAGAGTATGTAAAAAATGTGTATAGCTTATAGAAAATTAACCTCAGCTATGATAACTAGAGGCTCTAAAACAAAAATAGTAATAGTAGGCAGTGGATACATAATTACTCTAAGCATAAAACAAACAAGATAAATTAAGAAAGATGCAAAAACTATAAACAAAAGAAAAGGATAAACATGTTATAAATAATATATAAAAAAACATATATATTCAGTGATTTAATCACGTGCTTTCAACATTGGCTTAAGGGATACTCTCATTGAGACCTGGAGCTACAAATGCTTTAAGGTACAGAATCCGTCTCTGTTCCTTACACATGTCCTCCCGTTGTTCCTTTGCATATTGACTTTCCATTATCTCTTCCCAGTCTTTTCTAAACTCTTCTGGTTATTTTACAGTTATGCAGTATTTTATATGCTCTGCTAATTTTCCCTCTTTTAATCACTGGGCTGAGGCTGAAACGAGTGAAGTGGAACTGGTGCTCTATCCCCATTAACAAATTCAAAATAAAATAAATAACAGCAACTTCTGTTCTAGACTCAACTAAAAATTCCATCAGAGCTGGTCTTTCCCTTCTCTCTGCCTATACTCTGCTGTCAAACCCTGGTAGGAAAGGCTGTCTCCCTCCTGCAATGCCCTTAAGTTAAAATTTTGATGTGCAGAGGATGTTTTACTACTTTCACATTGATCAGATCTCTGGCTTCTTGCTCGTCCTTCAGGCCTAAGGTTATGTCTTCATTTGCTCTTAATCGGATAATGTTGATGTTACTTTGACAGAATTAATCAAATCTGGAGTGACCAGTCAACTACTTGATGTTCATCGTGTTACACTGCTGCAGTCATTACACTTGGGTTATCCTGCCGTCAAGCGGTCCCACAGTCTGCCAGAGTTCCAAAGTCTTGGTCCGGCGTCGGTTGCTGTCGCTTCTTCCCTGACGTCAGTGTGCCAGGGGTATATAAGATGCATCCGATGCCATTTTCTTCAATCTTTCTTGCCGCGCGGTGCCCGAAGCAAAAGCAGTTCGCAAGTGCCGGTCAGCCAACTCCTGAGATTTTCGAAGTCAAATTTCAGATCCAAAGTCTTCAGTAAAGCTAAGTACCCCATTGGGGAAACTTTTTTCTTGCCTCAGACCGATGTCAGAAAAAGTTAATAATTGTATTTCTCGTGGGAAGCAAATACCTCATAAGGACTTCCACTCTTACTGTATTCCATGCCTAGGCCCTGATCACAACGTCACTAGTTGTCGGTTTTGTGCTAGATTTAACAAACGCACTATAAAACGACGTTTTGATTTTGCTTTGCACTACTTTGGCCGAAGGTTCAATTATACTATGCCATTGGATCAACCGACGACCGCAGTTCTGAAAAAATGCAAAGACAAGGATAAAGACAGGCATCCGAGGTCCAAAACCAACGATGAAGCCTCTTCTAGGCCAGTCGCCGGTTCTCAGTGAGGCGCTTTCGCAGCCCCTGACACCCGCTACCTCACGGCCACAGGCTGCCTCCGACTCCCACGCAGAGACAACTAGGCCTCTGGAAACCAAGGTATTGGGCCTACGGAAACTAATTCCTCAGATCGGTCCGGAGCTGCTGAGCAGGCATCGGCTTCTGAAGGTGTTTTCAGACCTTCACAACTTACCATTAAAGCAACAGCCAAGACAAAAACACCATTAAAGACAAAGAAGCAAGTACAGCATTCTCCTGGACAGTCCTCCATGCCTAAGAAACAGATGCTTAAAATGGCCAAAGACCTCATTACTCTAATAAGGGGTTCCCACCCCCCTCCTGAGAAAAGGCCTAGGCAGGATACAGACTATGATTCCTCTGATCAGGTTTCCATTTCCTCTGATTCCTCTTCAGACCAGGGATACTCTCTACCCCCCCTATGAGGACTCTGATGCTGAAGAATCTATCCCTTCAGCCTCTCCTCCTGAGGATTATTCTTTTGGGGAAACTTTACATACCATGAGGGAGCATTTCCATTGGGAAAGTCAGGATTATTCAGAATCCAAGAAAAGGCTCAGGGACTTCCTTTTATTGCCTCAGCACAGGCCCCTGGTTATTCTGCCTGTGTTAGATATTGCGGATGCTGTGTTCTCTGAATCCAGCTTATCTCCTGATTCTTTGCCCCCTGCACCAGCCAAGCCAGATAGGTATTATAGAGTCCCTGACTCTCACAAGTTTCTTTATAAAAACCCTTCTGCTGATCCAGAAACTATTTCCCAGGGTCCCAAAGGGGTTAAGGCTTCCATTGCAAAAAATACAGTCCCCTCTGACAGAGATTCTAGAGCATTGGATAGATGGGGGAAGAAAGTTTACACTTCTGCAACTTTAGCAGTAAGGGCTTTAAATTGCCAGTTTCACATGCTTAAGTACCAACAATATTTAATGGCTCAGTTAAAACAGAAAATGCTTGCAAGCTCAGAAGCTCCTGACTATAAAGAAATGCAGGATTTATTGCATGCAGTTGAAAAGGTGGGAAAACGTACTCTGCAATGTGGTTTTGATTCTTTAGAGGCCTCTTGTAGAGCCGCAGTTACAGGTTCTGTGATTCAAAGACATGCTTAATTAAAAGAACAGAGTTTACCTGATCATGTTAAGGCAAATTATTGGATGCTCCTTTACAGCATGATACCTTGTTTGGTGTTAAGGCAGAAGAGGTGTTAAAGAAAATGGAGGATAAAGCTAAATCTATGCAAACAGTCAAAGATTTCTTACAGGTACAGCCACCTCGATTTAGCAGAAATTGGCCTACAAAGAATTGGTCCTTTCCAGTGTCAGACAGGCCACAGAGAGGCAGATCTCAACCCCAAGGCTCTAACAGACAACGACAGTGGGGTACCTCAACCCCAAAAGAAGGTGAGGACAAGTCTCAACCTTACAGGAAACAGTCCCAATGACTTCCCCCTTCGTACGCCAAGCACTTCCCTTTTGGCAGCCCCCTTAGGGGGAAAACTAGCACTTTTTTCTCAAAATTGGCAAACAGTCACCCAAGACAAATGGGTTCTGAATATTGTGTCTCAAGGTTACATGTTCCACTTTCACACTTTACCAAGGCTAAAAGGAATGCCAAACCTGCCACAAAATCAATGGACAGAGGCTCAAAAATAAATTTCAGCCCTCATGGACATGAGAGCTATTCAAAAAGTACCACAGCAGGAACAAGGACAAGGATTTTACTCAAGAATCTTCTTAGTCCCCAGAAAGGACAAAGCCTGGAGACCCATACTAGACCTTTCAACTCTAAATACTTACCTGGATGTTCCGAAATTCAAAATGTTGACACTACAGCAGCTTCTTTCCATGCTGGGAAAGAAGGCTTGGCTTGTTACGCTGGACCTCAGAGGCATACCTGCATGTCCCTATCAGACAAAATTGCAGAAGATACCTCAGATTCAAAGCTGGTACAATGCACTACCAATTCTCTGCACTGCCCTTTGGCTTATCTACTGCCCCCAGGGTCTTTACAAAGTGCCTGGCACCAGTAATTGCATTTTGCAGACAAAAAGGAATTCAAATATATCCATACCTGGACGACTGCCTCATTCAAGCAGAGACAAAGGACATTCTTCTAAAGCATCTGGCGTTTGTAAAAATATTGCTAATTTCTCTAGGGTACACAGTAAACGAAAAGAAGTCAAAACTAGTGCCCTCACAACAGATAATATTCCTGGGTGCCAGCTTAAATACAACGGCCCAGATGGCTTATCTCACGCCAGACAAACAAGGACAAGTGACTCAATATTTTCAATTACTGGCAAAAAAGTCCCATCTCCCTGCAAGAAAAATTCTGCGGGCCCTGGGATTCATGGCATCCTGCATACTACTAATTCCATATGCCAGACTGCATATGAGGAAATTACAGTGGTACCTATAAAGTGTTTGGACTCAACACACTCACAGTTTAGAAGCAGTAGTGCCAATAATTCCCTGCCTACAACAGGAGTTTTGATGGTGGGCACAGGCATGTCACCTCAACAAGGGTCAGCCTTTCACTCTACCCACAGCCAGGCAGACTCTAACAACAGATGCTTCAGATTACGCCTGGGGAGCACACATGGCAGGAAAATGTATTCAGGGCAAGTGGACCACAGACCACATGCATCTTCACATCAATCAAAAAGAGATGTTGGCCGTTCAAAATGCCCTAACAGCTTTCAATGACCTTCTGCATCCAGGACAATTATTATTAAAGACAGACAACACCACAGTAATGTGGTACATAAACAAGCAAGGGGGTACTCATTCTTACCCCCTATGCAGGCAAGCCATGACCTTGTGGAACACAGCTCTAACTTATCAAGTTCATCTGCAAGCACAATTCCTGCTAGGAAAGAAAAATACTCTGGCAGACGATCTAAGCAGAAATATCATGGACCCTCACGAATGGAAATTGAATACACAAATCTTCAGCATGGTAACGCAAAAATGGGAATGCCCAGACATAGATCTTTTTTCCTCCCCACTGAATTGCCAACTACAAAAATTCTGCACAAGGACTTACCACACGCAAGCATGGAAAGTGGATGCTCTCTCGTTCAGCTGGAAAAGCCTAAAAGTTTATGCCTTCCCACCACTGCCTCTCCTTTCAAAGGTACTCCTAAAAGCCAGACAAGAAAAAACGCAGATGATCCTGATTGCTCCAGACTGGCCATGCCAGCATTGGTACCCAATCTTAAAGAACTTAGCTCAAGGCCCACCATGGATTTTGCCTCAAATTTCACACCTTCTGACTCAACAAAACAATCAGATCCTGCACGGTCAGCTCAAAACCCTAAACCTGTCTGCATGGCAGATTCATTAGTCAAACAGGCAACACCTCTTTCTAAAGCTGTTATGGATGTCATTTTGGAGGCCAGGAGGCCTAACACCAGGAAATCTTGCTCAGAAAAATGGAAGAGATTCTGCGCCTGGAACCAGGCTCAAAGCCTTGACCCTCTTATCCCAAACATTCCTCAGATTTTACAATACTTAACTGAGATGCTGGACAAAGGCCTATCCTTCTCATCAATTAAGATCCACGCCTCTGCCATTTCAGCACATTACAACACGGATCCTCCTTTATTCTCTCATCCCTTGCTAAAGCAGTACCTCAGAGGGGCTAAAAACATAAGACCGCCCCGGAGAACACCAACTTGGGACCTCAATTTTGTTTTGGAAAAACTGACCCTGCCACCTTTTGAGCCAGCCAATACAGCCGATCTAAAATTTTTATCATGGAAAACAGCTCTGCTCCTGACAGTAACTTCAGCACGAAGAGTCTCAGAGCTACAGGCATTAATGGCAGTGGAACCTTTTATAATTTTTCATCAGGACAGGGTTTCTTTAAGGACAAACCCTACCTTTATGCCAAAGGTGGTATCTAGTGTGGCTCTTAGCCAAACCATCCATTTGCCAACTTTTTATCCAAACCCCCAGAATAAAGGGGAGAAACTTCTGCACTCTTTGGACATACACAGGCAGCTACGCTTCTACTTGGACAAAACAAAAGCTTTCAGAAAAACTGAGCAACTGTTTGTAGCATATGCTGCAGGATCACAGGGCAAGACTATCTCAAAGCAGACTATCTCCAAATGGATAGGACACTGTATTTGTTACTGCAACACACAGCATGGAAAATCAGTCCCTAATAACATTAGGCCACATTCTACCAGAGCAACAGCTACTTCAACAGCCTTTCTCAGAGGAGTACCAACCAAGAAAATTTTGGAGGCTGCAACTTGGAGTTCAGTGCACACCTTTACTAAGCATTACCACTTGCCTCTTTACTCTAAATCCAGAGCAGGATTTGCCACTGCAGTTCTGCAGGGTCTCATAGCCAATCCTAACTCTTTATAGACCAGCCACCCAACCTTAGCTTTGGGATTCTACCCAAGTGTAATGACTACAGCAGTGTAACACGATGAACATAGTACAGTTTTGTACCTACCATAAATGTAGATGTTCGAGTGTTCACACTGCTGCAGTCCAGGTTACCCTCCCCCCATCCCCTCTGTCCTAGCTGGACTTATCTATACCTTTCTTTCCTATAGAAAGTACAGTTTTGTACCTACCATAAATGTTGATGTTCGAGTGTACACCCTGCTGCAGTCATCACACTTGGGTTATCCTGTCGTCAGGCGTTCCCGCAGTCGGCTGGAATTCCAAAGTCTTGGTCCGGCGTCGGTTGCTGTCACTTCTTCCCTGACGTCAGTGCGCCAGGGGTATATATAATGCAACTGACGGCATTTTCTTCAGTTTTTCTTGCCCCAGATGTCAGGTGCCCCCAAAAAGGTGGTCAGTAATTAGTACCAAATTGAATAAACTTGCACAAACACAAAATCCCTTCAGCTATAAGCAAATACATCAGGAAGGTATTGAAGAAATTTAGCCAGTAGGTCAGAGGGGATGGAGAGAGGGTAACCTGGACTTCAGCAGGGTGTACACTTGAACATCTACATTTATGGTAGGTACAAAACTGTACTATGTTCATCGTGTTACCCTGCTGCAGTCATCACACTTGGGTTGAATCCCAAAGCTAAGGATGGGTGGAGGTATCATAGAGGGTTAGAGGAGGCTAGAAGGCCCTGCAGAACTGCAGTGGCGAAGCCCGCCCTGGTCTTAGAGTAAAGTGGTAAGTGATCGTGTTTGGTAAAGGTGTGTACTGAACTCCAAGTTGCAGCTTCCAAAATCTCCTTGGTTGGAACCCCCCTGAGAAAGGCTGTAGAAGTAGCTGTTGCCCTGGTAGAGTGGGGCCTAATGGTAGCAGGAACTGGTGTTCCATGATGGGTATAGCAAAAACGTATGCAATGACCTATCCATTTGGAAATGGTTTGCTTTGATATAGCCTTCCCTTGAGAAGCTGTAGCATAGGATGCAAAGAGCTGGTCAGATTTTCTGAAAGCCTTAGTTTTGTCCAAGTAGTAACGAAGTTGCCTGTTAATGTCCAAGGAATGCAGGAGTCTCTCACCTTTGTTCTGTGGATTTGGGAAGAAGGTGGGTAAGTGGATGGTTTGATTTAAAGCCACACTGGAAACCACCTTAGGCATAAAGGAAGGATTAGTTCGTAGAGAAACTCTGTCTTGATGAAAATTGAGGAAAGGTTCCACTGCCATTAGTGCCTGTAGCTCTGAGACTCTTCTAGCTGAAGTTATTGCTAGCAGCAGGGCAGTCTTCCATGATAGGAACTGAAGATCTGCAGAGAAAGCTGGTTCAAAGGGAGGTAGCGTTAGTTTTTCCAGAACAAAATTGAGGTCCCATGTTGATGTAGGTGCTCTCCTGGGTGGTCTAATGTTTTTTGCCCCTCTGAGGAACTGCCTTAGAAGTGGATGCGAAAATAAGGGTGGATCCGTGTTGTAGTGAGCCGAAATAGCTGAAGCATGGATTTTAATGGAAGAGAAAGAAAGTCCTTTGTGCAACATCTCAGTTAAATACTGTAGAATGTGAGGCATGTGAGGCTGAATTGTGTCTTGGCCTTTAGATTGGTTCCAGGCACCAAACCTTTTCCATTTGTCCGAATAAGCCTTCCTGGTGCTTGGTCTCCTAGCTTCCAGAATAACATCCATAACTGCTTGGGAAAGAGGGGCTGGCTGGATGCTTAGTTGATTTGCCATGCAGCCAGATTTAAGGTTTTGAGCTGGCTGTGAAGAATCTGATTGTTTTGTTGTGTGAGTAAATGGGAAATTTGTGGTAATATCCATGGTGGGCTGTGGGCCATATTCCTCAATAGCAGGTACCAGTGCTGGCGTGGCCAGTCTGGGGCTATGAGAATCAGTCGTGGTCTCTCCTTTTTGACTTTCAGAAGTACCTTTGTGAGGAGAGGCAATGGAGGGAAGGCATATACTGTCAGGTTTTTCCAACTGAAAGAGAGTGCATCCACTTTCCACGCCTGATGGTGAAGTGCCCTTGTACAAAATTTTGTTAGTTGATAGTTTTGAGGGCTGGCAAACAGGTCTATGTCTGGAAGGCCCCATTTTTGAGTTATCATTGTAAATACTTGTGGATCTAGTTTCCACTCGTGGGGATCCATGATGTTTCTGCTGAGGTCGCCTGCCAATGTATTCTTCTGTCCTGGCAGGAATTGAGCTTGTAACTGAACATTGCTTGCCTGCACAGAGGGTAGGAGTGAGTACCCCCTTGTTTGTTTATGTTCCACATTACTGTGGTGTTGTCCGTCTTTATTGTCAGTTATCCTGGATGTAATAGATCCTTGAAGGCTGTCAGAGCTTTCTGTACAGCTAGCATCTCTTTTTGATTGATGTGCAGATTCCTTTGATCTGCAGTCCATAGGCCTTGAACGCACTGTCCTGCCATGTGAGCCCCCAGGCGTAATCTGATGCATCTGTTGTGATAGTTTGCCTGGCTGGGGGCAAGGTGAAAGGCTGACCCTTGTTGAGGTGACATGCCTGATACCACCATAGAAACTCCTGTTGTAGGCAGGGAATGAGAGATATCATTGTGTCCAAGCTGTGGCTGTGTTGAGACCATACGCTTTTTAGGTACCACTGTAATTTCCTCATATGCAGCTTTGCAAATGGTATTAGTAGTATGCAAGATGCCATGAAGCCCAAGGCCTGCAGAATTTTTCTTGCAGTTAATTGGGCCTTTGTTGCCATTGTTTTGAAATATTGAGTCAGTTGTAGTTGTTTGGCGTCAGATAAGCCTTCTGGGCCGTTGTATTCAAGCTGGCACCCAGGAATGTCATATTTTGTGAGGGTACTAGTTCTGACTTCTTTTCGTTTACTGTGTACCCCAGGCAATGTAGTAGATGTTTCACAAAAGCCAGATGATGTAATAGAATGTCCTTCTTTCTGCTTGGATGAGGTAGTCGTCCAGGTATGGGTATATTTGAATTCCTCTTTGTCTGCAGTATGCAATTACTGGTGCCAGGCATTTTGTGAAGACTCTGGGCGCAGTAGATAAGCCAAAGGGCAGTGCAGAGAATTGGTGATGGGTTGAACCTGCAATGAAACGGAGGTATCTTCTGCAACTTTGTCTGATAGGGACATGCAGGTATGCCTCCTTGAGGTCCAACGTTACTAGCCATGCTTCCTTGCCCAACATGGGAAGAAGCTGCTGTAGTGTTAGCATCTTGAATTTGGGTACTTGTAAGTAAGTGTTTAGAATTGAAAGGTCCGGAATTGGTCTCCAGGCATTGTCCTTTCTAGGCACTAGAAAGAGTCTTGAGTAAAATCCTTGACCTTGCTCTCGAGTCGGTACCAGTTGAATGGCTCTCATGTCCATGAGAGCTTTAATTTGTTTTTGTGCCTCTGCCCATTGATTTTGTGGCAGGTTTGGCATTCCTCTTTTCATTGGCAAGGTGTGAAAATGGAATTTGTATCCTCGTAAAATTAGGTCTAGGACCCATTTGTCCTTTGTGACAATGTGCCAGTTGTCTGAAAAAAGTGCGAGTTTTCCTCCCAAGGGGGCTGCCAAGAGAGTGTTGCTTGGCCAGATGAGGTGCAAGTCATTGAGTTTGCCTTCTGGTAGATTGGGACCTGTCTTCTCCTCCCTTTTGTGTTGCAGTGCCCCATTGGCGAGGTTTGTACTGGGCTTGTGGTTGTCCTCTGCCCCTTGGGCGTCTGTATTTACCCCTCTGTGGTCTGTCTGCAGCTGGAAAGGACCAATTTTTTGTTGGCCAGTTTCTGCTGAAGCGAGGGGGCTGTACCTGTCGGAAATCTTTGACTCTGTGCATAGATTTTGCATTATCCTCCATTTTCTTTAAGACTTCTTCTGCTTTAACTCCAAAAAGAACATCCCGCTGTAAGGGAGCATCTAGAAGTTTTGCTTTAACATGATCAGGAAGAGTTTGTTCCTTTAACCAATCATGCCTACGTATAACAGACCCAGTGACAGCTGCTCTGCAGGAGGCCTCCAAAGAATCAAACCCACATTGTAAGGTATGTTTGCCCACCTGTTCAGTGGCATGCAACAGATCTGCATTTCTTTCAATTCAGATTGTTGAGGGAGAGTGGTCATTTTTTGTTTTAACTGAAAGATTAGAAATTGCTGATACTTAA
This sequence comes from Protopterus annectens, assembly GCF_019279795.1. NCBI lineage: Eukaryota > Metazoa > Chordata > Ceratodontiformes > Protopteridae > Protopterus > Protopterus annectens. The sequence continues at coordinate 152,994,436 of NC_056747.1, forward strand.
GCATGTGAAATTGGCAATTTAGTGCCCTCATAGCTAGAGTGGCTGAGGTGTTAACTTTTGTTCCCCCACCTGTCTAGTGCTCTGGAATCCCTCTCAGAAGGTACAGGATTTTTAGCCATAGAAGCCTTATCCCCCTTGGGCCCTGGGAGATTGTCTCTGGGTCAGCAACAGGGCTTTTGTAAAGAAATTTGTGGGAATCAGGCACTCTATAATATCTGTCAGGCTTAGCCGGAGCAGGAGGTAGAGAATCAGGTTTAAAACTGGATTCTAAGTAAACATCATCCACAATGTCTAAAACTGGTGGGATGGCAAGTGGTCTGTGTTGGGGGACTAAAAGAAACTCTCTGAGCCTTTTCTTCGAGTCAGAGTAGTCTTGACCTTCCCAGTGAAAATGTTCCCTCATAGTGTGTAAAGTTTCCCTAAAGGAGTAGTCTTCAGGAGGAGAAGCTGAGGGAATGGAATCCTCAGCATCAGAATCTTCATAAGGGGAGAAAGAGTAATCTTGGTCCTCAGAGGAGTCTGAAGAAATGGACACTTGTTCAGAGGATGCATAATCTTCCTCTTGTCTAGGCCTTTTGTCAGGAGGGGGCTGGGAACCCCTGATTGAAGTGATCAAATCTTCAGCCATTTTGAGCATCTGTTTCTTAGGCATGGGGCCTTGAACAGGGGGACTGAAGTGCAGTCTTTTTAGATTTAAAAGGAGTCTTCGTTTTAGAATACGATTTAATGGTGAGCGTCGTCGGTCTGAAAACGCCTTCAGAAACTGATGGCGTTTCTGCAGCACTGACATCTTTTTCAGCAATGTCGTCGGTAGGGCCTGAACTAAATGTCTGCGTCGGCCTGGTACATTCCGTCAAAATTTCTGAAGCGGTCTCGAGTTCCAGATCTGCGGTAGTCAGGGGCTGCGTCGGGGCCTCACTGAGGACCGGAGACCGGACCAGCCGAGGCCTCGGAATCTGGCTTAGGCCTGGGCTGTCTGTCCTTATCCTTGCGTTTTTTGTGCACGCCGGTAGTCGGTTGCTCCGACGGCATGGTGTAGTTAAATTTCCTACCGAAGTAGTGTCGTGCGAAATCAAAGCGTCTTTTAATAGTACGCTTATTGAACCTAGCACAAAAACGACAACTAGTGACGACGTGGTCTGGGCCTAGGCAAGGTATGCAAAAATAATGAAAATCCTTATGAGGTATTTGCTTCCCACAAGAAATACAATTGTTAACTTTTTCTGACATCGGTCTGAGGCAAGAAAAGTTTCAACGGATACTTAGCTTTATAGAAGACTTCGGTCTGAAATTGACGAAAATCTCAGTAGTCGGCCGACCGGCACTTGCGAACTGCTTCTGCTTCGGGCACCGCGCGGCAAGAAAGACTGAAGAAAATGGCGTTGGTTGCATTATATATACCCCTGGTGCACTGACGTCAGGGAAGAAGCAACAGCAACCGACGCCAGACCAAGACTTTGGAATTCTGGCCGACTGCGGGACCGCCTGACGACAGGATAACCCAAGTGTGATGACTGCAGCAGGGTAACACGATGAACATCCTTTGTGGTGTATTTGCTTGTAACTGAAGATATTGTTTTTATTTATATATATGTTTTATTAGCAATATGTATTGCCTACCTACTTGGGGGCACCTGACATCTGGAGCAAGAAAAACTGAAGAAAATGGCGTCGGATGCATCTTGTATACCCCTGGCGCACTGACGTCAGGGAAGAAGCGACAGCAACCGAAGCCGGACCAAGACTTTGAAACTCTGGCAGACTGCGGGACCGCCTGACGGCAGGATAACCCAAGTGTAATGACTGCAGCAGTGTGAACACTCGAACATCTACATTTATGGTAGGTACAAAACTGTACTTTTCCTTTACTTGTGGTAGTCAGAACAAAGTAGTGGGAAAATAAACCAGTAACCATGTGGCTTGCTAGTTGCATCCATTGTTATGAAAGTGCTGACAGGCCCTTTACCAGGCTTTAGTCTGTTTTACTAAGTGAGCTACAACTTCAATAGTCTTATTCAAAGGGACTTGGAAAGATGTTTTTAAAGTTAATTGTGTCACCTTTTCATACACTGTAAAATAAAATGTGTCTTTTTGCAATTGTTGCTGTTTAACATATTGTAGTAGATGTTGCCCCACTGCAGATTTTCATTTATGAAGACATACCAGGGAAAGGATAGCTCTGACTTAGCATTTGCAGTAGTTACTGACCACAATGTATACTCATTGTAAAGGTCATTGTTACAGTAAATTCTAAACACTGGGATTTTGGATGCAGGTTTCTAGGGCATTGTGGACATCCTCTTCTAGTTACAGAGAATTGCACGTCATGTGGTAAACAGTCCTTCTAGAGCACAGTCTGATTAAACACTTGAAATGTGATAAAAGCTTATCCATGGTGTCTTTGTTACAGTCTGCAAGCATTGACAAATGTTCATGTGACATGGTATAAGAACAGGAAGTACATTTGCAGAAATCAGGATTTTTTTGAAAGTAGAGAAGTATAATTCACAATGAAAAAAATATTCTAGCTGCACCCACCAGCAGTTTTTACTCCAGATCAACTTACCAGAAAACTGGAAATTATGAATCCAACAATTGTATTTATTACTTCACTGAGTGGAATTGCCATGATGACTCGCAAGGTAGTGTGCTCTTTTTTCCTTTTGCTGGGTCAGAACCCTTGAAGGTAATTACTATCTTTTCCTGTGTAGAAAAAGAGACAAAGGAGACATTCAGAAAGTAAGTCACATGACTGTGCTATGGAAAATGTCATGGTCAGAATTGTGCCATGTGGCTTGATGGGGATTAACTATGCATAAATGTTTACATAGTATAGACTTTCCAGGGCTAGTGGAGCATGATGAAATCACACATTCACAAAGAATGACGGTTACCACACAAGGGTAGACTGTGACCCTGGCCTATTATGTGTATTTCATGCATGTGATAAAGATGATATGATGAGAGTATTGAAACACTGCAAACGAGGAACACGTGTAAATTTTAGAGCTCTTACAAGGGCTATGCAGCCAAGTGCCAAATGTTTATTTTAAAGCTGAGAAGGAAGGGGAATGATCAGACAAAGTGGGAAAAGCAAGCAGAGAAATGGATGGAAAGTGGGATTGGAGGATAATTTTATTTTATTTTTTGAGAAGAAATGAAAAGGCAGAGTGAAGCAGGGGGTGATGTGGGTGGTAAAAAAAGGTATAGGAATGGCAGTAGGGGCAGACAAATGTGCAACACAGGTGAAGGTTACAAACAAATGTGCTAATAGAAAAAGGTGCCAGAAAGGAGGTATGCAGAGAAATGGTGGTGGGGAGAATTGAACAAGAAAGTGGGGGATGAGTGAATGACATGAAGAAGAGGAATGTCATGACTCCAATTACCCTGTGGAGAATGACTTGGGGGGGACTGCTGGGGACCCAGCAGTTTGTGTAAGGCTGGTACAGGGTGTGAAGGCTGCTGCAACACCACAGCCTTCTCTACAGCTTATGCTGCAGAATAAATTAACATAAATGGAGAGAAACAAAACAGCATAGGAAAAAAAAATAAGAAAAAGAAGATGACAGAGAGAAAGAAGAAAGATCAAAAACAGTGATGGTTAGTATGATGACAGACCCTCTGAAGAGTAAAAATGCAGTCAGAAGAGCAATGGTGATTTAAATGCTTGGGGAACTCTTGATAAAACTAGGGGACAACACTGGAACATATGACTAGCAGTGACCTTCACTGCTATGTAGTGCTGCAGCGTGGGTTATGAAGGTAACCACTGTGTGGGAAATGAACAATGATGTACGGTTGAAATAACCAAACTGTGCAAATAAAGTATACAGCCCTATGGAAGACGACTGTATGTGAAGTTGTCATGCGCTGTGGCAATGCTTAAAATAACACCTTAGGCAGTGGGCATGCAATTACTGCAGTAACAGTACACCTGGAAAATGTAAAGGTCTGAGTGCAGGGGCATTCAACTGCATGACAGTTGTCAAGCCCCTGCTAAATCACAAATGCCTGGCACAGAGAAGGGCAGTGGCACAGGCACCACTGCATTACAAAGTGGCAGACAAGGGTAGTGAGCACATCTGTCACGATAATCACATTTCTACAAAGCAACGAAGAGTAAAGCATTATGGTGGCATTGTCAGGAGTTACTGGCAGAAGTAAGGTCAATGGCACAGTTATAAATGGATTTAAAACATATGTCAGTCTTAGAAGCAGTAAACAAATATGCAATGTATGATTAAATTTTAAACAGAAATGTAAAGCTAGGCAGTGTGGTAATAAGCATGTCAAGCAGAAATGTACAGCTCCAGCAGCAGTACAGTAACTTACCTAGTGCCTGAAGAGACTGATTTGCTTCCTTTGCTGGCTAATCTGGTTTTCTGTGATTCGCTTTGTAGATCAGTATGTGTGTATACACCTTTAAGAAGCTATCCAAGGGCTTGCGCAAGTATATAAATACTGAGCACGTACAAGCTTTAGTGCCATTTTGTAGTATGCATTTGAGATGTAAGCATCTATGTATGTAAGGTCTGTCTGTTAACTAGTTTGTTCATATTTAATGATGCTGCTGTCCATCCTTTTGTGTTTCTGTGTATTAAACCATCTAAACGAAAACCCCAGCCTTCTTGTTAAATGTATTAGAGATGAAGGAGCGACATGGTGTCAGAAGCAGCTTATCTAAAAGACAAGGAATCAGAAACCGGCATATCCAAGGGGCATGAAGTTAGAAGTGGCTTGGGTAACATGACTAGAGGCACTAACTTAGAGCCGGTGGAATATAGATGAGCCGATCATCCCCAAAATGTGCAAACTTCGCAAGATGGGTCAAAAACGAATTTCAGGTATTAAAACTTGCTCAGCACTATTTCTTTTTGCATAAAATGAAATGGGGCATACAGAACGTTCTAAATATTTGCTGATATGTATGACATTGATAAAAATATTCAAATTACTATAGAAAATGTTTGAAATAAAGTCTGAATTGCATACAAGGAATAAATAAATGAAACCACCTCATTTTCGTATTAAGCAAAGATATCCGAGTTATCAGAAGTGTATAAAGTGTTCTTATGTTTGTGCAGTGTTACAGTAAAGCTATTTTGCAAAGTACAGCCAGTACACTGCATATTTCACAGAATACAGCCATTACGGAGCATATTTCTCCAAGTACAGTATTTCAAAGAGTGTATTGTGCATTTGAATGTTGTCACAAGCTCACAAAACTGTTAGCACACAATTACCAGGGCCATATTTTTCAGTGTGCTTGTGCATACTTTGTGGGCATGGCAGACTGATTTCGAAGACCCAGTGCACTTGTGTTTTGACAGTAATATTGCTGAGAACTGGAGAGTGTTTGAGCAAGAGTGCAACATTTTCATGCAGGCTGTATTTTCTGATAAAGATGACCTTGCAAAGGCATTTATTTTGCTTAATTTAGCTGGGTCAGAAGCTATAGAAAGGGAACACTCATTTGTGTATACACCTGCTATGTATAATGGAGAGGGGGAAAAGCAGCATATTGTTGTACAGGTTGAGTCAAGGGAGGAAAAAACACATTGGTTGCACAGAACAGCTTTAATAAAACAAATACAACTAGTAAGCGCTTTCACGGACACACGCTTCATCAGACTAACAATCTCAATGAACTGCATCACATTTAAAAGGACTAACAATTACAAATGAACCAATTCACAGAATGCAATTAATTAAAGTAGCAGTGACACTATAAAATACACACAAAAAACACATCTTACACTTGTTTCTATAAATGCATACATAAATATATATATATATATATGTGTGTGTGTGTGTGTTTGTATAATATATATATATAAAACATACTAGATCTGTGATGGCTATACAAGTACTAATATCAAAAAATATGTATTTAAAAAATTATTATATATATCGGCTTGGCTTGGGAGTGCCTTCTGTGTGGAGTCTGCATGTCCTCCCCGCGGTTGGGTAGCATTCGAAAGACATGCGTGCGTAAATGGGCGTGCCTTCGTTGAAGGTTGGGCGTCGAGCTGGCACCTTGGCGTTTCATAAAAATCTACTGCCAGTCATTAGCAGACCGGAGTTCCGCTGTGGCGACCCCTTACCAGGAAAAGTCGAACGACAAACAACAAGAAATGTATCATTAAAATGTGTAAGTATATCACAGTTTAAAACTTTCTAGAATTTACACATATGGGATTTGTAATAGAAGGCAATTTTTATGCAGATTGCCACACTAAAAATGTGGTCTACTTTAGCAACTGCCCAGAATGTTGTGCCTTTTACATAGGCAAAACTAATCTACTTCTAAAAGATAGGATTTTGGAACACTTGAGAGACATCAGGAATGTTAGAGAGTAGTGCATTGGCAATGCACATACAGAGAGAAGGTTCCACACACAAATTCAAGTTTCTGGTGTTGGGGATTGTTTCTCTTAAGATAGGTGGCAATTTGAAGAATAGGACCAAAGCTATAGAACAGAAATGGATATTATTCTTTCAAGCTGATAAACCACCTGGTCTCAACAGTAAGGTATCTCTCAAACCCTTTTTAAGAGCCAGAGCTCTTAAACATTAAATGCTGTATGTACATTCTAGAAAGTTTTAAACTGTGATATACTTACGCATTTTAATTACACATTTGCTGTATATAATAATTTTTTGTATACATTTTTTATATTAGTATTTGTATAGCCATCACAGATCTGGTATGTTTTATATATATATATATATATATATATATATATATATATACATACACACACATATATTTTTATTTATGTATGCATTTATAGAAACAGGTGTAAGATGTCTGTTTTTTTGTGTGTATTTTATAGTGTCACTGTTGCTTTAATTAATTGCATTCTGTGGATTGGTTCATTTGTAACTGTTAGTCCTTTTAAATGTGATGCAGTTCATTGAGATGGTTAGTCTGATGAAACGGAGTGTGTCTGTGAAAGCGCACACTTGTTGTACTTGTTTTATTAAAGGTATCTGTTGTGTGCAACCAACGTGTTTTTTCTTATGCTTTTGGACTCTTTTACTAGTTGGTTGCTTTATCCGGTGGTGAGGGGTCGTTTTACTTTGTGAGTCAAGGGAGTACCCAGAGTGCTTAAAAAGTAAATTTAGAAAAATGTGCAACTCCCAGACAAATGTTATAATAGAAAGGCACTTATTCTACACAAGGAATCGCATAGTGAAACATTTGCAGCATATATAACTGACCTGAGAAATGAGACTAAAACGTGCAGATTTGGTGACTTAAGGGATGAGTTAATAAAGGACAGACTTGTGTGTGGTATAAAATACTGTGTGAAAGATTTTGCTTTGTGACAGTGATTTAACTTTGAATAAGGCCATTGACATTTGTCAGATATATGAGCGCTCAGAAAAGTACATAGGCATGCTTACAAATGAGAATAGCTCTAGGAGGCACAGTGACAGAGCTCATGTTGATAGTATGCAGCATGTTATTAAAAGAAATGGGCTCAAGCACATGGCAGTGCACTTACTGGTAAATCCCAGAGCTTTCTAGCAAATTCCAGAGTTCGCACAGTCTCAGTGAAGCATAAGAATGAGTCGGCAAACTCAAAGTATCGGCCCCAACCCAGTTTCATTGCTGACTGTCTAATTGTGGTGGAAGTCACGAATCTAAAAGGGAAAAATATTTAGCTTTTGGTCAACAATGCCACAAATGGAATAATTTCAAAAGACCCACATTATTTTATTAAAAGGGAATATTTTAAGAAACAAGTTGATCAGTTAGACAGTGGCAGTTCTACTCTTTATGTTGATAGTGTGTCAGTTCATGAAAACGGTCAATGCAGTAGATTTAAGGGCAAAAGCCAAGTTAGATAAAATGGTGACAAGGTGTGATTTGTCCAGCTGAAACTCCAACTGAGTGGGTATCTTCCATGGCGGTAGCTCATAAGCAAAGCTCAGATAACATCAAAATATGTATTGACCCACAAGATTTGAACAAAGCATTAAAAAGATCTCATCATCCAATGCGTACAGTCAGAGAAGTCTCACAGCCTTTATGCCAAATGCCACAGTTTTTTCTGTCTTAGATGCAAAGAGTCAATTTTGGCAAATTTAGCTTGACAAAAAATAATTATTGCTCATTATGTTCAGTACTCCATTTGGCAGGTACAGATTTTTGAGAATGCCATTTGGGATAAATTCTGCAAGTGAAGTCTTTCAGCGTGCAATGGAGCAAATTTCTTCTGGGTATCCTTGTGCTATTATAGTAGACGACACATTGGTAGGAGGTCGTAATGAAGCCGAATATGACAGAAATCTCAGAAAAGTTCTAGAAAGCTCATGTCAAGTGAATCTTAAGATCACTGTACAGAAATCCAAGTTCAAGGTACAAGAAGTTACTTACGTTGGTCTTTTATTTACTATTACGGGCTTACGACCAGACCCGTCAAGGCAGACAGCCATTCTGGAGATGCCAGCACCAGACAGTGTTCAAGCCCTACAATATTTTCTTGGAGTGGTCAGCTACCTAGGCAAGTTTTTCCTGACCTGAGCCAACTTTCAGCACCACTCAGAGAGATGGCACATAAAGATGTATCCTGGTCTTGGTTAGAGCAACACCAAAGAGTGTTTGAAGTCTTGAAACAGAGAATTGCTAGTCCACCAACACTCGGGTACTATGATGTTCACAAGCCAGTAACACTTTCCTGTGATACTTTCAAATTTGGTGTATGTGCAGTGATTCTAAAAGATTGACCTGTTGCCTATGCATCGAGAACTCTTACCTAAACCCTGAGATGCAGTATGCCCAGATCGAGAAAGAGCTTTTGGCAATTGTTTTTGCATGTTCGAAGTTCCATGATTATGTTTATGGTAGACTATCCAGAAGGAAACAGATCACCAACCTTTAGTCACTATCTTGAGAAAGCTTATGCACTCAGCCCCAGCCAGACTGCAATGCATGATGCTAAGATTGCAAACGTATAATTTCAGTCTTATAAAATACAACAGCCAGGAACCGGGAAAAAAAAAACAATAATATTTCGCCAGAGCTTCGGCAAAGCCTTAAAGGAGTACATAAAAATAAGAAAGCAACACCCTTCCTTAAATACACATTCAATTAACCAATTAAAACAATTTAAACAGATACAGGAATTTTGTCTAAAATAGCTTTTAAACTGTGAAGATTTGAATTATGAAATTCCAGTAAATGCATAACTACAGGACTGTCCACTTTTTTATTTTTAATATTTCTAATATGCTTCTGCAGTCTTCATTTAAACTTCCTTTCACTTTTCCCTATATATATATATATATATATATATATATATATATATATATATATATATATATATATAAAACTGCAGGGGCACTGTAGAGCATAAATCACACTTTCAGTGTCACAGTTAAACATTTCAGATGGACTAAAAATTAAACCATTAGTAAACACATACATTAAACACATACATTACAGCAACCACAAGGAAAAGTCCCTGTGGGTGTATTAACAGGAAATGCAAACAGATTGTGCACCAAAATGTCTCAAGTTTCTGCCTTTTTTGTATGCTATACCTGATAAGGGAGATAGAATATATGCCAAATCATTATAAGTAAACAAATATTTCCAGTAGTATTTTACTAAGTCTGTCAATTTAGAACTAAACACTCCATAGGTAGAAACAAAGTACATTTTTCTCCTGTTATTCTTGTATTATCCAAACCATTACTGTATATTTTAGCACCTTGAAAGGGTTTGTTATATTTTAAAGAGGACTCAACCCCACTAATAACTTTATTAACAGAAACCTGTATTGAATTCTTATCATAGCCTCTAGATAAGAACATAGAGTACATCCTATGTACGTCTATGTTAAAATCAAAATCATTATTGCACAGTCTCCTTAATCTAAGACATTCACTATATGGAAGAGAAGAAATAGTGTGTGGAGGATGACAACTGTTACCAAACAAATATTTGCCCCTATCCTCAAACTTCCAATGGACTGAAGTGAATCGTTTATTTTCATCATTAATCCTAAGAGTGATGTCCAAAAATGCAAGCTTTCTGCCTTCTTGTAAACCATTAAAAGAAAATCCAAATCTGCTTTTATGTAACCATTCAAAAAACACATCAACCTCAGACATACCCCCTTTACATATAAATATAAGATCATCAGTAAATCTGTAGTATTTAACTACAAACCTTTTAAAAAATTCTCCATGATATAAATGTTCCACTTAATATAAACTCATCATCATGTTGGCATTCATGGGGGCAAAAGATGCCCCCATGGCTGTACCTTGAAGTTGACAAAAAAATCGCGTTGTTAAATGTAAAATTATTTTAAGCAGAAATCTAACAATTCCAATATATAGTTTTTTGGCGCATCACCTATAAAATATTTAACTGCTTCTAACCCAAGTTTATGTTGAATATTAGTGTATAAACTACAGATATCAACCATAATAAAATACACATCCTCAGTCCACTCAAAATTAGACAACTTTAGTAAGAAATCCATACTATCTCTCATATATGTAGGCAATTTTGCTACATGATAACAGGAATTTATGTAACAACAAACCAACTTTAGTCAAAAAATATATACGAGCAGATGCAATTGGTCTGCCTGGGGGAGATTAACAGCATCTTTATGAATTTTGGGGAGGCAGTAAAAAACTGCCATTTCAATGTTATTACAGTTAAATTTCTTTTCTAAATCCATTTTCGTAAAATACCCTGATGCCCTTTATGTAACAAGATCTCAAAGTTACAAATAGCTTTTTTTTGTACTCACTAATATTACTAATACTATAAGTTTTCCTATCATCCAAATGTAACATGCACAGTAAAATATTGGTGAGCATTCATTATTACAATTTCCCCCCCCCTTTGTCCGATGGTTTAATAACAATATTCCTATTTCTAGCTAACAGTTGAATTTCACTCCATTCTTGAAGAGTTAAATTATAAATAATAGCATGTTTATTTTTCATAAAATCATTATATTCACATTATACCGCAAAATTAAGCATTTGTGAAAAATGTTTAATGCCATCATGAATGTGTGGAGGAATAAAGTCACGTTCATAAGCAATTTCAGCAGTGCTGAGACTATATGCATTAAGATCGCCATCACTATCTATATTGTCATCTATATCTGAGTTACAAGTATAAAACTTTATTCAAAACTCACGTCAGAGTCTTCTAAATAATCAACATTTCCATATGTTTCACGTTTCTTAACATCAAAATAATAGGCAAGATGTAATTTACAACATATTCTAAATACCTCACATTTTAATTCATACAAATGGGGTATTACAGTTGGAATAAATTTTAACCCATAATTTAGTACTTTCATTTGGCAATAAGTTAAAGCAAACTCTGAAATGTTAACGACAATGAAAAAATCCAAAATTAAATTAATACCATTTTGATTTCTTATATTGTCCCTTGATTGTATCGAGTCTGGTTGGAAACGTCCTTATTTGCAGTCATTAGTGGTTTCTTCCCTATTTCTGGACTCTCTCTGAAAGTCTCTAATTTAGCTGGATCCTGAGTAGTAGGTAACGCTGTAAAGTGTTCACCATGATGATCTGTCTCTGCTGACTCTTCTGACCTGGCAGATATGTTAGATGCAAAAGATACACCTCTTGAAGAGTTGGAAAATTTATTTAAGGTGGCAATATTATTTAGTGTGTTCTTACGTTTCTTTTTACCCCACAAAACACGTCCACCTTCATAGTCTCTAAGATCTCGCTTGAGTTTTGTACTTTTACATTCTATAAGTTCAGTCTCATATTTCTTAAATTTTCTTTAATGTCCATTAATTGAGTGTCCAGATTATTAGAAGTTAGATGTTCGGATAACTCATGAAATGTGCATTTAATATCCAACTTGATTTTAGACTGTTTTATCAGATCACGTTCAAGCAAAATAGTTACCCATTCTAGAGAGCAACGGTGTGCAGTTGCCAGCTACCGTTTACAGGTTCATAGATTGGTACTAGGCTATCGGTCCTAGGGGCCTATACAAACCTAGCCATAACAATTCCCTGGCTATTTCTTCCCAAACTATTTACTTCCCTGGACCCCTGTTTAGCAGGGCGACTGACGTGATCCCTGGGGTGAGTTTCCTTTCACCCATCCAGTCATCAAGGTTCCTTTTGAAGAGGGCCAAAGAGGTGCTCTGCTTGACATGTATGGGCAGTCTATTCCAGAGTCTGAGGAGTCTCTGTGTCAGGAACCTATCCCTCCAGCATGTTTTGTTTATTGTGATGACAAGATTTCGATCCCTGGAGCGTGTGGCTTTGAGTGATTGGGGTTTCTTTAAGTGTAGCATGTTCAACAGCTCTGGGTTTGACACAGCCTTATATGTTAAGCAGAGATCGCCTCGGAGTAGATGATATGCAACAGAGTATAGCTGGAGTTTTTTAAGGAGGTCAGCGTAGGACATCTGCTTTAGGCCTATGATTCTTTTAATGAGGTATTTCTGCGGCCTCTCCAGTCGTTGCAGATGTCTTGAGAGGTACATACCAAATGGGGCGTTGTATTTTATAATGGGTCTAATGAAGGATGAGTACAGTGGGACAATGACCTCCTTTTTTCTGGATGAAAAGCCCGTAGTGATGAGGTGTGCCACACAGAAGGATTTCCTGACTGTTGTGGCGATGTGGTTATTGAAGGTGAGACCACTGTCCACCTGTGTCCCCAAGTCTGTTGTCACACTTTCGGTGTTTAGTGTACTGCCACCTATGTGATAATTCACGGGTACATGTTTTTTCCCAAAGGGGATAACTATACATTTCTTGGCATTGAGCTTGAGCCCATGGCTCTGGCACCAAGCATCTGTTTTTGTAAGGCCCTTTTGTAGAGTATCCACATCATTTGGAGATTCAGTAATGGCTCCCACTTTGCAGTCTTCTGCAAACTTTGTTAGCCAGAGTCCCTTAGTGTTGGCCTGTACTTCTGAGAAGTAGATGCCAAACAAGAGAAGTCCCAGGACTGAACCCTGAGGTACTCCACTTGTCTGGAGCTGGATTTGGAGTCAGCTACTTTTACAGTGTGGGTTCTGTCAGTAAGCCAATTGGCAACCCATTGAGTGACGTAGGGGTTAATGCCCAGCTTAGTGAGTTTATCTGATTCCAGTGTGGGGGATGGTGTCAAAGGCCTTGGCAAGGTCCAGATAGGCTGTGTGGACTGCCTTACCCTCATCCACGGCTCTGGAGACTGATTCGAAGAAGTCAGTAAGGTTCAGGAGACAAGATCTTCCCTTCACGAACCCAAACTGGGTGGGGTCCAGTGTTTTAAAGTTGCCAATGTCTTTGTTTATAAGTTCCATGATAATACGTTCCATGGCCTTGCAGATCAGGCTTGTCAGACTGATGGGGCAGTAGTTCCCGGGATCCAAAGTGGATCCCCCCTTGTGGAGTGGGATAACTGTAGCTGTGCGCCACTCAGTGGGCATGAAGCCTGAGGTGAGGGTATGATTAAACATGGCACTTCGGTGAGGTGCCAGTTCATTTTGTAGTTCATGTAGTACACAGCCCGGGATGTCATCTGGTCCCATGGATGCTGTATTCTTAGCTTTGGAGAGTGCATTTATTTACCTGTGTGGCCATTATTACTGGAATTTGGCAATCTTCCAGTATTAAGATGGGCCATTTAGGGGGTGAGAGGGGGGTGAAGTTGGCACTGAATCAGTCTACCAGGATATTGGCAATATCCTTGGGATCAGTATATTTAATGCCATTCTGTTGTAGCTCAGAGCAGATTTGAGCATTGCCATTTAGATTCTTGACATAGTTATAGAATGCCTTGTGGTTGTCTTTGGAATCTTTGTCAATTTTATTTTCGTAACTAGCTTTGGAGGATTTTATGAGGGATCTCAGCTTCCTACTGAGGCTGGTAAGGGAGTTTTTTGCATCCTGGGATTTTCCTCTTTTCTGCAACAGTTTTTTTTCCTTTTGTTGTAAAGTTTGTTTATGGCAGGGGACCACCAGATTGGCTTCCTTTTTTTGGAGGAGAGCATCTTAGTAATATTTGGGATGGCACGAACGATTCATGCATGAGTGGATGAGCTCGTACAGTGCCTTAGTGTAGGACTCACCAGTCGAACTTTCAGTTCCTGTCTGCATGGGTGTCATGAAGTTTGTAACTTCTGACTTGAGTAGCATAAAGTTGGCCTTGGAGAAGTTTTTTAAGGAGGTTTCCTTACTGGGGGGTGGGGGTGGGATGTGGATTTTAAGGGTGATTAGCTTATGGTCTGACCTGGCCAATGAGGGGGTGACCATAGGTGTGGAGTATCGATTTCCCATGTTGGTAATGACTAGGTCTAGGATATTGGAGCCCCTGGTGGGACTATGGATTAGTTGATCCAGGGCATTGGAATTTATGAATTCCAAGAACCGTTGGGAAAAGGTGTTTGTGCGTGAGTAGTTTTCCCAGTTAATGGCAGGGTAGTTGAAAGCACCCAGTATTATGGTGTTTGGTTGTATATTAATATTTTCCATTATGTTTAGAAAGGTGTAGTGAGAATCTTGGGGCATGGTGGGGGATCTGTTGCAAGCTACAGTTTGGATTGCAGTCTTACCTAGTGTTAGTTGCACCTGGAGAATTTCAGATGCATTGTGTTGGGCAACTAACCTGGTGGTGTGAATATCCTTGGTGAATATGGACACACTTCCACCTTTAGTGTTTCGGTCCTGGTTTGGTAGCCGGAAAGTGTGGTAAGAGTTGTAGCCTGGTATTGCAGGGGTGCTCTCTGGAGCCTTGAACCAGGTCTCATTTACTGCACAGATATTGATGTTCTCCATTTTTAGGAGTGCCTCGAGAGACTGCATTTTGAGGTTTAGACTTATAGCATTGAGTAGCATTACCCTCAGATTTTGCATGCTTGTACCTGTTACGGTGGTGGTTTTGTCCTTTGAACTTTGCCTAAAAAAGGCACTATAGGGGTGGCAAGAGCCTTAGCCAGTAACCTGAGTCCCAGGGGCGACAGGTGCAGACCATCTCTGGCAATGCATCGTGGTCTGTCGATCATGTCGTCCCAGGCAGACAGATACTGGATCCCCTTTGAATGACACCAGAAGCTTAGCCAATTGTTGAAGTCAATCATTTTTTTCCTTATATTGTGGTATCATTCTGGGCGAAGGCAGGATGCTACTTAGAGCTAGGGTCATACCTGCCTGGGCCACATGATCCGAGAGTTCTTCCATGTCTCTTTTCATGTAGTCCAGGGAGGTACGTCTCAAGTCATTCACTCCAACATGGACAATGACAGAGTCGTATTTGTACTTGTGGAGTAACTTGAGTGCATGAGTTATGTGGCGGATCCTGGCACCCGACAGACAGCTCACTGTAATTTTCTCCTTGTTCAGTCTGGTGAGTGGGACATCAGTGTGCCTGACTATAGAGTCTGCTATGACTAAAGTGTTCGGTACGTTGTCTTGCCTTAGGGGCTGTTGCTGGGTGGCACACTGGTGTTGTGAGCTGTGTGACACTTTTGTTGTGATTGGTGTTTGTTTGTGTTTCAGCTTCGGAGGTCCTTGTTGCTTGGGCAGAATACAGTTAAGGGCCTCCGCATATGTGGATTTAGTGTTGCTATGTGTGGGTGTTGGTGATGTGAGTTTAGAAGGGCTATGTGTTGCTTGAGGTGTAGTGCGGGTGTTAATCTTCTCCTCTTGACTGTCTAGCACAATCTTGGGTGGAGAGAGCGTTGCTTCCAGTTTGGCTATGTAAGTGCAGATCTCATAGGTTGTCGTATTGGGTGGTAGGAGGAGACAGTTGTCTGTGTACATGAGGCAATTGCTGCATTGCCGCAGTATGCCCAGATTCAGCAGGTGGACAGGAGAAATCAACGGAAGCTGACCCTTGGACATGCCTGGTTTGGTGCTTTTTATTATAAAGTACAGGAGCTGTTTTCCCTTACCTTAGCAAGATACTTTGCAGTTATAGGCTGTTTAGTGCCTGTGATTATTTTCTCCTTATTAATAAGGAGAGTTGAGTGCTTGTATCAGTTTAAGGCTTCCTAGTGCTTTCCAGCAGGTATTAGAGCACGTGCTAGTCACAGGGATGCTTAAAGGTAAGATGAAAAAAATGGTTTATCCTAAACACTGCAGTGTGCACTAGAAAAGTTAGATGTGAAAGTAGGTAACTTAAGCTTTACCTGTCTAAAAAGTTAAGTTTTAGTGGAGAGTCACTATTTTTAAAACAGCAAAATAGATTGAAAGGTGGTGATCACTTTTGTATTCCGGCACTATGGAATACAGTAGAATGGCCAGGAAATTTAAATAGTTGAAGGGGAGTGATTTCACAAAATTTTAATTTTGTGCTTACTCACACAAGCCAGTGAAAGCAGAGAGGAAATGAGATATATGGTCAAATTAACATAAGAGGCAGGCAGCTAGAAAGACAGTGGTATTTCTGCCTGACTCACAAGAAACAGAGCTGTGCTGTCTTTTGAAGTTTTAATATGCAGTTAAAAGCAGAACACAAGCAAAACACAAGCTAAAGAAAACAAATCACAGCGCTCAAAATATAAAAAGGCAATAAACCAATACAAAATACAACAAATAAAGAAGTTCTTATCAGTCTCATCATTCATGTTAAATGGGGCAGAGGAAAATTTAAACGCTCTAAGTTCCCTAGGGGAACTATCTAAATCAATGTACCTCTGCAATCCCAAAATGTTAGAGTAGCAGTTTCTCTGTGCAGTAAATGTTCTAAAATATATTTTGTTTCTACCTGTGGAGTGTTTAGTTCTAAATTCTAACAGACTCATACTGGGAGACTTCAACTACCCCTCTATTAACTGGGAAAACTGTACCAATACACTTGTCCAGCTTTTCCTGGAATTCGTTAATTCCAATGCCCTGGACCAGCTCGTTTTTAACCTCCACTAGAGGTAGCAACATCCTTGATGTGGTGATTACTAACATGGGCGACCACTGCTCTACACTAATAGTCAACTCCTCCCTGGTTAGATCCGGCCACAAACTAATCACCTTGGAAATCCCCCCCCATGCACAGGTAACCACCATGAAAAACTTCTCCAAACCTAGCTTTGGGCTCCTAAAAACAGAGGTGGCTAACTTCACGGCACTCATGCAAATGGAGCATAGTTGCATGACTACCGAATCATACACCAATGCACTGTATGAACCACATACACAAATGCATGGATCTCGTCATACCCAATAGAACCAAGACGCTTTCCTCCAAAAAAAGGAAGCCAGTCTGGTTGTCCCCTGCAATAAACAAACTCTACAACAGAAGGAGGAAACTGATGTGGGATAAGGTGAAGCCCCAAGACTGGAAAAACGCCCTTATCAGCCTCAACAAAAAGTTGAGATCCCTCATCAAATCCTCTAAAGCTAGCTATGAAAACAGAATTACAGCAGATAGTAAAGAAAACCACAAGACCTTCTATAGTTGTGTTAAAGCATCTCCCCGGCAATACCCAGATTAGCTCTGAGCTACTGCACAATTGTACCTCCTATACCGAGCTGACAGATATTGCCAGTGTACTGGCCAACAGATTCAGTGCCATCTTTAACCCCCCCCCCCAAAGGACCAGTCACAATACCAGTAGTTTGCCCAGGCACCCAGTATTACTGTCCAAGGTCAAGAATACAGCTTCTATGGGATCTGACGGTATCCCTGGCTGTGTTCTACATTAACTAGAGAGTGAACTGGCACCTCACCTGTGTGCCTGTTCAGTCACAGCCTCACCTCAGGCTTTGTCCCTGCTGAATGGTGCACTGTTACAGTCATCCCTCTCCACAAAGGAAGGGCTACTACAGACCCTGGGAACTATCACCCCATTAGCTTGACGAGTCTGATATGCAAACTATGGAACGCATCATCATGGACCTAATAAACAATTTATTTATTTATTTTAGGGCTTCTCCCAGATAAACAAGGATATAGGAACCTCCAAACTCTGGATCCCACACAGTTTGGTTTTGAGGGGTAGATCATGCCTACTCAACTTGGTCGAATTCTTTGAGTCAGTCACCAGAGCTGTGGATGAAGGCAAGGTGGTTCATACAGCCTACCTTGATCTGGCCAGGGCCTTTGATACCATTCCCCACTCAGGAATCATAAAAAAACTCACTAAGCTAGGCATCAACCCCTATATCACTAGGTGGGTTGCAAACTGGCTTACAGATACAATCCACAGTGTGAAAGTAGCTGACTCCAAGTCAGACTGCCGACTCGTCACGAGTGGAGTCGCACAGGGTTTGTTCCTGGGTCCTCTCCTGTTTTATATCTACTTCTCTGAAGTCCAGGTCAACACGAAGGGATTCTGGCTGACAGTTCACAGAAGATTGCAAGTTGGGAGCTATTATTAACTCCCCCAAGTGATGTTGACATCCTACAGAATGGCCTCACCGAGACCGACGACTGTTGTCAGAACCATGGCCTTAAGCTGAATGCCAAAAAATTTGTCATCATCCCCTTTGGGAAAAATCTGGTTCACATGAATTACCACATCGATGGTAGTCCACTGAACACAGAAGGCGTTATAAGAGATCTGGGAGCACAGGTTCACAGCAACCTCTCTTTTGATCACCACATTGCCACTGTGGTCAGAAAATCCTTCTAAGTGGCGCATCTCATTACTAAGGGTTTTGCATCCAGGAAGAAAGAGGTCATTGTCTCCCTCTACTCTTCCCTCATTAGGCCAGTCATAGAGTACAATGCCCCATTTGGCATATACTTCACTAGACACCTGCAACAACTGGAGAGGCCGCAAAAGTACCTCACAGAGAGGATCCTAGGCCTTAAACACTTGTCGTTTATGGACAGACTCAAAAAAACTATAACTATTCTCTGTCTCATATCGCCTACTTAGAGGCGATCTCTGCTTGACTTGCAAAGCCATGCCTGACCCAGCTCTGTTAGAAATGATACATCTAAAGTAATCCCAATCCCTCCACATCACACGCTCCAGAGAACTCAACCTCATTACCCCACTCAACGGAACGTACTGGAGGGACAGGTTCATAACCCAGAGACTGACCATGCTATGGAGTAGATGTTCCATACATGTCAAGCAGAGCACCTCGCTGACCCTCTTCAAGAGAAATCTCGATGAGTGGATGGGAAATAGAAAATTCACCCCGGGGATAACTCCACTGGCCCTTCTTGACAGAGGTACTGGGAACGAAGGTCGGGTAGCACGATGCTAGGTTAATCCTATGGCTATGCTTGTAAAAGCCCCATGGCCATTAGCCTAGTACACACCTATGAACCCTTGTTGCTGCAAAGCCCAAGCAGAGGTTGTTAGAGTAACAGAATAACAGTGAACATCAGAATAGCCTATAGCTAATTAGTAAGAACTTCTGTAAAAGCGTTTATTCAATGTTGCTATAGTGGTCTGTTGTCTCTCCCTAACCTTATCTTCCCATTGGTTGACAAGGTAACAGTGGCATTTCTTTGTTCCCCTTCTGCTTTAGACCCTAGTGCCCCTAATCTTCACTATGTGTACCAGCCTTTTCTACAACCCCCGGACAGTCTCTCTCCTCAGGCCTGGGTCAGTGTGGAACATAAGGGTGCCCTTGAGTGGTAAGATCATGCCATTGACTGCTTCTCCTGGGGGGATGTTTTCACTTATGACCTACCCCTTGATTCTCCCGTACCCTGCAGTCTCATGTTATGCCTGAAGGCTGCTTCCCTCTGTGATATGACTGCCAGTAGGGAATGTCCACACAGATGTTCTCCCTGTTGGGATGGACAAGCCCATTCATCCCTGCTAGTGTTTTTGACTCCAAAGTCACTAATCCAGCATGGTTTGCCAGGGCCATAGTTATGGATTTATTCTTCTTTGCCACAGCACTGGATGTCACTCGGCCAACTGTTGAGTTCACTAAACCTGTGCCTGCACTGCTTACCAGAGCAGGTGATGCCCATGGCATCACACACTACCCTGCCAAGTAAGTGCCATGCATCAGTATTGTACAGAGAAACCTGAACAGCATCTTGAATTAGGTGCTTCTGGTGATTTGTGTGCAGCAGGTTAAGAAAAAACTCACTCTCTGTTGCGTCACGCAGGAGTCATGCTCCACTTAGTTGCTGCAGAAGCCATCATCATTTGCCAGATCATGTCCATGAATGAAAATAATAGCTAAGCTCTTACATTTATTGGAAGTGATGTGACATGCATTTAAGGAGCATGGTGCACATGGTCAAGCTACACAGGTTCATATACCCTATGTAATATACATGCCCAAGCATGCCCTTGGGGGGCAACTGGGTAGTGCAGTGCCTTTTGACATTGCTTAGCTGTAAAGCTGTAATAGCACAACTATGAAGCCATGGACACCTACATTGAATGCATGAGGTAAAAGGGGCCTCAGAGCATGGACAAGGGCTGATGGAGCATTATGTTACTGGCGCATTGTGCTATAGTCCCACATTAGCACAGTCACTATGTTACGTTCCTCTGAGCAGTGCAGTGGGCATGTCAGTCACCATATTACTAGAAAACCCACTACAGTACCATATTCATTTTGCAAACAAGGCAAAAAAGATAAGCTCCTTGGGAATAACATAGGAAATGTTCAACAGTCACCAAAAGTCCCAGCAGAAACACAGCAGATGTGTAGAAGCAGTATGAATGCTTTAAGTATATCATATAAAAAAAATCACCTTTTCAGCCTACTCCTTTTCAGGCATAACACAAATAGCTAAGCTGTTGCATACACAGCAAGGAAACTTCAGATCAGAAGTTATTGTCTTCATTTGCTATTCAACCTGTGGGACAATGATCCGGGACGGATCTGACTCTTCCACATTTTCCAGCATCAGATCCAAACTCCAAGCTCCTCCCCTACCCATTATGCCCCTGCCTCCCTGATCTCGTTTGCCACACTCATTACTAGCATCGTGGTCCACTGTCCAGGCTTTTTTGAGTAAGTGATTTGAATTTATAATTCTATCTTTCACCTCTTCTATCTTCATTTTTAATCCTCATCTTCCTCTACCTTCTGGCGCTCAGGCATTGGTCTAAAAAAAAAAGCAGGGTTCAGGAAGTGTACAATGTGTGGCCATAAGCTTTCCCCCAGGTATGGCCACACACTGCATAGCTTGCTTAGGGGTCCTGCACCTCAGTTCCTCCTGTTCGATCTGCTCGGGGTTCAATCCCCGGGCTTTGATCAACAGGAGGAGTAAACCGATCCTTAAGGGCCTCCTTCCTCCACCTATTATGGAGGCCCAAGGTTCCTCTTCTGCTACTGTCTCCACCCTGGCATCTGGGACTGAACCTCCCGCCAAGAGGACCAGGGATGAAGAGAAGTGCAAGCACCGGGATAGGCTGAGGATGCAGTCCCCCAACTGCTCCTCCTTGGTCGAACCATTGAGGAAATCTCGCCCATCTCCTAGCTTGAGTTCCCCCTGGCTCCGTTCTCCTTGTTTCTCCCCAGAGGCGGAGGTGCCTTGGAGGTGTTCCCCAGTGTCTGCCTCACCTCATCGCCTGCCTAGGGTGGTGTCAGTGGCCTCATCCTCCAGATCCACCCGCAGCCTTTCTGAAGCCGAGGTGGACACGATGATCTGGAGATTCATCCACATGCAGGTAAAGATTTGAGTCTTGCCTCCCCTCTCCCCCTCCAGGGCTGGGGGCATGCAGTCCCCCTTCATCCTGATCACTCCTTCTCTGATCTGACTCCCAGTTTTGGAGTGTTTGGGTACGAAGACCCTTGGTATTGGCTCCGATGGTACCTCCACGTCGACCATTGCCTTGAGTGGGTCGGCTCCGGCGAGCTCGGAGCCATACGGCTCTCGGATCTGTAGCCTCAGTGCCGGATCCGGGGAGGGGTATCGGCACCAGGTTTTTCATAGCTGGGACTTCCACTAGGAGTCTCGGCACCTGGAGGTTCAGCACCAGCTCCCCTGTTGACTCAGAGGATGATGGACCCTACTGTGGTCCCAACCCCAGGGGTTCATTCTCCTTTTGCCTTCGACATGCTGGAGAGGGTCCTCTCTGTTCCATCAAGACCCTTGACACTCTCATCCTTGGAGTCTATCCTGGCTCCCTGTGTGTCAGGCCTGGATTCTGCCTTCCTGCTCCTCAGGGACAGTCTGCTGCCTCTTTGCCCCAGGGAGCTCCCCCACAGGAGCAGTCTGAAGTTTTCGAGTCTTCCCAGTGACCCCCCCCCAAAAAAGTTCCTGAAAAACATGCATGCAAAAGAAGGCACTTAGACTCCCCGCTGGAGTCATTCATGGAGGACACCGAATTGGAGGAGGGGGAGGGATCCCCCTGGTCAGACATCATAGAGATCCTTCGCCAGCATTGGAGGGTTCTGTCCAAAAACCCATCCCTGACGAGTCTGTGTTCTTGGAGGCGTTTGGCGCAGGACCCTCTACATCCTGGGTGTCCCCTCCTGCGGATCCCTTGGTGGATCTTATTACATCTTGGGCATGGAAGGAGCCCGATACAGTGGAGCCCATCCCCAAATGCCCTGACAAGATCCTCAGGGCCCCGTCTGACAAAACACACTGGTCGAAGGGATCCCCCATCAATGCCATGGTGGTGGCAGCGGCCACTAAGGAGGAGCTCACGCAGGAGAGCTCTGCAGTCCATCCAACGGACAGAGAGTCTAGAACCTTGGACCATTTCAGCTATGTTCTCGGTATGTGAGCTGAAGTATGTGGCACATGTTATCAGGCTGCAGCGGGATCTGGTCAAAGAGGTTGCTGGGTCTGCCCCAGGGTCCCATGTAGGCAGAGGAGAAGAAGGTGTTTTCCGCCCAGATGGCCACCCTTACCTGCATTTCCAACACATCTATGTGGTTCCTATCCTCCTATCCCATGCTACCGAAGGTGCCGCAAGAGCTACTGGAGGCAGGCATTGACATTAGGCATCACGCCTGGCACTGACATTGCACCTTTTCGGAACCCTTTAAGGCTTCTTTTATGAATGCCCTCTACATTGGTTCCACATTCTTTAGAAAGACTGTATGTGACACAGTGGTCCAGAGTGAGAAGGACAGGAAGACTCTGCCATCGGAATACGTTTCTCAGCCATTCAACTAACCTTTTCTAGGAATCAGTGAGGGGTAAAGATGTGGTTCCAGAAGTCTAAGAGTTACTCCCAGGATGCTCAAGACTCTCCTTCCTCCAGAGGCAGAGGGGGATTTGATAGATGCTGCCCTCGTGGCAGAGGGGAGGTCCGAGGGATCAGGGGTCTTGGGATTCCTTCCAGACCAGACCCTCACAGCAGCCCTGAAGGGTTGCCCGACTGCTCGTCTCTGGAGGCAGTTGGAGGACGCCTTTCGCTACACCATATCCAGAAGGTATTCATTCCTCTTCACTCAAATGCCACTTCCTCCCAAACACTTCCCGGACGTTCCACCCCTGCAAAGGGAGGAGGCAGTAGTAGAAATTTCCAAGCTGCTCGAAAAGCGAGTTATCCAGCCCATCCCCCCACACTAGTTCAGATTAGGCATCTATTCCAGATTCTTTTTAGTGCCAAAGAAGACTGGGGACTTAAGACCCATCCTGGATCTTTCAACCCTAAACCTGTCAGTTGCCAAGGATGAAATTCCAGATGGTCACTCTCCAATCTATCCTGCCTTTCCTGCAGGAGAACGACGATGTACTTGGTGGACCTCCAGGATGTGAACTACCACATCAAAATGGACAGGCACTCTCTGAGGTTCCTCTGCTTCCGGCTAGGGGCCAATCATTGTCAGTTCAGAGACCTACCCTTTGGTCTCACCACAGCTCCCTAAGGTATTCACCAAAGTGACGGTGGTGGTAGCAGTTCACCTGCGGCTGCAGGGCTTCCAGGTATTTCCCTACCTGGACCATTGGCTCCTTTCTGCTACCTCCAGGCATCGCCTCTGGCAAGCCAGGGATCTCCTTATCCAGACCACCCACCAGTTGGGCATCACCCTAAATTAACAAGTCCCAGTTGAACCCAGTTCAAGTTCTGGATTTTATTGGACCAAGGTTTTCCTAACTCGAGACAGACTTTATTCCCTCAAACATCATGTCTTGTGCATCCTTCAAGATCAGTTGCCCTCAGCAGAATCTGTCTTACAAGTATTGAGGTCCATGCCGGCCATGATCACCCGTGTGCCCATGGCCCGGTTGTACATGAGGGTGCTGCAGTGGACTCTTGCGGTCCAGTGGTCATTACTAGATCTACCGTTGTCCCATCCTTTCCGCTTTTCTCACGCATGCAGGGATTCCCTTCTGTGATGGATTTGATCCCTGGATCTTCATCGGGGTCATCCCTGTATTCTTCCTGCCCCGCTGACCACAGTGAGCAAGGATGCCTCCCTACTCAGATGGGGGGGGGCATTGCTTAGGAGGGACAGTCCAAGGAATGTGGTCGTCCCTGGAGACCCAGTTGCATATCAACATCCTGGAGATGAGGGCAGTGCTCTTGGCGTTGTAAGCACTTCATGCTCATCTTCCTCTAAGGACGATTGCCATCCAGACAGACAAAGATGTCTGTAGTCTGGTACATCAACAAGCAGGGGGGATCCAGGTCTTATCCCCTGTGTCGCAAAGCCATGAGAGTATGGGAGTGGGTGATCTCCACTGGCCATTTTCTGGTGGCAACACACATTCTGGGGAGGTCCAACATTCTCGTGGACAGGCTCAGCAGGTCTATCCTGATGCCTTACCAGTGGTATCTGAATCCTTCAGTAGCGAAGCAGAGATTTCTAAAGTGGGGTCAGCCTTGCTGAGATCTCTTTGCCTCTCCTTCCAATGCAAAGTGCAGTGAGTTTTTCGCTCTGAACCACCCACTGGGGAAGTCACCAGAGATGCTCTGGTTCATGCCTCCGGTCTTTTGTATGCTTATTCTCCGCTTACCCTGATTCCAAATTCCTTCAGAAAGCTCAACGGCTTGGGAACTCAGCCATTCTCATTGCCTCATTCTGGCCTCGCCAAGTATGGTTCCCTTCTCTGTGGTCTCATGTAGTATGTCCCCCCTGGACATTAGATCCGGCTCCAGATCTGATTTCTCATCCCTCAGGGATTCCACACCCAGATCTGGCCAGTTTGAAGCTTACAACCTGGCTGATTCTATTTCCATGATTGTTAAGACCTCCCGGGTTATCTTCTCCGGTTAAGAAGATATTAGTTGCAGCTCATAAATCTTCCACTAGGAAGGTTTACTCTGCTAAGTGGAAACGCATGTCAGAGTGCCTTAGATCTTTTTACTGCCCCACTTCCGGCTATCTTCGAGTTTCTGGCAAGTATTTTTCAACAAGGTGCCAATTTTTCTATGGTTAATGTCCAACTGGCAGCTACATCTAACTTCTATGTAGGAGATAATTCGGCTTCCTTAGCTTCTTGTAAGGTTTGTAAAGCCTTTTTGAAAGGCACCTTTCTACTTAGGCCTCCAATCAAGGACCTAACACCACCTTGGGATCTTACTCTGGCCCTTCAAGCTTTAGTTTTTTCCCCTTTGGACCTGCAGGTTCAATCAATATGTAGTTCTTGTCTTGGAAGGTGGCCGCCTTGATTGCTATTACATCAGTCAAAAGACTCTCTGAGCTCCAAGCCTTATCAATTTAGCCTCCTTATATGGTTTTCCATAAAAGACAGGGTGTCCTTGTGTGCACTAATCCATCTTTTCTTCCAAAAGTAGCTTCGGAATCAATCTCCCTGTTTTCTTTCCGAATTTTCAGAGTAAGGGAGAGTACAAGTTTTGTTGGATCTCTGGGTATAGTTCTGGTGTATTCAGCTAAAGGTTTATCTCCACCAGGTCATGTCAAGGCTCATTCTACTAGATCTATGGCTACTTCAGCTGCATTCTGGTCCAGAGTTTCATTGGATGACATTTGCTCTGCGGCTAATTGGACATCTTTGCATACTTTAATCTCTCACTACAAGTTGGATCTTCTGTCCAGAAACAGGGTATCTTTTGGCTCTGCCATGCTCTGGAATATCCTTCCATGAGGTCCCTCCCAGGTGTTTGGTAGCTGGGGACTCTGTCACACAGGTTGAAGAGCAAATGAAGACAACAACTTCAGATAAAGAAGTTATGTACTCACCATAATGTTCCATTTGAGTTGTTGCTCTTCATTTGTCTTCAACCGTCCCTTCCTCCTAACGCCTGCCTGATGTGGGCTGTGTGGTGGACTGGCTGGAAGAGAGAGAGCCTTTGTTGGCATTACTTGTTCTTTTTATGATACCTGCTAAAATTGTTGTACAGGGCTAAGATCTTGAGTCAGGTTGGGGTACTATGGTTGGCAGCAAACTCGATCTGAGGGGAAGAGGGAGACAGGGGCATTATAGGTAGGGGGAGGAGCTTGTAACTCAGATCCAATACTGGAAAATACAGCCGAGTCGGATCCGTGTCCCACATGTTGAAGACAAATGAAGAGCAACAACTCAGATGGAATGTTATGGTGAGTACATAGCTTCTTTTTATAAATAAATGTTAAATGTTAGTTCAGTGTTTGCAATTGTGGTCTGATGAAGCTTTACAGTGAAAGCGCTAACCCTGTTTTATAATAAAAAAGAAGTTCTGTACTGACCACAATGCTCCATGTGTGTTGTCCGTCACAGTCTGTCAGTTGTGGGCCGGATCTCATCCATCGGGTCCGTCTTGGCCTTTTGCAAAATCTCGAAGCCTTCAGCAAAGCTTGTGGGCATTCTACTTTACCCATAATTCAGTTCCATAACTCCCTTAGATCTTGTTTGGCCATGATAATAATATAAGCAAGCTATTTCTAGTTTAAAAGGATAATGGTTTCTGAGGCTACAGAGTCCAATTATAACTAATTGGTACTACCAGGTCTCCCAGGAACATAGGCAGGGGGTATGGTGGGTGGGTTGTGAGAATAAAGGCAGAGATGGACAAAAGCATGGACCATTATGGTAAATACATAACTTCAATGTCAATCTCGCCTTTATTCTCACTTGTGGGATCGCATCCCAAGCTACCTGATTCTTGGGTGTCTTATGGGAGAATATTCCTCATGACCATAAAACCAAATGATGCTCTGCTCCTGGAGGCCAAATCAACTTTGTAATGAGTGATAAAGTTTGAGGTTTTGCCCATGTGGCTGCAGCACAGATATTGTCCGGAGGCCGCTTAGCTTGGAAAGCAGCAGAAGTAGCTATCGCTCTGGTAGAATGACCTTTGACAGGTGCAGAGAGAGTTATGTTTTTAGAATAGTAAGTAAAGGAATGCATTCAGAAAGCCATTTTGGATAAGGTAACCTTCGATACTGGTAGGCCTTTTCTATTGTTAGAGTAAGAAATAAACAGCTATTCTGATTCTGAGTTCTGCAGTTCTGTTTAGATAAAAATGTAACTGTCTATGAACATCCAGTAGATGCAACGAGTATTCTCTTTTATTCTGAAAGTTTGGGAAGAATACTGTTAACTCAGATTGATTGAGGTTACTTTCACATGCTACTTTGGGCAAAAAGGAGGGGTTGGTGCATAAAGAAACGCTGTCTTTATGAAAACTCAGATATGGTGGCTTGGCAGATAAAGCTTGCAATTCTGAAACCCTCCTTGCTGAGATTAATAGCTTCTAGATAAAGCATCTTCCAAGAAAAAAACTTCAAATCATATGTAGCAGAAGGTTTAAAAGGAGGATACATAATATTGGACAAAACAAAATTCAGATCCCAAGGTGGGGATGGGTCTTTGTACAGGGGTCTTAGCATTGTAGTTCCCTTCAGGAATGCTTTACAAAATCTGTTTGACTTGATCCCATATCCATTTTCTCCTATATGAAAGTTTGAAATCGCTGCCAATTGAACTCTGTTAGTAGCTGCGGCAGCACCTTCATTGAAGAGCTTGGCCAAAAATTCTAATATAGAATGAATGGGAGCAGCAATGGGGTCAATCTGATTAGAGTTAGCCCATGAGACAAATCTCTTCCATTTTCCTTTGTATAATTTACGTGTGGATGACTTGTGTGTCTGACAGGAAAGGGAGGGAAACCTGGCTGTCAGGGGAATTGGAGCACCCCAAGCTGCCAGCTTGAGATTGTTTAGATTGGGGTGAACTATCCCTGATGGGTGCATCAGAAGGTCTGGGATAGGGTCCAGAATCCATGGCTCATCTTGAACATGAGGCTGAAGAAAGGGGAATCAAATTTGTCGAGGCCAGTAGGGGGCAATTAGGATTATAGTCATCTTCAACAAACGCTTTCTGCGAAAATTTGGTAATTAGTGGAACTGGCGGAAAGGCATAAGAGAGTCCTGAGGGCCAGTCATAAACACGTACATCCCTTGGGGACTCCCCCAGGAGAGGGGATCAGGGCAAAGTAGTTGCTGCATTTGGTATTCGTGGGCAAAGCAGAAAAAGGTCACAGCAAGGCTGGCTCAATTTTTGGAAGATCTCTTCCATAACCTTTTGATTGAGAAACCACTCATGATGCCATAGTATGGCTCTGGGCAATTTGTCTATAATGTTGGATCTCCCCGGGATGTGCATTGCTACTAGAAAGCAGTTGGAAGATGTCGCCCATTGCCAAACCATCATGGCTTCTTAACAAAGAGGATAAGATCGGTTTCCCCCTTGCTTATGTACCAGACCATAGACATGCTGTCTGACTGAATTGCTATCATTCTTAGAGGTAGGGTATATTGAAATGCTTGCAACTCTAAAAGCACCACCCACATGTCCAGGAAATTTTTATGCAAATTGTGTTGATGACAGACACCTTGAACTATCTTTCCCAGATAATGCCCTCCCACCCTATCTGAGAAGCGTCCGTGGCCAGTGTGGCTTGGGAGGAATAAAGAGATGGCCTTGAGCCACCAGGGGAAAATGAAGCTGCCATTGAAGATCCTTCGTGCATCAGTCTGTTATCATTATCTTGTGTGTCATTGGAAGTTTTAGAATTGACCACTCTGATATTTCAATAGGGGGTTGTGGGGGAGAAGTCCCCAACTTAAATTTGTGTTTGTTTTTTTTTACGGAGCAGCATATTTTTTCCCTGGGAAAAAATTTGCTGTTCCGTTTGTTCGATATGTTTAAATATTATCGGTACGATGAAATAGCTTTCATCGTACGATAATATAATATAATATAGACGCGATTGCTTTATGGTCGGATCTTACTAAGGAGGATGACACTGTAGGGGGTGCTACAGTGGCTACTCATGTTGGTTAGTACCAGGTCCAGGATATTTTCACCTCTCGTGGGGGTGTTGACCAGCTGATCCAAAGTATTGGGATTGACGAAGTCAAGGATTCTCTGGGCGTTCATGTTTGGGCTAGAATAGCTCTTCCACTCTATGGTTGGGTAGTTAGTCACCCAGGATCAGGTAAAGGGTTGAATCTTGATGGATTCAAGTAAGTCCAGATAGGTGGAGTAGGCGTTCTGAGTCATGGTTGGGGATCTGTAGCTGGCTATGATTTGAATGGGTGATTTGTCAACTGTTAACTGCACTTGGAGCGTCTCCTGTGTGTCATACTGTTTTACCAGTTGGGAGCCGTGTATGCCTTTTGATAAATATTGAAACTCCACCTCCTTTGGCTTTGTAGCCCTCCGTTTGGGGTCGGAAAGTATGGTAGGATGAGTAATTTGGTACGGCTGGGGTGCTGTCCGCAGCTTTGAACCAGGTTTCAGTGATTGCACACGTCAGCATCCACCAGGGTGAGGAATGCTTTGCAATGAGTGCAGTTTCATGCTAAGACTCCTAGCATTTAGCAGCATGACCTTTAAATTTCATTTAGAAGAATTTTTCATGTTGGTAATTTTGTGCTTATGGCTTTGCCTAAAAAAGGGCACTGTGGTGGAGGCAAGAGACTTTGCCAGAAGCGTGAAGCCTGTGGGAGACGGATGAAGGCCATCTCTGGTAAAGAATCGTGGTCTGTCAGTCATGTCCTCCCAGGCTGTCAGGTACTGGATCCCCTTGGAATGACACCAGAGACTAAGCCAATTGTTAGTACTTTTTCTGTTTGTAGTGAGGCATCATTCTAGGTGTTGGTAGGATGCTGCTTAAGGCTAGGGACATACCTGCCTGGGACACACATTCAGCGAGCTCAATCATGTCTCTCTTCATGTAGTCCAGAGAGGTACGTCTCAAGTCATTCACACCAACATAGACTATGACACTGCAGTGGCCATGGCAGGGAAATGTCACACAGTTGGGGCAAAAAGAACATGCAGAAAATAGTGCAGTGCTGGTAAGGGGATGGTGTACTTCCAAAACAGACAGGTCAAGAGAGCAGACAGAGTGGCCCGTGTTCCCCTGGGTAAGGAATGTTCTGTTGGCACTGTAGTGATGGACACTGTGTGTGGACCACTTGTTATACATGTAGAAGTCTAGAATCATTTTGCAGGAGTTATTTTATTGCAGTGCACAAGGTAGACCTATCACTGGAGTGGTGGGGTCAGTGGAAGTTGGTGGATTTGTGCCACATGGATATTCCTGTATACACATAACTATCCATATGTCCCATAGTTGTGGTTGCTCCATCATGGCACAGATATGATGACAGTGCACGGAGATGTTTACAGTTCATAGGTTTATAGGTTCATACTAGGCTATCTGCCCTAGGGCATTTATAAGCCTAGCCAGAGTGTGTTTGGCTTTCGCCACCCATTTTAAATTAATTTTGCTATGCCCTTTTTCGAGGTTAGTATACTGTGCCTCTGTCTAACAGTGACACAGAAGTGATACCCGGGGTAAACCTACAATCTCCCATCCACTCATCAAGATTCCTCTTGAAGAGAGTCAATGAGGGACTCTGCCTAACCTGGACTGGGTTTTTATTCCAGAGTGAAGGCAGCCTCTGGGTTATGAATCTGTCCCACCAGCATGTCCTATTTATTTCAGTGCTGAGGTTCAAGTCTCGAGCCAGAGCTCGATGGGATTTGGATTTTCTGAGGTGCAGCATGTCCATTAATTCCGGGTTGGACATGGCTTTATACGTCAGGCACAGATCGCCTCTGAGCAGGCGGTATGCCGCTGAGTAGAGCTGGAGTTTCTTTAACCGGGCAGCGTATGGCATCTGTTTGAGCCCTATGATCCTCTTGGTGAGGTACTTTTGGGGTCTTTCCAGTTGCTGCAGGTGTCTGGTAAGGTACATCCTGAAAGGAGCATTGTACTCAATTATGGGCCTGATGAGGGGTGAGTAAAGAGGCACAATGACCTCCCCTGATCTAGATGTGAATCCCTTCATGACTAGGTGGGCTATATAAAATGTTTTTCTAACCACTTTGGCCACGTGGTTGTCAAATGAGAGATTGCTATCAACTTGGGTCCCCAGGTCCCTAATTACTTCTTCTGTACTTAATGGATTACCACCTATGTGGTAATTTGTGGGCACTTTGTTTTTGCCAAAGGGGATGACTACACTTTTTGGCGTTTAGTTTGAGGCCATTGCTCTGGCACCAGTTGTCTGTTTCTATGACGCCCTTTTGGAGGATGCTTGTGTCGGCTGGAGAGTCGATTATGGTGCCCAGTTTGCAGTCATCTGCGAACTTAGTCAGCCACAGTCCTTCCGTGTTGGCCTGTACCTCCGAGAAATATATACCGAACAAGAGAGGTCCCAGGACTGAGCCTTGTGGGACGCCACTTGTAACTGGTTTGGAGTCTGACATGGCTCCAGCAATTCTAACCATGTGGGTTCTGTCCTTGAGCCAGTTTGCAACCCATCTAGTGACATAGGGGTTTACATTTAAGCTGGTGAGCTTATCTATAATGCCCGAGTGGGGAATTGTATCGAAGGCTTTTGCAAGATCCAGGTAGGCTGTGTGGACCACCTTCCCCTCGTCAGTGGCCTTGGTGACTGTTTCAAAGAAATCAACCAGGTCTAAGAGGCAGGATCTGCCCTTAACGAAGCCGAACTGGGTAGGATCCAGTGTCTGTAGGTCCCCAATATCTTTATTTATGAGGTCCATGATGATCCTTTCCATAGCTTTGCAGACTAAGCTAGTCAGGCTTATGGGGTGATAGTTTCCAGGATCCATTGAGGCACCACCTTTGTGGAGAGGGACCACTGTTGCTGTACGCCACACTTTGGGTATATATCCTGTAGTAAGGCTAAGATTGAACAGTAGTTTTATGTTTGGGTTTAGCTCTTCTTGGAGTTCATGTAGGACGCAGCCCGGGACACCGTCTGGTCCCATTGATGGTGTGTTTTTTGCTTTGGAGAGGGCAGCTCTTACCTGGGCATCTGAGATGTCAGGGGGGGCAGCACTCTGCTGGGATAAATATTTGCCCTTTTGGTGGGGGGGGGGAGTTTGCGCTGAACCTGTCAGCTAGGATGTTGGCAATGTCTGTGGGTTCAGTGTATTTTTTGTCATTTTGGACTAATTCTGAGCATATCTGGGAATTCCCACCCAGGTTCCTAACATAACTAATAAAAGCCTTGTGATTATCCTTGGTGTCCTGTGCAATTTTTCTCTCGAAGCTGGCCTTAGACGATTTTATGAGTGCCCGTAGTTTTTTGCTAATACTGATCAGAGATGCCTTCCCTTTTTGGGATTTTGCTCTATCATGTAGTAGCTTCCTCCTTCTATTGTATAGTTTGTTTATGACTGGGGTCCACCAGACAGGACGTCTGCCTTTGGAGGATTGGGTCTTGGTTTTATTTGGGATTGCATGATCCATGCATTCCTGAAGGTGTTCATAGAATGCGTTTATAAAGGATTCTGCGGTCTGGACCGTATTTTCCACAGGCCCGGGGGCTTTGAAGGATTCCACCTCGGTTTTGAGGAGTGTGAAATTTGCTTTAGGGAAGTTTTTCACTGTGGTTTTCAGGGCAGGGGTGGAGTCGGGATGTGAATATCCAGTGAGATTAGTTTATGGTCTGATCTTACCAGTGAGGGATACACTTCTGGTCTGGAGCATAGAGTCCCCATGTTGGTGATGATCAGGTCCAGTATGTTTTCCCCTCTTGTGGGAGTGGTAACAAGTTGTTCCATAGCATTTGAGTTTATAAATTCTAGGAACCTTTGGGCTAGGGTGTTGGAGCTAGAGTAATGCTCCCAGTCTATGTTTGGGTAGTTGAAGTCGCCCAATATAATGGTGTTTGGAGAGACCTTCATATTTTCCAGTGTTCTCAGGAAGGCCGAGTGGGGTTCCTGGGTTTGGAAGGGTGGTCTGTAGCAAGCTATAAACTGGAAGGCAGTTCTACCCACTGTTAGTTGCACATGGATAGTCTCTGATGCTTCGTGCTGTGCCACCAACCTGGAGGTGTGGGTATCTTTGACTAATATTGATAGTCCCCCCTCTTATGGTACGGTCCAAGTTTTGGGGCCGAAAAGCATGGTATGAGGTATAACCTGGTAGTGCTGGGGTGCTCTCTGGAGCCTTGAACCAGGTTTCTGTTACTGCACAGATATCGATTTTCTCCATGCTAAGGAGAGTTTCGAGTGCGTGCATCTTGAGGTTTAGACTTCTGGCATTGAGTAGCATTACTCTTAGTTTCTTATCCCTTGTGATACCTATGGAGGTGGGTTTGTCTTTTGAGCCTTGCCTAAAAAAGGCACTATGGGGTAGCAAGAGCCTTTGCCAATATCCGAAAGCCCAGGGGTGACAGATGCAAGCCGTCCCTAGCGAAGCATCGTGGCTTGTCGAGCATGTCATCCCAGGCTGACAGGCATTGGATCCCCTTTAAATGACACCAATACTTAAGCCAGTTGTTGAAATTGATCATCTTGTCTTCATATTGTGGCATCATTCTTGGTGAGGGTAAGATGCTACTCAAGGTCAGGGTCATACCGGCCTGGGCTACATGCTCAGGGAGCTCCTCTGTCTCTTTTCATGTTGTCCAGGGAGGTACGTCACAGGTCATTCACACCAGCATGGAGAATGACTGAGTCATATTTGTACTTGCCTTGGAGTGACCTGAGTGCTTGTGTTATGTGGCGGATCCTAGCACCCGACAGGCAGCTCACCGTGACCTTCTCCTTGTTCAGCCTGGTGAGTGGGACGTCAGTGTGCCTGACTATAGAGTCACCTATTACAAATGTATCAGGTGTGTTGTTTAGCCTTAAGGGCTGTGACTGTTCGGCATACTGGCTTTGTGAGCTATGTGTTGCACGTGTTTTGTTTTGGGGTAGCGGTTGCTTGGGTGTCTGCTTTGGAGGTCTCTGCTGCTTAGGCAGATTTTTATTTAGAGCCTCCGGGTATGTTTTTGTGTGTTTATGTGTTTGGTTTGCTGTCATGGTAGGTCTATGTGAGACTGGAATTGTAGTGTGTGTGGTTTCCTTCTCCTCCTGACTGGTTTCGCCAGTACTGAGTTGAGAGAGCTTAGCCTCCAGTATGGCTATATGGTTGCATCTCTCACATGTGTTGGAATTTGTTGGGAGGAGGAGAGGGTTGTCTGTGTACATGAGGCAGTTGTAACATTGCCTCAGGATTCCCAGATTCACCAGCTGGACCGGAGAGGAGATTGACAACTGACCTTTGGACATGCTATAATAGTATTGGGAATTCCTTTATAATTGAAAAAAAGGGCCAATGGGGAACGAGGTACTCAAGGGGAGTTTGTGAGGGTGTAGTGCTTTTAATATTTTAGTGCTGACTTATATAATTGCTTTAGTGAGCAAGTGCCAGGTAACTTAAATGCAATGTGTTTCAGGTAACTTAAATGCAAAAACGACAAACAGTAACTTTCTTTCAAGTGAAACGAGGAAATAAGTACAGTAAGCAATGCAGATATCCCTAGGGTCCACAGAAGTGCTGAAAAGCCACGTTTTAGGTGCAATTAGCGTTTCAGGGAAATAACAAGCAAACAAACAAGCAGCATACAAATAAAGCTAGATTCAGCAGGCCTGGATAGTCTATGCTACAGTAAACAAGGTGTACCAGTTTCACTAAGAAACAGTTCAAATATGCAGGCACTATAAGCCTTTAACCAGAAATTCCCAGCTCAGAAGGGCAGAGTCCAGCCTGTACTCCCACAAGAGTGCAGACCACGAACCCCCTTAATGTAAAATAACTGGCCTGAAACCCAAGTGCTTAAACCAGAACTAATACACTTTTAGAATAACAGACACTGAGCCCTCAGTCAGCAGTTCACAACTTAGAAGGATGTAAGTTACCTGTCCTGCCACCACAGTGCAGGCCACAAACCTTCCTAATGTAAAACTGGTCTGAAGCCCAAGTGCTTAATCCAAAAGACTTAGAATGATAGCTACACTTTAATCAAGTTACTACCAAGCAGTAATAAATACAATTGAATACTTTAAAGAATGCCTGGATTAGTGCTCAAGTTATACAAACAGAAAGGACAGAGATTCTTTTGGTGAGCCTGCAAGACACATGGTAGGTTTATCTTTGTCCAAGAGGGCCTTTGTGGACCAGGTGTGACAGAAAATGGTGCAATAGATCACTGCTGTTGTAGGTGCATCAGAGGTGGCTTTGAACCCAGTTTCTTGCAGGTAGACTCACATGAGTTAGTTGATGCCAGGACTGTCACCAGGGCTGCTTCTACAATACACTGTCCATTGACAGAGACGGAGCATTTCCTAGTAACATAAAGGTGACACCAACAGGACGCTGATTCTGGTACATGGTCTGGATATTTGAGCAGTACTGGTCAGGGGTGCCCAAGTGTCTTTTGGTGATGCCCCAGGTGAGTACTGGATAACACCAGCCATACAGCACATTTGGTAGGTCATCCACCTGTTAGCAAGATTCACCATGTGCTTTAGTGTCAGAACAACTGCAGAACAGATGACATCTACCCGCATGCCTATGGAGGCTGCATCACGTGCCATTGCAAGCCAGCACTGATATGCACCTCTGCACAGAGTTTCTGAGGCATACCATATTGTATTTCTGGTACCCAGGGACTTCAGCACACTAAAAGATACCTCCAGGACTAACAGATATGTTTGCACTTCTAGTCTGTGTAAATTCCTGGCATGTAGTTGTCTGACGCACAGTTGATAGTGTGGGGCGGGGGGTTACACATGTACTAGGATTCACCTGGTTATTTATCAGGCCTGAAGTCAGCACATGCATCATCCCCATAAAGAATGGTAGTATTAGTTGCATGTGTCAGATGTGGGAATGGTAGGAACTGCCTAGATAGAGCTCAAGCACTTTGTGTATAATATCCTTTGTGTTTCACATCAATTGATTGAGTAGAAATGCTTCCAGTTGTTCTGGATGCCAAAGAGACGATTCAAGGCCTTGATTGTGTTATATGTACAGCCAGTGGTGCCAGAGCCTCAGGGAAATGGCCTGTATCATAGGGTGCCCTTGCGGGATGGTTCTTTTCTCTGTTGCCCCTGGGATCACTTCTGCTCCTCCATGTGTATTAACATCTCATCTAGGAATTTTGCAGGATTTGTTAGACCAATAAATGTGACATAGGTTCATAGGTAGGTACTAGGCTATTGGCCCCAGGGCCTATATAAGCGTAGCCAAATGGTACCCTGGCTTTTGCCACCCAAGAAAATTATTTTCCTGTGCCCCTGTCAAGCAGAGCCACAGAAGTGATCCCCGGGGTGAGTTTCCTATCTCCCATCCAGTCATCAAGATTTTTCTTGGAAGAGTGCTAATGAGGAGCTTTGTTTGATATAGATAGGTAGTTTGTTCCAGAGTATGGGAAGTCTCTTGGACAGGAATCTATCCCTCCAGCATGTTCTGTTTATTGTGGTGACAAGGTTTAGGTCCCTAGAGCGTGTAGCTGGGAGGGATTGGGATTTCTTTAAGTGGAGCATGTCCAACAGCTCTAGCTTTGTATGTTAGGCAGAGAATGCCTCTAATTAGCCGATATGCGACAGAGTAAAGCTGGAGTTTTTTGAGATGGTCTGCGTAGGGCATCTGTTTGAGGCTGGTAATCCTTTTTGTGAGGTATTTCTGTGGCCTTTCCAGTTGTTGTAGATGTCTTGTGAGGTAGATTGGGGGAAGATGGGCGAAGGCTGCCAGCCTAGTCAAATAGAATTTGATACATAATTCTGTCATTTGTATATATAAATGTAAAATACAGGCTTGTGTTCTTGAATGAAAGAAAACACTGTAAAATGTGAACTTCAGGATTGTTGCAACATTGCCATCTGCTGTAATGGAAAACTAAGCCAAGCATTTCAAATGTTCTTTGAAGTAAAATTATCTAAATAGTGGTGCCGAAGCGGCTGGCTGAACACATTCTTTCTATTGTCTTAAGCGGCTGGCTGAACACATTATTTCTATTGTCTTAACTTAAGGAATAATTAATAGAGTGTATATGTGGAATGTCTTTTACTGTTGTAGTTTCCTGAGCAGGTGTTAGATTGCTAAATAATGCAGTTTGTTGGCCTGGGAACTCCAGACCAAGTGTCAAAATGATGTAATGTGCATACTGGGAAAACCTAAGTGTCAAAATAATGTAATTTGGCAGGGCCTAACAAAGATGTTTGTTAGTGAGTTTAAAAACCATTGTTCAGAGAGACTGTGAGCATTTTGATCTTGATATCAAACTTCTCAGCACTCTGCCTGTTGTCTTATGTAAGTAGTGTCTTAGAAATATGTTTTCTTGTAGTAATAGCTAGGAACTTAGAAGAAAGTTAGACAAATGTTTTTCTGTTATATCTGAACTTTCCTACTGTATTGTTTTAAGTCTCTGTGTGATCTCTGAACTCTTGGATATCTCGGTGGTGTAGTAGTATTGTCTTGTGTTTTAATTATTATTAAATATGTTTAAAAACCTTTACGTGTGGCTGGTTTGTGTAGAGGTAAGTAAGCTCTAGAGTTGTTGTATCTTTCGGCTTTTCCCGGTTAGGGGTCGCCACAGCGGAACTCCGGTCCGCTAATGATTGGCAGTAGATTTTTATGTGCCAAGTTGCCGGCCCTGATGCACAACCTTCAACGAAGGTACGCCCATTCACGCATGTCTCCACATAGAAGACGCTCTAGCTGAGAATCTAACAGGACAACGTCTTACTGTGAGGCGACAACGCTACCGCAGCACCACCACTGCAGTAAGTAAGCTCTGGAGTACATTGCATATTTATAGAGTTTATTGTAATAAGCCACTCTAATAAGCCTTAGACTGAATAGTCACATTACCAATTGAATAATAATATTGCACAGTAATAATTGGACACCATTTTAAGGGCCTTTGGGTAGCTGATAAGTATTAGCTGGTGGTGACAGAAATTACTACCGTATAGTCGGGGTAAAGGGGCACAGCTGGAGAATCTGTCAGCCTTTCCCAGGAGTGTCTGTGAAGTTGTATAAATACTTCTCAGTGTGTGTGGTGTGTCAGCTACCTGGGCAGGGACATGAAGCACTGGTGGGACAGAGAGGGTACTGGAGGTTAGCTTGCCAGCTAGGCTGAGATCTGGACCCTATAGCTGTGCCAGTAGGGAGTCTTATTGGGGACCTGGAAAGCAAGGGAGCAACCAGCCCCAGACTGACTGTGATCTCTGTGTGCACTTAAGGGAAATTGTGCTTTACTGTGTGTATTTATCCTTTCCTCTTATATGAGGTGCCCTCTTTGGTGATAGTGGTGAGGATTGAGGCTCCTTTATTGCTGGGCCAGGGCACGGTCGTCACACATACCAAAGGGGCGTTGTGCTCTGTAATGGGTCTAATGAGTGATGAGTAGAGGGGAACAATGACCACTTTTTCTGGATGAGAAACCTTTTGTGATGAGGTGTGCCATGTAGAAGGATTTCCTGACTACTGTGGTGATGTGATTATCAAAGGAGAGACTACTGTCCTCCTGTGTCCCAAGGTCTCTTATCACACATTCGGTGTTAAGTAGACTACCGCCTATGTGGTAGTTCGTGGGTACAGAGTTTTTACCAAAAGGGACGATGTTGCACTTTTTGGCATTGAGCTTGAGGCCATGGCTTTGACACCAGGCATCTGTCTCATTGAGGCTTTTTTGTAGGATGTGCACATCGTTAGGAGTTTTGATTATGGCTCCTAGCCTGCAGTCATCTGCGAACTTTGTTAGCCAAAGACCTTGTGTGATAGCCTGTACTTCAGAGAAGTAGATACCAAACAGGAGAGGACCCGGGACTGAACCCTGTGGTACTCCACTTGTCACTGGTCTGAAGTTGGATTTAGAGTCTGCTACTTTCACAGTGTGGGTTCTGTCAGTGAAGCCAGTTGGCACCCCATCTTGTGACATAGGGATTTATACCTAGTTTGGTGAGTTTATCTATAATTCCAGAGTGGATTATGGTGACGAAAGCCTTGCCGAGATCTAGATAGGCTGTGTGAACCACCTTACCCTCATCTACGGCTTTGGTGACCCCTTCAAATAAGTCTATCAGGTTTAGGAGACATGATCTCCCTTTTACAAACCTGAACTGGGTAGGGTCCAGAGTTTGGAGATTACCAATGTCATTGTTTATAAGTTCCATGATGATGCA
The DNA here is from genome assembly GCF_019279795.1 of Protopterus annectens. Lineage (NCBI taxonomy): Eukaryota > Metazoa > Chordata > Ceratodontiformes > Protopteridae > Protopterus > Protopterus annectens. The sequence goes on from NC_056747.1 coordinate 153,033,679, forward strand.
TTCCGTAGCCTTGCAGACCAGGCTCATCAGGCTAATGGGGTGGTAGTTCTTGGGGTTCATGGTGGCTCCCCCTTTGTGGAGTGGGATAACCGTTGCTGTGTGCCATTCAGTGGGCACAAAGCCTGAGGTGAGGCTGTGATTGAACATGGTACTTGGGTAGGGTGCCAGTTTGTTCTGTAGTTCGTGTAGAATGCAGCCTGGGATGTTGTCAGGTCCCATGGATGCTGTGTTCTTGGCTTTGGAGAGTGTTTTTTTTTTTTACCTGTGCAGCCGTGATTACAGGAACTTTTATTCTTCCAGTATAGAGATGGGCCCTTTAGGGGGTGAGAGGGGGGTAAAGTTAGCACTGAACCTATCTGCCAGGATGTTGGCAATATTAGTTGGTTCTGTATATTTAGTGCCATTGTGCTGTAACTCAGAGAATATCTGAGTGTTGCCATTGAGATTCTTGACATAGCTGTATAATGCTTTGTGGTTGCTGTAGAATCAGTGGCGATTTTGTTTTCATAACTAGCCTTGGAGGATTTTATGAGGGATCTCAGCTTCTTACTGAGGCTGACCACGGAGTTCCTCCAATCATGGGATTTTACTCTTTTTTGCAACCGTTTCTTTCTTCTGTTGTAGAGTTTGTTTATGGCAGGGGACCACCAGATTGACTTCGTTTTTTTGGAGGATAGCATCTTGGTTCTGTTAGGGATTGCATGATCCATGCACTCATGTAAGTGCTTATAAAGTGCATTTGTATAGGATTCAGCAGTCGTACCTCTATTGTCCATCAGCATGGGTGTCGTGAAGTTTGCCACTTCTGTCCTAAGAAGTGTGAAGTTGGCTTTGGAGAAATTTTTTACTGCGGTTTCCTTAATGGGGGTGGGATATGGATGTCTAGGGTGATTAGCTTGTGGTCGGATCTGACCAATGAGGAATTGACCTCTGGTGTGGAACATGTTGGTAAAGACCAGGTCTAGGATATTGCTGCCCCTGGTGGGGGTGTGGTTAAGTTGATCCAAGGCATTGGAATTTATGAATGCCAGAAAACGTTGAGCACAAGAGTTGGTACAGGAGTAGTTTTCCCAGTTTAATGGTAGGGTATTTGAAATCGCCAATTATTAGGGTATTAGGTTGTACCCTAATATTTTCCATTGTATCAAGAAATGAGGAGTGGGTATCCTGGGGCATGGTGGGGGATCTGTAGCACACTACAGTTTGGATTGCGTTCTTGCCCAGAGTTAGTTGCACTTGGATAATCTTGGATGCATTATGCTGAGCAACTAGTCTGGAGGTGTGGATATCCTTAATGAATATGGACACGCCTCTGCCTTTAGTGTTTTGGTCCAGGTTAGGTGGCAGAAAGGTGTGGTATGAATTATAGCCTGGTAATGCAGGGCTGCTCTCTCGAGCCTTGAACCAGGTCTCTGTCACTGCACAGATGTCGATGCTCTCCATTTTAAGAAGTCAAACCAAGATACACCTCACAGCCAAGGTCCTCCAATACGAAAAATACAATTTATTCACAGTAAAAGGTTAAGCGCTTTCATCAATCGACTTCATCAGAACCATGACTACATACAAAATCATTACTTAAATATAAAAACCTTAACCATAATTGGATAACCTAATAACCATTGATTAAAATCATCTGTCCTTAAAGAAGAAATGCCAACTGCAAAAAGTAATGCAATGGGTAAAAAAACTATAGCATGCTATATGTGGCTTTAAAAATATTCACACAGAATACAATAACAAATGTATATATAAAACCCTATGTTATATTAAAAAATGTTAGCTGTATCATAGGAACACCACAAAGATGTACATATTATACATGGGTAGTCTAAAATAACCCTAACATGAATAATAACAACACAGTTGTCCCACAAATTGGAATGCTATTAATAATAAAGCTGTTGGTGCATAATCAAATAAATACAAATACATTATAATTTGTAAGACCTAAATTTCAGCTCTGATTTAATGCTAACATGATCATTAAGCCCAGGTGGAACAGTGGCATTTAACTCTAACTGCCATCTAGCTTCAGCCCTAAGGAGTTGATTAGTCCAATCACCCCCTCTGATATCTTTACCTATTACTTCCAAAATACCGAACTGAAAAAAGTGTTCAGGAAAAGATTTAATATGCTTAAATAATGCATTCTTTTCATCATGTTTAGAAATATTGTATAGGTGCTCATAAATTCTTCTACATAGCTTCCTTTCCGTCTTTCCCACATAATAATGCTGGCAGGACTGGCATACTGCTAGGTACACAACTCCAGATGTATTACATGTTCCTGTCCTAAACCTGACTTCAATATTATGAGGACTCAAAACCACTGAAGGGGTACGAATAATGTATTTGCAATACTCACAGGCACCACACTTAGTAGTCCCCCTATTATTAACTTTCTTTGTCTGTCCATGATTCTCAAATAGACTTTTTAAATTCCTATTTACCTTATAGGTGAAAGTGGGTTTGTTACCAACACATGTCCATAAGTCCTGATTACACTTGAACATATTCCAATTATTGCTAATAGTATTTTTAACAAAGGCTGAAGTTTCACCCTCGATCAACACCATAGATTTTGTGTAATTTAACCTATTAATATTTGCTACTACAGGGGTGGTGTCAGTGGTACCGAGTAGTGGTTTAAATCTGTAACCCCATTCATTAACCACTTGTTCCTTAATAACTTTTACAAACTTTAAAGGGTAACCCCTTGCTCTAAACATATCCATCAATTTATCTGTTTCAAAAATAACAGAATTAATGTCAGAACACATTCTTACTACTCGAACCATTTGGCCCTTCACAATATTTCTCTTAACATAATAGGGATGACAACTAGAAAAAGCCAAATAATCATTAGAAAATGTCGGTTTTCTATATATGCAAGACTGAAAACACCCCTTGTCCAAATCTTTGTACAAGAATACATCTAGATAATTAATATTAGAAAGTCCGAAGGAACCAGTAAATTTGAAATACTCACATTTATCATTTAAAAAATCCATAAATAGTTTGTGATAACCATCTTTCTTCCATAAAATAAATAAATCATCTAAAAATCCAAGATAAATCAACCATTTATCTGAAAAATAACTCTGAAAAATAAAATTACTTTCCCACTTACACATAACTAAGTTAGCAAAAAGAGGGGCACAACTGTTTCCCATGGCTACTCCAACAACTTGCCTGAAAAATTCGCCTTCAAACATAAAGAAATTGTTTTTTAAAATGATTTCCATCAAAACCATAATGAAATTAGTCATAGTGTTACCAAGGTCTGTCTTTTCCAACAGAACCTCATGGAAGAATTCTAAGCCCTTCTCATGGGGGATGGAGGTAAATAAATCTACCACATCAATAGTGGAAAAACATACTTCATTCTCATAATAATCATTCTTAATTCTTTTTAAAAAATCCCAGGAATCAATCAAAATGTGGTCGATGGAAACCAAACTTTTCCTAACAACTCGATCCACAAAAACCCCTACAGAGTAAGTGGCACTGTTATTACCAGCAACAATTAAACGGTAAGGTGGATCTCTCATGTTTTTATGTGTCTTGGGAATCCCAAAGGCAATAGGGATAGTAGGTAGTTCAGTGTATAAAAAATTATATATTTCTTCATTAATGGCACATTGAAATAAAGAATCTTCTAATAATAACCTAATCTTCCTGTGTGATATATTTATTTCATTTCTCGACACACATTCAAACCTAGTTTCGTCCTGCAACATACTAAAAATTTAATTATTATAATCCACCTTATTTACAATGGTCATGCCACCCCCCCCCCCCTTGTCAGGTTTTATAAACCTTAAATTGTCATTGCTTCTCAGCTGTTCCAAAACTAACTTCTCAGTCCTGGTTAAATTAAAATATTTAATTTTGTGAGTCCTCAATTTTTGGTATATCTCCTGACTACATACTTTTTCAAAAGCATTTAATAAAGGATGCAGGGGGGGGTTAAAACAACTCTTCTTTCTCAAACAAGCATTTGTCCCACTAGTATTAATCTCACAAGGAGAATTCTTATATAAAAAACTCAATTTTAGTTTCCTTACAAAGAGCTTTAACTCAGTTAGTGTATGACTAATATTAACTTTTTTAGAAGGTACAAATTTAATTCCTTTCATAAACAAATGAAACATATCTTCATTAATATTAATCCCTGCATAGTTAAAAATCCTAAAACCTTCATATGTGTAAAGCAAACCATCTAATTCAGATGTAATACCATTAGAAGCTGCTTGTTCTAGTACCACATCACTAACTACGACTGGGGGTAACTGTTCTTTTTCCAACTCGTTTGTCCCCTGTAGCTGTTTTTTCTCACCCCTCCCCCTTGAGCCCCTAAAAAAACTTGTTCATCCCTATAACTATTTTTATGTAGTAACCGAGCAGATCTTCTTAAAGGGGGAAAATCAGCATCATATTCATTGTTTACCAATCCCTGCCTTTCCATCTGCATAGGGACTCTTGCCATACCGTCACCGGTCTGGGTACTAACAACTGTGTTTTCTTCACAATATGATTTGGGTAAGGGATAAGCAATATTATGTTTATATTCATAATCATCCCTAAGCAATTTCTTCTTTTTCCTTTCTATGTTTAAGCCTACATCATATTCAACTCTGTCAAAAATATTATTGTATCTAAAATTAATTCTGTTAAAATTAGCATCATTCAAAATGTAATTGTTAACTTCATCAATTTCATTTAAAAAAACATCAATTCTTTTACTATTAATCCTAATTATAAAGTCCAACAGTTCTAAGCCATGTCTGTCAAACATCTCCAACAGTTCATCAACCTCTGGTTGTCCCTTTTTCAAACCATTCGGAAATTTATAAGTACGCAGACCTTTGGGAACCTTTTTCTTCTCCACACATTGTTTGAGGTATACATTATCACACTGCAGGGCTCTAACTTTAAACAGTTTAGCTTCAAGTGATACTAACCTCGAATCCAAAGTTAGTAGTGTCCACAGTCCCGTTTTTAAAGAAAACATAATCCGTCGTCTTCCAGTCGCTTAAACGATCACAATTTAGGTTGAATGAGCCAATACCCCCTCTACTAGAGTTCACATTATCAGAGTGGCGTGCTTCATCCAAAAAATCAACATTACGCTGATTTCCGTTGCTTCTACTTATCGCTGCTTGAGTTGTATCTCTTGCTTCTCTTTGCGTTAATGAAATCTCACTTGCGGGAACCGGAAGTGCTGCACTGGAAGTTTTTTGTAAGCGGACAACCGCTTCTTGCAATTCTGAGACTTTATTCGTTAAATTCAGAATTAACTGCAATAAACTGTCACCGTTATCGTCGACCCTCTGTCCACATGGGAACGGAACTGCATCGAACTCATCCTCAAAGACGGGAAAGTTCACGTGTCTCTATAATCAGGCGAGGAGGCTGTAAAGCACCTTAAAAGCCACACTAAACAAAAGGAACAGGTGCCAATACAGGTGTAACACTGCCAAACAAATCAAACCAAGATACACCTCACAGCCAAGGTCCTCCAATACGAAAAATACAATTTATTCACAGTAAAAGGTTAAGCGCTTTCATCAATCGACTTCATCAGAACCATGACTACATACAAAATCATTACTTAAATATAAAAACCTTAACCATAATTGGATAACCTAATAACCATTGATTAAAATCATCTGTCCTTAAAGAAGAAATGCCAACTGCAAAAAGTAATGTAATGGGTAAAAAAACAATAGCATACTATATGTTGCTTTAAAAATATTCACACAGAATACAGTAACAAATGTATATATAAAACCCTATGTTATATTTACTGTGGTTTCCCTAATGGGGATGGGATGTGGATGTCTAGGGTGATTAGCTTGTGGTCGGATCTGACCAATGAGGAATTGACCTCTGGTGTGGAACATGTTGGTAAAGACCAGGTCTAGGATATTGCTGCCCCTGGTGGGGATGTGGTTAAGTTGATCCAAGGCATTGGAATTTATGAATGCCAGAAAACGTTGAGCACAAGAGTTGGTACAGGAGTAGTTTTCCCAGTTAATGGTAGGGTATTTGAAATCGCCCATTATTAGGGTATTAGGTTGTACCCTAATATTTTCCATTGTATCAAGAAATGAGGAGTGGGTATCCTGGGGCATGGTGGGGGATCTGTAGCAAGCTACAGTTTGGATTGCGGTCTTGCTCAGAGTTAGTTGCACTTGGATAATCTTGGATGCATTATGCTGAGCAACTAGTCTGGAGGTGTGGATATCCTTAATGAATATGGACACGCCTCTGCCTTTAATGTTTTGGTCCAGGTTAGGTGGCAGAAAGGTGTGGTATGAATTATAGCCTGGTAATGCAGGGCTGCTCTCTGGAGCCTTGAACCAGGTCACTGCACAGATGTCGATGCTCTCCATTTTAAGAAGTGCTTCGAGTGAGTGCATTTTGAGGTTTAGACTTTTAGCTTTAAGTAGCATTACCCTCAGATTTTGCTTGCTTGTGCCTGTTGCGATGGTGAATTTGTCATTTGAACCTTGCCTAAAAAGGGCACTATAGGGGTGGCAAGAGCCTTAGCCAGTATCCGGAATCCCAAGGGCGACAGGTGCAGACCATCTCTGGCAAAGCATCTTGGTTTGTTGTCCTAAGTACACAATCAGTAGTGAGGGATTTGAGCACCCAGGATGATAGCAACCTGACTATTGTCCACCATGTTGCTTCTGTTGTACAGAAAGCTTTCTACACGGCCCACCTCATAAGTAAGGGTATCTCATCCAGGGACAACGTGGTCATAACATCCCTGTAGTCTTCCCTTATAAGGCCAATTATTGAGTACAATGCCCCCTTCAGCATGTACCTAGCAAAGCACATGCAGCAGCTGGAGCGACCACAGAGGTTCCTCACCAGGAGAATCCAGAGCCTCAAACATCTACCCTACACAGATAGGCTAAAAGCCCTGTTCCTCTACTCAGTTTTACACAGACTCCTCAGAGGTGACCTCTGTTTGGCATACAAAGCAATCTCAGAACCTGCCTTGATGGGACTGCTGCATATCTGCAAGTCAAGCTCCACTCGAGTAACCTGTATGCACAACCTCAACCTTGTCTGTGATATCAATAGAATTTGTTGTTGGGACAGATTTGTGTTCCAGAGACTCCCCATCTGTGGAATAGACTCCCTCTCCACGTCAAGCAGAGTACCTCATCATCACAGGCAGACAGATATTGGATCCCCTTAGAATGACACCAGAAGCTTAGCCAAATGTTGAAGTCAATCATTTTGTCCTTGTACTGTGGTATCATTCTGGGTGATGGCAGGATTCTACTCAGAGCTAGGGTCATACCTGCCTGGGCTACAAGATTGGACATCTCCTCCATGTCTCTTTTCATGTAGTCCAGGGAGGTACATCTCAGGTCATTCACACCAACACGGACAATGACAGAGTCATATTTGTAGTTGTTGTGGAGTGACCTGAATGCATGCATTATGTGGCAGATCCTAGCACTTGACAGGCAGCTGACAGTAACTTTCTCCTTGTTTAGCCTGGTGAGTGGAACATCAGTGTGCCTGACTATAGTGTCACCTATGACTAGAGTGTTTGGTACGTTATGCCTTATGGGCTGTGGTTGAGTGGCACACTGAGCTTGTGGTCTGTGTGTCACTTGGGTTGTGTTGGGGGGTGGAGGTTGCTTGTGTTTCTGCTTTGGAGGTCCCTGTTGCTTGGGTAGATTTTTATTGAGAGCTTCCGCAAATGTAGGTGTGTGTTTTGTGTTTCTATATATGTGTTTTGATGGTGTAGGTTTTGAGGGACTATGTGATGAGTGTGGTGTGGTGCAAGTGTTTATCTTGTCCTCTTGACTGTCTAGTCCAATCTTCGGTGAAGAGAGCTTTGCTTCCAGTTTGGCTATTATAAGTGCATCTGTCACAGGCTGTAGTGTTGGGTGGTAGGAGGAGAGAGTTGTCTGTGTACATGAGGCAATTGCTGCATTGCCCCAAGATGCCCAGATTCATCAGGTCGACAGGAGAAAACACCGGGAGCTGACCCTTAGACATGCCTGGATAGGTACTTATTTATTAAGTACTAAAAGCTGTTTTCCTCTAGACAAGTTAGGAAAGTTGAGTGCTGTAGTAATTTGTAGCTTATTTAGTGCTTACAATGAGTTCTGAACAAGTGCTGCGGTCAAAGAAACAGATTTGAGTGCTGAAACTGGAAAACTGGCTAGTTCTAAGAAACAAAATTAAGCTAGAAGGCTTCCCTCCAACACAGAAAGGCTTGGGGGTTCAGAAGCTTACAAACATTCCTGGATACAGCAAATCTGTATCTGGACTAGACGACTTACAGGAAAGGCAGTTAACAAGTTTAGAAATGTTTTTTTTTTTTTGTAAAGAGGAAAGGAGGAGCAGAAACTAAGTAGGTTGGCCTTCTCAAATATTTTCCCTGGATTAGGTAGATTGAGGTAATGACACTAGACTGGGAGGAAGGAGTGTCCCAGATGAAATTTGCAGTAGGGGCGGGCAACTGCAAAGCCACTGAGTATAAGAACAGGATACCAGGGAGGGAGGGTGGGAGACAAAAATCAGAACAAACCAACCAGATGCTTAACAATTGTAGAAAATTTCTAGTTAGTACCTCACACACAGTGAAACTAGCTAGAAAAGTATATGCAGACAATAAATGTGCTATAAATATCTCGTAAAAATAAGCAAAAAACAGGATAATATATATATCACAGATGAGTTGGCTCAGTGCCCTTCCTCTGATTAGCTCAGTGTGAAATGGCAGAAACACTCACAAGTTAACTCCTTAAGTAACAAAGTTGAAACCTGAAACAACTTAAAAAAAAAGCTTGAAAGAACCAGTGAGGTGCTTTACTCCAAGCCGTAGTCCAGGTAACCCTAATCAACCAATGACCAGAAACAATTCACTCTCACTGAAATGATATACTGGCTTTGGCTAAACTACGATGGCCTTTAACATGTGCTCAGACACACAGCCTCTACTAACAAACAACTAGGCCCAAAACACAAGCCTGAATATGGACAATGCTACACTACCCACACTACTTAAGTAGAAAAAAACTGCAAACATGTTTAAACAGATAAAGGAGCAAGGAGACTCTAGAGAATTATTTTAACTGCAAACAAGTTATATGATACACTCCTTAGCAGGAAATCAGCACAAACAAACCCAACCAGATGATTAACAATTGTAGAAAATTTCTAGTTAATACCTCACACACAGTGAAACTAGCTAGAAAAGTATATGCAGACAATAAAAGTGCTGTAAATAACTCGTAAAAATAAGCAAAAAAACAGGATACTTAATGTTATATATCACAGATCAGTTGGCTCTGTGCCCTTCCTCCAATTAGCTCAGTGTGAAATGGCATCACACTAGCACCAGCATCCTAGCATGTCCATAGTTTGGATGCTGGAAGATCCTCTTAGCAAGAATGGTTTATGTTGTACAAACTTTTTCCACAGGGATACTAATTGCACACATGATCCTTTATGCTTGATCTTGCATAAGGATATGTTTGTCCACACTGTAGCAGTCAACTGTGTCCTGGTTATGGAGGAGATGGTATGTCAGCAACTGACATGTATAATGGAGTGTGGTAGCACGCAACATTGATAACAGTGGGTCCAAAGTGATACTAACATGATCAGAGTGGCTAAAGGAAATGCTACTCTTAGCATCATTATGCATGTGATACTCCTATTGACCAAGAAAAGGCTGTGTACAGAAAGGCTGATCACTGTAGCTCATTGTGCTATTTTAGTATGTTACATGTTTTTGAAATTGCACCATCATGCCTCTCATTTGCATATGCAGTAGCTTCCATTAGCATATTTTTTATTTGCATGTTATCACACAGTCATGTGACTTTAGTGTATATTATACATTTTTTTCATAGCAGCATGGTTATGCTATATGTGGCTGTGAATCAGCCCCTACTTGTGTGCTGCCACTCACCATACTATTTCATGTAACAGTATGTTAACTGTTTCCGAATACCCTCTCAAAACAGTAATAATTAGAGAAAAAGTTCAGTAGCTATTGAGAGCCTAAAAAAACAATGTTTATTTTGCAGCACAAAAAATGACAACATACTATTCCAACATGGCTTGCCATGTAGGGCAGTTCAGCATCCAGAAGGTTTAGGACAGGCAGCAAGCAAACAACACATCAACCTACAGGAAATGATGGCAGTCATCATGGCTGTAAAAGCATTCAGAGACAAACCGTGGACAGACGATACCACAGTCATATGGTGCATGAGTGCTGGGGGGATGCTTTCATACCCCACTGTGCAGACTGGCTATGGATCTCTGGCTGGTTGCCAAGCAACTTAATAATTTAAACACCTGCCTGTAGCATTTTGTAGAATGGATAAGACCCTGTTGGCTTGCAGTGGCATGTCCAACAACTCGCCTGGTAAATCCCTGGTCAGTTCAACTCGCTGAACTCCCTGAATAGAACTGTCCTAGACCTCAACAGTGGTTGTTAAAAAGGGACATTTTTCTGGATCTTATGTACCAGACATGGGTCTTTTTACCTTAACAGGAAATGGACAGTTAAACAAATTCAATAGGGTCATGAAGAGAGGATGCCTTTTATTTCAAGTAGACAGACCTCTTTTGTATGCCTTTTCACTGATACCCCTTATCCCCTGCTTATTTCTAAAAGTGGGGGTCAGACAGGCTAAGAATGATTCTAATTGCCCCCTTCTGACCCTGACAACATTGGTTCAACCTTCTCCTGACACTCAGTGGGCGGAGAACCAAAACACTACCACCTGTCATGGACCTTCTTACCCAGAACAAGGGGTCTGTAATACACCCCATTCTGAGGACTTGCAAGATAACAGCTTGGAAAATTTGATTCTGACTCCATCCGCTCCATCTTACTCCCAAGATGTCTTATATGAAGGAGATTAGAAAACCAAATATTGGAAAGTTGTATTTCGCAAAATGAAAAGATTTTCTGTCTAGTGCCAGTTTAAGTGGTATGCTCTGTTCTCTAGTGAATCTAAAGCAGATAGTTGAATACTTCTCTTACCTCTTCAAACAGGGGCTACCTTATTCTTGCATTGAGGTTCATGGTTCTGCCATCGCAGCCTCTCTCCCAATCTCTCTACTCTCAAGTGAAACAGTTCCTGAAAGGAATAATGCACCTCAATCCAACCAGAAGGGAGCTTGTCGCCCAACCCCCACCCCTGGGACCTGAATTTCATATTTAAAAAACATACTCTTCCACCCTTTGAACTGGCAACCCCAGTGCCCATCAAACTAATTGACGTGGAAAACAACCGTGCTTTTGGCACTCACTTCAGCCAGGTGTGTTTCTGAACTTCAAGCCCTTATGTGCAAGGAGCCATTCATGTTTTTCCAGAAGGTCAGGGTCACTCTGATAACCATTTCCTCCTTTAAGTTCAAGGTGGTCACAGAAATTTGTTTAAACCAAGACATTTACCTCACCTCCCTGTGTTATTTCCAAACCTCCAAAACAGGGGGAAGAGAATGTTGCTTCCTTAGGACCAACTTCCCAAACAGATCAGATCTGCTTTTGGTGGCATTTGCAGAGGCTAAACAAAGTAAACCCAATTAACAAGCAAACCGTTTCCAATTGGATTGCAAACTGCATCTCCTTTTGTTACTTTCAACACAGTAAACTGCTTCCTGGTAAGGTTAGAGCATACTCCTATCAGACCCAGTGCTACCACAACTTCATTTACAAAAGGGCTGACCACACAGGCAGTTCTAGAGGCTGCAACATGGTCCCCTGTTCACACCTTCACTAAGCATGTGGGTCCATCTCAGAGACAAGAACTGGGTTTATCTCTGACATTCTGTAGAGCCTGCTGTCACTGGATAACATTCCTGTCCAACTAGTCACATAAAAGCCCTGGTAGTCTTTCCAGGATTGTGATGAACATAGTACATTTATGTTTCCACTTACCATAATTGTAGATGTTTAAGTAGATCAATGTCTCAGTACCCTTTCCCACCCTCCTCTTTCCCTCACTCTCTCAATGTCGCAGTACCCTTTCCCGCCCTCCTCCTTCCCTCCCTCTCTCTGTCTATATACTTCAGGTTTGGGTAGGTCCCTCATTCCATTCATCATCCCCACCCTCTTCCTCTTATGTAAGCCTCCTGTCTCATACTTGGAACAGTTGGAAAGGTTGTTCTCCACCTCAGGATCATCAGACTTATTTTCAGGTCTTTTTTGTTCAGACTGATGCACTGTCTGATGCCATTTTTATACCCTGATATCCAGTCATTGGTTTCCAGTGAACATCCACTGTCCGTTGATGGTGAAAGACTCTGGTATTCAGGCCAGCCGCCAGCTTCTGCACATCAAGAAGACCCAGGATTTAGTAGTGCAACATTAATCTACTCACACATTTACAGTTATGGTAAGTGGAGACCCAACTGTACTTTCTTACTTCTTCTAGGGTGGGTTCCTCCTTTTCTTTTATCATAGTCTGTGTATGGGATAGTAGAGCGTATGTGTTTTTTTTTTCTCCAGTAGTTGCTGGAAATACTCATTCCTTCTGCCTTTGATTTCCTGTGGACTGGTGAGCAGGTTGTTATTGGCATCCCTTATGAAAGGCGTCTGATGAGTATCTTAATTATCTTTCTGTCTTCACCTTGCAGTCTGATAGAGCATTTGTGTGTGTCACTTTCCAGAAGCTGGTTGGTTGCCTCTGATGCGTTCTTTGCTATTGCAGTTGCTCTCTTAGCATCTTTCTTACCTGAGCAGTATTCCTTCCTACCCTGGTACATATTTTTTGTCTCTCACTTTTTCCTGCGCTCCTTTCTTTTGATGACTTCCTGGAGTTCTGCTTTCCAAAACCAGCTTTCCTTATGTACCTAATTTCCATAACTGGCTCAGCTGCATAGTTGTTCTATAGTCCTCACACATGCTGTTTTGAGGCGTTGCTGTTCTTCATTTCCACCAATTTCCTTCTCTTCCAGAGGTGCTAGAGCCCTAATTACTTCCTTAAACTCTTGTGTGTTCCTTCCAGGTCCTCAGCCTAGTCTTTGTTGACCTTAGAACCTTCTCTGGACACTGCTTGCAGCTGATTGTAGCAATCAGTCTGTACTGTGGGTCAACTGTTAACTGGGGATAACTTTGCCAAAGGGACAAATGCATTTCTTTCTCTAAGAGTAATAGAGCCAGTACCATTAAAAGATGAAAGCAAGGTGTTCTACTAGAGACTCTTTAGTCCCTAAAAAGGAAGGGTCTTTGAAACCCATTCTGGACCCGTCAGAGCTCAGTAACTTTCTCAAACTCTCAGAAATCAGGATTTCAGCCTTACAAATCCCTGTTGCCTCTTCTGTTCCCACAGGTTCTGATGGTAACCTTAGATCTCAATAATGCATACTAACCACTCACAAGAAGCATAGGGTTCCTCTGATTCAAAGCAGGGGGCTCCTACTGTCTGTTTACCTTGTTGCCCTTTGGATTGGGTACTGCTTCGTGAGTCTTTTTAAAGTGCCTGGCTCAAATAATTTGCATATGACAACAGAGAGCTTCCATTTTTACTGATACTTAGATGACTGCAAGATCTGGAGGAAGTGGGCAAGACCCCACATTTCACAATGGAAGGCATTCCGTCTTGGGTTTTCCTTCCACCAGACTCAAACCTTGCTCCCTCCAAAAAAAAGATTATATATATTTCTGGGCTCACTTTTAAGCCTCAGGTGCCAGAAAGCATTTCTCCCCCAAGAGAAAGTGGAACATTTGGAGAAGTGCTTTCACGCATTAGCACATGAAGAGATGCTGTTAGCCAGCGAGTGCCTCAGGGCACATGGATACATAGCTTTCTGCATCATGATGGTACCCCTGACCAGGTTGCATATGAGGAGACTCCAGTGTTACCTGACAGCCTCTGTAATGAACAGTTCCACTTTGCTTAAGAAAATTCCCAACTCTGCATTTGCTCTGAAATGGTAGTCTGCCCAAGCCAAGCACCCCCCCCCCCGACATTACAGCTGCTTCAGACATAGTTTGGGGAACATGCACACAGCAACTCAAAGATAAGTATCTGTGGAATGGAGCCCAAAGGAGGAAGCATATAAATATGAGGGAAATGATGGCTTTGTTACAGGCAGTCAGGGCTTTGAAACCAATATGGAAAGAGAGTACAATTTTGGGAAAAGTAAACAATGACAGTAATGGTATAACTTCAAGCAGGGGTATCTATAGTACACCCTTTGCAGACTAGCTGTGACTGCCTGGGAGACAACACTGCAATCTCAGATGATCCTAAACGTAGTATACATTTCCTCTCATCAGAACAGGGTGGTGGATCAACTCAGTACATCAAAGACAGATCCACACAAATGGATGTTACACAGGGACATCATCTTTCAGCTGACATGCAGGTGAGATATTCTAGAGATAGACCTTTTTGCAACTCTAAGCAGTAGCTAAAAAAAGTTCTGCTTAAGAATACACAACAAGAAGGCCTGGGTGAAGGAGGCCTTCTCCATCAAATGGACCAGTCTTTTTTTACATGTATTCCCTCTCATCCCCCTGCCCTGCAGGGTGATAGAGAAGGCAAGGGAGGAAAGGCCAGAAATGCTGTTAATAGTACCCATTTAGCCTAGGCAGCACTAAATCTCCCTTCTTTATGGAGATGTTCAGAGGGAAACAACATGCATTGCTATTTCTAGTAGATGTGCTGTTTCAGTACAAAGGAGACTTTATACACCCAAACCTGGAAATATTACACTTCACAGCCTGGCTGATACCTCTTCTTCCCTTCAGAAACCAGTTCACAGAAGACATACTCTAGGTCTACTTAGAGGTTAGAAATCGTACCACTCAGAAATCTTGCTTATCCATATAAGAGCATTTCCTTCTGGTGCCATGGAAGGAAACAGAAACCTAACTCTGTGCCAGTGTCCATGGTACACCGGGACTTGTCACCTTTTCAGTGCTGAACTTGGTCAGTGTCTCCATCAAAGCCATCTTTTGGTTATCACAGCCTTCCTGCTGGTGGATTTGCTGTTGGCATGTCTGCTGCCTAACAAACTTTTTTTTAAAGTTGTATTGCATTTAAGCCCACCACAAAGAAGAAGAAAAATTGCTCCTTAGTTATGTCCTTGAAAAACTGACACAGTCTTTTTTTTTTCTTTCAAAACACCTTTTACATTCGTATAAAAGTAATCAAACTATATTAACATAAGCATTATAGTTCAAATATATTGGTATACATCTTATAACCTAAGCACTATTACATAAATTATTAATTTCCTGCCTTTTTTAAACAAGAAGCATCTTTATTAAACCATCACTTACTACATAGGCAATTGTACATTTATATAAATGAAAACAAACCACACCGACACAATCCTAGTTGCAAGCATTTCATATCACAAACCATACTGACATACTCCCAGTTGCAAGCATTGTACATCACTTATAATCTACCCAGTCTTTCTCACCCATGCATTACACAGGTCATTTAAGTTCTGCCTTTTAGACCTCATTCCTTCCTTGTATGTATTGTTCCCACAATTCCCATTTTTTTCTTGTGTAGTTTGCTTTTTACCCTTTTCTAAAGATCTCTATTCCATTTGTTTTATCTCCGTTACTATATTCACCACTTCCAGTATAGTTGGTTTAGGTTTTGATTTCCATTTTCTAGTAATTTCTTTTTTGGCAGCTACCATTATTGGGCACAGCAAGTCCTTACCACGTTTAGGCAATTCCGATTCTGTATCATAGCTCAGAAAAATAATTTCCCTCATCAGACCTATCGCCCATCCATCATCTCCGACAGTGCATCCCGCAGGGAATCGTTAAAGTCCCCCAACTCACTGCACTCCCAGAAAATATGTTCCTAATTACCTCTTTCTTCCTATTCACACTTCCAACGCTTACTGTCTGCCTGAGGAAAAATTGACCCAGTCAGGTTTTGAGCTTGCAGCCACAGCTTTTGTCAAGTTCTTGACTTGGAAAACAGCCCTGATTGTAGCTGTCATGTCAATTAAGAGTGTCGGAAATCCAAGCCCTGATACCCAAATAATCGTTTTTAGTTTTCAACAAGAACATGGTGAGCCTTAGAATAAAACCCTCCCTTGTGCTGAAGGTAGCGAAGAAATTTTCCTTCATTCAAACCCCTCATACTACCTGTCATGTGTCACAGCACACAGAAAAGAAGGAAAAGATACTACATTCCCTGGATGTACACACACAACTGAAATACTTGCACATAGCTAAAAATAGTTGAAGTTTCAACCAGTTGTTTTTCAGCTCTTTTCACAGGAAAGGAGGGAAGGGTAGTGTTAACTTGTAAATGGTTGGCCGTTTGCATTGTTGTGTTTTTCTTACCAGGGGTGAGAAACTTTAAGGAACCATGAGATCCTGTGGAGTTTGGTGTTAGGGGCATGGCTGCTGCTATGGTCCTCTTTAAGGGTGTCTCTACATAGGCTATTTTGGAAGCAGGTGCATGGTCATCTGCCCATACTGTCTTGAAACGTAAGCTGGATATTTCTTCCTGGGCAAGAAGTAGGTTTGCTACAGCTGTTCTGCAGCATATGTTGTAATTCAGCCACTAAATTCCATCCACCTGACTTTATTAGGACTTTGAAAAAAATGTCTTGATAGTCAGGACTACTGCAGCAGTGCTCAAATTGAAGGACGTAGTACATTTCTGTTAGATGTCTACTGTAACATCATTATGTCACTGTTGCAGTGCTCTTTCCCCTTCCAGTTCCCCTCTGTCACTATGGGGCATCCTAGATTGAGGTGAGGTACTTCATCTTTATAGGTTCATAAGTAGGTACTAGGCTATCGGCCCGAGGGCATTTATAAGCCTAGCCAGAGTGTGTCGGCTTTCGCCACCCCATTGATTAACTGATCATCTGTCAAGCAGAGCCAATGAAGTGATCTCAGGGGTGTATTTTCTGTTACCCATCCACTCGTCAAGGTTTCTCTTGAAGAGTGTTGGTGAGGGGCTCTGCCTGATGTAATTTGAAATTTTGTTCCAAAGCATGGGAAGTCTCTGTGACAGGAATCTATCCCTCCAGCATGTTACATTTATTGTCGTGGTGAGGTTTAGCTCACTAGAGCGTGTGGCTCGCAGTGACTTGGATTTCTTTAGGTGGAGCATGTCCATCAATTCTGAGTTGGACATGGCTTTGTAAGTCAGGCAGAGATCACCTCTGAGTAAGTGATATGCCAATGAGTACAGCTAGAGTTTTTTCAGTCGGGTTGCATAGGACATATGTTTGAGACCAGTAATCCTCTTGGTGAGGTACTTTTGTGGTCTTTCCAGCTGTTGGAAGTGTCTTGTGAGGTACATCCCAAATGGGGCATTGTACTCTATGATGGGTCTAATGAGCGACGAGTAGAGGGGCACTATAACCTCTCTATTTCTAGATGCAAACCCTTTAGTAATTAGATGGGCCACATATAAGGATTTCCTAACTACTTTGGCAATATGATTGTCAAAGGAGAGATTACTATCTACCTGGGTCCCCACATCTCTTATTATCTCTTCTGTATTAAGGGGGCTGCCACCTATGTGGTAATTCATGGGTGTTTTGTTTTTCCCAAATGGGATGACTATGCATTTTTTGGCATTTAGCTAGAGGCCATGACTTTGACACCAGGTGTCTGTCACAGTAAGGCCCTTTTGGAGGATGCCCATGTCAGCCTGAGAGTCAATTATGGCTCCCAGTTTGCAGTCATCGGCGAACTTGGTTAGCCATAGTCCTCCTGTGTTTGCCTGTACTAATGAGAAGTATATGACAAACAGTAGGGGTCCCAGGACCGAGCCTTGTGGGACACCACTTGTGACTGGTTTAGAGTCGGACCTGGAGCCTGCTATTCTTACTGTGTGAGTTCTGTCTCTAAGCCAGTTGGCAACCCATCTCGTGAAATAGGGGTTTATGTTCAGGCTGGTGAGTTTTTCTGTAATACCCGAGTGGGGAATGGTGTCAAAGCCTTGGCGAGGTCAAGGTAGGCTGTGTGAACCACTTTTCCGTCGTCTATGGCCTTGGTGACTGTCTCGAAGAAGTCCACCAGGTTTAGTAGACATGATCTGCCCTTAACAAAGCCGAACTGGGTTGGGTCAAGTGTTTGGAGGTTCCCATTGTCTTTGTTAATGAGTTCCATGATGATGCGCTCCATAGCCTTGCAAACAGGCTAGTCAGGCTTATGGGGCGATAGTTACCAGGGTCAGTTGTGGCCCCTCCTTTGTGGTGAGGAATAACCATTGCTGTGTGCCATTCTATGGGCACGTAGCCTGTGGAGAGGCTGAGGTTGAACAGTGTGTTTAGGTGGGGGGTTAGTTCATGCAAGATGCAGCCTGGGACACCATCTGGTCCCATTGACGCTGTGTGTTTGGCTTTTGAAAGGGCTGTTTTCACCTGTGCATCTGTGATTTTTGGGACACTACACTTTTCCGGTATTGTTGTGGGCCTTTTTGGAGGTGAGAGGGGGGTGAAGTTTGCACTGAATCTATCTGCCAGGATGTTGGCAATATCAGTAGATTCAGTATATTTTGTGCTATTTTGCACTAGTTCAGTGCATATCTGCGAGTTGCCACTTAGATTCTTAACATAGCTAAAGAAGGCTTTGTGGTTATCTTTTGAATCCTTGGCTATTTTTCTTTCGAAGTTAGCCTTGGATGATTTCATGTGGGACCTCAGTTTCTTACTGATACTGATCAGGGATGTCTTTCCTTCTTGGGATTTGCTTTTTTTCTGAACTAGTTTCCTCCTTCTATTGTATAGCCTGTTTATTGCAGGGGTCCAGCAAACTGGTTTCCTTCTCTTAGAGGAGTGAGTCTTGGTCTTGCTAGGAATGGCACAATCCATGCATCCTTGTAGGTGCTCATAGAGTGCATTTGTAAAGGTTTCTGCATCTTGGAAAGCGTTATCCTTTAGTGTGGGGGCTGTGAAACTTACCACCTCTGTCTTAAGGTGAAGTTTGCTTTGGAAAAGTTTTTTACTGTGGTTTCCTTAGTTGGGGTGGTGGTGGGGTGTGGACATCCAGAGTTGATTAGTTTATGGTCTGATCTAACCAGTGACGGATTGACCTCCGGTGTGGAACACCTTTCGCCCATGTTGGTGATGATCAGGTCCAATATGTTTACACCTCTGGTAGGGGAGTTTACCAGCTGATCCAGGGCGTTTGAGTTGATGAATTCCAGGAAGCGCTGGGCCTGGGAATTTGTACTCGAGTAGTTTTCCCAGTGAATGGTAGGGTAATTGAAATCGCCCAATATCAGGGTGTTTGGTAGGACCATCAAGTTTTCCAGTGTTTCCAGAAAGGTGGAGTGGTGGTCCTGGGTCATGGAGGGTGATCTGTAACAGGCCACAATTTGCATTGCAGATTTGCCCGATGTTAGTTTCACATGGATGATCTCAGAGGTATCATGCTGCACCACTAACCTGGAGGTGTAGGTATCCTTGATGAATATGGATACACCCCCTCCTTTTGTGTTTCGGTCCGTGTTCTGTGGCCGAAACATGTGGTATGAGTTGTAGCCCGGTAGTGTTGGGGTGCTCTCTGGAGCCTTGAACCAGGTTTCAGTTAATGCACAGATGTCAACGTTCTCCATACTGAGGAGTGCTTCGAGTGCGTGTATTTTGAGATTTAAACTCCTGGCATTGAGTAACATAACCCTCAGTTTTCTTTTTTAATTATGCTGTTTACGGAGGTGAGTTTGACTTTTGAGCCTTGCCTAAGAAAGGCACTATGGGGGCAGCAAGAGCCTTGGCCAGTATTCGAAAGCCTAGGGGTGACAGGTGCAGGCCTTCTCTTGTGAAGCAATGTAGTTTGTCCAGCATGTCGTCCCAGGCTGACAGATACTGGATCCCCTTTGAATGACACCAGAACCTTAGCCAGTTGTTGAACGCTATCATTTTTTCTTTATACTGAGGTATCATTCTTGGTGAGGGCAGGATGCTACTCAGGGTCAGGGTCATACCAGCATGGGCTACATGATCAGAGAGCTCTTCCATGCTTCTTTTCATGTAGTCCAGGGAGGTACGTATCAGGTCATTCACACCAACATGAACAATGGCAGAGTCATATTTGTACTTGTTCTGGAGTGACCTGAGTGCTTGTGTTATGTGGAGGATTCTGGCTCCTGACAGGCAGCTAACAGTAACCTTCTGCTTGTCCAGCCTAGTGAGTGGGACGTCAGTGTACCTGACTATAGAGTCACTTATTGCTAGTGTGTTAGGTATGTTATTTCACCTTAAGAGCTGTGATTGTGCGGCACACTGATTTTGTGTTTTATGTGTTGTCTGGTTTGTGACGGGAAGTGCAGGTTGTTTGGGTGTCTGCTTTGGAGGTCTCTGATGCATTTGCATGTTTTTATTTAGAGCCTCCGAGTATGATTTTGTGTATTTATGTGTATTTTTTGCCAGTGCTGTTTTAGTAGGTCTGTGTGCAGCTGGAGTTGTGGTGCAAGTGTTAACCTTGTCCTCTTGACGGTCTGTTCCAGTCTTGGGTGGAGACAGCTTAGCTTCCAGTTTGGCGTTATAATTGTATCTCTCGCATATGTTAGTGTTTTGTGGTAGGAGGAGAGGGTTGTCTATGTACATGAGGCAGTTGTAACATTGCCTCAGGATACCCAAATTCACCAGCTGGACTGGAGAGTGCACCTGAAGTTGCCCTTTGGTCATGCCTGAATAGTTAGTCGCTTGATTGGTGAGGGGTGAATAAAGAGCCTTGCCCTGCTGGGCAATCAGTGTCAGGGTATATTAGTGCTTGCTATTAGGTCTGAGCAATTGCTGGGCTGTAAGATGCTTTTTGAGTGCTTAGGTTGAGAGTTAGACTAGTTTCAAGGGAAAAACTGTAGAGGAGACTTAGTGGAGCCAGGAATAATTATTTATTCTATCTTTTCCCCACTGCAGAGCCACGGACCTGCCTATATCTAAGTAGAATTCACAAAGGTGATACTGGGATAGGGAACTCTGATTTACATAAATCTCTTCTAGTTCCCTGATGTGGGACAGTGGCTTTAGAGCCTTTTGTAATTGTTCTTTTTGAAAATGTATACCTTGTCAAGCTGTTATGCATGCAATTCATTTCCTGTGCCGCAATGCTCTGTCATTCAGAAAGGAGTGATAATGGGATCAAAATACCCACCCCTTCATGAATGAGAACATGGCTACCCAGGAACTTTGGTACATGTCTTGAAGTTGTTTGATTTGTTTTGTTCTCTTTACCCCATATTAGTAGGATAGGAATAGAGTGCACTGCCTGCTTGCACATTTGAGAGATCTTAGAACGTGCTTTAATAGGACACGTACATAAGGGGACTACTAGCATTCAGCATCAGGATAATAGCAGAGGAAACGGATCGCCAACTGGACCACACTTTGCTTAGCCATGTTCCAATAAATGATGGTATCTATCTTTAGGATTTTTTCAAACCTACTGTAGCAGAATCTCCTAAAACATATATATATATATATATATATATATATATATATATATATATATATATTTTTTTTTTTTTTTACTACAGACGTGAGCTGCAGTGGTTTTGCAGGAAATAAAAAGTTAATCTAAAAAAAAATAGATTTGCTATTCTAAAAATTAATTTATTCATTTTTGCTACTCATTACTACAGCTCCAGCATCTTGTCAGTGACGATATTTGCCAAAAGGTGGTTGAACTGTATTTGAGTGAGAGGAAACAAGTAGCTGCTGGTGGGAACTTGGCAACACAGTGTGTTCGGGCAGCAGAAGAGGCATCCTACCAGTGGAAAGCTGAACATCTCATGACTGATGAAAACTGTTTTAAGGTAAGTGGAAACTAAATGTTTGCCTTCCCCAAGGTAGCTGAGTACTCTCTGCTGTGGATTATTGATTGCTTCCTTGGTAGGTTATGATTTAGTTGTATCATAGTGATTATCCCCAAAACTTGCTTTAAATATACTTACTTGTGTGTGTATGCTATCTTGATCTGTGCTGATTGCTCTGAGATATCTTTGGTGCCGTAGAGGTCTACAGAAATCTTAAATATTCAACGCTGCTTTCAGGGAATCTGCACATATATTTCTTCAACATATCCTTCCTTTGTTGTTGTGTTGTAGGTTATACACGGCTATGAAGTTTTCTAGTATTTGGATCTTTAGTTAGTTCATAAGTGTTTACTAGGCTAACGACCACAAGGGCCTTTTTAAGCCTAGCCATGCATCCCAAATTTCTGGAAAGTTCTGATATCCTTGGTAAGTGTAAGCAGGAGCCTGGAAGATGAACTATTTACAGGTTGCCTGTATCCATTGGAGACATAGGTGCCAAACCAGGATGAATTTCCTGTTCCCCATCCAACTGTCCAACGTGCACTTGAATTGGGTTAGGGAGGAACTCTGCTTCACATGTATGGGGAGCCTGTTCCAAACACGGGCTAGTCTCTGGATACATACCGGTCTCTCCAGCATGTCCTATTTATATCACAGGGCAGGTTTAAGACCTTAGAACAGGTAATTCTGCTGCTATTTATTTTGTGGATATGCAGGAGGTCCATCAGAGTGGCATCTGACAATGTCCTGTATTCCAGGCATAGATCTCCCCTCAAAAGCCTGTAGGAGACAGAATACAGAGATAGAGCCTTGAGGCAGTCTGCATAGAACATTTTACTTATGCCCTGTATCCTTTTAGTAAGGAACCTCTGTGGATGTTCAGTTGTTGGATATGCCTGGGTACACAAGTAAATAACAGAGTTTTACCATTTTAGTCTTGAGTCAAGAACAGTGCTTCAGGATGTGCAGAGTACTTGTTCATTTCATAAACAGTGCTAGGAGACTGCCTTCATAAAATTTCAGATCGATCTCAAAGAACAATGGGAAACTTCATATTTTGCATTTTCTTATCGATTTCACAAATCAATGTATTTTAAAATATTGTATGCTGTTGTGGTCCTTGCTTAGAGCTTAATGTGAACGCTTGAGAATATACCTTTTAAAACATAGACCATCTGGCCTAAGAATCTTATCCCTTGATCTTGTTACATTCAGTACCAGTATGCACCATCTTTACAGACATCCTTGTGACGACTCTTCCCCCAGCCTGAGAAGGCCAGAGCTTACAAAAGATTCCTGACGCCTTGTTTTTTTTTTTCTTTCCTCCATTAACATTCTTAAACCAGGCTCTTTTATACATGGTAACATCCCTTAACTCCTTCAGTTATCTGTTGTCAGTACACTATAATTTGCTAATAAAGAGAATGCAGTTGTAAGGCACTTGAAATATAAAGCTACATCTTATGTGAAACTATATTTTTCATAGTCATGCATCTGTTTTACCTTTTGATTTTAACGGAAACTTATTGTAAACATTTTATTTGACTCACTTGTGAAGAAACTGCAAGTTAATACACATTTTGTGAAGAACAGACACGAGACAACACATTTTACATAACAAACCTCCCCATGTAACACTAACAGTGTCACACAACACGCACATTTATATTTAAATTTTTCTTAACTTGATAAAATATGCTTCAGTATCATAGTATTCATCATCTACAGTGATTTTTATTTACCTTCAGTTCATTATCAGATAACCGTTGTATGGCATTTTAAGTGCAGGTGAGGTTAAGCATTTTGTAATTACAACCTTTAGAACAGAAAATATTAAAAGAACTGAAAGAGTAATACCAATTATTGTAATGATACCTTGCAGTATACTAGTTCCCAGGTTACCAAATGCAGTGCCTCACCATCCAAAAAGTATCCACTGTGTAGATGGTGCTGTCCAGGTCCTTGGCCCTCTGTTCCATGAAATTGGCCAACTTTTCTTGTTCATCATGATGGTCACTAATATAAGAAGAACGACTTCCTATGAGGGCACATGACCCCCCCCCCCCCGCATTATGTTAAGTGCCAACCAATTTTGTAATACAACAGTTTGAATTTCAGTCATGTTTTGATTTGCCATCTTGATGTGATGTGAAGTATGATTTGCTACCTCCTGAAGAATTTGAGCAGGCATGGTGATTTAGAGCATTATCCTTTGAACTCCATACCCAGGAGCAAAGACTTGAAAATACTTATTCTGCCCAGTGAATTGCCTGATTGTTTTTCAGCCTGGCTGCTGGAGGGTTCTAGAAATGTTGAATAGCGGGAGTAATATAGCCACAAAACAGCATTTAGATCAGTTTGTAGGCAGCCAGGGGTAGGCACGATCACCCCAAATGTAATAATCCTCCATCATGCCCATGCTATGCCCCCAGTCATAGCTTTTTAAGCATAAAGAGTTCAACACACTTTCATATCTAATGTAATTGCATTTGCTGGTTCCCCACTGGTACATAGCCTATGTCTGTAGGATTTGTGGTTGCAAGCTGAAGAGAGACAACCTTTGAAAAGTCAGTCACGTTATGCCAAGTTAAATTAGTATCTTTAAGATCATTTTCAAGTGTCACCTGTGATGCAGAAATTTGAGTCATAGTAATCCCTGCCTTAGAATGATGAGGTATATGCGAAGGCACCCAACAGTTGTTGCATTTAATTCCACAGTATATTGTCGAAGAATCAACAGAAAACTATTTTCTCTCAACCAGCTTATAAAACAAAACAACAAAAACAAAAGTACCTGCTGTAACTGGCTTATTCATGGACTGCTGTCTGAGCTGAGTTTCTTTAATCCTTTACTGGGGTAAATGATTCATCTGGGGCCCCCACACAGCAGGTCTTTTTACAGTGTGACAAGTGAATCAATGTTTGTAGTCCTGCGCGCTGTGTATGGCAGTAAAGGTGGTAAGCAGGACCTGGAAAGGACACTTCTACTTTGGACTCAAACATTTCTTTCTTTGGAAAGTTTTAACATGAACCCCAATCACTGGCCGCAGTTGATGACATTGCTGGTCAGGAGGTTGAGGAAGAGCTTCTTGTATAGTTCTGTGATACTGCTGTAAGAAATTAATAAGTTTTTTGTAGTAAGACAATATAGCATTATCCATTAACATTAATTCTTCATTTGACACACGGAGAGTAGCTGGAAGGTCCATGGGTCTCCCCATTAATATCTCATAGGTACTCAATTTCCTTGTACTTCTCATTTTCAGTAATGCTAAGGAAGTGCCTCTGTCCACTTAAGATTTTTTTTTTCCAACAAACATCTTTATTAAGTTTTCACACATGACATAGGCAATCTTACATTTATACAAATGAAAAACAACATGACACCACTTTAGTTGTAAACAGTATACATCACAGACACAATTGAAACAACTGTAGTTGCAAACATTATACATCACTTATCTATCATGTCATTGTTAATTGTTGTATGGCTCATTCAAATCCTGCCTCTTAAACCTTGTTCCTGGTCTGCAAAGATTGTTTCCACAATTCCTGTTTTTTTCCTATGTAGTCTGCTCCCTACCTTTTCTAAAGATCCCAATTCCAGCTGTTTTGTCTCTGTTACTATAGTCACTACTTCTAGTAAAGTTGGTCTGGACTTTGATTTCCATTTTCTAGTAATTGCTTTTTTTGGCAGCCACCATAAATTGGACTCGGCAAGGCTTTACTATGTCTAAGCAATAACGATTCTGTGTCAAAACTCAAAAAAAATCATCTCCCAAGTCAATCCAATCTGCTCACCCAGCATCTCCGACAGAGCAGTCTGCAGTGAATCTCTAAATTCTGCTAGCTCATTACACAGCCAAAAATATGTTCCCAGCCACCTCTTTCTTGCCTGTCACACCTCCAACACTTGCTATCCACCTGAGGAAAAATTCTTTGGAGTATAAAAATACCTATGTAAACACTTCCAGGCTAAGATACTAAATCATCTAGACTTTGTTGCATATTTGAGAGATATACATATATCCTCCCATTGTCTCTTTGTGAATTGCTTATCCAGTCTCTCTTCCCTATCCTTTCTAAGCTCCTCTGATTGATTTTTATAATTATCATGCAGTATTTTATATGCTTTACTAATTATTCCTTTTTTAATGGCAGCTTCTATTCTTGATTCTGTTAAAAAATTTACCAGTGCTGGTCTTACATTCAGGAGCCCCCTATTTCTTTCTTAGCCTACACTCTGATATCAATCCTTGATAGGGAAAGCAATCTATAGCCTGTAATCCAAATAAATTATTGGCCTCTTCCCATTCTATTACCTTTCTCTCTCAAGTTATTTGCTCCCAGTAACTTGGTTCCTTTGCCAGTTTTCTCCAATTAAATTCATGTCCCCTTCTTGCTTATTATCTGTATCCCTGACCACAGTCATCCCTATCAGCAGAATCTCTTTTCTCCATTATTGTGGTGGTTTGGTTCTTAGAATACTCCCTGCTATTTTATGAATATAATACTCTGTATGATTTTTGTTCTTAAGCATCCGCATCCAAAATCCCAATCTCTCCTTATTTATTGAGCTTCCTCCCTGTATCGGCAGCATTCCTTTCCACTTTAAATTATACTTTTCTGTGTGTGCTATGTACAAGAGCCTCAAATGTGTTGCTCTAAAATACTCCCTCAAATTGGGTAATCCTAGTCTGCCTTGTTCTATTGGAAGAATCATCTTATCCCACTTGACCCTTGCTGTCTTCTATTCCCAGATAAAATCCTTCAACTCTTTTTTAATTGCTATCCACAGCTTCTCCTCTGGTTGATAAAAATATGCCTGACCTGTGTAAAAGACTAAAGGGACTAAAAACATTTTAATGGCTTGTATCTTGGTGTCCATATCCATTTAACAAAGCTTCCAGTTTCTCAATTTTTGTATTATTTTCTGTTTAGTCTCTTTCCACATATCCTTAGCTGCCTCAACAGAGTCATTTCTAATCCATACTCCTAAATACTTCATTTTATTATGTCCCCATAAATATGGATATTGTTGGACCAATTTGTTTGTGGGTACGTAATTTACTGCTATTGCCTTTGTTTTAGCTTCATTAAGTTTGTATCCCAAGAAGATTTGAAATGGTCTTAAAATGTTCCACAACACTGTAAATGTCCCTTTCTGGTTTTGTCATGTATAAAATAATCATCTGCAAATAGAGCCAGCTTTTCCTGACTACCATGCCAGTTATATCCTTGAATTTCTGAATCCCCTGCTTTCTTTGCCAGTAGTTCTAAATATAATGCAAACAACAAAGGGGAAAGAGGACAACCCTGCCTGGTTCCTCTACTCAAGCAGAAATTATTGGAGAGGAGCCCACCCATCTTAATTTGCGCCTCAGATCCCTTGTATATTCTTCTAATCAACCTTGTAATTGTATCAGGGAAAGCAAGTACTTCCATTGCCCTGCTCGTGAAGTTCCAGTCTACTCTGTCAAATGCTTTCTCTGCATCAAGACCCACCAGTAAAAGTGGTATTTTTGCATTCTGCTTTCCTGTGGATTATCATTGTTCTGTTAATATTGTCAAATGTTTGCCTCCCCTCCACGAAACAACACTGATCCAGATCTCTCAATTTTGGTATCACTTTTGCCATTATTTTAGTGTTTATAGACATAAACACTTTATAATCATGGTTTAGTATTGAAATGGGCCTGTATGAAGTTGGATCTGATGGATATTTACCCTCTTTAGGTATTACTGTTACCACCGCCTTCTTCCAGGATGCTGGGACTTCTCTTAAAATACTATTAAACAAAACCTTCCAGGTCTTTATCAGTTTTTCCTCCCAGCTCCCAAACTTCCAGAATACCATTTATTCCTGGGGACTTTCCAGTATATTGGTTATACATAGCCATTTTTATCTCATCCCTTCCTGTCCTGTAGTAATTGAGCCTCATCTACCTGTAATCTGGGCAAATTTAATTCTTCCATAAACATTTCCATCTGTACCTTTTCTTGATTTCCATATTTCTCTGCTTTATACAAACTTTAATAACATTTCCTAAATACTTCTAAATACTTCTACAGGGTCTCTTGTTATTTTCCTTGTTATAGGCTTCCTAAGCTTGGTGACAGCCATTTCCACTTTCTCTTGCCTGAGGAGTTGTGCTAAAAGTTTTTGTGCTCTAGAATTATCATAAACAGTTGCTTAACAGCAGTCTTTCTAAACTCATGCATATTGTTGAAGTAATCCCTTATTTTCTGTTTAGCATTCTGCAGTTGCTCCTTTTCTTGTTTTGAGAAATTCTCCCTATTTTGCAATACTTTAACATTTGTCAATCCCTCTAAATGATATTTGTTACTGTTTAACCATATCTCCCTTTCTTTTATTTCCACCCTAGTTTTAAACTCCACTTTAATTTTATCCCACTCCCTAGCTATATTTTCAGAAGAAAATTGTATCTTCTCTAGTAGCTCCTGAATTAATTTCAAAACCCATTCCTTGAATTCCTCTCTTTTCAGCCAATAGGTGGGAAAGTGCCAGTGTCTCATTTTTATTTCATTACCTTGCATTTTTATTTTAGCTGTTATTGGCACATGATTTTAAGTAGTTATTGGGTGCGTTTCAAGACCTTCAATTAAGTGCACATGTTCCTGTGAGAGATAAAATCTGTCTAGCGTAGCCCACTTGTTGTATCTCGGTGAGTAATATGTAAATTCACTCCAAACTCCTAGTACTGAATTCACATCTTCCATGCCAAACATTTTCATAAATTTCTTCAAAAATCTTACCCTCCTTTGTTATATTTTTTTCTTCTAGGCCCCCCAGACACATCTTCAGTGTTGCAAATCAAATTCCAGTCTCCACCTATAAATAATTAGGGCAGCACAGTGGTGCAGTGGTTAACATTGTCGCCCCACAGCAAGAGGTTCACCGGTTCGATTCTCAGCTGGGGGGTGCCTTTTGTGCCGAGTTTTCATGTTTTCCCTCCGTTTCCTCCCACAGTCCAAAAAAAAAACATGCATGTGGATCGTTTCTCCCCAGGCCTCTGCTGAAAATAGGCTCCGTCCTAGTCTGACTTTCTCGGTCAACAAATGTTAAATAAGTAAATTAAAATTATTCCTTGCTGAAAGCTGATTATTTCTCCCAGAATTTTCTTAAGCTCCCTTATAGCAGTTTTGAGGGGGATGTAAATGCATCCCAGTGTAATCCTCCTCCCTAGCGTGTAGCCCCTTAGTACTATGTATCTTCCATTATTATCTTTTTTTTTTTCCTCTATCACAATTGGAGCTCCTCTTGTAATTAATGCAAGTACTCCTCTTTTCCTTTGCCTCAGATATTCCACTGAATAACCATCCTGAAAACCTTTCTTTATCAAATTCACATGTTCAGATTTTCTTTGTGTTTCACTATTGCAGTCATTACTTGTGGGGTTATCCCTGCTGGGTAGCCCTTGGTTGGCCTGAATAGCAGAGTAAAGAGTATCCTTCCTGCGTCGTCTGCAGGTCGCCTGAGACTGTCAGGTCATCAGGGCTGTAAAGGGAGGCAGCCAATGCCATTACATCAGTCTTTCCTGCTTTGGAGCCTGAAGCAGAAGCAGTTTGTGAGTGCGTTGGTCGGCCGTTGCCAGAGTGAGGAAGAAAAACTATTAAAGCTAAGTGCCCTGTTGGGGATCTTTTTCTTGCACTTAACCGATGTCCAAAAATAAATAATTGTCTCAGCTGTGGAAAACAAATACCACACAGACTTCCATAATCTGTGTGTGACTGGTTTAGGCCCACACCACGATGTCCCCGGATGTAGGTTCTGTGCTTTATTTAATGCTAGGACCATCCGTGGAAGAGCTGAATTTGTATACAGGTATTTCAGGGAGACCAGTTTAAAGTGCGAAATGGCATCCGTCAGTCAGTCTACGGTGGAAATCCCTAAAAAGAGAAAAGGAAAGGGATAGACCACAGAAGGTTAGGCCCACAGGCAACACAAACCTGAAGTCAGGCAGCCTACCATCCACTAGCACAGCGGAACTCAGTGAGGCGCCTATGAAGCCCCTGACGACAGCTGTACAGTCACTGCAGGCCTCTACCATAACCCTTTTGGAGTCCGGTACACCACCAGATCAGGATTCTCCTTCTGAAATGTCGGTTGTCAGCCCCATGGTTGGGTCTGGAGCCATTTTGCAGGCACTGGCTTCCGAGGAGGCCTTTCGGATGACCGACACCAGACAAAAACCGACAGCCACACCGCCACCCAAAACCATACCCAGGCCCACTGAATTTCTGAGGCCTAAAAGCAAGGCCACTCCTAGGAAATCCCATTCCCCTATGCTCATTCAACCACTACCTCCCATCCAACCTGCTCATTCACAGCAGTTACTTTTTGGCAGAGGATTTAATCACTCTCATCAGAGGAAAACAGTCTACTCAGGCTTCTCCAGCCAAGAGAAAAAGGGACCTTTCTCCAGAGGTGTTTTCAGAGCCAGAGTCTGAGTACTCAGAATTTCTGGGCTCAGACACTGAACAACACCCCCTGACAGCCTTCGAGATTTTGATGCTGAGGAATCCATTCCTTCAGCATCCCCTCATGAGGATCTCTCATATGAGGAGACCTTAAATAGCCTTGGAGAGCATTTCCATTGGGAACTCAGGACTACCCCCAATCTAGGAAGAGATTAAGAGAGTTCCTGGACTTACCACAGCACAAACCCTTAGCCATCCCTCCCATTCTGGATGTGGTAAGAGGATGTCTTCCTGGAGTCTGGCCTTACACCTGATGCTCTCCCTTCTGCACCCAGAAAGTCTGATAGATATTGTAGGGTACCAGATATCCATAAGTATTTATTTAAGAACCCTGCTGCCCGACCCAGAGGTCATCACTCAGGGACCCAAAGGGGGTAGGACCAGTTCATCCCAAAACATAATGCCCTCTGACAAGGAGAGCAGGGCCTTGGACCGATGGGGCAAAAAGGTATACACTTCAGCTACCCTAGCCATTAGAGCCCTCAACTGCCAGTTCCATGTGATAAAATAGCAGAATGCACTGGATTTATTACAGCAGAAAATTTCCTCCTTACCAGACGGTGCTACTACCAGAGAACTAGGAGAGCTGATACACTTCAGTTCTCAAGTGGCAAAATATTCCCTGCATTGCAAATTTGATGCTCTAGAAGCCTCTAGCAGGGCTGCTGCTTCTGGATCAGTCATCAGGAGACATGCATGGCTGAGAGAGCAACTTTTGCCTGATCATGTAAAATCAAAACTTCTGGACGCCCCCTTGGATAGGGAACAATTGTTTGGCCCTAAAGCAGAGGAGGTAGTCAAGAAAATGGAGGATAAGGCCAAGTCCATGCAGACAGTCAAAGACTTCCTACAGGTGCAACCCCCCAGATTTAGTAGGAACTTTCCCATCAAACACTGGACCTTTCCTGCCCAAACCAAAACTGTGCAAAGAAAGGGACGCAGAGATAGGCCCTCCAGGCAACAGCACCACAGCCAGCAGAGGCATAGACAGTGGACCTCCACCACTCCTAGGCAAGGGAGTTCTAAGTCCACTCCCTACCCTAAGGACTCTCAATGACTACCCCTCTGCCCCAAACATGTCATCCCCAGGCTAGGAGGAAGGTTATCCCTATTCTTAGGCATGTGGCAAACCATCACAGCAGATCAGTGGGTCCTAAAAATAGTTTCCCAAGGATCCAGATAATCTTTCAAAGAGAGTCTAAGTTTGTCAGGTTATCCAGATATACCAGCAAATCAGAGGACAGAGGCCCTCTGCCAGATTCAAAAACTCCATGTTCAAGGGGCAGTGGAGCCAGTACCGGAGGAACAAGCAGGAAAAGGATTTTATTCAAGGTTGTTCCTAGTACCCAGAAAAAAGGGCACCTGGTGCCTTATCCTAGACCTATCCAAATTAAACCTGTCCCTCCCGGTGCCAAAATTCAAGATGCTAACACTCCAAAAACTCTTGCCAATCCTAACACCAAATGCTTGGTTAGTGACCTTAAATTTAAAAGATGCCTACCTCCATATCCCCATAGGGGAATCCTGCAGTAGTTTCCTACGTGCCACAGCAGGCTCAGAGCACTTTCAATTCTCTCCTCTGCCCTTTCGCTTATCTACTGCTCCCAGAGTCTTCACCAAGTGCCTGGCTCCTGTCATTGCCTTCTGCAGACAGAAGAACATACAGATTTACCCCTATCTGGACGACTGCCTCATCCAGGTGGACAGCGGGGAGAAACTCCTGCAGGATCTCACTTTTGTTCAAGCCCTTCTAACCTCTCTGGGATTTACCATCAACAAGGAAAAATCCCAATTCAGGCCCACAAGACGGATAACCTTCTTGGGAGCGCTCCTGGACACATCCACCCAAAGAGCCTTCCTCTCTCCAGAAAAGCAGAGCTTTCTCCCCCATTACTTTTCCCAGTTAGCTCACAAGACTCACCTCACAGCCAGGAAGTTCCTGCAAGCACTAGGGTACATGCCATCTTGCATCCTGTTGGTGCCCTTGGCCAGGCTACACATGAGGAAGATACAGTGGTACCTAAGAAACCTACGGTGCCAACCTTATCAGTCACTGGAACTACAGCTACCTCTGGATGTTCTTCGTGTTTCACTGTTGCAGTCATTACATTTGGGTAATCTGCTGGCAGGTTGCCCTCAGTCGGCCTGAATAACAAAGTCTTGGGTCCTGCATTGGTTGCTGTCTCCTCTTCCATGACGTCAGGTCATCAGGGGTATAAAACATGCAGTCGACGCCATTTTATTCAGTCTTTCTTGCCGCACGGTGCCCGACGCAGAAGCAGTTCGCAAGTGCCGGTCGGCCGACTCCTGAAATTTTCGCATTCGAGTTTCAGAACTGAAGTCTTCAAACTAAAGCTAAGTACCCCCCGTTGGGGAAACTTTTTCTAGCTCCTTACCAATGTCAGTAAAAGTTAATAATTGCACTACTTGTGGGAAGCAAATACCTCATAAAGATTTTCATTTGTACTGTATTCCTTGCCTAGGCCCAGATCATAACGTGCCTTGCTGTCGGTTTTGTGCTAGATTTAACCAACGCACTATTAAGCGTCGGTATAGTTTTGCTTCTAAATATTTTGGATCAAGATTTAATTATCCTGAAACGTCGTTGGTTAGCAATCTGACTACCGGAGTTAACAAAAAACGCAAAAAAAAGACAGAGACAGACCGTCGAGGTGTAAAACCGAAGACTAAGCTTCTCCTAAGCCAGTCGCTGATTCGCCAGTACTCGGTGAGGTGCTTTCGCAGTCCCCGATACCCGCTACTTTTGAGTCGCAGGCCTCTACCGAGACCCTTTCGGAGTCAGGTATGCCATGAGATTCTCAGAGTATTGAACTCGCGGATGTCTCTCCCTTGGATGGGTCCGGAGCCGCTGAGCAGGCATCGGCTTCCGAGGGTGTTTTCAGGCCTCAACATTTCTATATTAAACCGACGCCAGCCTCAAAAACAAGGTCAAAAACATCTTCTATGTCTAAAACAACAATGCATGAGCCACATGCTCAGGCTCCTGTGCCTAAAAAACAGATGATCAGAATGGCTGAGGATTTAATTACCTTGATCAGGGGTTCCCAACCCCCCCTGCTAAGAGGCCTAGGCAAGGCACTGATTTTGAATCTTCAGATCAGGTTTCCATTTCTTCTGATTCCTCTTCTGATCAGGAATTTTCTGTTCCACCCTGTGAGGATTCTGATGCAGAGGAATCCATCCTATGTGCATCTCCTCTTGAGGATTACTCTTTTGGAGAGACTTTGCATACTTTAAGGGAACATATTCATTGGGAGAGTCGGGACTTCTCCGAATCAAAAAAGAGGCTTAGGGATTTCCTTCTTCTACCTCAGCATAGGCCTTTGGCAATACCTCCTGTATTAGACATTGTTGACAATGTGTTTTCTGAATCAAGCATGGCTCCTGATTCCCTGCCTCCGGCTCCTAGTAAACCAGATAGATATTACAGGGTTCCTGACTCCCACAAATTTCTATTCAAAAATCCTGCTGCTGATCCTGAGACTATTTCACAGGGTCCCAAGGGTGTAAAGGCCTCTACAGCCAAAAATCCTACCCCCTCTGATAGAGATTCCAGGGCGCTGGATAGATGGGGAAAGAAGGTTTATACGTCTGCAACCTTGGCAATCAGGGCCTTAAACGGCCAGTTTTATATGATATGCTTAAATATCAATAGCATGTTTTGGGCTTACTGAAACAGAAAGTGATGTTGACTTCTGATTGTGTAGAAAATAGAGTTACATGAATTATTGCATTCAGCAGAACAAGTTGGAAAGCATTCTTTGCAATGTGGTTTTGATTCCTTGGAGGCCTCTTGCAGGGCCACAGTTACTGGATCTGTGATTAGAAGGCATGCCTGGCTCAAGGAGCAAAATCTGCCTGATCATGTTAAAGCTAAATTGCTGGATGCCCCCTTGAAGCATGATACTCTGGTAATAAGGCAGAAGAGGTTTTAAAGAAAATGGAAGACAAAGCTAAATCTATGCAAACTGTAAAAGATTTCTTGCAAGTGCAGCCACCCAGGTTCAGTAGGCACTGGCCTACTAAAAATTGGTCCTTTCCTGTATCCAGCAGAGCCACTCAAGGCAAATCCAGACGCTCAAAAGGCTCCAGATACCAATCACAGGGTTCTTACAGGTCAAAGTAATGGGGTGCCTCCACCTCCAAATCTGGAGGAAGCAAAGCACAACCCTACAGTAAGCAGTCTCAATGACTTTCCTCTACCTTCACCAAGCACTTACCTTTTGGCAGCCCCCTTGGGGGGGAAACTAGCACTTCATGCAAAAAATTGGCAGTTAATTACCCAGGACAAGTGGGTATTAAACATAGTATCCCAGGGGTACAGATTTCATTTCCATACTTTGCCAATTCCAAACGGATGGCCATATCTGCCACAAAATCAGTGGGCAGAGGCACAGAAACAAGTTATGTCCCTCATGGATATGGGGGCTATTCAACCAGTACCAGAAAAGGAAAAAGGACAAAGTTTTTATTCAAGACTTTTCCTGGTACCCAGAAAAGACAATGCCTGGCATCCAATACTGGACTTATCGATTTTGAACACGTTCCTGGACATTCCAAAATTCAAAATGCTGACTACAACAGCTACTGCCTATGCTGGGCAGGAATGCTTGGTTAGTGACTCTAGACTTAAAAGAGGCATACCTGCATATCCCAATAAGGAAGTCATGCAGAAGATACCTCCGCTTCAAGGCAGGTTTTTTGCATTACCAATTCTCTGCACTGCCCTTTGGCTTATCTACTGCGCCCAGGGTCTTTACAAAGTGCCTGGCACCAGTAATTGCATTCTGCAGACAAAGAAGCATACCAATTTATCCTTATCTGGATGACTGTCTTATTCAAGCAGAGGGCAAGGACACTCTTCTTCAACATCTGGCGTTTGTAAAAAGGCTTCTAACATGCCTAGGGTACACAATAAACGAAAAGAAATCCCAACTGGTACCCTCTCAAATAATTACATTCCTGGGTGCAAGCTTGAATACAACTGCCCAGATGGCTTACCTTACGCCAGACAAACAAAGGCAACTGACAACATACTTCAAGCAAATGGCAACAAAAACCCAGTTATCTGCAAGACAAATTCTGCAGGCTTTGGGGTTCATGGCATCCTGCATTCTACTAATTCCATATGCGAGACTGCATATGAGGAAACTTCAGTGGTACCTAAAAAGTTTATGGAGTCAACATTGTCACAGTCTGGAAACAATGATTCCTCTCATTCCCTGCCTACAACAGGAGTTTCTTTGGTGGGCAGAGACATGTCACCAAAACAAGGGACTGTCATTCACTCTACCCCCCCAAACCCTAACTACAGATGCATCAGATTATGCTTGGGGGGCCCACCTGGCGGGGAGATGCATTCAGGGCATATGGAGCCCAAAACAAATGCATCTGCATATCAACCAGAAAGAGATGCTAGCAGCATTCAATTACTTCGAGGACAACTACTGATAAAGACGGACAACACCACGGTTATGTGGTACATAAGCAGGGGCGGTACACATTCCTACCCCCTTTGCAGACTAGCCATGGCATTGTGGAACACAACTTTGACTTACCAAGTACATCTTTAAGCTCAGTTCCTGACAGTAAAACAAAATACTCTGACAGACGACCTAAGCAGAAATCTTATGGACCCACACGAATGGAAACTGGATCCACAAATCTTCAGCATGTTAACACAGAAATGGGGGAGCCCAGACATAGATCTATTTGCCTCTCCCCAAAATTATCAGATGGACAAATTCTGCACAAGAACTTATCACAGAAAAGCATGGAAAGTGGATGCCCCTATCCTTCAGTTGGAAAAACCTATCAGTCTATGCTTTTCCCCCTCTGCCTCTTCTCTCCAAGGTTTTACTAAAAGTCAGACAGGAAAAAACAAAAATGATCCTAGTTGCTCCAGACTGGCCTCGCCAACACTGGTACCCAGTTCTAAGGAATATGTCTCAACTTCTTCCTTGGTACTTGCCTCAAATACCTCATCTACTGTCTCAGCAGAGCAATCAAATTGTGCACACTCAGCTCCAAACTTTAAATCTTGCAGCATGGCTGATCATGTAATTATTCAAACAACACCTGTCAGTAAATCTGTGATGGATGTCATTTTGGAAGCCAGAAGGCCTAGTACTAGAAAATCTTATGCTGATAAATGGAAGAGATTCTGTGCTTGGAGCCAAGCACAAGGAACAGACACAGCAAATCCCAATATTCCTCAGATTTTACAATATTTGACTGAGATGCTTGACAAGGGCCTATCTTTTTCTTCAATAAAAATCCATGCCTCTGCCATTTCAGCTCATTACAACACAGAGCCTCCCCTCTTTTCTCATCCTCTGCTTAAACAGCATCTTAGGGGGGCAAAAAATGTAAGGCCTCCGAGAAGATCACTAACTCCTGCATGGGACCTCAGTTTTGTGCTGGAAAACCCACCCTGCCTCCTTTTGAACCAGCAGCTACTGCGGATATAAAATTTCTATCTTGGAAAACAGCTTTTCTCTTGGCAGTCACTTCAGCAAGAAGGGTTTCAGAACTACAGGCTGTCATGGCTGTGGAGCCTTTTATTACATTTTACCCGAACAGGGTGTCCCTCAGGACCAATCTTTCTTTTATGCCTAAGGTGGTATCCAGTGTGACTCTTAACCAGACAATTCACTTGCCAACATTTTACCCAAATTCGCAGAACAAGGGGGAGCGGATTCTTCATTAATTGAACGTACACAGACAACTAAGATTCTACTTAAACAGGACCAAATCTCTAAGAAAGTCTGAGGAACTACTGGTAGCATTTGCTGCAGGGTCAGAGGGGAAGGCTATTTCAAAGCAGACTATTTCTAAGTGGATAAGCTACTGCATTCGTTTCTGCTACTTGCACCATGGTAAACCTGTGCCCAAGGGTATTCACATTCCACCAGGGCTGCCTCTCTACCTCAGCAGCATTTCTCAGAGGGGTTCCAACCAAAGACATTCTAGAGGCTGCTACTTGGAGCTCTGTTCATACCTTCACAAAGCATTATAATTTGCCTCTCTTCTCCAAATCAAGGGCAGGCTTTGCCACTGCAGTTCTGCAGGGCCTTATAGCCACTCCTAATGCCATTTTGATGTTCATCGTGCATACAGCTGCAGTCATAACAGATGGGTTCTCCTGCCGTCAGGCGGGTCCTCGGTCGGCCGAATTCCAAAGTCTAGGTCCGACGTCGGTTGTCGTCGCTTCTTCCCTGACGTCAGTGCGACAGGGGGTATAAAAGAACCAGCCGATGCCATTTTCTTCAGTCTTTCGTGCCGTGTGGTGCCTGAAGCAGAAGCAGTTTGCAAGTGCCGGTCGGCCAGCTCCTGAGATTACGAAAATTTTG
Organism: Protopterus annectens; assembly: GCF_019279795.1. Taxonomy (NCBI): domain Eukaryota; kingdom Metazoa; phylum Chordata; order Ceratodontiformes; family Protopteridae; genus Protopterus; species Protopterus annectens. Next base: position 153,071,321 of record NC_056747.1, read on the forward strand.
CAACCGAAGTCTTCTTGAAAGCTAAGTACTCCGTTGGGGAAACTTTTCTTGCCTCAGACCGATGTCAGACAAAGTTAATAATTGTATTTCATGTGGGAAGCAAATACCGCATAAGGATTTTCATCCCCTCTGCATTCCTTGCTTAGGCCCAGACCACGACGTCTCGGCCTGTCGTTTTTGTGCTACATTCAACAGACGCAAAAAATTTAATTACATTATGTCGTCGGATACTCCAACTCCAGTTTTGAGTAAAAGACGCAAAGATAAGGACCGACATACGAGGTCCGCGGCTTCTACCAATACCGCGCCAAAGCCGACTACAGGTGGTCTGGTTCTCGGTGAGGCACCTACGCAGCCCCTGACTACCGACGACACTTCATTGGCGGTGAATACTGTACCCGAGGTCGCAGGCTCCTCGGCCCACACCCCGACTACCGATACCGAAGCCACTCTTGGCAGTGAAACTCAGAGTTTAGACAGGTCTGCCACCTCTCAAGGTGTCTTCAGGCCTTCCTCTTCTTTTTCCATCAAGGCTTTCACTAAGTCTAAAGCAGCCATGCATTCTAAGAGACAAGCTCCACAGGGCCCTTCTCCAGGCCCCATGCCTAAAAAGCAGATGCTCAAAATGGCTGAGGATTTGATTACTCTTATCAGGGGTTCTCAACCCCCGGACAAAGGCCCAGAGTGGAGGAAGAATCCTCCTCGGACCAGGCCTCCATTATTTCAGAGCACTCTGATGAACAGGAACATTCATACTCCCCTTTTGAAGATTCTGATGCAGAGGAGTCCTTTCCCTCTGTCTCCCCCCCTGAGGATTACTCTTTTGGGGAAACCTTGCATACCTTGAGGGAACACTTCCACTGGGAAGGCCAAGAGTACTCAGACTCCAAGAAAAGGCTTAGGGATTTTCTCTTGCTCCCTCAGCACAGGCCTCTGGCTATACCTCCTGTCTTAGACATTCTAGATGATGTGTATTCGGAGGCCTACCTTAACCCAGACTCTTTACCTCCAGCCCCAGTCAAGCCTAACGGGTACTACCGGGTTCCTGACTCACACCAATTCTTATACAAAAGCCATGCGGCTGACCCAGAAACTATCTCACAGGGCCCCAAGGGAATTAAGGCCTCCACTGCTAAAAATCCATTACCTTCAGAGAGAGATTCCAGAGCTTTAGAAAGGTGGGGAAAAAAGGTATACACCTCGGCCACCTTAACCATGAGGGCATTAAACTGCCAGTTCCATATGTTAAAGTACCAACAGTTTCTGTTAAAAGATGTATTATTTGGTGTTAAAGCTGAGGAGGTATTAAAGAAAATGGAGGAAAAGGCTAAATCAATGCAAACAGTGAAAGATTTCCTACAGGTACAACCCCCACGTTTCAGTAGAAATTGGCCTTCCAAAAATTGGTCCTTTCCAGCCACGGACAGACCCCAAAGAGGTAGAAACAGGCGCCCGAGGGGCAGAGGGCAATCTCAAGGATCGTTTAGAGGCAGACAATGGCAAGCTCCTACACAAAGAGGTGGTGAGGATAGTTCACAGCCATTCAGAAAGCAAACCCAATGACTTTCCCCTTTGCATGCCAAGCAAGGCTCAAATGGCAGCACCTTTAGGCAGAAAACTGGCATTATTTTCGAAAAATTGGCATATTGTCACAAAAGACAAATGGATCCTGGACATTATAAACAGAGGCTACAGATTCCATTTTCACACCCTTCCAAAAATGAGAGGCATGCCAAACCTGCCACACAATCAAAGGGCAGAGGCACAAAGACAAATTTCAGATCTCATGGACATGAAAGCTATTCAAGAGCTACCTACACAAGAACAAGGTCAAGATTTTTATTCCAGACTATTCCTGGTACCAAGGAAGGGAAAAGATTAGAGACCTATTTTGGACCTATCCATCCTAAACACATTTTTACTCGTGCCAAAATTCAAGATGCTCACATTACAGCAGCTTCTTCCCATGCTGGGCAAGGAGTCTTGGCTGGTAACACTGGACCTCAAGGAGGCATTCCTGCATGTCCCAATCAGACAAGATTGCAGAAGATACCTCAGATTTCTTGCAGGATCAACCCATTATCAATTCTCTACATTGCCCTTTGGCTTATCTACTGCGCCCAGAGTATTCACGAAATGCCTGGCATCAGTAATTGCCTACTTCAGACTTCAGGGGATACAGATATACCCATATTTGGACGACTGCCTGATCCAAGCGGACAGCAAGCACATACTTCTGAAACATCTGGCTTTTGTAATAATGTTGTTGAATTCTCTGGGATACACAGTCAACAAAAAGAAATCAAGGCTAATACCCTCTCAAACAATAATTTTCCTGGGTGCCAACTTGGACACAAACACCCAGATGGCCTACCTCACGCCAGAGAAACAGGGGCAACTAACTCAATACTTCAGAAAACTAGCAAATTTCACCAGGCTGACTGCAAGGAAAATCCTGCAGGCTCTGGGATTCATGGCATCTTGCATCCTACTAATCCCATGTGCAAAGCTGCATATGAGGAAACTTCAATGGTACCTGAAAACCTATGGTCTCAACACAGCCACAGTTTGGAAACAATAATACTACTGATTCCATGTCTTCAAAAGGAATTTCTGTGGTGGGCTCAAGCATGCCAAAGAAACACAGGTCTCCCATTCTGCAAGCCTCAAGCAAATCAAGTCATCACAACAGACGCCTCGGACTACGCCTGGGGCGACATGACAGATCGGTGCATTCAGGGCAAATGGTCCCAAAAAGAAAAGCACCTACACATCAATCAAAAGGAAATGCTAGCAGTAATAAATGCTATTATAGCTTTCAAAGACCTTCTGCATCCAGGTCAACTATTGATAAGGACAGACAACACCACAGTAATGTGGTACATAAACAAGCAGGGAGGAACCCATTCATACTCCCTATGCAGGCTGGCCATGTCACTTTGGAACATGGCTCTGGAATTACAAATCGAACTTCAAGCACAGTACTTGCCAGGCAAGGAAAACACGCTGGCAGACAACCTAAGCAGAAATATGACAGATCCACACGAATGGAAGTTGCATCCTCAAGTTTTTACAGAGATAATTCAAGCATGGGGAAGGCCAGACATAGATCTCTTTGCCTCCCACAAAATCACCAATTGACAAAATTCTGCTCAAGGACTTTTCATCCACAGGCCTGGAGAGTGGACGCTCTCTCTTTCAGTTGGACAACAATGACAGTTTATGCCTTTCCACCTCTTCCTCTGCTGCCCAAAGTTCTATTAAAAACCAGAGCAGACAGACCAAAGATGATTCTCATTGCTCCAGACTGGCCAAGACAGCACTGGTACCCACTCCTGAGGAGCCTGACGCATTCCCCACCATGGACCCTACCTCTAATGCCTCTTCTTCTGACTCAGCACAGCTTCAAAACTATTCACATTCAGCTAAAAACACTCAATCTGGCCGCATGGAAGATTCCTTAACTTCACAACAGACCCTACTCTCCAAGGAGGTGCAGGATGTCATTTTGGAGGCCAGAAGGCCTTCTACTAGAAAAGCTTACTCCGCAAAATGGAAACGGTTTTGTGCCTGGAATGAGAAAAAGGGCCAGCATCCTGGAATACTGAATTTACCTCAAATATTACAGTATCTAGCTGAGCTGCTAAGCAGTGGACTTTCATTCTCCTCCATCAAAATCCATGCCTCAGCCATTTCTGCAGAATACAACACTGATCCTCCTTTATTCTCTCACCCCCTCTTAAGACAGTTCCTCAGAGGGGCTAAGAATATAAAAACCCCAAGGAAACAACCAATACCTGCTTGGGTCCTCAACTTCATTCTAGAAAAGCAGACCTTGCCTCCTTTTGAGCCAGCTGCCTCAACAGATTTGCAATATTTGTCCTGGAAAACAGCCTGCCTTCTGGCTATTACCTCAGCTCGCAGGGTATCGGAACTACAAGCCCTCATGGCTGTGCAGCCTTTCATCATTTTCCATCAGGACAGAGTTTCCTTAGGAACCAATCCGTCCTTTATGCCAAAGGTGGTATCCAGGATAGCTTTGAATCAGGCTATCCACTTACCTACTTTTTACCCTAATCCTCAAAACAAAGGGGAGAGACTACTACATTCCTTGGACATCCACAGACAGCTGCGTTATTATTTGGACAGAACAAAGCCTTTCAGAAGATCAGAACAACTCTTTGTGTCCTATGCTACAGGAGCTCAAGGGAAGCCAATTTCCAAACAGACAATCTCAAAATGGATAGCCCACTGCATACGCTTTTGTTACTCTTTTCATGGTAAAACTGTACCTGCAGGCATCAGATCTCACTCCACAAGGGCCACAGCTACCTCTGCAGCTTTCCTCAGAGGGGTACCTAGCAAAGATATTTTGGAAGCAGCCACTTGGAGTTCTGTGCATACCTTCTCCAAGCACTACCACCTACCATTATACTCCAAAACTAGAGCAGGCTTTGCCACTGCAGTCTTGCAGGGCATCCTGGCTCCTCCTAGTTCCACCTAGTGCCTACCACCCCTTTTTTAGCTTTGAGATTCTACCCATCTGTTATGACTGCAGCTGTATGCACGATGAACATAGTACAGTTTTGTACCTACCATAAATGTAGATGTTCGAGTGCTAATACAGCTGCAGTCCAGGTTTTCCTCCCTCCTTCCCCTCTTGGGACAGGCCTATTGGCTAACACCTCCTCATACATCCTGATTGGGGTATTCATTTATGGTGTATTTGCTTGCAACTACTGTTTTTTGATTATATTGCATTGCATTATTACATAAATTTATGTAATGCCTTCCTTCTGGGGGCACCTGACATCTGGGGCAAGAAAAACTGAAGAAAATGGCGCGGCTGGTTCTTTTATACCCCTGTCGCACTGACGTCAGGGAAGAATCGACGACAACCGACGCCGGACCTAGACTTTGGAATTCGGCCGACCGAGGACCCACCTGACGGCAGGAGAACCCATCTGTTATGACTGCAGCTGTATTAGCACTCGAACATCTACATTTATGGTAGGTACAAAACTGTACTTTCCATCCTCCCATCCATAGCTTTGGGATTCTACCCAAATGTAATGACTACAACAGTGAAACACGAAGAACATAGTACAGTTGTGTATACTTACCATAAATGTAGATATTCGAGTGTATTCACTGTTGCAGTCCGGGTTACCCACCCACCATCCCCCTTTAATATAACTTTTCTTTCCTTCACTATATACTAAAGCCTTTGTGGTGTATTTGCTTTTAGATGAAGGTAAAGTTTATGTTGCTAAAAGTGCATTTACATATATTTCTGTTGATATGTATATATATATATATATATATATATATATATATATATGTGTGTGTGTGTGTGTTTTTATTTATTTATTTATTTATTTTTTTTTTGCGCTTCCTATTTGGGGGGCACCTGACATCTGGGGCAAGAAAAACTGAATAAAATGGAGTCGGCTGCATGTTTTATACCCCTGACGTCAAGGAAGAGGAGACAGCAAGTGACGCAGGACCCAAGACATTGTTATTCAGGCCGACTGAGGGCAACCTGCCAGCAGATTACCCAAATGTAATGACTGCAACAGTGAATACACTTGAACATCTACATTTATGGTAAGTGTACACAACTGTACTTTCCCTGCTTTAGGAAGCAACTCCTATGGTGGGCAGAAGTCTGGACCCTGCACAGGGGTCTACCATTTATCACCCTTCCCCAAGGCCAGACCATCACCACAGATGCCTCAGACATGGCCTGGGAGCTCACTTAGGGGACCTGTGTACTCAGATCACCTGGGATAAGAGGGGTGTAGCCCTCCACATCAACCTGTAGGAAATGATGGCAGTGCTCAGGGCTATAACAGCTTTCAAGGCCCACCTTAGCCCAGGAGTCTTCTTGATCAAAACAGACAACATCACGGTTATGTGGTGCATCAACAAGCAGGGGGACTCGCTCCTACCACCTTTGTCATCTAGCCATGCTAATCTGGCAGACAGCCTCATTGTTGGGGCTACATCTGATAGCCCAGTACATCCCAGGGGAGCACAACACTCTAGCAGACCATCTCAGAAGAAGTGTACTGGACCCCCATGAATGGCAGCTGCAAAGGAAACCTTCCGCACAATCATTCGCCTCTGGGGGACATCAGAGGTAGACCTCTTTGCATCCATACAAAGCAAACAGTTGACCAGGTTCTGCACCAGGGAGTTCCACCCACAAGCTTGGAAGGTGGACACTCTGCCCTTTTACTGGGGCAACCTTTTTGTGTACACTTTCCCTCCCTTGCCTATGATTCCCAGGGTACTTCTCCAGATCAGGGAGGAAGGGCTATCCTCATTGCCCCAAACTGGCCCAGGCAACACTGGTATCCCTTGCTCCTCAGCCTGCCCAAGGAGCTACCAGTGAGCCTGTCTCTCACAGCAAAGCTGCTAACCCAAAACAAAGGACAGTACTGCATCCAAATTTTCAAATAGTCAGCCTATCCACATGGCTTATACCCCAGAGGTGGATATATGGCCACTTTTGAGCAAGCAGGTTCTGGATATCATTAAGTAGGCCCAGCACCCAGAAATCCTACTCCGCAAACTGGAAAAGATTTACTGCCTGGTGCCAAGCTAAGGATTCAAGCAGCTCCCATGCCACTCTCACCTCTGTTCTACATTACCTGGTGGAGCTTGTGCAAAAGGGATCATCATACTCTTCAATCAAAATTCATGCCTTTGCTATCTCTGCGCATTTCCCTGCAGAGCAGCCTATGTTCTTCCACCCCCTATTAAAGCAATTCCTTAGAGGGGTGTCGCACATCAGACCACCTAGACCACCACCCACTCCTGCATGGACCTGAACTATGTACTAGAAAAATTTACTTTACCTCCATTTGAACCAGCTGCCTCAGCAGAAATGAAGCACCTCTTTTGGAAGACTGCCTTCCTGCTGGAGATAACCTCAGCCAGGAGGGTTTCAGAGCTGCAGGCCCTCATGGGCATTGAACCTTTCATTATCTTCCATGCAGACAGGGTGTCTCTTAGAACCAATCCCTCATTCATGCCTAAGGTGGTATTTGATGTGACCCTTAATCAGGCTATCCATCTTCCCTCCTCCTTTCCAAACCCACAAAATAAGGGGGAAAGAATCCTACATACTTTAGATGTGCACAGACAACTTGGATACTAGCTGAATAGGACCAAGTCTTTCAGAAAGACTGACCAGCTGCTGGTCAGCTTCGCCCCAGGGGCAGAGGGGTAACCTATATCCAAGCAGACTATTTCTAAATGGATATCTCACTGCATCCATTTCTGCTTCTCCTTCCATGGGAAAATACCTCACAATCTTGTCTGAAGCCATTCCACTAGGGCAGCATCAACCTCCGCTGCGCTGCCTTCATCAGAGGCGCCCCTACCAAGGATATTCTAGAAGCTGCCACTTGGGCATCTGTTCACACCTTTATAAAACACTACCAACTGCATCTTTACTCCAAATCCCAGGCAGGCTTTGCTTCAGCAATCTTGCAGGGCATAGTGGCTTCCACTTAGAGCAGTGCAAGCCTCTTCTAAGACTCCTTCCCTTACTTCCTTCCACCCTATTTTTCAGCTTTGGGAATCTTCACACAAGTGATGAGTGAAGCAGTGAAACACGAAAAACATAGTACAGTTGTGTACTCTTATCATAAATGTAGATGTTCGAGTGCATTCACTGTTGCAGTCCTGTTTCCCTTCCCTTCTTCCCCCTTTTTGTTTCCTTCATATCTAATTATACCTAATTGCTTACCCCGGGTGGGCCTTCCTCAGGCCTTCTGGGCAGGGCTGCTATAGGTTGGAGGCTAGAAAAACTGATGTAATGGCGTCGGCTGCCTCCCTTTATAGCCCTGACAACCTGACGTCAGTCTCAGGCGACCTGCAGCCAATGCAGGAGGGATACTCTCTGCTCTGGTATTTGGGCCGGCCGAGGGCTTACCCAGCAGGGATAACCTCACAAGTGATGACTGCAACAGTGAATACACTCTAGCATCTACATTTATGGTAAGTGTACACAACTGTACTTTCTTTCCAGGTGTGTCTGCGCTCTACATTTTTAATACAATTCACTACTCTTTCTTATGCTTATCTGTAAGACCATTCAGATTGAAAGACATTACAGAAAACATCATTTTCTTATATAGTTATTATTACCACCTTTTGTGTATAACTGCTTTTTTGTTAAATGTCTATTTCTAACTTTTATGTTACATGTATGTACACTTGTTTCTTTTCATATCTGCTTGTGCCTATGCCACATCTTACATAACTATTTGTTTTTCTTAAAGCCCTCAAACAGAACAACCAACCCTCCTAGAACCTGTTAACGTAATAGTAACACACAAAACTATGTACATCTTCAAAGTATAGAAGTTTTTGCCTCCTAATAAGAACGTAAGTTCTAAGTTGGTAGCTACACAGACAGGCTAAAGTTAACCAAAAATAAAGGTTAGTCATGCTAAGACGCATGGTACAGCCTGTGCTACTAGTAAGTGCTATTTGATTTTGTATGTCTTTATTGCTTTCCCGGTTGAGAAAACACTCAAATGCTTTCAGTAAGTATTTTTCCAAGCCATTTCTCGTTATCAAATTGTCTTATAGTGACATGCAAACCAGACACAAAACTGCTACAGGTACCTTGTTCATCAGAAAAAAAAGACGTACAATATTCAATATTCTTTTTCATGTACATGATTTGTAACAACTTGTTACTGGATAATGCTTAGGGTTTTAACCCAGTCACAAGCATGGGAAAAAGCACATTGATTTTTCTTTCGTCACACTGTCTTAACCAGACCCTTCCTCTCTTCCCCATCTCCTCCCCTCCTCCTTTTTCTTTTTTCATTGCAGTGCCTACATTTCATAAAACTGAAAAAAAAGAGAGAGAGAAGGGTGAAAAAGAAAAAAAAAAAACAAAAGCACCTATTTATATTAATATCCCCATTATATATTAATATCCCCATTAATTTTAAACTGAGAAAACTTTACTGCAAGTCTAATTGGTTTTGAATTATGTTTAAAGCTGTCACACCTGGGAGAACCCCTGATTGTTTTCAGAGAACATTATGTCCTAGCCAATTTATTTGTTCTTTTTTTTTTCCTTGAAGACTAGCTGCAGAAATACTACTAAGTATGCTTACATGCAGCTGCTAGAAAAAAAGCCTCATATTATTCAATATTCTTTTTCATTTACTTTCTCTCTCTCTCAACAAATGTCCTTAATCAGTCATTTCCCCATGCAAGAATGAAAAAAGCAAATTAATTTGTACTTTGTCATGCCCTTTTAACAAGGCTCCCTTTGTTTTTTTTATCATTGCATTGCCTATATTTCTCAAAACTGTACAAGAAGAAAAAGAGAAGAGGGGAGAAAAAGAAAAACACCTATTTACAATCCCCATTGCACTTAAAAATAGCAAACAAAGAAAACCATGCACCACAAGTATAGTACTATTAAGAAAGTGTTTCCTTTACTTTCAGTTAGCGTTCTCACCTCCCCCCCCCCAAAGCATTTTTCCAAACATTAATGACATGAAGTAGGGCATATACTTTAGAGTTCCCCACATATCAAACAAATTTTGAAAAAATCCAATATTTTTAGATTTTCTTGTTCTGTCATATGTCAGAAATATAATTATTGCATTGTAATCCCAGATTAAGTTCCTGATTTTATTACTGTTCTTCTCCATCATCCAAATTGTGCCTCTGCTTCATTTCCAACATACTCTCGATTCCTCTAGTCAACTCTTGTGCTCCCTTCCTTCTCTCCAACATCTTGAGTTGAAATACTGGAAAAGGTTTCACAGGTACAGTTTCTCTCTGGCCTTTATTACTAGAAGAACAAGAAGCAGAATCTCCTGTTTCACAGCTCAGTTTTTGTTGGACAAACTTTTGTATCTCCTCCTTAGCATGCATTTCATCAAAAAATGATTTTGTCCTTCCAGGGAGGAATACCTTGACAGCTGGATACAGCAGTTTGAATCTCACACCTGTGTCTCAACATTTTCTTAATAGTATAATGAATTTACTTCTCTTTTGCTTGGTGTACAATGAGTAATCATTCTCCACAAACACTCTATCTCCCACTTTTAGTATTTTGTCCTTCTTCCACAGTTTTGTTAGAATCAACTCCTTCTGTTGATAGGATTGCATCCTTACTATTACGGGTCTAGGTTGCTTTCTTATGGCTAGGTTTGGAGCATACACACAATCTATCCATTCAACTAGCAGGTCCTACAGTGGAATACCAGTCCAGTTGCTTATATGTGCTTTGCTTATTTGTGCTTTCATAAAATGAATGCAGTCTGCTCCTTCCAGCTTCTCAGGTATAGCTGAAAATCTCATGTTTTCCCTACGTGCTCTGTCCTCTAATTCTATTCTTTTTTGAAAGACTGGAAAAACTCCCTTATCAGCCTCAACAAAAAGATGAGATCCTCATCAAATCCTGTAAATCTAGCTATGAAAACAGAACTGCAGCAGATAGTAAAGACAGCCACAAGGCCTTCTATAGTTATGTAAAGAATCTCCACAGCAATACCCAGATTTGATTGGAGCTGTTGCACAATGGCACCTCCTGTACCGAGTCAACAAATATTGCCAGTATACTGGCAGACAGATTCAGTGCCAACTTTACCTCTCCCCACCAAGGGACCAATCACAATACGAGTAGATTGCCAGGCACCCAGTATTACTGCTGCACAGATTAAAACAGCACTGTCCAAGGCCCAAGAATACAGCTTCTGTGGGACCTGACAATATCCCTGGCTGTGTTCTACATGAACTAGAGAGTGAACTGGCACCTCACCTGTGTGCCCTGTTTAATCACAGTCTCACCTCAGGCTTTGTCCCTACCGAGTGGCATACTGCTACAGTCATCCATCTCCACAAAGGAGGAGTGACTGCAGACCCTGTGAACTATCGCCCCATTAGCCTGACAAGTCTGATATGCAAACCTATGGAACGCATCATCATGGACCTAATAAACAAAGATATAGGGAACCTCCAAACTCTGGATCCCACACAGTTTGGTTTTTTTGAAGGGTAGATATCATGCCTGCTCAACCTGGTCATCTTCTTTGAGTCGGTCACCAGAGCTGCGGATGAAGGCAAGGTGGTTCATACAGCTTACCTTGATCTGGCCAAGGCCTTTGATACCATTCCCCACTCAGGAATCATAGAAAAACTCACTAAGCTAGGCATCAACCCTTCTATCACTAGGTGGGTTGCAAACTGGCTCACGGATAGAACTCAGTGTGAAAGTAGCTAACTCCAAGTCAGTCTGTTGACCAGTCACGAGTGGAGTCCCACATGATTCGGTCCTGGGTCCTCTCCTGTTTGATATCTACTTTTTTGAAGTTCAGGCCGACACAAAAGGACTCTGGCTGACAAAGTTCGCAGATGATTGCAAGTTGGGAGGTATAATTAACTTCCCAAGTGATGTTGACATCCTACAGAAAGGCCGTACTGAGATTAATGACTAGTGTCAGAATCATGGCCTTAAGCTCAATGCCAAAAAATGTCATCATTCCCTTTGGGCAAAACCCGGTTCCCATGAATTACCACATTGATGATAGTCCACTGAACACAGAAGGAGTCATAAGAGATCTGGGAACACAGGTTGACGGCAACCTCTCTTTTGACCACCACATTGCCACTGTGGTCAGAAAGTACTTCTATGTAGCACATCTCATTACTAAGGGTTTTGCATCCAGGAAGAAAGAGGTCATTGTCTCCCTCTACTCTTCCCTCATTAGGCCAATCATCGAGTACAATGCCCCATGTACCTCACTAGACACCTACAACTGGAGAGTCCGCAAAAATACCTCAAGATCTTAGGCCTTAAACACTTGTCCTATATGGGCAAACTCAAAAAACTCCCAACCATTCTCTGTATCATATCCCCTACTTACAGGCGATCTCTGCTTGGCTTACAAAGCCATGTCTGACCCAGTTCTGTTAGAAATGCTACATCTAAACAAGTCCCAATCCCTCTGCAATACATGCTCCAGAGACCTCAACCTCATTACCACAATCAACAGAACAAGGTGGAGGGGCAGGTTCATAACCCAGAGACTTCCCATGCTATGGAATAGACTTCCCATACATGTCAAGCGGAGCGCCTCACTGGTCCTGTTCAAGGGAAATCTTGATGAGTGGATGGGAAATAGAAAATTCACCCGGGGGAGGATCACTCCAGTGCCTCTGCTTGGCAGAGGCACTGGGAACTAAGGTTGGGTGGCACGATGCCAGGGTAATCACTATGGGCTAGGCTTGTAAAGCCTCCAGGGCTATTAGCCTAGTACACACCTATGAACCTATAAATGTATCTCCTGGAGCAATCTCATATTTAGCCAGCCTTTTATTCATTTTGACTTCTGATCTTTGCAGCTTTATCATCTCCTCTGAATATCTGTTTAAATCTTCTTCCATTTTTTCCAACCTTCTGTTATTTGTGTTGATATACTGTACCAGTATTTTGTTTATTTCAACCAGGTCTGTATGCAGTTTTTATATCTTCTTGTAGGTTATTGGAAGTCATGTCTGAAGGTTGCATTACTTTTTGCTGAACAGCTCCAGAACTCTTCCTCTGGCAGTGTTTCTTCCTCACTTTTTGTAGCTGATTTTTTCCAGGTCGTCTGTGTTTTTTTATTCCTGGCATCCAGGCAGTGTACTTACTAGCCAGCTGAAATTTACCCATAAACACAAGTCTACTGGCCTTCTCTGCTGAGTTTGTTTTCACACTGGGAAAGGTAGAAACAAGCTGTTACTCAGTGTGCAGCCATCTTGGAAGTCCCCGCTTAAGGTTTGATGTTATGTTGTCCATCTCACCTTCCGTCTTTCTGGTTGATTCCGACTCGGCTACATATAAAGCTCGAAGAATCCTTACTGACTCGAGGCTAACCCCTTATCCCAGCATGCGTAGTGGTAGCTACCCAGATCTCGTTTGCCGCTTGCAGTGTCGAGATTGTCTTCTGCTGGCTCAGGCTAAGTAGTGAATTTTTTTGTCAAATTTATTGTTTGTTTAGGCTAAATTTCCTTAAGAGTTTTCTCCTCTTTATCACCCCTATCCTCGTTACAGTTGTTTGCTGTTGTTAGGCTGTCGTTTTCTCTCAGGCCTTTTTTCTGTGTGTTGTCAGCAGCCCATTCTTTTCTTGAGGGTTGTTGTCTTGTCCTTTTATCCCTCTTTGCTACTTAGGGAGAAGCCGTTTTAGTTAGAGGTTTTCTCCCTTTGGGAGCAGTAGCCGTTTAACTTAGAGGCTACCCCCTCCTCTTCTTTCCTTCCTTTCTTTCTTAAAAAAAAAAAAAAAAAGCACTCTTTATTGTTGTTTCCCACTTTGTGTTTATGATGTCTAAAGAGTCTACATAGCAGTCAGGATTTAAGAAATGTGACTCGTGTTGCCAAAAAATGCCCCTTGCGGACGGGCACACGAGTTGTGTTTATTGTTTAGGGGTGGTCCACCTGCAGGACTCATGTTCTGTTTGCCATGCCTTTAGTGCATGGGTTTTGCAGGAGAGGCACAACAAACTGATATTGAAAGGGTTATTAAAACCTCAGGTTGAGGTTGCATTGGATACTCTGCCATCAAAGAAATCTGATGGCAAGCTGGCATCTTTGTCGGCTCCACCTTTGGTGCCGACAGAATCAAAATCTTCTGATCCTTCGGAGCAGATTGTTGGCTTTGAAGAGTCCTTTTCTCCGGCGGCTCCATCTGTGGCTTCAGAGCCATCCCGGATTCAAGAAATCGAGATCTCCTTCTTTGGACCCGGTGAGATCTGTACCTCAGTCTCCACTTTTGCAGTCAGTCACAGGTAGTCACTGGTCCTCGGCCCACTCCTCTCAATCATCCAGGAGTTTATCGGATGATGATTTGGAAAGAGTGGTGAAGAGGCTGCTCAAGACACGGGTATTTGCTCAATTGTTGTCAGGCCCAGCCCAGAAGGAAGTGGTGCTGTTGTCTGAACCACTCCCTGTCTCTATTCCTCCTCCAACTGTGTCCAGTTCAGAGCCGGAGTGCATGGAAGTAGTAGTGGTGGAGCCATCAGTTCCGACAACCCTTGCCTTGTCAGTTCCGGCATTCGCTCTGACCTCTGCGACAGGCTGCTCCATCGAGGGGTCTGGGCACCGAGACTCCCTCGTTGGCTCCGAGGGGAGGAAGTGGCATCGGACCCTTGTTCGACCCCGCTCTCCCTCTCAGAGCCTCAGCACAGGTGAGTTTGGTTCCCACATCTGCCTTGGAGCCATCAACTTTAGTGTGGAGGAGGTTTCCAGGCTCCTCTGAGCCGGAACCTCCCTCTGTTCCAGATTGTGGCGCCTTTGAGGTGATGGAGTGTGTTCTCCACCAAGACAGCCTCAACCTCTGCTCCATTGGCTCCGTACCCATAGATACCGGTGTCTGGCTTGGATCCTTCTCTCTATCCCAAGTGTAGGGAACCGATGCCCCAGGACGCCCCACAGGGCGAACCGTCTTCTTCCAAGACCTCTCCTGAGCATGCCTCAGACGAGGTTCCTAGGAAGAAAAAATGTAAGAGGAAACATGGACTCCCCTGAGTCCATCACCTCTGACACAGACTTGGATGACTCGAAGGGTCCCCACGGTCCCCCTCTGAAAATGTCTCATTCTCAGACATCCTGGAGATCCTTAGGCAGTGCGGAAACTACAAGTCCCTTGCCCCTTCTGAGAACGAGTCAGTGTACCTGGATGCATTTGGTTCCTGACCTTCCACTTCCTGAGTGTCTCCGCCTTTCGACCCACATTTGTCTGTAGTGAGTCGAAAGGCGTAGAGTGCTCCAGAGTCCATGGTGCCTGTTTTGAGAAGGCCTAACAAATTCATGACCGCACCAGAGGACAAGACCTTTCTCTCTAAAGGCATGCCAGTTGCTGCTATGGTGGTGGCAGCAGCCACCAAGAAGGAACTCGCAGAAACTTCCTCTTCTATCCATCTGCCTAACAAGGAGTCTAGAGCCATGGATAGATATGGGAAGCGTGTTTTCTCTTCAGCAGCCTTTACTCTTCGGTCGCTGAACTATTTGACACATTTCACAAGACTTCAGAGGGATCTTCTTAAAGAGCTGGGTGATACCCTCCAGGATCCTTCAGCAGAGGGAGCGGCTTCCAAGTCGGCTAACCTGCTAGCGACCCTAACCTCCATTGTTAACTCCTCCATGTGCCTGATTTCTTAAGCAGCAGATGGAGCGAGTAGGTCTGCAGGCACAGGAGTGGTTCTTCACAGACATTCCTAGATGCGCCTTTGTCAATTTGCGGAGCCCTTCAAGTCCTCCCTTACGAACGCCCCCTTTGACAGCTCGGCCTTGTTCGGGCTGCAAGTTCGAGAGACTCTTACCAGGAGTGAACGGGATGGCAAAATTCTCTCTGGCATAGGAGTCCGTTTTTCCGCTCCATCCAGGCCTTATCCCAGAGGCCAAAAGAGTGCCAAAATGTGGTTCTGTAAATCCCAGGGAGCTTCGCCAGACACTCGTGGAGATTATTCCCCCAGAAGCAGAGGGGCAAATAACGGGAGATGCTGACCTCGTGGCAGGGGGGTCCGCAACAGGGCGACAGGGATACGTTCTCTGCCAGGCCCTTTCAGAATCCCTGAAGGATTGCCCGGCTGCTCACCTCTGGAGGCAGTCGAGGGCAAAATATCACTTTACCCAAGAGCCTGGCAAGATATAACAGAAGACAAGTGCGTACGGTGCATAATATCCAGGATATTATAATTGCTGGAACCTGTGTTCTGAGAGACTGCCTTACAGACTATCTGCAAATATACAGAGCCGAGTATATTTTTTTGATTATAGAGTTTGTTAATTGTTGCTTAGATCTCTGTTGAAACTGTTGTCTCACTGTTTTGAGAGACTGATCTGCAAATATACAGAGCTGAGTATATATTTTCTGGTTTTAAAGTTTGTACTGTTAGTTGTTGCTTAGATCTCTGTTGAAACTGTTTTCCTTGCCCCCCTTCCTTATATTTGGTTTGTAGTTTAAATTTGGTGACTTTTGCAGTTGCCCACCCCACTGTAGATTTGATCTGTGACACTCCCCCAGTCCCATCTCTTTACCGCATTCTACCTAATAAACTCTTTCTGCACTTGCTTTTAGTCCTTTTTAATTTAATTGCAATTTTTAAAATGTGTTTGGTCTAATACTGATACTTACTCAAGTGTGCTAGCTTGCACTGCATGTGAATTGTTTTTACTACTGTTTTTGCTACTTTCCTGTAAAAAAAAAAAAAAAAAAAAAAAAACTGTAAGCCTGCTTCCTACCTTTCCTGTAACTAGTGTTCCAGATACAGATTTGCTGTATCCAGGACTGTATGTAAGCTTCAGAGCCCCCCCCCCGAAGCCTTTCTGTGTTAGAGGGAAGCCTTCTAGCTTATCAGTGGGAGTGGTAAGCACTAGGTAACCTGTCTACCACATAAGGAGTGGTTCTGGCCCAGAAGTTGTAGTTATTGGCCGTTTGGGCAATCTTCCATCTCTCTCAACTTTCTGATTTGAAAGCCTGCATTTGCACTTGTTTCTGTCATGTAACTCGTCTAGTGCAGATACAGATTTCTTAGTTTTAGCACTTAAATTTGCTTATTCATGCTCAGCACTTGTTCAGAACTTGTAAGCACTAAATAAGCTACTAATTTCTATAGCACTCAGTCTTCCTCATTACCTAGAGGAAAACAGTTTTTCTACTTACTTTTCTCACTGGCTTAGAGAAAAACAGCTCTTGTACTCACTTTCCTCACTTATCTAGAGGAAAATAGTTTTTTATTCAGGCATGTCCAAGGGTCAGTTCCCAGTGTTCTCTCCTGTATACCTGATGAATCTGGGCCTCTTGAGGCAATGTAGGCCTCATGTACACAGACAACCCTCTCCTCCTACCACCCAACACTACAACCTGTGAGAGATGCACTTATCTAGCCAAACTGGAGGTAAAGCTCTCTCCAACCAAGACTGAACTTGACAGTCATGAGGAGAAGATAAACATTCGCACCACACCACACTCATCACATAGTCTCACTAAATCTACATCACCAAAATCCACACACAGTAACACAAAAACATTTGCGGAGGCTCTCAATAATAATCTGCCTAAGCAACAGAGACCTCCAAAGCAGAAACTCAAGCAACCTCCATCCCCCAACACAGCCCGCAGACTCAGTGTGCCACTCAACCACAGCCAATAAGGCAAAACAGTGTACCCAACACACTAGTCATAGGTGACTCTATAGTCAGGCACACTGATGTCCCACTCACCAGGCTAAACAAGGAGAAGGTTACTGTCAGCTGCCTGTCCGGTGCCAGGATCCACCACATAACCCACGCACTCACGTCACTCCACAACAAGTACAAATATGACTCTGTCATTGTCCATGTTGGTGTGAATGACCTGAGACGTACCTCCCTGGACTACATGTTCTATTAAGGATATCCACACCTCCAGGCTAGTTGCTCAGCATAATGCATCCAAAATTATCCAAGTGCAACTAACTCTGAGCAAGACCGCAGTCCAAATTGTAGCTTGCTACAGATCCCCCACCATGCCCCAGGATTCCCACTCCTCAATTTCTTAATACACTGGAAAATATTAGGGTACAACCTAACACCCCAATAATGGGCGATTTCAACTACCCTACCATTAACTGGGAAAACTACTCATGTGCCAACTCTTGTGCTCAATGTTTTCTGGAATTCATAAATTCCAATGCCATGGATCAACTTATCCACACCCCCACCAGGGGCAACAATATCCTAGACCTGGTTATTACCAACATGGGCAACCGGTGCTCCACACCAGAGGTCAATTCCTCGTTGGTCAGATCCGACCATAAGCTAATCACCCTAGACATCAACATCCCTCCCCCACCCCCCATTAGGGAAACCACAGTAAAAAATTTCTCCAAAGTCAACTTCACGCTTCTTAAGACAGAAGTGGCAAACTTCACGACACCCATGCTGACAGACAATAGAGGTATGACTGCTGAATCCTACACAAATGCACTTTATAAGCACTTACATGAGTGCATGGATCGTGCAATCCCTAACAGAACCAAGATGCTATCCTCCAAAAAAGGAAGCCAATCTGGTGGTCCCCTGCCATAAACAAACTCTACAACAGAAGAAAGAAACTGTTGCAGAAAAGAGTAAAATCCCATGATTGGAGAAACTCCCTGGTCAGCTTCAGTAAGAAGCTGAGATCCCTCATAAAATCCTCCAAAGCTAGTTATGAAAACAAAATCGCCACTGACTCTAAAGACAGCCACAAAGCATTCTATAGCTATGTCAAGAATCTCAATGGCAACACTCAGATCTGCTCTGAGTTACAGCACAATGGCACTAAATATACAGAACCAATGGATATTGCCAACATCCTGGCAGATAGGTTCAGTGCTAACTTTACCCCTCTGTCATCCCCTAAAGGGCCCATCTCTATACCAGAAGAATGCAAAATTCCTGTAATCACGGCTGTACAGGTAAAAAAACACACTATCCAAAGCCAAGAACACAGCATCCATGGGACCTGACGACATCCCAGGCTGTGTTCTACATGAACTACAGAACGAACTGGCACCCCACCTAAGTACCATGTTCAATCATAGCCTCACCTCAGGCTATGTGCCCACTGAATGGCACACAGCGACAGTTACCCACTCCACAAAGGCGGAGCCACCACAGACCCTGGAAACTACCGCCCCATTAGCCTAACGAGCCTGGTCTGCAAGGCTATGGAGAGTATCATCTTGGAACTTATAAACAATGACATTGGTAATCTCCAAACTCAGGACCCCACCCAGTTCGGGTTTGTAAAAGGCAGATCATGTCTCCTAAACCTGATAGACTTCTTTGAAGCAGTCACCAAAGCTGTAGATGAGGGTAAGGTGGTTCACACAGCCTATCTAGATCTCGCCAATGCTTTTGACACCATCCCCCACTCTGGAATTATAGATAAACTCACTAAACTAGGTATAAATCCCTGTGTCACAAGATGGGTTGCCAACTGGCTCACTGACAGAACCCACACTGTGAAAGTAGCAGACTCCAAATCCAGCTTCAGATCAGTGACAAGTGGAGTACCACAGGGTTCCGTCCTGGGTCCACTCCTGTTTGGTATCTATTTTTCTGAAGTACAGGCCAACACAGAAGGTCTTTGGCTAACGAAGTTCGCAGATGACTGCAAACTAGGAGCCATAATCAAAACTCCAAAAGATGTGGACATCCTACAAAAGGGCCGTGCTGAGACAGATGCCTGGTGTCAAAGCCATGGCCTCAAGCTCAATGCCAAAAAGTGCATTGTCATTCCTTTTGGTAAAAACTCAGTACCCATGAACTACCACATAGGTGGTAGTCTACTTAACACCGAAAGTGTGATAAGAGACCTTGGGACACAGGTGGACAGTAGTCTCTCCTTTGATAATCACATCGCCACAGTAGTCAGGAAATCCTTCTATGTGGCACACCTCATCACAAAAGGTTTCCATACAAAAAAAAAGAGGTCATTGTTCCCCTCTACTCGTCACTCATTAGACCCATTATAGAGTACAATGCCCCTTTTGGTATGTACCTCACAAGACATCTACAACAACTAGAAAGGCCACAGAAATACCTCACAAAGAGGATTACCGGCCTCAAAGAGATGCCCTATGCAGACCGTCTCAAAAAACTGCAGCTTTACTCCATTGCATATCGCCTATTCAGAGGCGATGTCTGCCCAACACACAAAGCTATGTCAAACCCAGAGCTTTTAGACATGCTCCACTTAAAGAAATCCCAATCCCTACAAGCTACACACTCTAGGGACCTAAACCTCGTCACCACAATGAACAGAACATGCTGGAGGGATAGATTCCTGTCCCAGAGACTTCCCATTACTCTGGAACAAACTACCTATCTATATCAAACAAAGCTCCTCATTAGCACTGTTCAAGAAAAATCTTGATGATTGGATGGGAGATAGGAAATTCACCCCGGGGATCACTTCTGTGGCTCTGCTCGACAGTGGCACAGGAAAATAATTTTCTTGGGTGGTGAAATCCAGGGTACCTTTGGCTAGGCTTATATAGGCCCTAGGGCCAATAGCCTAGTACCTACCTATGAACATGAAATGGAAGAGCTCTCCGATCTTGTAGCCCAGGCAGGTATGACCCTAGCCCTGAGTAGCATTCTGCCATCGCCCAAAATTATACCGCAGTACGAGGACAAAAGGATTGACTTCAACAATTGGCTAAGCTTCTGGTATCATTCTAAGGGGATCCAGTATCTGTCTGCTTGGGATGACATGGTCGACAGACCACGATGCTTTGCCACAGATGGCCTACACCTGTCACCTCTGGGATTCCAGATACTGGCTAAGGCTCTTGCTGCCCCTATAGTGCCTTTTTTAGGCAGGGTTCAAATAAATTCATCACCATAACAGGAACAGGCAAGCAAAAACTGAGGGTAATGCTACTCAATGCTAGAAGTCTAAATCTCAAAATGCACTCACTCGAGGCACTCCTTAAAATGGAGAACATCGATATCTGTGCAGTGACTGAGATCTGGTTCAAGGCTCCAGAGAGCACCCCTGCACTACCAGGCTATAACTCATACCACACTTTTTGGCCAAGTAACCTGGACCGGAACACCAAAGGCAGAGGTGTGTCCATATTCATTAAGGATAACCACACCTCCAGGCTAGTTGCTCAGCATAATGCATCCAAGGTTATCCAAGTGCAACTAACTCTGGGCAAAACTGCAATCCAAGTTGTAGCTTGCTACAGATCCCCCACCATGCCCCAGGATTCCCACTCCTCTCTTTTCTTGATGTACTGGAAAATATTAGAGTTCAACCAAACACCCTAATAATGGGCGACTTCAACTACCTCACCATTAACTGGGAAAACTACTTGTTTACCAACTCCTTAGCACAAAGCTTTCTGGAATTCATAAACTCCATTGCCCTAGATCAACTTATTCACACCCCCACCAGGGGCAACAATATCCTAGACCTAGTCATTACCAGCATGAGTGACCGGTGTTCCACACCTGAAGTCAACTCTTCGTTGGTCTGATCCGACCATAAGCTAATCACCCTTGATATCCACATCCCGCCCCCACCCCCATTAAGGAAACCACAGTAAAAAATTTCTCCAAAGTCAACTTCATGCTTCTTAAGACAGAAGTGGTGAACTTCATGACACCTATGCAGATGGACAATATAGTTACAACAGCTGAATCCTACAGTAATGCACTCTATAAGCACTTAACGAGTGCATGGATCATGCTATCCCAAACAGAACCAAGACGCTATGCTCCAGAAAAAGGAAGCCAATTTGGTGGTCCCCTGCCATAAACAAACTGTACAACAGAAGGAAGAAACTGTTGCAAAAGAGCGTAAAATCCCATGAGTGGAGGAGCTCCCTGGTCAGCCTCAGTAAGAAGCTGAGATCCCTTATAAGATCCTCCAAAGCTAGCTATGAAAACAAAATCGCCACTAATTCCAAGGACAACCACAAAGCATTGTATAGCTATGTCAAGAATCATTATGGCAACACCCAGATCTGCTCTGAGCTACAGCACAAAGGCACTAAAATTACAGAACCAGCTGATATTGGCAACATCCTGGCAGATAGGTTCAGTGCTAACTTTACCCCCCTTCACCCGCTAAAGGGCCCATATCTATACAGGAAGAATGCAGAGTCCTTGTAATCACAACTATGCAGGTAAAAGCTGCACACTCTTAAAGCCAAAAACACAACATCCATGGGACCGGACAACATCCCAGGCTGCGTTTCACATGAACTTCAGAACAAACTGGCTCCCCACTTAAGCACCATGTTCAATAATAGCCTTGCATCAGGCTTTGTGACAACTGAATGGTGCGCAGCAACAGTTACCCCACTCCACAAAGGGGGAGCCACCACTGATCCCAGGAACTATCGACTCGTTTGCCTGACGAGCCTGGTCTGCAAGGCTATGGAACGTATCATCATGGAACTCATAAACAAAGACATTGGTAACCTCCAAACTCTGGATCCCACCTAGTTCGGGTTTGTGAAAGGCAGATCATGCGTCCTGAACCTGATCAACTTCTTTGAGGCAGTCACCAAAGCCGTAGATGAGGGTAAGGTGGTTCACACAGCCTGTCTTGTCCTCGCCAAGGCTTTCGACACCATCCCCCATTCTGGAATTATAGCTAAACTCACTAAACTAGGTGTAAATCTCTACGTCACAAGATGGGTTGCTATCTGGCTCACTGACAGAACCCACACTGTAAAAGTTGCAGACTCCAAATCTGACCTCAAAGCAGTGACAAGTGGAGTACCACAGGGTTCCGTCCTGGGACCTCTCCTGTTTATCTACTTCTCTGACATACAGGCTAACACAGAATGCCTCTGGCTAATGAAGTTTGCAGATGACTGCAAACTAGGAGCCATAGTCAAGTCCCCAAATGATGTGGACATCCTACAGAAGGGCCTCACTGAGACAGATGCCTGGTGTCAGAGCCATGGCCTCAAGCTCAGTGCCAAAAAGTGCAGTGTCATCCCCTTTGGTAAAAGCTCTGTACCCATGAACTACCACATAGGCAGCAATCTACTTAACACCGAATGCATGATAAGAGACCTTGGGACCCAGGTGGATAGCAGTCTCTCCTTTGACAGTCACATCGCCACAGTAGTCAGGAAGTCTTTCTACATGGCACACCTCATCATAAAAGGGTTCTCATCCAGGAAAAAAGAGGTCATTGTTCCCCTCTACTCGACACTCATTAGACCCATTATAGAGTACAATGCCCCTTTTGGAATGTACCTCGCAAGACATCTGCAGCAGCTGGAAAGGCCACAGAAGTGCCTCACAAAGAGGATTACTGGCCTCAAACAAATGCCCTACACTGACCGCCTCAAAAAACTCCAGCCTTACTACGTAGCATATCGCCTACTCCGAGGTGATCTCTGCCTAACATATAAAGCTATGTCAAACCCAGAGCTGTTGGATATGCTGCACCTAAAGAAATCCCAATCCCTCCCAGCTACACGCTCTAGGGACCTAAACCTTGTCACCACAATAACCAGGACATGCTGGAGGGATGGATTCCTGTCCCAGAGACTTTCCATACTCTGGAACAGGCTACCCATCTGTGTCAAGCAAAGTTCTTCATTGGTATTCTTCAAGAAAAATCTTGATGAGTGGATAGAAAATAGGAAATTCACCCCGGGGGTCACTTCTGTGTCTCTGCTTGATAGTGGCACAGGAAAATAACTTTCTTGGGTGGGGTAAGCCAGTGAACCTTGTTGGCTAGGCTTACATAGGCCCTTGGGCCAATAACCAAGTACCTACCTATGAACCTATGGATTACAAAATTCCCTTCTCCCAAACTTCCCCAAGAAGTCAAAAATCATCAATCCCAGATATTCCACCGTCTTCAGGATCAAGCAGCCATAGAAGTAAAAACTTTGTTGCAAAAAAGAGCCATTCAGGAAGTCCCCGCAGACCAGATAGAATCCGGAACTTACTCAAGGTTCTTTTAAGTTCCAAAGAAGACAGGGGACTGGAGACCTGTCTTGGATCTCAGCAAGTTAAACAGGTCAGTAAAGAAGACCAAGTTCCGGATGGTGACACTGCAGTCCATTCTACCCTTTTTGGGTCAGGACGATTGGATGTGCTCTATTGATCTCCAGGACGTGTACTACCATATAAAAATGGGCAGGCAGTCCAGGAGACATTTACGCTTCTGGCTGTGAGCCAGTCATTACCAGTTCAGAGCTCTGCCCTTTGGCCTCACCACAGCCCCCAGGGTGTTCAGCTCACCTGAGATGTTTGGGATTCCGGGTTTTCCCTTATCTAGACGACTGACTCCTCACTGCCACCACCATGCATCATCTCTTAAGGGCCAGGAACCACATGATTCACACTTGTGCATGCCTAGGAATCACAATAAATTATGAAAAAATCTGCCTTGTTGCCCTCTCAGTGTATTACTTTTATAGGCGCTCAACTAAATACAAGAGACATGATAGCCAAGCTCCCACAAGAAAGGGTGCTTGCCATTCGAGTCAGGTCTCTCTCCTCTTGTCAAAGTCAAAGGTTCAGGCTCGGTTAGTCCTGAAGGTCTTGGGTTTGATGGCGGCTGCCATTACTCTAGTTCTGTTAGCTCGTTACCATATGAGGTTTCTGCAGTGGCTCCTCTTCACTCAGTGGTTGTATTTGGATTTACCAATGTCACATATGATCTTAATCATGGATGCTTGCATGAAAGATCTACAGTGGTGGCTCCACTCTCCCCTAGTCACTCTAGGCAGACCTTTTGTAGCCCCTCATCTGGTAGCCACAGTTACCACAGACGCTTCCCAGATAGGGTGGGGAGGGGGGGCATTATCTGGGAGAGACAGTCCAAGAAACTTGGCAACCTCGCAAGTACCATTTGCACATCAATGTCCTGGAGATGAGAGCAGTGTTATTAGCATTGCAAGCACTTCACAACTCTCTCCCTTTGGGCTATATAGCAGTTCAGATGGACAGCATGTCAGTAGTGTGGTACATCAACAAACAGGGCGGAACCAAATGTTACCCCTTATGTCGGGAGGCCCTTTGAGTATGGCAATGGGCAGTTTCCTCTCCGTGTTTTATGGTTGCAACGCACATTCCGGGGAAGTCCAACGTGATAGCGGACCAGCTCAGCAGGGCAATTCTCTTGCCCCACGAGTGGTCTCTGAAGCAAGATGTGGCGGATATGTTCTTCCACAGATTGAGCCAGCCATGCCATGCTGCAGTCTTTTTGCCTCTCCCCTAAACAACAAATGCAGCAGCTACTTTGCCCTAGTTCCCCCACCGGGACAGTCACCCAGAGATGCACTGGTCCACAATTGGCCCCCTTGGATTATTTATGCCTATCCCTCCTTTCCTTTATTTCCGAAAGTTCTTCAGAAAGCAAAGTTCCTGAGTCGCAAGCTGATCCTCAGTGCCCTGTACTGGCCTCGTCAGATATGGTTCCTGTTCCTTTGGCATTACCTGAAAAAGAAGCCTTGGATTCTGGACCTGGTTCCAGACCTCCTGACACATCAGTCGGGCGCTCTTCATCCTTCCATTCAAGCTCTCAAGCTGATAGTTTGGTTTCTCCACTTCCAGTCCTAGCCAGGCTCCCTGATCTCTCACCTATGGTTCAACATATTTTAGTCTCTTCTCATAAACCAACTACTAGGAAACTTTACGCTAGTAAATGGAAGAGGTTCTCCTCCTGGGCCGAACAAATTGACATTGATCCCTTTACAGCTCCAATTTCAAAAGTCTTGGAATTCCTGGCAGAAATCTTCGAAAAAGGGGCAGTGGCTGCTACGATTTGTGTTCAACTGGCTGCTATTTCTAATTTTCATGTGGGCCTTCTAGGTTCTAACGTCATGTCCCACAAACTAAGTAAGGCCTTTTTGAAAGGTGCTACCCTATTAAGGCCTCCTATCCTAGAACCTCTTCACCCTTGGGATTTAAATTTAGTACTAGCGGCTCTGATCCACACTCCCTTTGAACCAGCCACTTCTTGTCCTCTAAAGTTCTTGTCATGGAAGATCCTCTTCCTGATTGCTGTTACATCAGCTAGGCGGGTTTCTGAGTTACAGGCACTTTCCATCCACCCGCCTTATATGATTTTTCAAAAGGATAGAGTATCTCTTAGAACTAATCCTTCTTTTTTACCAAAAGTCTGTTCAGAATGTAATTTGAATCAATCAATTGAACTTCCTGTTTTCTTTCCAAGTTATGGCAACAAGGCCAAGTATAAGTTACATCAGTTGGATGTCCACAGGCAGTTACAACTTTATCTTCAAAGAACCAAGGACATCAGAAAATCAGATCAGCTGTTTTTGTATCTTTCTCTCAGTAAGCAAGGCTCACCAGTTTCCAAAGTGACTTTGTCAAAATGGCTGTCCAATACTATTACTTATGCTTATGAGTCTCCGAATGTGTCTGACCCGGGAAAAGTAAGGGGACATTCTACTAGGTCCTTAGCTACCTCCATAGCCTTTCAAGCTAAGCTTCCATTAGATACTGTTTGTGTGGCAACAACATGGGCTACTCCTCATACCTTCATTACTCATTACAAGGTGGATATGACCTCTCGGAACAGGGCATCCTTTTGTTCCATGGTTCTGAAGTCTCATTTCTAGTGAGACGCCCAAGATTTAGGTGCTGGGGACGCTGTCCCAACCAGAAAGAAGGAAGGCGAGATGGACAACATAACATAAAGAAGTTATGTTCTAACCATAACGTCCCATGTTTGTTGTCCTTTATCTCTCCTTCCTTCTCGTGTCTCTCCCTCCTTCCCCCATCCTGGATGATTGAGAGGAATTTCCCTTTTTTTTGGCTCATTTGGCTGAGTTTCCTTTGCTTTTCAGCTTTTGGTATAGTCCTGGTTACCATTGTTGTCCTGTTGTTTTCGGTACAAGGATATTTCTCCTATCTAGTTAGTTCTCACAAACGAGATCTGGGTAGCTACCGCTATGCATGCTGGGATAAGGGATTAGCGTCAAGCCAGTAAGGACTCTCCAAGCTTTAGAAGAGGCCGAGCCGAAGCAGAGTTTGGCTCCGAACCCAACCAGAAAGAAGGAAGGCGAAATAAAGGACAACAAACATGGAACGTTATGGTAAGAATATAACTTCTTTCTTTTAGCACAGATCTTTGAAATCTTATTTTTAAAGGTCCTATTAACCCTCTGCACTAATCCAGATGACTGTGGATGGTTGGGACACTGAAGACTTAACTTGGTATTAAACATTTTGCATAGTTCTTTAGTGAGGGAATTATTAAAATGGGTTCCCTGGTCACTGTTTGATAGTATAGGGAATACCAAATCTTAAGTATGAAATCAAATAGTTTTTTTAACAGCTGTTACAGAATCTGCTTTGTGTCATGGGTAAGCTTCCACCCATGCAGAAAATATACAATCCATTATCGGTACATATTGGAAATTACAAATTTTTGCATCTGGGCAAAATCCATCTGCACAATAACAAAAGGTCCCCATGGCGGTGGTAAGCATGCAGCCCTAAAGTCTGTATTTTTGCTAACATTATGCTCTAAGCATATTGCACAGTTATTAACGTACTGAAGTATCAAAGAGGAGACATGAGGGACATGCCAACTTCGGGTAATTTGATTAAATAAAACTGTCTTATCTGCATTGACTAGTAAATGATATACCCTTACCAGATAAGGTAGCAGGCGCCACCAGTCCGCCATCTGGATGTCACCGTAACGCATCAGTGGATTTACAGCATCCATCCCGAAGCCACCTTTGAACTTCTGCCTAAGCTCATGCTCTTAAAATCAAACGCATCATCACTGTTAGAGTCTTGCAATAACATCACATGAAAATTTTCAAAGTTCTTTTACAACTTTTTTTGCAGCTTGAGCTGCCAAATTATTTCCTTTTGAAACAGTATCTATACCCTTTTGATGGGCACTAAATTTAACTACTGCTGTCTAGGTAGCAAAAGAACCTCTAGTGAAGCATTCACATATACTGAAGTTTTAATCTGAGTTCCTGAAGAGTTTAAAAAACTCTCTGCTTTCAAAGTTGCCCAAAACCATGCACTTCACCAAAGGCGTAGCGACTATCAGTGTGTATATGTGTGTTTGTGTGTATGTATATGTGTGTGTGTGTGTGTGTGTGTGTATATACATATATATATATATATATATATATATATATGTACATATATATATATATATATATATATATATATATATATATATATATATATATATATATATAATTTTTTTTTTTTTTTAATAAGAATCATACTTATTAAACCATCACTTATGACATGAGCAATCATACATGTAAATAAATGAAAACAACCCACACTAACAATCCTAGTTGCAAGCATTTTACAGGGTCTATATTATATAAGCAAAGGCAATGAATTGCGAACGCTATATAATCGACCCACAACCCTGAAAACCCAAAATGTCAAACACACAAATCAGTGATTTTCTTTCCCAGGGAAAAAAATTACAGATCCGTAAAAAAAAAAAAAAAAAAATCAAAACACAAAATAAAGTGGGGGGCTTTCCCCCCCACACCACCCAACTTAAATATTACTAAATCCAAGATCGCACCACAGAGGAGGAAATGGTAGAGTCCCAAAAATGGCCCAGTGTTTTTTTTCCCCTAGGAAAAAAATCACTGTCCCATGTTTTTGATATTTTGCCATCTCGTGTAATGATGTTCGACTAAACAGCGTTTGCGGTTCATTGCATTCGCTATAATAATAGGGACCCCATTTTACATCACAGTCCAGGTGATCATGCCTACCCCTGGTTGCTCACTCCCAGTTGCAAACATTGTACATCACTTGTAATCTAATCAGTCGTTTTCAGTCAAACATTAAATAGCTCATTCATCCCCTGTATATATTGTTCCCACATTTCCCATTTTTTTCCTATATAGTTTGCTCCTACCTTTTTTTCTAAAGATCTCAATTCCAGTTTTATCTCTGTCACTATATTCACTGCTTCTAATATAGTTGGTTTAGATTTTGATTTCCATTTTCTAGTAATTGCTTTTTTGGCAACCACCATAATTAGAGACAGCAAGGCCTTACCCATGTCTAAGCAATTCCAATTCTTTATAATAGCTCAGAAATATTATCTCCGTTGTCACACTAATCTGCCCATCCAGCATCTCCAACAGTGCATCCCACAGGGAATCTTTACAGTCTATCAACTCACTGCACTCCCAGAAAATATGTTCCCAGTTACTTCTTTCTCCCATGTCACACCTCCAACATTTTCTATCTACCTGAGGAAAAAATCTCTGAAGTCTCCTTGGAGTAAAAAATATCTATATAAAAATTTTCCAAGCAAAAAATCCAATATCTTCTAGATTTTGTTGCATATTTGGGAGACATACCTATGTCTTCAGATTGTTTTTTGTGAATTGCTTATCCATTCTCTCTTCCAAACCCTTTCTATCCTCCTCTGATTGATTCTTATAGTTATCATGCAATATTTTATATGCTCTACTAATTATTCCTTTTTAATTGCAGCTTCTGTTCTATATTCTACTAAAAACTCTGCCAGTGCTGGTCTGACTATCATTGTACATGTTGGCACTTTGTCTTTGGCTAGTTCACAAACCTTTTGTAGAGCCACTAACTCGGCTAGCTAAGCCGAATGACCACCCTCTAATCTTTGTTGAAGCAAAAAATTATTGGTGCAGACAGGTATTCCTCTGACCAGATTTCCATTTTTATCTCTCCCACAGGAACCATGCACAATAAAGCCAGTTCAGCATTGGGTATAGACGTGTCTTTTAAGTCATTCATACGAGAAAGCAGCTTAGTCAGACACACATTCACACAATCATGCTCTTCACCATCCTCCACAATAGGTAACAAAGATGCAGGATTTAAAACAGGACAACATATGAGAGAAATATATGGATCAGAATGTTCATATGTAGTTAGATGTGCAGTCAAGAGGGGGTGAATTTTCATTTTAAGTAAGAAAGATGATGCAGAATGATGGATGGCTACTGTAAGATCATCCCCAAGCACCAGTGATTGCACAAGATTAATTAGAATGATGGCGGCAGCCACTCCCCTTAAACATAGTGGAAATCCCTTTGCAACAGAATCAAGTGCTGTACAATAATAAACTAATGGACGATAGTCCTCCCCATGTTTCTGTGCAAGCACTCCCTGAGTAAATCCAAATTTTCATGACAAAATAAAATTAAAGTCTTTTTCTTAATGTGGTAACTCTAATGCTGGGGCAGTACCTAAAGCTTGCTTTAAATTTTGAGATGAATTTTCCTCTTCACTATCCCAAGGCAGAGACTCTGGTGTGTCTTGTTTTAAAAGATTAGTCAGAGGTTTAGCAATTTCTGCGCAGTTAGAATTCCACTGTCTGCAATAACTTGTCATACCTAAGAAAGACCTAAGCTGACACTGAGTAGTTGGACATGGGGCTTTAGCTATTACCTCAATATGAGATGGTAACATCTGTCTGCTACCCTGAGATACCAGATGGCCAAAATAACCTACCTGAAGTGACCAGAGCTGTAGTTTTTCTGTTGACACCTTGTGTCCTTTTTTCTGCAAGGATAGTTAAAAGATGTAGGTTTTCCTGCTGACATTATTGAAAAGAATCAGATTCTATTAGTAAATCATCTACTAATATAGACCAATGTGGAAAGGTCACACCTTCCAATTTTTTTTTTTTTTAGAATTTGAGAAAATAATGAAGGCGATTTAGTGTATCCTTGTGACAACCATGTCCTTGTATACTGCTGTCCCTTATAAGTAAAAGCAAACAAAAAACTGACTTTCAGGGTGAATAGTTATAGAAAAGAATGCTGAACACAGATCTAGCACAGAAAAATATTTGGCTGTAGGTGGTATGCAACTCAGTACTGATGCTGGATTTGGAACCACAGGAAAGGTTGTTAATACTGCATTTATAGCCCTCAAATCTTGTATAAACCTGTAGGTATCCTTTCCTGGCCTCTTCACAGGGAGAATTGGAATGTTATGTGACATCCAGTTAATGTCCCACTGAACCGTCACCAAATAACGTGACGTCTCCCACTGTCCAGGATCAGTAACTAAGGAGCTTTAATCCTCGCTACTGACCCTAGTGTGAGACCGTCACTTAAACAAGAGTAATATTTCACAATTTTCCCCTAAGAGTACAACAAGAACATGGTCTATAATCTGGGGCTGGACTGTATACTTCTGTCCAGCCCTAATGTAACTCCTTTTACACACTCCAGAGCAATGTATCCCAGTTTGAGACCTCTGATAGCACTCACACTTAAATAAATTAAATCTCACACATCCAAACACTTCTGGGGAAAGCCTGACACAGATTTTTAGCTGTGTTTCTTCCCCAAATTCTTCCCCAAAATAATACTGTAATGCTGCCACCAATCAGAGTGTCTTCATGTCCTTTTAGAGGGGTGTCCAGTTATAAAAATTAAATATTAAAACAAGTAGTAACAAATGACCTAAGCAGCCAGGCTCTCGGAGTGGCCTGGGAAATTATCAAGGCAAGTATAAGCACTCTCAAATCACTAAAGGAAACACTGATTTATCAGCCACAATGTAAGTTAATAAAAATATTTAATTATATGCAAAATGATTAAAAGTATAAAAGAGTAATTACCAATAAACAAACATATCTCACTCACCAGGAAAATGAAATTGATACTGTAGGATA
This sequence comes from Protopterus annectens, assembly GCF_019279795.1. Taxonomy (NCBI): domain Eukaryota; kingdom Metazoa; phylum Chordata; order Ceratodontiformes; family Protopteridae; genus Protopterus; species Protopterus annectens. The sequence goes on from NC_056747.1 coordinate 153,102,502, forward strand.
GAAATCCATCATTCAAAAAAAGTTAACTGGTCTGATTAGTTATAATTTCCTAACTAACTAAAGAACACTGTCCCTGAGCTAAACTAAATGACTACAACAGAGCAAAGGCAGGCCTACAGTTCTTGGTCAGTCCTTTTGGGTATCTACTGTGCAGCACATCTTTGAACACCTCACAACTGGCTGTTAACTGACAAACTGTAACTGACTTCAGCAGGCTAATAACCAATAAAGCACTGTGGAGAGGACAAACCGCACTGGACAGCCGAGATATTTTTTGAACAAGTTTACTCCCAAGTAGTTAAACGTTAAACAGATCACCACGTTTTTCGTCAAAATAACTGTGAGACTTCATCAGACAAAAATGTGATCTAATTACCACATATATATATATGCTGACAAATTTTGAATTAACCAATGAAACTTAAAAAAAATATCCTCGTGGATGTACATGTAAATAAAAAACTAATAATTTACAAACTCATTCAACAATTTAAATGCTTTGAATACATTGCTATTATTATGCATGTTAGTAAGTAATGCATTAAAACCTTTTGTTTGTTTGTACATAATATATTTGATATATTTATAAATATTAAAATAACATTCAGCCAAGAAACACGAGTGCCTTATCAGTGGGACAATACTTCCATCTAGTGGTTAAACTAGTGTGTATACTTGTATTTTGTCTTTCATAACAAAGTCAAAGAGAAACTGAAGGTGGATACAGATATGTAAAAATGTAGGTATATATATAAAATCCGATATATAGTATAAAAATAAAAAGATAGATGAACATGTGAATATAAATGGTACCTAAAATACCTCTATAAAAATATATAGTATATTGGTATTTATTAAATATAGACTTAAACTTTATAAATAAGTATATGTAATAATAATAGTTAATAAATAATAAACGTATAACATTACAAAACGCCACTTAAATCATGAAATATTATGTCTCCAAACAATGGATAATTAAATTTATTAATAAATAATGATAAATAGTTGATAAAAATATTAATAAAATATTAATGAAGAATATATATATGTATGTTAAAATATATGTATGCCTTTTATCAAATATAAAAGAATGAATATATGTATATGTGACACCTAATATGATGTAATTACAGTTTTGCTGCCCTTAATTTCAAAACTGGAGCGAGTGAGATATAGTCATTTAGACCCGGGAATTTATTAGCTTCCAAAACAATTTGCCAATATAATTCCCGGTATTCGATGCGAGTCTCCCACAAACCACCTCTCTCATCCTTCTGAATTTCTTCTAAAATGAAGAATTTATACTTAGCTAGGGGGCAGGTATTCGTGTGTTTATACAAGGCATTACATTCTTTCTTGTTTCTAATGTTCAAATGTTCGTAAATTCTCCTTATCTTCCTCTCCGTCTTCCCTATGTAAAAGGCCGAACATATCTCACATATAGCGATATATACTACTCCAAAAGAATTACAGTTGCTATATACTTTACCAATGATCTCTCTTTCTCTTCTTTCAATAAAAATACTGTGAGAATTGATCATGTATGCGCATTGCATGCACATACCCCACAAATAGGTGCCCCCTGTTTTACTACTTTTCTTCTTCATTTTATGTTGAACTGTCAACCTATCTTTAATATTACGTCCCCTCCTAAAAATAATGTTAAAAAAATCTTTTGATTTGTTTAAATTAAGGTCTGTGATGTTAAGGAATTTTTTCCATTCTCTGTGAATCACTTGATATACAATACCTGCATCCCCACTAAAGTCAGTTATAAATGCCTGACTATATGTCTTTTCCTTGTTTGAGGCTTTGGGTTCTAATGAACCAAGGTCCCTGTTAATGGGGAGGCTATAATTCAATATAGGTGCGAACCTATTTTTCCTCCCTTGAATAATGTCCTCTTTAATTTGATTGCAGAAGTTAAGTGGATAACCCCTATCCAAAAACATATCTACTAAAAATTCTAATTCTGTGATAAAATCTTGGTCATTCGATGTCATCCTAGAAATCCTAACCATTTGGCCCTTTACAATACTTCTTTTTTGATGTAATGGGTGTCCACTTTTAAAATGCAGATATGAATTGGAAAAGGTTTCTTTCCTAAAAACCTTTGATTTGAATTTGTCTCCATCCTTTTCTATTGTCACATCAAGATAATTGATCATCCGTGCATCTATTTCATGAGTGAATTTTAAAAAAGTGGTAGTACAATTAATGTATTTAATAAACTCATTTAACCTTTCTATACTATCTTTCCAGAATATGATAATGTCATCCAAAAATCGTTTGTATAAACTCCAACATTCTTTGTATACAATTTTTTTTTTCCTCCCATGTATTTAAAACCATGTTTGCATATATGGGAGCACATCTTGCTCCCATAGCTACCCCACTTAATTGGTGGTAGTACCCCCCCCTGAAAAAATAGATAATTGTATTTCAAAACCATTTCCATCAAACTAACACGTATAAATTTCATCATCTTTTAGTTCTTGAAAAAACCTTATAGCTTCTTCAAACCACTCTATTCCTATATCGTGTGGTATTGAACCAAACAGATCTACCATATCTATAGTGACAAAAATAGTGTCTTCGTTGGTGGTAATATCTTTCACTTTTTTAAAAAGTCCCAAGAATATTTCAAGTAGGATGTTCCTTTAAACATTAAGTTTTTCAATTTAATATCAATGTATCTTGCCAGAGGAGAAATCACTGAACCTTCAGCTGCTACAATGGGACGTAAGGGAGGGTCTTCCAAATTCTTATGCACTTTGGGAATGCCGAAAATTGATGGTATCTTAGGTTTGTTATGCAAAAATTCAAACATACTATATTCAATGAAACCCTCCAAAAACAAATCATATAATGTTGCAGAAATCCTCTTATAACCAATATTAATTTCATTTATAGAAACATTGCTACATTTGGACTCTTCTAATAATATATTGAACATTTTACCTTCATATGTGATGGAGTTCATGAATACCACCTCCCCCCCACACCTTTATCTGGTTTCATTATTCTCAAATTCGAATTCTCCCTTAAACTGTTGAGCAATATTTGCTCTTCTAATGTAAGGTTGGAGGTAAATCTGTTCTTTCTAATAGCTTGTCTAAGTTCGTTCTCTACAATGTTCTCAACATTTTTTAATTGTGTATGTATAGGGGGATTCCAAGTACTTTTTTTCTTTAACTCTTTGGAATGGTCAACTTCTAATGTAGCCTCACCACAAATTAAACAAATTAATTTTCCTTAAAAACATCTTAACATCATTAATGAGTCTACTCATATCACATTTAGTCCTAGGGACGAAATTAAGGCCCTTAGAAAATAATTCAAAATAGGTGTCATTGATGTCCAACTCTGTATAATTAAATATATTAAAATTAGCATTTGTGCAAATAACAGTTTTGTCGTGTACATTTTCCAACTCTCTATTAATGTTGTTAATGTTGACATTATTGCTATTGATATTGAGGAATTCTGTGTATTCAGGATAAGTTACCTCCAGTAGTTACCTTGGCTGTCCGGTGTGGTTTGTCCTCTCCACAGTGCTTTATTGGTTATTGGTTACATTTGCACTGTGCCTTGTCTTTTAAGTTTATCAGACTTCAGCAGGCTCTTTATAGACTAGCCTAACTGATACAACTGTCCCAGTTCCAGTTTTCATTTCATGTTTTGAAAATCAGCCAACAGCTGTTTACTGAAGTTCCTTCCTGTCTTTCAGCTTCTGACAGTAACACATAGCAACTGTCAACGTTCTGATGACATCATCTGCAGATCAGCTGAATCTGCGACAGTTTGCCTTTAGAATCTTTCTTCACAAATGTGCAGTTAGAAATGCAAAAGGACACTGTTTAAGTCTTTAAAACAGATCACAAATCAGCATGTAAGAACTTATTTACAATATTACAATACACAGTTCAGTCTGAAATTATATACAAAACTTCAACCAGACATGTTAGCACAAATAGCAGTGTCTAATTTCTTCACGTTACAAAGGCTTTTAGCTGGCACTATTATTCCTTGTTATATCAAGGACTGAATTACACGTTTGATTCCTTGCTCTACCTCTAGTTTCATTGGATATGCAGAACTCTAGGGAGGGTTTTGATGGATTCAGTTTTTATATTTACTGGTTGTGCAGATTTTAATATACCTACTTCATTAACATGTTTAGCCTGTAACTTAGCAGGTACCTGCTGCAGCATTTTTTCAGTTTTGTATATGCCTTCAAAAGTCTGTTCCTCAGCTTCTGATAAGACTATTAATGCTTTCCCCTCTGATTCCATTAGAACATCCAAGTACACCCCTTCTAGTGGTACAGTAAATAGTACAACCCAGTTTGCATAACCAGTCTCTCCCTAGCAAATTTACCAGGGCAGTAGTACTCAAAAGAATGCCTTTCTTCAATCGGTCCTAAAGAAATTTATTTTATATTTGCTTACTGGGAAAGTCCAACTGGGATAAGACACATTTTCAGCAGAGGCCTGGGGAGGAAAAGCTCCACATATAGATATTATACAAAACTTATACAAGACTTACAGTATGCCAGAAATGTCATTATATGCTATTATAACTGACATTTGTATTATACAACCATCTGATATTCCTTATTGTAGTGTAGACATTGTAGTTTCTCATAGTAAGCTGAGGAAAGGTTTGTAGGGGGTGTGGGGAATTGGATAGAAAAAGATGAGGTTAGAGATTATCTAGACATGAGAGAGAGCATAGATTATGAGGTGGTCAGGGAAGAAGAAAAATTATGACCAGAAACTATTAAAACTAGTTAGCCTGGAGTAGTACAGGAGCAAAGCCACGTGTCATTAAGATAATTTTTGATAATCTTTTTGAATTGGTTGGTATTTGTGTTGATTCTGATACTGTGAGGTAGTGAATTCCACCTTGTTGCTACATAATGAGAAAATAGGGAGTCCCCTGTCATATTAGTGGATTTGGACATGCAGTAGAGATCTATTTGTTGACTGAAGACTTTGATTTGTGGTATGGGGCTGGAGACTATTTAGTAGGGCAAGGTTTTTTTCAGGTTGATATACTAGCTCATGTGCTAAGGTTAACTGGTTAATGGATAAAAGTTGTGGGAGTTCTAACCAGGAGAGTTCTTTAAGGAGTGACTGTGGTGGGTATGATGTAGGCAGTCGGTTGCAAATTTAGATGTTTTATTGTATTGTATTTATTTTATTTTATTGTATGAAATGGGTGTAGGTTCTGAAACAGGATGCGCATAACAGTAGCATTTGCTACTCCAGCTGCATTTACTTTCTGTTTTGATACTAGTATCTCTGAGATAAATTTTAGTACAGACCTAGTGGCTCCATTGTCCACCAAGAAAGGATTTTTGTTTGAATTTATTTGTACTTTAACAGAGGGTCCCGTTTGATCTATTGGCAGCAACAGATTAAGATTAATTTCTGTTTTATTTTTCTGACCTAGTCAGTATGGTGATTTGCAGCATTTAGTAACGATTCTAAGGATTCTTTTCCTGCCAGTCTATAAGCACTTGCTTTATTTGATTTTGTACAGGGCCCTGAAGACCCTGCACAAAAGCAGTTGCAATACCTGGCTTATCTTGTTCTTCTGGGACTGGTATCCATGAATGTCTAGCAAATATTGCTTTAAGATGACTCAAATAATCTGCAGGGGCTTCCCCTTTATTTTCCTTGTATGCCTATATCTTAGACCAATCTGTTCTAACTTAACACAAACTTCTGTAATTGTATTTAACAATGCTGTTATTTTGTCTATTGGTGCATTCCCTGTAAGAGTAAAATTTATTTCAGCCTTCCCAAGTAACTTGTTTTCTTATTTCATCTAAAGTAACCATCCAAATCAGCTGGTTTAAATTTGTCAAAGTAGGGTTGTAACATTCTATTATAGTTTTCAATTCCTTCTTAAACCTTAATGGATCTTCTCAAATATTTGGGAAACTTTGAGATATAGTATGCAGATCAGCAGGGCTCCAAGGGCAGTGAACAAGCTATTATTAGCCCCCAACATTTCTGTAAGAGGTGCCAAAAGACCCGCTCCAGAGGCCATAGCCACTTGTCTTACCCTATTAAGTGAATGAGTGTGATAAGCTACAGGAGTGTCAAATACTAGTGCTCCTTTTGGAGAGGTAGAAGCTTGTTGAAAATAAGAAGAAACCCCCTTGACTTGCAGATGCCTGTTCTGAGGATGAGAGGTGACCAGAGGAACTAGGTTAAGATGTAACCATACCATACTGACCTGATCTCCAATGGACAGTTGTCCAAAATGCAGGGGTTTGAAAAACAGCAGAATTTTGTACAGGAGCCACCTGTACTGGTACATATGGTGGTGGAGGTGCAGTAGTTACTGGAGGATTATTATCCTCTTCGGAAACTCTGCTTTTTGGCCATCCCCAGTTTCTTCCAAACCTGCCAAGACAGGATAAAGGGATCCCTTTTTACTGCTGTGTACTGCCTTCTTAACCTCTTTTACCTGTTGTAACAACTTTTTATTAGCATCGTGTAACCCCCTTAATGCTGATTCATTTTCCCTTTTAAGAGCTTTAGTATACAAAGAATAAAATACTGCCCACTGTTTTCCACTTACCTTTTTTTTCCAAAATACCCTTCATGTTCTCTAATTTATTCTTACCATAAGTTTCATTTAATGGAAATACTTCTTCAGAGCAATTTTTAGTAAACCAAAACCACTCATTTAAATACTTATAACTTTCTTTTCCATAATTATAATACATAAAATATGCAGTTTTCCACTTTACAGAGATTTGATCCTGCTTGCTTAACTGTGTTCCCATTTTTTCTATAAAGACTTGCCTTGTAGATCCTGGATCCTGGTAATTCAGAAAATTAAGAAAAAAAATGACTATGTGAGTTCACACACCATTCAGGGAGGGAAGGGTAGGGATTCTGTTGTGCAATGACAGAGGAAAGGTTTTGATCAGCCTTTTCCCACAGCACCCTCTTGTTTTCGTCCCATCACAAGCTCACAATTTACAGCTCCAGCACTGCAGTCGGGATAACGGGGCGGATAGGTACTATGTCCAGAACTGACCACTCTTTCAGACCCTCTGAGGGTACTTTCACACAGTCACAACTACATCACAACATGCTATGGGCTCATGAACTTGATTTATCAGCGCACACACACACACCTATGTCCCAGCATACTATAGGCTCATGAACATGATTTAACTGTAACTAACTTGTTTTTTTTCTCTCTCTCATTTCACTCATACATTAAACAGCACAACATCTCTCATGCCTCTTACCATTAGTCTTGAAGCTGCTGCCCTCGACACAAGGCACTTCCTTGTGTTAATTTACAGTTTTTATTGTATGTGCATACACATTAATAAAGTTTGTCTTATTTTCTATGGGGTCCTCCCACTATTACATTTACCTAACAAGCAGATTTTTGTGTGGTCCTCCCACTATTACTTTACATATACCTAATAAGCAAATTTGTATGGGGTCTTCCCACTATTAATTTATATATACCTAACAAGTAAACTCAGTCATTCAACACAACAGTTCTACACTCATTCCACTTTTTTAACTACAGTTATCTAAAAGAGAGAGAGAGAAAAAATTCCACAAGTCCATTTTCCCTGTTTAGTGGAGCAGCAGTTTGTACACCCTGAATAGTTAAATATCTGAATCTCTGTCTATTCCATACAGATCAGTGTGGAATTCACAGAAGAACTTTCTGTACTGGGCCCTTGTAATGTATTCCACACTGCCTTGCAGCAATACCAAAGTTGATATCCTGAGCACTGCACCAAATAAGGCACACAAATAAATAAGAAAGAGTTTTATCTTTTTAGTCTTGAGTCAAGAATAATGCTTCAGGATGTGCAAAGTACTGGTTTATTTCTTAAACAGCTCTGGGAGACTCCCTTCACAAAATTTCTGATCAGTCTCACAGAACAAAGGAAAATGTCCATATTTATGCATTTTCTTATCAATTTCATACATGCAGAATTCTGATGTCTCATAGCTTTTAACAAATCAATGTATTTTAAAATATTATATACTCTTGTGATCCTCGCTTAGAGCTTCATGTGAACACTTGACAATATACCGTTTTAAAACATAGGCCATCTGACCTAAGAATCTTATTCTTTAACCTTGTTACCTTCAATTCCAGTACGGACTGTCTTAACAGACATGCCTGCAATGACTGCATCCTGTCTGAGAAGGCCAAAGCTTAGAAAAGTTTCCTGACATATTGTTTTTTCTTTCTTTCCTCCATTAACATTCTTAAACCAAACTCTGTTAAACATAATAACATCCCTTAACTCTTTCAGCACGCACTTTGCCTTAAGTTATCTGTCAGTACACTATAATTTGCTAATAAAGAGAATGCAGTTGCAAGGCACTTGAAGTATAAAGCTACAACTTATGTGAAACTACATTTTTCATAATCATATGTCTATTTTGCCTTTTGATTTTAACATAAACATCATATAAACATTTAATTTGATTAATTTGTGAAGAAACTGCAAGATCTGATGATGTCCATTTCATTATACATCATGAGTGGGTGTTTGGATCCAACTTGACCATTTCTTCCAGACATACGATTTGAGCCTCAAACTCCTCCCTCTCCCATAATGCCTCACTGCTCCTCAACTCCCCAGATCTTGTTTGCTGCCTTCCAGCCCAGATGCGATTCCAGGCCTCCCTTCAAGCTAAGTGGTTTTCCCAAGCCTTTCCTTCCAGGGAAAGATGTTCCAAGGCATGTGGTCCAGGACAGAGAAAAAATTGCACATAAATATACTGGAGATGAGGTTGAACCTTCAGACATTGCAAGCCTTTCAGGACTGCCTTCCTTTGGGGACAATTGCAATTCTTACAGACAATATGTTAGTGGTTTGGCACATTAGCAAGCAGGAGAGAACCCGTTCATACCCATTGTGCAGAGAGGCCATCAGAGATTGGGAATGGGTGATCTCTTCAAACTGCTTTCTCACTGCAATGCACAATAAAGGGAGTCCAACGTTATGGCGGATAGACTGAGCAGATGGATCTTAAGTCCACACAAATAGTCCCTGAATCAGTAACAGTTCAGATATTCAGCCGTTGGTGCCAGCCTTGCTGTGACCTCTTTGTCTCTCCCCTAAACAAGTGCAGCAAGTACTTCACTCTGATTCCCCCCTCTAGTGGGAGTTATCCAGGGATGCTCTTGTCCACGATTGGCCCCTGGGTTTCCTGTATGCTTATCTTCCAATTCCCCTGATGCCCATAATTTTATAGAAAGTGAGCAGTTTAAAGACCGATCTAATCCTCATTGCCCCTTACTGGCCTTGTCAGGTATGGTTCCCATTCCTACAGTCCCGCAGCAGATATCCTACATGGATACTGGATCCCAGGCAGGATCTGGAACACCAGATTCCCTGTCTTCGATCCCTCAAATTAACCACTTGGTTTCTCCACTTCCAGTGATTCTACAAAAGTCCAGGCTAGCCTCCCCGGTTTTGGAAATTATTCTTGCCTCCCTCAAGTCCTCTACCAAGAAAGTATATCATAGTAAATTGAATAGATTTTGCATTTGGGCATCACAGAGGAATATTGATCCCTTTTCTGCTTCATTCCTGGGCATCCTTATGTTTCTCAGCTCGCTTTTTCAGCATGGCACTAATTTTTCTCTGTAAAGTTACTTCTTACGGCTATCACAAATTTGCATGTAGGGAAGGGTAATAGCTTTCCTTCTACCATCTCCACTTCTAGACTATGCAGGGCCTTTATGAAAGGAGTTTTTCATTACAGGCCTTCAATAAAAGACCCCCCCCCCCCCGTCTTCTTGGGACCTCACCTTGGACACTTCAGGGACTTGGTTAGAGACCATTTGAACCTTCTAGCTCATGTAATTTAAAATTTTTTATTCTTGGAAGTCTGCCTTTCTAGTGGCCATTACTTCAGCAAGAAGAGTGTCAGAATTGCAAGCTTTGTCTTCCCAACCACCATGTATTAACTTCTTTAAAGACAGAGTCTCACTCAGAACAAATGTGTCTGTCATACCAAAGATCAACTCAGAGGCAAATATTAGACAGACCATTCACTTGCCTGTATTCTTCCCTACTTACTCCAATAAAAGTGAATACATGCATTTGTTGGATGGTACACAGTTGCGTTTCTATTTACACAATTAAGTCACACAGGAAATCTGATTAGTTGTTCATCTCCTTCATTCAGGATCACTTTAGTCAAGTGGATTACTGATTGTATTTCTTCAGTTTACTGCCAACAAGGCAGGTAACGTCCCCGTCCTGTTAGAGCTCACTCCACCAGGTCAATGTCTACTTCGTTTGCAAGAACCCCTATTGATGACATTTGTGCTGCAGCTAATTGGTCTACATCTCATACCTTTTTAGCTCACTACAAGTTGGACATTATTTCTAGGAACAGAGCATCCTTTGGCCACACCGTGCTCAGGCATATCCTTCCTTGAGGTCTTGCCAGGATATATGTAGCTGGGGACTCTGACCCATTCGTGATGCATAATGAAATGGACAACATCAGATTAGAGGTTGTGTACTTGCCATAACTTGGCATCTGTGTTGTCTAGTTTCATTATGCATCACATCCCACCCTCCTTCCTCCATCCTTTTACAGGTGAGAGTGACATAGATGATAAGGGAACCCACAGGCTCCTAGTTTGGGCTCCAGTTAGTCGCTTTCTTTGCCTACCCAGCATTATAGATCTAACTACCTTTTTGAAGGGGCAGCAAACTTAATCTGGGGGGGGGGGGTGAGAAGGAATGAGGTATTATGGGAGAGGGAGGAGTTTGAGGCAAGGATCGTATGTCTGGAAGAAGTGGCCGAGTCAGATCCGAGGGTGTAGCCCAAGACCCATTCGTGATGCATAATGAAATTGGGCAACACAGATGCCAAGTTATGTTAAGTACATAACTTCTGTTAATGTACATGTTGTAAAGAATAATCATTAGACAACACATTTTTCTGTAACAGGTACATACCAAATGGGGCATTGTACTCCATGATAGGTCAGATGAATGCTGAATACAGCGGAACAATGACTTCCTTGGACTTAAATGCTATACCTTTGTTTATAAGTTGCGCAACATAGAATGATTTCCTCAGTACTGTATACACATGATGGTCAAAGGCTAGATTACTGTGCGTCCCTAAGTCACTGACTTCTGGGTCAGCTCTAAGGGGTGTATTGTCAATATGATAGTTAACCAGGGGTGGATGACTTCCTGAAGGATACTATTATGCATTTCTTGGCATTTAGTTTTGGTCCATGGCTCTGACATCAGTTCTTTTTCTGTGTCAGTGTTTCCTGGAAAACATTTTTGTCAGTGTTGGATTCAGTGACCGCTCCTAATTTGCTATCATCTGCAAATTTAGTCGGCCAGAGACCATTGACATTGGCCTTTACTTCAGAGAAGTAAATGTCAAAAAGGAGTGGTCCAAGGACTGATCCCTGAGGGACTCCACTGTGACTGGCTTCTTTGTAGAGGTAGACTCCCCAATTCTAACTTTCTGGGTCCTGTCTGTGAGCCAGTTGGCCACCCACAGGGTGACATACGGGTTTGTACCTAACCTCTTGAGTTTGTCAACAATACCTGTGTGGGGTTTTGTGTCAGATGCCTTGGTCAGGTCAAGGTAGGAAGTGTGAATCATTTTGCCCTCATCCATTGCTTTTGTGACCTTGTCAAAGAAGTCCTCCAGGTTCAGTAGGCATGACTTGCCCTTGACGAAACCAAACTGGGTTGGGTCCAGTGTCTGGAAGTTTACTATATCACTAGTGATCATTTCCATGATGATTCTTTCCATGGCTTTCATACAAGACTAGTCAGACTTTTGGGTCTGTAGATGGCCCACCTTTGTGCAGAGAGATGACTGTTGCTGTTTTCCATTCTTGAGGAACAAAGCCTGTTTGGAAGCTACAGTTAAATAGCAGTTCTAGAGGGCTTGATGAGTCATGTTTCATGCTGTTTAGAAGGCATCCTGGGATATTGTCTAGGCCCACCGATTCAGTGTTCTGGGCCATAAAGAAAGCATTAAGGACCTGTTCCTTAGTGATAGCGACCTGTTCCTTAGTGATGGCAGGGGAAGTAATAATACTTGACGGTATTTCATGAAGGAAGGTTGAGGGGAAGAAAGGAGTAAAGTTTGAGCTGAATTTATCAGCTAGTAGGTTTGCTGTATCTTCTGGCTCAGTATAGGTAGCTCCATTTTCATTGAGCTCTGCACAATTGGGTCTATATTAGATCTTCAAACGCTGAAACGTCGACACCTAAACGTCAAAATCTAATAAACGTGACAGGCCAATTACACAAATTTTTTTCCCAGGGAAAACATTTGTGTGGCCAACAAAAAAGAAAAAAAAACCTTTAAAACCCTAATCAAGTGAAGGGCTTTGCCCCCCACACCCCCCTAATTAAATATATAGGTTCATAGGTTGGTACTAGGCTATCAGCCCTAGGGCCTATACAAGCCTAGCCATAACAATTCCCTGGCTATTTCTTCCCACACTATTTACTTTCCTGGACCCCTGTCTAGCAGGGCGACTGACGTGATCCCCAGGGTGAATTTCCCATCTCCCATTCAATCGTCAAGGTTCCTTTTGAAGAGGGCCAAAGAGGCACTCTGCTTGACATGTATGGGCAATCTATTCGAGTCTGGGGAGGCTCTGGGTCAGGAACCTATCCCTCCAGCATGTTTTGTTTATTGTGATGACAAGGTTTAGATCTCTGGAGCGTGTGGCTCTGAGGGAATGGGATTTCTGTAAGTGTAGCATGTCCAACAGCTCCGGGTTTGACATGGCCTTGTATGTTAAGTAGAGATTGCCTCCGAGTAGACGATATGCGACAGAGTATAGCTGGAGTTTTTAAGGCGGTCAGCGTAGGGCATCTGCTTTAGACTTGTGATTTTTTTAGTGAGGTATTTCTGCAGCCTTTCCCGTTGTTGCAGATGTCTTTGGAGGTACATACCAAACGGGGCGTTGTATTCTATAATGGATCTAATGAGGGATGCGTACAGTGGGACAATGACCTCCTTTTTTCTGGATGAAAAGCCCTTAGTGATGAGGTGTGCCACATAGAAGGATTTCTTGACTGTTGTGGCGATGTGGTTATCGAAGGTGAGACCACTGTCCACCTGTGTCCCTAAGTCTCTTATCACACTTTCAGTGTTTAGTGTACTGCCACCTATATGGTAATTCACGGGTACATTTTTTTTTCCCAAAGGGGATAACTGTACATTTCTTGGCATTGAGCTTGAGCCCATGGCTCTGGCACCAAGCATCTGTTTCTGTAAGGTCCTTTTGTAGAGTATCCACATCATTTGGGGATTCAATAATGGCTCCCAGTTTGCAGTCATCTGCGAACTTTGTTAGCCAGAGTCCCTTAGTGTTGGCCTGTACTTCAGAGAAGTAGATGTCAAACAAGAGCGGTCCCAGGACTGAACCCTGAGATACCCCACTTGTCACTTGTCTGGAGCTGGATTTGGAGTCTGCTACTTTTACAGTGTGGGTTCTATCAGTAAGCCAGTTAGCAACCCATTGGGTGACGTAGGGATTAATGCCCAGCTTAGTAAGTTTATCTATGATTCAAGAGTTGGGAGATGGTGTCAAAGGCCTTGGCAAGGTCTAGATAGGCTGTGTGCACCACCTTATCCTTGTCCATGGCTCTGGAAACTGATTTGAAGAAGTCAATCAGGTTCAGGAGATAAGTTCGGCCCTTCACAAACCCAAACTGGGTGGGGTCCAGTGTTTGAAGGTTGCCAATGTCTTTGTTTATTAGTTCCATGATAATACATGCCATGGCCTTGCAGATAAGGCTCGTCAGACTGATGGGAAGGTAGTTTCCAGGATCCAAGGTGGATCCCCTCTTGTGGAGTTGGATAACTGTAGCTCTGCGCCACTCAGTGGGCACGAAACCTGAGGTGAGGCTATGATTAAACATGACACTTAGGTGAGGTGCCAGTTCATATTGTAGTTCATGTAGTAGACAGACCAGGATGTCATCTGGTCCCATGGATGCTGTATTCTTAGCTTTGGAGAGTGCGTTTTCTACCTGTGTGGCCGTTATTACCGGAATTTGACAGTCTTCCGGTATTGAGATGGGCCATTTAGGGGGTGAGAGGGGGGTGAAGTTGGCACTGAATCGATCTGCCAGGATATTGGCAATAACCTTGGGATCAGTATATTTACTGCCATTCTGTTTTAGCTCAGAGCAGATCTGAGCATTGCCATTTAGATTCTTGACATAGTTATAGAATGCCTTGTGGTTGTCTTTGGAATCTTTGGCAATTTTATTTTTGTAACTAGCTTTGGAGGATTTTATGAGGGATCTCAGTTTCTTACTGAGGCTGGTAAGGGAGTTTTTTGCATCCTGGGATTTTCCTCTTTAATACAACAGTTTCTTCCTTTTGTTGTAAAGTTTGTTTATAGCAGGGGACCACCAGACTGGCTTCCTTTTTTTGGATGAGAGCATCTTGTTCTATTTGGGATGGCACGATTCATGCATGAGTGGATGTGCTCGTACAGTGCCTTAGTGTAGAATTCAGCAGTTGAACTTTCAGTTCCCGTCTGCATGGGTGTCATGAAGTTTGTCACTTCTGACTTGAGTAGCATGAAGTTGGCTTTGGAACAGTTTTTTCTGGAGGTTTCCTTGCTGGGGGGGTGGGGCTGGGATGTGGATTTTAAGGGTGATTAGCTTATGGTCAGACCTGACTAACGAGGGAGTGACCCATAGGTGTGGAGCATCGATTTCCCATGTTGGTAAAGACCAGGTCTAGGATATTGGAGCCCCTGGTGGGACTGTGGATTAGTTGATCCAGGGCATTGGAATTTATGAATTCCAAGAACCGTTGGGCAAAGGGGTTGGTACATGAGTAGTTTTCCCAGTTAATGGCAGGGTAGTTAAAATCACCCAGTATTAGGTTGTTTGGTTCTATCTTAATATTTTCCAGTATGTTTAGAAATGTGTAGTGAGAATTTTGGGGTATGGTGGGGGATCTGTAGCAAGCTACAATTTGGATTGCAGTCTTACCTAGTGTTAGTTGCACCTGGAGAATTTCAGACGCATTGTGTTGGGCAACTAGCCTGGTGGTGTGAATATCCTTGGTGAATATTGACACTCCTCCACCTTTAGTGTTTCGGTCCTGGTTTGGTGGCCGAAAAGTGTGGTAAGAGTTGTAGCCTGGTATTGCAGGGGTGCTCTCTGGAGCCTTGAACCAGGTCTCAGTTAGTGCACAAATATCGATGTTCTCCATTTTTAGGAGTGCATTTTGAGGTTTAGACTTCTAGCATTGAGTAGCATTACCTTCAGATTTTGCATGCTTGTACCTGTTATGGTGGTGGTTTTGTCCTTTGCCTAAAATGCACTATAGGGGTGGCATGATCCTTAGCCAGTAACCTGAATCCCAGGGGCGACAGGTGCAGACCATCTCTGGCAAAGCATCGTGGTCTGTCGATCATGTCGTCCCAGGCAGACAGATACAAGATCCCCTTTGAATGACACCAGAAGCTTAGCCAATTATTGAAGTCAATCATTTTGTTCTTATATTGTGGTATCATTCTGGGTGGAGGCAGGATGCTACTCAGGGCTAGGGTCATACCTGCCTGGGCCACATGATCTGAGAGCTCTTCCATGTAGTCCAGGGAGGTACGTCTCAAGTCATTCACTCCAACATGGACAATGACAGAGTCATATTTGTACTTGTTGTGGAGTGACTTGAGTGCATGCGTTATGTGGCGGATCCTGGCACCCGACAGGCAGCTGACTGTAATTTTCTCCTTGTTCCACCTGGTGAGTGGGACATCAGTGTGCCGGACTATAGAGTCACCTATGACTAAAGTGTTAGGTACGATGTTCATCGTGCATACAGCTGCAGTCATTACAGATGGGTTATCCTGCCATCAGGCGGGTCCTTGGTCGGCCGAATTCCAAAGTCTAGGTCCGGCGTCTGTTGTCGTCGCTTCTTCCCTGACATCAGTGCGGCAGGGGTATAAAAGAGGCAGCCGACACCATTTGCTTCAGTCTTTCTTGCCGCGCGGTGCACCGAAGCAGAAGCAGTTCGCAAGTGCTGGTCGGCCAGCTCCTGAGATTTACGAAAGTATTTCAGCCAAAGTCTTCTTTAAAGCTAAGTACCCCGTTGGGGAAACTTTTCTTGCCTCAGACCGATGTCAGACAAAGTTAATAATTGCATTTCTTGTGGGAAGCAAATACCGCATACGGATTTCCACTCTTTCTGTATACCTTGCTTAGGCCCAGACCACGACGTCTCGGCCTGCCGCTTTTGTGCTAGGTTCAACAAGCGCACTATTAAGCGCCGGGCGGAGTTCACCCTTCATTATTTTGGCAAAAAATTTAATTATATCATGTCTTCGGATACACCGACACCAGTTTTAAGCAAAAGACGCAAAGATAAGGACCGACATTCGAGGTCCGCACCGAGTACTGAGACCACGCTTAGACCGACTACCGGTTCTCCGGTTCTCAGCAAGGCGCCTACGCAGCCCCTGAATACCGATGAAACTATTTTACCGGTGACTTCAGTACCCGAGGTCGCAGGCTCCTCGGTCTCCATTCCTACTGCAGATACAGACACCACTCTTGGCGGGGAAACTCAAAATTTAGTCAGGCCTGCCATTTCTGAAGGCGTCTTCAGGCCTTCCACTTTCTCTATTAAATCCTTTACTAAATCTAAAGCAGCCATGAAAACTAAAAAAACAGGGTCCTCAGACCTCCTCTCAAGGCCCCATGCCTAAAAAGCAGATGCTTAAAATGGCTGAGGATTTGATAACTCTCATCAGGGGTTCTCAACCCCCCTCTGACAAAAGACCCAGATTGGAGGAAGACTACCCTTCCTCAGACCAGGCTTCTATTACCTCAGAACATTCTGAGGACCAGGATTATGCCTATTCCCCTTTCGAAGACTCTGATGCTGAGGAGTCTATTACCTCGGTCTCCCCCCCCTGAGGACCACTCTTTTGGGGAAACCCTGCATACATTGAGGGAACACTTTCACTGGGAAGGCCAGGATTACTCAGATTCCAAGAAAAGGCTTAGGGAATTTCTACTGCTCCCCCAGCATAGGCCCCTGGCTATCCCTCCTGTTTTAGATATTTTGGATGATGTGTACGCAGAAGCCAGCCTTAATCCAGATTCTTTACCTCCAGCCCCTGTTAAACCAGACAGGTATTACCGGGTCCCTGATTCTCACCAGTTCCTTTATAAAAGCCATACTGCTGACCCAGAAACTATTTCACAGGGTCCCAAGGGAATAAAGGCCTCTACTGCTAAAAACCCTTTACCTTCAGAGAGAGATTCCAGAGCATTAGAAAGGTGGGGAAAAGGTGTATACATCTGCCACTTTAACCATGAGGGCATTAAACTGTCAATTCCATATGTTAAAGTACCAACAGTTTTTGTTATCTCAGTTGAAAAGCAAAATGACACAAACAGAACAACCAGATTTGAAAGAGTTGCAGGATTTGTTGCATGGTGCAGAGCAAGTGGGTAAACATACCTTGCAGTGTGGTTTTGATGGTTTAGAGGCCTCATGTAGAGCTGCTGTCACGGGGTCTGTTATACGTTGACATGCTTGGCTCAAAGAGCAAACCTTACCAGATCATGTCAAAGCAAAGTTATTAGATGCACCACTTCAAAAAGATGTATTGTTTGGTGTTAAAGCTGAGGAGGTACTAAAGAAAATGGAGGAAAAAGCGAAGTCTATACAAACAGTGAAAGATTTCCTACAGGTACAACCTCCACGCTTCAGCAGAAACTGGCCTTCAAAAAATTGGTCCTTTCCAGCCACGGACAGACCTCAAAGGGGCAGATACAGACGCCCAAGGGGTAGAGGACAACCTCAAGGATCTTACAGAGCAAGACAGTGGCAAGCACCAATCCCAAAAGGTGGAGAAGATAGATCACAGTCATTTAGAAAACAAACACAATGACTTCCCCCTATGCCTGCCAAGCAAAGCTTTAGTGGCAGCACCTTTGGGCGGAAAACTGGCATTATTTTCAAAAAACTGGCATATTGTTACAAAAGACAAATGGATTCTGGACATTATAGACAGAGGCTACAGGTTCCACTTTCACACCCTTGCAAAAATGAGAGGCATGCCAAACCTGCCACAAAATCAAAGGGCAGAGGCACAAAGACAAATTTCCGCTCTCATGGATATGAAAGCGATTCAAGAGGTACCTGCAAAAGAACAAGGTCAAGGTTTTTATTCCAGAATATTCCTGGTACCAAGGAAAGACAAAGATTGGAGACCTATCTTAGACCTATCCATCCTAAACACATATCTACAGGTGCCAAAATTCAAGATGCTCACATTACAGCAGCTTCTTCCCATGCTGGGCAAGGAGTCTTGGCTGGTAACATTGGACCTCAAGGAGGCATACCTGCATGTCCCTATCAGACAAGATTGCAGAAGATACCTCAGATTTCTTGCATGTTCAACCCATTACCAATTCTCTGCATTGCCCTTTGGCTTATCTACTGCGCCCAGAGTGTTTACGAAATGCCTGGCATCAGTAATTGCCTTCTGCAGACTACAAGAGATACAAATCTACCCATATCTGGACGACTGCCTGATACAAGCGGACAGCAAGGACATTCTATTGCAGCATCTGGCGTTTGTAATAAAACTGTTAAACTTCCTGGGATACACAGTGAACAAAAAGAAATCAAAACTAATACCTTCCCAACAGATAATTTTCCTGGGTGCCAGCTTAAATACAACCACCCAGATGGCCTACCTCACGCCAGACAAACAAGGGCAACTGTCTCAATACTTCAGCAAAATGGCAACTTTCACCAGACTAACTGCAAGGAAAGTCCTGCAGGCTCTGGGATTCATGGCATCTTGCATCCTACTAATCCCATGTGCAAAGCTGCATATGAGGAAATTACAATGGTACCTAAAAAACTTATGGTCTCAACACAGCCACAGCTTGGAAACAATTATACCACTCATTCCATGCCTTCAAAAGGAATTTTTGTGGTGGGCTCAAGCATGCCAAAGAAACACAGGTCTCCCTTTCTGTGTACCTCAAGCAACTCAAATCATCACAAAGGACGCCTCAGACTACGCCTGGGGAGCACACATGGCAGATCAGTGCATTCAGGGAAAATGGTCCCAAAAAGAGAAGCACCTACACATCAACCAAAAGGAGATGCTAGCCGTGCAAAATGCTCTTATGACCTTCAAAGACCTACTGTATCCAGGCCAGCCTATTGATAAGGACAGACAACACCACAGTCATGTGGTACATAAACAAACAGGGGTGAACTCATTCATACCCCCTGTGCAGGCAAGCCATGACCCTATGGAACACAGCACTGGAATTGCAAATTCAACTACAGGCACAATTCCTGCCAGGGAAGGAAAACACACTGGCAGACAACCTAAGAAGAAATATGACAGATCCGCACGAATGGAAGTTGCAACCTCAAGTTTTCTCAAAGATAACTCAGGCATGGGGACAGCCAGACATAGATCTATTTGCTACCCACAGAAATTACCAGTTGAAAAAATTTTGTTCAAGGACCTATCATCCACAGGCCTGGAAAGTGGATGCACTCTCTTTCAATTGGACAACATTGACAGTCTATGCCTTCCCGCCTCTTCCTCTACTGACCAAAGTTCTATTAAAAGCCAGAGCAGAGATGCCACAAATGATTCTCATTGCTCCAGACTGGCCACAACAACACTGGTATCCGCTCCTAAAGAGCCTGACACACTCCCCACCATGGATCCTACCTCTAGTCCCTCTTCTGTTGTCCCAGCACAACTACAAAACCCTTCACAGCCAGCTCAAAACCCTAAATCTAGCTGCATGGAGAATACCTTAATTTCCCAACAGACTCTTCTCTCCAAGGAGGAGCAGGATGTCATCTTGGAGGCCAGAAGACCTTCTACTAGAAAAGCCTACTCCGCCAAATGGAAACGATTTTGTTCCTGGAATCAAGCAAAGGGCCAGAATCCTTGGGTAATAAATATACCTCAAATTTTACAGTACCTAGCTGAGATGTTAAACAGGGTCCTTTCCTTCTCCTCCATCAAGATCCACGCTTCAGCCATTTCTGCACAATACAACACAGACCCTCCTTTATTCTCACATCCTCTATTAAGGCAGTTCCTCAGAGGGGCAAAAAATATAACCCCCCCCAAGGAAACCACCAGTTCCAGCTTGGGACCTCAACTTCGTATTGGAAAAGCTGACCCTGCCTCCCTTTGAGCCGGCTTCTTCTACAGAGCTACAATACTTGTCATGGAAAACAGCCTTCCTTCTGGCTATCACCTCAGCACGCAGGGTTTCGGAACTGCAGGCCCTCATGGCTGTGCAACCATTCATCATTTTCCATCAGGACAGAGTTTCCTTACGAACCAACCCTACCTTCATGCCAAAGGTAGTATCCATTGTAGCTTTGAATCAGACTATCCATTTACCTACCTTTTATCCAAATCCATAGAACAAAGGGGAGAGACTACTACATTCCTTGGACATTCACAGACAACTTCGTTATTACTTGGACAGAACAAAGCCATTCAGGAAATCTGAGCAACTCTTTGTGTCCTATGCTACAGGTGCTCAAGGAAAGGCTATTTCCAAACAGACAATTTCAAAATGGATAGCCCACTGCATTCGCTTTTGCTATTAATTTAGTGGAAAATCTGTGCCTGCATACATCCGATCCCACTCCACCAGGGCCACAGCTACCTCTGCAGCTTTCCTCAGGGGGGGTCCCTACCAAGGACATTTTGGAAGCAGCTACTTGGAGTTCAGTGCACACTTTCTCCAAGCACTACCACCTTCCACTATACTCAAAATCTAGAGCGGGCTTTGCCACAGCAGTCCTGCAGGACATCCTCGCTCCTCCTAGTTCCACTTAGTGCCTACCACCCTTACTTAGCTTTGGGATTCTACCCATCTGTAATGACTGCAGCTGTATGCACGATGAACATAGTACAGTTTTGTACCTACCATAAATGTAGATGTTCGAGTGCTCATACAGCTGCAGTCCAGGTTACCCTCCGTCCCTCTTAGGACAGGCCTTATGACAAACACCTTTATCATACAACCTATTTGGGGTATTCTTTTATGGTGTATTTGCTTGCAACTACTGTTTTTTGATTTATCTATATTGCATGTTTGCATAACATTATGTTTTGCCTTCCTTCTGGGGGCACCTGACATCTGGGGCAAGAAAAACTGAAGAAAATGGCGTCAGCTGCCTCTTTTATACCCCTGCCACACTGACGTCAGGGAAGAAGCGACGACAACCGACGTCAGACCTAGACTTCGGAATTCGGCCGACCGAGGACCCGCCTGACGGCAGGATAACCCATCTGTAATGACTGCAGCTGTATGAGCACTCGAACATCTACATTTATGGTAGGTACAAAACTGTACTTTGTCTTACCTTAGTGGCTGTTGCTGGGTGGCACACTGGTGTTGTGAACTATGTGACACTTTGGTTGTGATCGGTGTTTGTTTGCGTTTTAGCTTCAGAGGTCCTTGTTGCTTGGGCAGGTTACAGTTAAGGGCCTCTGCATATGTGGATTTAGTGTTGCTATATGTGGGTGTTGGTGGTGTGGGTTTAGAAGGGCTATGTGTTGCTTGAGGTGTAGTGTGGGTGTTAACCTTCTCCTCTTGACTGTCTAGCACAATCTTGGGTGGAGAGAGCTTTGCTTCCATTTTGGCTATGTAAGTGCATCTCTCACATGTTGTAGTGTTGGGAGGTAGGAGGAGAGGGTTGTCTTGTGTACATGAGGCATGTACCAACTCTGAGATCGCACTATATCGGGGAAAAGGGCAAATACAGATGACAGCCAAGCGAATTTCCCAGAGAAAAAAATTGCGTAATTGACCTGTCGCGTTTATTAGACTTCGACGTTTAGGTGTCGACGTTTCGGCGTTCGACAGCCTTAAGCTTTCGAAGATCTAATAGAAATCCACACAATTCAGTATTGCCTTTGAGGCTGTGGACATAGATAAAGAATGCCTTGTGGCTGTCCTTGATCTGGGAGGCCAAATTTACTTCAGATTTGGCTTTTGTAGAGTTTATTTTCCTCTGAGTTGTTTGTGAGTGCTTTTATCCTGTTGGGTTCTGCACCTCCTAATTTTTGCCATGGTTTTCTTCCTTCTGTTATTCAGTCTATTGATTTTGTGATTTCACCAGGGCGGCTTGTTTTTTTGAGTTAGTTCTGTACTTCTTCCTGCTGGGTACAGCTGCCACTATGCAGCTATTAGAATGCTTGTACAGGGTTTCTGTGAACAGTTCAGCATAGGCAGCAGTGTTCTCAGAGTTTATGGGGGCTTGCAATTTTGCCAGGTTGTCACTTAATAGCAGGAGGTTAGCCTTAGAGTAGTCCCTGAATGTTCCAGGTTTTATTTTTACTTCAAAGGAGACCATTTTGTGGTCTAACCTTACCAGGGAAGACATTACAATAGTGGGGTGTGCAGCGCACTCTCATATTACTGAGGACCAGATCCAGTATGGTTGCTTCTCTGGTTGGTGTATTGACTTGTTGCTCAGGGAGTTTGTGTTTACAAAATCCAGGAATCTCTGTGCCTTTATGTTTGGTGTTGTACAGGATTCTCCGTTAATAGTGGGGTAATTAAAGATGACCATGAATATGATATTGCTTTGGATAATGAGTGTTTCCAGTAAGTTTTAAATACATGGTCTGGGTTTCTTGGGTCATAGGGACCTATAGCTTGCAGGGAAGTGGTATTGGATTTTGCCTGTGGTGATTAGAAGATGGAAGCACTCAAGTGCATTGTCCTGTTTGACCAACCAGCCTTGAGTACATTTATTTTTGATGTAAATAGAGACACCTCCACCTTTAGTGCCTGTCTGTGTAGTAGCTGGTCTAAATGTGTGGAAGGCATTATAACCTTGCACTGTTGGTGTGCTGTCTGTGGCTTTAAACCATGTTTCAGTGACCGCACAGATGTCAGCATTCTCTAGGGTGAAGAGCGCTTCTAGGCACTGGAGTTTTTTGTTTAGATGTGTGAATTAAGGATAACCTTTTCTCAAAGTAACTTCTTTGAGATTTATTTTTTTTTTAATGCATAACAATGAAGTGTAAAAAAAAAAAAAAAGGTATTGTAAAGCTTAGGTCTTAATTGCTACTTTTTCATGTCTGTAAGCTGGAAAGTACATACACATGTGTTTTGGGGCTACTCTTAGGTGTAAAGCACGGTTCGTAAATATATTTTCTCATTCAAGTGTTGACTTGCTTGATGATTGGAATAGCCTTCCTTAAATGTACTACAGCCAAAATAGTCGCACAGTTCAACATTGGAAGGATACACAAAGCTGCAGTAGAATATGTTTATAACGCTATAATTACTCTTACAATTTTGTCAGACTCACTGGGAGCAATTCAGTAGAGTTCTGGGACATATTTCCACATTTAAGTTTGTGGTTCTACTTTTCCTACCTTGTATTAGGAGCCTGAAGGAGAAATGTGTTATTGTTCACGTGTTGCATGTATTTAATAATAAAAATATTTTACTGTCTTACTTTGTATTTGGCCTAGCTCAAGTCTTGTTCATGTGTTGAATGAATGCAAAATATGTAAGTTGAAGGAGCTGCTGATGCCTTTTAGAGAACATTGATATTTTAATGATAATCCAAAGTGGAAGTGGAAGACACATTTTCCTATGACATGTAAATGTTTTGATACCAATATTTTTTTTCTTTCAAACCAGTTTCTTTCTGCACTGAATTCCATTGATGAAATGATAGCATATTGGTCATTGACGTTATTTGTCTTGCATATAATTCTGATATCCTAGTGGTAGGATTCCAAGTTAGAATAATGCAGTGATAAGTTACAGATGCAGTTTAGCAGTGAGGGAGCAACTAGTAACATTCTTTGAATATTTAAGACCCAATTGTTTATATGGCCAGGACTAAAATGAAACTATTGTTAGATTGGCCTACCAAAAACTTAGTTGAAATTCCTTTTGTTTGCATTTCTGTCATTACAACCATGCAAAAGGGTATATACTGGTACTTTGCCGCTCATATCTCTCCTGGTATATTATTGTGTACTCCAGGTTATCAAGACCAATTTTTGGGACAAGGAGATGAAGTTTTAGTGCATTTTTGTTGTTTCATGGGAACAAACAATCATAAGAACCACATGTTACCTTGCCATACACAGTTTAATTGAGATACTTAAAAGCTCTTGCCATGCTTTTATAAGCACTTAATAGTCTTCACTTATTGTTCCCAAATTCATAACCAGGGGGCAGAGTTGTTCCATCAGCCTAACAAGCCTGATTTGCAAGGCTATGGAATGGATTATCATGGACCTCATTAATAAGGACATTGGCAACCTCCAAACACTCAGTCCCACATAGTTTGGCTTTGTCAAGGGGAGGTCTTGTCTGTTAAATTTGTTCGACTTCTTTGAGACCGTCACCAAAGCCATGAACAAGGAGAAGGCAGTGCACACCACCTACCTTGACCTGGCCAAAACCTTCAACACTGTTACCCACTCAGGCATAATAGATAAACTCTGTCAACTAGGCATCAGTGCATATGTTACCAAATGGGCAGCAAACTGGCTTGCTGATAGAACCCACCTAGTTAAAATAGGGGAAGCCACCTCATGCAGTAGACCCATAACAAGCGGTGTACCTCAGGGATCGGTCTGGGGGCCTCTGTTATTTGGGATATACTTTTTCTAAGGTGCAGGCCAAAACCAGTGGCTATGGCTGACCAAATTTGCAGACGACTACAGACTGAGTGCTGTCATCAATTCCCCTAGTAATATGTACATCCTCCAAGAGGGTCTTGCACAGACAAATGACTGGTGCCAGAAACATGGCTTCAAGCTGAATACCAAAAAATGCATCATCATCCCCTTTGGGGGGAGTGATGTCCCCTCAAATTATGACATTAATAATGTCCTAAGCACACAATCAGTTGTGAGGGATTTGGGCACCCAGGTTGATAGCAACCTGACTTTTGACCACCATATTGCTTCCATTGTACAGAAAGCTTTCTACATGGCCCACCTCATAAGTAAGGATATCTCATCCAGGGACAAGGAGGTCATAACATTCCTGTATTTTTCCCTTATAAGGCCTATTATTGAGTACAACTCTCCTTTCGGCACGTGCAGCAGCTGGAGAGCCCACAGAGGTTCCTTACCAGGAGAATCCACGGCCTCAAACATCTGCTATACACAGGCTAAAAGCCCTGTCCCTCTACTTGGTTTCATACATACATACACCTCGGAGGTGACCTCTGTCTGGCATACATAGCAATCTCAGACCCCACCTTGGTGAGACTGCTGCATATCCGTCAAGCTCCACTCGGGTAACCCGCATCCGCAATCTTAACCTGGTGTGTGACACCAATAGGACTTGTTGGCAGGACAGATTTGTGGAATAGACTCCCTCTCCATGTCAAGCAGACTACCTCATTATTCCTTTTTAAGCGCAACCTGGATAACTGTATGGGAAACAGAAAATACACCCCTGAGATTACACGTGTCCTTGCTGGACAAGGGTATTGGGTGCTGACTTGTCTAAACATGGGCTAAACTCTTGGCTAGGCTTATAAGGGCCTCAGGGCCAATAGCCTAGTAACTTTCTATGGTCCTATGGACCTCCCAAATCAAGCATGGCTACTCCTGATAACTTTGGTTTAAATTTTTGTCGATCCATTTGGTCATCAAGATTCGTTTTAAAGGCGGAAAATACGTGTCCTTAAAACAGTCTACATTTTTTTGTGTTCATTTAACAGGTAAGCCCAGAGGTTATGTGCCTCTTTTCAGGGGTGACCCAGGAGCATTGTCTGGTTAAGTGGCTTGCTCAGTCAAGTCAGTAAGAAATGTAGGTAGACAAAATCAAATCCTGTACATTGGGACAACAGGGAGCAGGTCCTAACACCTCAGAACCTCATTGCTGTGCACTAACTATATGCAATCCGCTGGTTGGAAACCAAAACACATATCTAGACTTTTGTAGCTTGATCTCGCATACCGTGATCTGTCCAGCTGTACAAATCCTTGATCATTTGTCATTGTGTTTGAAAAGTAGTATTGATTATATGTTTGATAACAGTGCAGTGTCACCAGTGCTTGAAACCCAATGATTCCTTACATTCCTACAAGTCATATTGCTACCCTTATGTTCACTGAGTGGCCTTTTTTAAAATGAAGCGGTATAGCTCTGTAGAAAGGAATATAATGGGAAGGATGGGAAGACTTTGCATTCATAGTCCCAAAAATGCACTTCATGGAGAGTGACATATACTTTCATGTATTGTGAAAATAGGAGCAGTACCTTGGTACATAGGCTTCTGCCATCTTAACTTTTTCCCCTTATCTTTGTCTGTCTCTTATTAGATGAAAGTGCAATTACTTGCAACATAAATGTTTGATTGAATTCCTCAGTGCATCAGTGGCATTTTGGGTTATCTGACAAGTTAACCCAGAACTGGTCAGCTTTTAAAAGCTCAGACTCCACTCCCTCTCTGTTTCTGTCAGAGCTGATTGGCTAAGCGTATTCTGAGAGGGAAGCCCTCCACTGACAGGGTTTGAGTTTTCAGGCTTTTTTGCTTCCACAAAGAAGGAAAGTACCTGAAGCCCGATTCGTCTAGCAAGGTAAATTCACACCCAGTCAGAATACCATATAAAACCAAATACAACAACTGAATCAGAGAGGATGAAGCACCTCAACTATGCACACTCTGGGAGATGATGGGTGTGCTGCCTCTGAGGCAGTGAGGAATTCAAACATCTACTGTTACAAGCAAGTCTGACTTGAGCAACTGTAGTTGAGGAGATTCCCAAAGCTTAACCTACCTGGGAGGTGGAAGGAATAAGGATCCATGAGCCACTGGAGAATGGTCCTAGCAAACCCTGCTGTGGACCTGGAAATGGAATCCAGTTTTGTAGTGCATTGTGAAGATAGGAACAAAGGACCAGACTGCTGCTTCTAGAATGCTTCTAGAGTGCACACCTTTCCAATATGCCATTAAAGAGGATAAGGCCGTAGTTAAGGACACTTCACTTTGCTTGGAAGAGATTTACCATGGTGGGAGTAATGGAAAAGAATAGCAGACAGCAATCATCGTGTAGTTTGCTTACAGACAGGTTGACCCTTCTTAGCCCCCATATAGGAGACAAACAGTTTCTCAGCATTCTAAAGGACTTTGTTCTGTCAAGGTGGTACCTGAGCTGCCTGTGTGCATCCAAGGTATGTAGAATCTTTTCTCCCGTGTTTTTTGGATCAGGATAGAACACTGAGAAGATTGATGGCTTGGTTCAAGGTAAATTCAGAAATAACTTTAGGCATGAATGATGGAGAAGTACACAATACAACTCTGTCCTTGAGAAAAATCAGTTAAGGCTAGGGTTGGCCCAGCCTGAGAGCTTGCAGCTCAGAGGTGCACCTTTTGGATGTTACAGTAATGAGTAAAACAGTCTTCCAAGTAATGAACCATAAGTCACCCTGACAGACTGGTTCTAAAAGGGGTAAGGTCAAATTTTCAAGAACAAAGTTGAAATTCCAGGGAGGAAGAATTTGCTTTTGAGGGGGTTTCACATGCAACACTTTTTTCATAAAACCAAAAAAGACAAAAGGGGGATCTCGTGGTGGGCAAGCTGAGATGGCCGCAAGGTGCACTTAGAGATGGTTTGTCACATGTTTTTATCGAAGTAGCTGACACATATATTTCAAAACCAGAGATAGCAAAACCCTTTTGGGATGTCTGTTGTTGGCTATGCGCCACCTGGAAAACCTCTTCCACTTTGTTAAATCTAAGATTTTCTACATACCGTTTTTCTTACCTCCTTAAATATTTCTGCACATCCTTATAGAACAAGTGCCTAAAAGGTATCAAAATAGAGTCATCCAGTGTGTCAGCTCCAATTGCTGTAAGTTGGAGTGTACCATTAACCCCTGATGTTGTGTGAACAGATCTGTAATTGCCCTTGGTCAGTTCCATTAAAAGGGAGAACACACTTTTTCCTTGGCCAGATGGGGGTTACCACAATGATCTTTGGTAATTCTTTCTGAATCTTTAGGAAGTACCTCAGAAGTCAGTGGAAAGGTTGGAAATACATACTGGAACATTCCCAACCATGGGAATGATAGAGCATTTGTCTTATAAGCATGCCTGTAAGGATATATTGAATAGAACTTTTTCAGTTGTCTGTTTTCAAAGGCAAGCGAATCTGCTTGAGCTGTTCCTCTCATGTGGATCAACTCCTCTGTGTGGAGCTTCCACTTGTGAGAGTCTGTCCAGGATCTGCTTAGTTTGTCTGTCACTGTGTTTTGTGGTGATGGATTATATGAGGCATGAAGAGTCAGAAAATGGTATAGAGACATGTTCTAGGCCATCACTGCCCACTGGCAAAGAGGGTATGACCTTGTATCCCCTTACTTGTTCAGGTACCACATCACTGAGAGTCCTTAAGTGGTGAAGTTTTAAGGCATTGTCATTGCCAACATCTTTTATTTTTATATGCTTTGGTGTGTCCTGAGGACCCCAGAGCATTGTGTTGAACTCTGTGACAATGCTCCCCCTGCAAAATCTGAAGACTCCATCTAGACCGATTGGACTAGGGTTTGAAGAGAGAGAAAGAGATCCTTGATTCAGTGACAGTTAATGTCTCCACCATTGCAATTCCTGTTTCACAAATCCCAGTACCAGTATCTGGAAATCCAAGGGTTGAAGGTGCTGGCTCCAATTATTCTTCCAATACTGATGAATTTTTCTCATGTACTCTGGCTAATAGTATCATGAGGATCATTGATGCCACAAGGCCTATAAATTTGAGGAACTCTCTTGCTGAGTCCAGATCTAGAAAAGAGAAATCCAGTAAAATGCTCTGATAACTCAGAACCTTGTCTTCTGGCATTCTGGCAGGAAGAGACTGTTTTTTTACTGTCAGTCCAGTACCCCAGTAAAACAATTCATTGATCGTGTGTGAGGAAGGACTTTTGAAGGTTTTATTTGAAGCCCAGGTAGGAAAGGAGGGATGTGACCTTGTCTAAGTAATGCAAGTATCTGGCTACAAAATCTGCACAAATCAGCAAGTCATCTTAAGGAAAAGTGTGGATGCCTAGGGTTCTGCAGTAGGCAACTACAGGGGCCAGACACTTTGGGCTACCTACTGCACCTAAAGTTTTTACAAAGGGTAATGTACAAAACTGATAATGTCAGTCAGACACATCAGATCTCAAACATTTCCTGAAATTAAGAAAAGAAGAGAGTATGATAAGTGAGCTTGAGATCTAGTCACCATGAAACAGTGGTCTAGAAGCAGTGCTAGAACTGACTGTAAGGTGAGCATTTTGATGGTTAAGATAAGACAAATATTGGATGAGTCTCCAGGAGTGCTCTTTTTTCCTACCAAAAACAATTCCGGAGTAAAATCCTTTGCTTATGTGTGTCACAGGCATGGTTCTGCCTTTGCGTACTGCGGGCATGGTTTTACCTTTGCCTTTGTGTATCGCAGGCATGTTTCTATAACCTACATCTACCGTATGATAGAGCACTGGAGGAAACAACTCTGTATGGTCTGATGCGTGTGGGGGGAATTCCCCAAAAAGAGGAAGGATTTACCATTAACTGCCAAGTGTGTCCTTTCTGAATTATTCTCAGAACCCGTTTGTCTGAGACTTTGCAGCCAGCTTGCAAGATTGAGAGAAAGAGCATCTGGGATAAGGAGGAAAAGAAGGAAGGGAGAGGGAAAGGATGCTCTGTGACTCTGCATAGTTAGTCCCTTGCAGCGGGTTCATCATTTTTTGGAAAGGAAGCCTTTTTGTTTGGTGTCTAATAATTATTCTCCATTTCTTTTTGGATCCCTGACTTTTGTTTGGCTGCGATTTTTATTTGTTCTTCCCCTTGAAGAAAGACTCCTTGTTTGAGGAGAAGTTGGGTACATGAAACATCCTATACATACCCCATGAATTAATTTGCCTTTGTCATTCTACTGTTTAATCTGTGTAACAGAGGGCCCAAACACCAATTCACAGCTTAAAGGTACATTCAGAATTTTGCTTTTTAAATAATCACAGAAGTTCTGATTATTTAACCAAACATACCATCTTAATACAACAGAAGATGCAGCATTTCTCAAGACTGCGTCTGCACATTCAAGCACACCTCTCAAAACATGTTTCAAAACCAGAGTCAAATTGGAAACAATTTAACATTCTAAAGGCTAGCTTACTAGAAGGAGTAATCTTTTTGACCTAAAGATCTAACCATTTTTCCTCTGTATTAAGGAGGTTTTGGATTGGATGAAGCCAAGGGCTTTTTATTTCAGCAGGCAGCTGGGTCAGCAGTCAAATGAGAAAAAAGACCTGTCATATCCAAGCAGACCCTATATTTTCACTGAGGCTTCTTGGGGACTGCTGAAATACATACTGGTGTCCTGCAGGCAGTTCTATAAACATCTTCCGATGCCAGTAAGAGATGGGGGATAGCTACAGAACTGGGCATCTCATCCTGTATAAGGTCATATACCTTGCCTAGCTCTGTGGTACTTCCCAAATTCTCCCAAGCAAAAATATCATTAAATCTACCAGTCATCTGAGGAAAAATTGCCCCGTTTGGACATAAGCTCAGGTTCACCCTCCAGCGAATCAGAGTAACTGGACTTGGTGTCAGCTAGGAAATCACTATTGTCCTCATCAGATTCCTCACCTTTCTCTGAAACAACAGAAAGATCTCTAGCCAAACTAGCATTGTTTGGAAACACAACCTCCAGAATTATCTATCTGCAGCAGAGAACTCTTAACCTAGAAATCACATCATCCTTATGAACAGCTATAATTAGATTAGGTCTTGTAATGATGAAGCTTCTGTTTCTTTTTTTTGTGAACGTCACTACTAGATAAAATATCACAGGGCCAGAATATTATGTCTGGCAAGAAGTCACTTATCCTGCATTACTCCTGTATCTAAAGGGTTGGTCCTACCATACCTGTGTCAGGTACTAGAACAGCCCCAGAGGATATCTACCCCCCCCCTCGTTCCATAGTAGCTGTCAAAGCTACGCTAGAGGGATACTGGGCAAAAGGACAGTAGTCTGCAGGCTGAGCAGTAGCCTAGACAGAATCACTAGCCATAGGTCTAGTCATATTTTTATTTTGTTTTTTCTTTCCAGGTACAACCAGATTTGATTGGGGGGGGTGCCAAAATTAGGAGCTATCAAGTCAGAGGAAGGAACACCAACCAGAATAATAAACTGGTAGTACACACAATAAGCACTTAAAGGGAGAGTGTCAAAGATGCAGCTTCCAGAACACACTTATTTTTTTCTCGCCAATGCTTTAAGTAGTGTTCAGTTGACATGTGATAGTAAATCTGCACATTTCTCTTCTTGTGCAATTTCCTTGTTTTCACTTTAGGAGCGTCCCACTCCCAGTCTGGCCAGGTAATACCACCCATGGTGTGATGTCATCGTTCACACCCCCTCTCCATCTTCATATCTTTAAATATGACCGTACTTGAACTTTTCCAGGACTGTTTTCATTCCCTTGGGAAAAGTAACTCAACTATACTTTGGTTCCGGTCACGTCTAACTTGGAGGCTTATTTACTCAGTTCAATATTGCACAAATGGTATTTGCAAAAAAATGTTGATCGCTTTATGTGATAGCGATGTGAGCCATGAGCCAAAATTAGGAGCGTTATATGAAATCATACAGTTGAGAGGTATACTGCCGATATATCAGGTATCGATACTATGCTAGAGCAGTGCAGTATTATCTCTTAACTCTATAATTTCATTTAACATGCAGTGGGGTTTTCTTCCTTATGCCAGCTAGTCAGAACGTCAGAATTGAAGTGCTCCGCATGTGTAGGGTTGCCACCTTTCCAAATGCCCAAAGTGGGACATTTGTGCTACAAACATCAGATTTTGCAGGGCAAAACATACCCACGGCCAGTACAAAGGACAGAACTTCAGTGTTTTGCCTGAATAAAAGTTTATTCTTGTAGCATTTTAGTTCCTTATTCTGTTTCTTATAACATTTAGGTGTTTCAGATACAGAATAACTGTTTAATGCAACTATTACATAAAATGTAGAAAATAATTTTGTCCTAAAAATCTCAGGACATTTGCCATTTTTTCACATTTTTTGCAGGACACAACTGCCCAAAGAGGGACTGTCCCTCGCAAAGTGGGACAGGTGGTAACCCTACGCATGTGGCATAAACTGTATCAGCTGTTTGCTGCTATATTTTTAAAATAGTACTTTTTTTTTCTCTTCTCTCATGCAAATACTTGAAATTGCAGCACTTTAGCCCCTCTATATGTGGACTATAGCAGCTTACGATTTAAAAGGAGATGAGTTTTTTTCCCCTTTATCTTCCGACAGAGAAGGGCGGCAGACCTGATGCGATTTAGCACTGAGGATGTGGCATAAGACAGTGTTGCAGCTGTTTGCTGTTACATTTAAAAGAAGACAGGGGGTGGGGGGAAATACTTCATAACTGAAGTGATTTTAGCGCTCCTCGAGTTGACTGTAGCAGGTGAAAACATGAGTGAAAATTAGAAGCGTTTTATAAAATCATAGGGTTGAGATGTATACTGCTGATATTTAAGGTGCCGATGCTAGAGTACTGCATTACAGCCATCTCTTAACTGTTTGGTTTCAGAGAATGCTCCTAATTCTGGTTCATGTCTTCACCTTGCCTTTAGCAGCATTTATGATTTCCTCATTGTTACTGTTAAAAGAAGAAGAAAAAAAAGCTACCTTTTATTTTCCCATGGTAGGACATCACAATCGAAGCGCATTAGCGTTTGACATATGGCATAAACTATAGCAGCTGTTTGCTGCTACATTTTAAAGTAGTAACTTTTATTTTCATCTTCCCTCCTGCCTAGACTTGGAATTGTAGCACTTTAGCCTCCATATGTGAACTGTAGCAGGCAGCTGCTTATTTGTAGCAAGCAGCAGTTACTACAGTTTGAGGACAGCATTCCCCTTACACAAACACACACTCGCAGATAAGGACTTCAGAATTGATAAGCTTAGCACTGAGTGTGCGGCATGAAAGATAGTAGTTGCTTGTTGTTACAATTTAAAGGGAGGCAAATTGCACCATTGTAAAGCTCTATTTGTGGGCTGTAGCAACTGCTTGCCAGAGGTGTACCAAGCAATTACTACAGTTTTAAAAGAAGACGATTTTTTTTTAAATTTATTTTCTTACATGTCAGAACTGCAAAATTGAAGCACTTTAGTCTTCCCCATGTTGTATTGCTTATTACTTAATGTATGTTCATATATATTTAAAAAGAGACCATTTTGGGGGGCAATTCTTCATAACTGAAGCGATTTAGCGCTCCTTGAGTTGACTGTAGCAGCTGGGATGGATGCTTGCTACAGATATAAACTAAAATGTAAATGTGATGTACATCTGTTTCCTTTACTGTTTACTATGCATACCCGATACCTTGCAAATTCAGATACTGCTGAATTATTTGTTATATTAAGGCACTCCACGGTAGTACATGTAGACGTCACTGATGTGCTGTAAATGAATGATCAGCTTTGACAGATGAATACAGAACTGACACTGGCATTATTTGAAAAGTAATTTACTTCTGTTCTATATAATGTTACTGCTCAACAGGAATACAACTACTGCAGGGTATGGGTAAATTATATTTTCAACCTTTGTGGATACTTTAATTTGATCCTGGGGACTGTGTTCTTGTGACTACATGTTGCCCTACACCATGATTAAAATGAATTACACATTCTGTGGCTTGTTGCATAGCAAGTATAATGAAAAAAAAAATACAATACAAAAAAAAAAAAAAATGGGTTACTTTTGTAGAGGTGATCAATACAACTGATAAAGACTTTGGTGTAATATAATATTACATAATCAAGATAATGATCCAGGTATGAAAAACTGATCTGATCTTTGGGCGCATAAAAAAGGTGTATCTGTACATACATTTAAGCTCAAACCAGATTTACAGTGTACAATTTCAAATATCCTACTCTTTTGCGAGTAGCTGAACAGAAGGTATAAAAAGGTATATCAGAAAACATGTGAAGACAAAGTAAAGTAGCATAGAGCTAGGAGATGTGGCACAGCTCTTTTCTAACCATTTCACTGAAGCACTTTGGATCAAACAAATAAGCTGAATGAGATGATATGTGCAAAAGTTCTTACAACTGACGCAGGCTCCCATACTCGGTGCAGGGGCTGCATTACCACCACTCCCAACTACAACTAATTCTTAGAGAACAAGACCTCAAGGGATATTATGCATTTTGTCTCAGTCAAACAAGCTTGGATCAGTCTGTAAATAGCTGTCGGTGAACCATGCCTACAGTGCAAGAAAAGACAGAGATAAAGGGCATAATCTAAACATCTAAGTGTGTCAAAGTAACCAGAAAGGTTTAAATACAAACATCTTTCAAAGGAGGACACAGAGATAGACGGATGGATAAATAGATAGATATGAAAAAAGACATTACAACTGATAGAGAAAACAACTTTGGCAGCAGTGTTTGTAATTTCGTGATATCAGGTAGTATTTCCTGAGGAATAGTAACTTTATTTTGTTTTACTTTTGTTTACCGAGTTTGTACAACTGGGTTTAGTTAAAAAAACTTTTCAGTGGAGGCCTGGAGAAAAAAACTTCAACATACGACAAACATTTTTAAATAGACATTCAGTAATATATATGAACAGACATCAAGTAATATGCATTGACCATTACATGTATATTTGCTAATTAGATTGCATTCATTTAAAATAGAGGCAGATATTACAGCAAAACAGATACTTGTGCATTATTAGATGTTGAACACTGAGCATTTGGAGAGGTGTATTAGTGGATCTGTCAAATAGATAACAGATCATGTGATTAGTGCTCAGAAGTTGAAAGAAATGGAGGTCAGGGAAGGAACTAGGTAGGGCAGGTGATACAGTTAATATTATAGTTAAGAGGTGTGGTGTTGAGCAGTGTCTCAAAACTATGTGGATAGCTGTGAGGTGTTAAAACTACTAGGTATTGCTGAAGACTAGCTGTAGGGCATAGGATTGTGAATGATATGGCAAGCTGAAGATAACAGTAGTATTTATCCTGGAGATGCACTGGCATTGCTCTCAATGTATTAGGGACAAAACCAGAAAGTGTGTTGTTGACTTGAGACATTACTAGAGTAAGGAAATCAAAATGTTCTGAAGTAAAAGGCCTCTCTAACTCTGATTGCAGACATTTATTTAATGTAATTCAGCACCTTTTCTTTAGAAGTCACCAGGGGCGGCTCGTGCTATTGGATTGCGGGACTGCAGCCCTCCCAGCTGTAAAAACAAAAAATAATTAAACAATAAATTAAACTAACTAAAAAAATAAATTAAACTAACTAAAAAATAAAATTGCGAACTCCCGGAACATTGCGCATGCGCACACACACTTTTCCAATAGCCAGACTGCTGGTGAACCAGTCCGGAGCATGCGCACAGACTCCTGACTGTCTCGCCAGCAGTCCGGATTGACAAGACAGGAAGTACCTCCAAAATATCCTAGAGGTCTATGCAGTTCTAACTGCATAGACTGGAAGGGGATCAGACTGCAACGTCCGCAGGCTGGTACAATCGCGGTGCAAAGGACTGGTGCTCTGCTCTCGCGGGATTTGCTGCAGTTGGATTATGTATTCGTTGTTGCTCCAGGGACTCTCACTGTGTTTTGGAGTAATTTGTTGGTACAAGGGTTATATATTCATTGTAGGGACTTTGCTGTCGCTGTGTTTTGGACAACTTTGCTCGCTGGCTTCATGGACCGACTTTGATGCAGGTACAAGAGTGTGTGTATGTATGTGTATGTATGTATGTATTTGGGAAACAAAGAATACACTGTAGCAGAAATTGTCAGTTATTGAAGACCACCTGTCTTTGAATCTTTCCCGTTTCTGTACTTCTTTTTTTTCATTTGCTATGCAACAAGGCCTGTGTCTTTTGTGTGTGTTACAGCACTTCCTGGCCTCTTAAAGGCAAGCTAAGATGGTTATGTTGTATTATTTTATTTTAATATAGCTAGTCTTTATTAACCAGGTTGTAGTCATTACACGCACTTTTCTGTTTTGAAGCAGTGGCCCATACACTTTGGACTGGTTAAGCTTATACAGTAGTTCAAGTCTGAAGGCAAAGGGAATCAAATCCCGGGCTGCAGTATGTACCTTGCTGCCATAAGCCATTCTGTTGTGCTGTCAGTCTGCATATGATACTGTTGTTCTGTGTTGTATTTATTTGCATTTGTTTTGCCTCATATTTTGTTCTGTTCTGTTCCTCATAACATCTATGGTTTCTGAATACTTAGTTCTGAGATATTTGATGGTGCAGTGGTAGCATTGTTGTCTCACAGCTACAGGTTCTCAGGTTTGATTATTGGCTGGGGTGCCTTCTGCATGTCCTTCCTATGTTAGTGCGGGTTTGTTTGTGTCCTCCCATGTTACAAAGACGTGTCTGTATTATTTCTTCCTGGGCCTCTGCTGAAAATTGTTTTTTTGTTCCAAGTCAAGACTTTCCTGGTTAACAAATGTTAAATAAATAAAATTGACAGGCATTTGAATTTCAGACTTCATATTCTTCAGAAAGTACATAGTAACAGAAAACCTTTTATTCTAGCAATTTTCTAAGTTTATAAGATGAATATTTGAAATTTGTCCCTATTTTTGGGACTGTATTCTCTCATTATTGGCTTCGTCCAGGTTTTTTGTGTTAAGGTTGACAGCTATGGCAAGAACTGAATTCACTGAATATGTTTGAGGGCTGTATTCCCCCATTACTGGGTTTGCCCAGGTGTTTTGTGCTAAGAGGTTGACAGCCTTGGTGAGAACTGAATTCACTAAATGATAGCCATTTAAGTTTCAGTCTTCCTCTCTTTTGCAAAGCAGCTGATTTGGCATAGTGGTATGTTGCTCTGACTGTTATGCACAGGGACCTGGGTTCAAGGCTGGGCAGTAAAATGTATGGTAGTAATACAGCATTTTATTCTAGCAACTTTCCAAGATTATACAAGCAATGTTTAATGTGTCCCTGGTTTTGGGGCTTTTGTCCCCCCCCCCAATAAATTTTGGCTTTTTCCAGATTTCTTGTGCTGCGAAGTTGAGATACAGTTGAATGTTGAGTAGATTTTACAAGGAGCTGAGAGCTGCAGGGGAAGAGAAGTTTAGTGCTGCTTATGCTAAATTTGCTTGCATTGTTACTTGTGTGCTTACTTTTGATGCAGAAGGCTGTGGGTTCCACTCCCACAAGGGGTGGATGCTGCCGTACTAAGAATGTTCTCTTTGGCGAAGATACTAACAATGAACCTGTTATCAGTTTGCCATCCATTTCCTATTGCAATATTACTAGCTTATTTTTTTTAATGTAATATAGGCAATTTATTCCTCAGGGGCAACAGACACTTTATTTGTAGATGAAACAATGAAATATAAAGTTGTTTGCTAGCAGCAACCTCTTCATTAGTTACAGATCTCTTTAATGTGGAATTATTTAGATGACTTACTTCTGCAGAGATTGTGCATATTTACTGATATTGGTGGATTGTATAAGTTTGAGTAGACTTTTTTATGATGGAAATGTTATAAATTGGGCAGTTTTGTCATTATTGGTGCATGCATTTTGTTTCATTGTTTACTGGAAAAATGTTCAAAACAAATTTAAAACACCCTCTAACAACTGTACTGTATTATACAATGAATATAATTTAATGCAATCAGGAAGATGTATCACACAACACATATATGTTTTGTGTGCAAGGGGCCTATCATTTGAAAACAGCCCAAAGTTAATCTTTATACTACCTGAATGTATTTTCTTTGAATGTGGATTTCAGTGCTGTTTCGATGAATGTGTTTCAAGGGCAGAGTTTTAATGCTAAGTCTATTTTCATTGTGAGACTGCATTGCTTTGTTTAGTGGATGTTTTAGTGTTTGTGCTGTAAAATACAAAATAAAACTTTCAAGTGAAATCCAAATCATCGTAGAAGTAAAGCAGTATGCACATTGCAGTGTTTATGGTAAATGGGGCAAAATAGCCAAGTAATGGGACATTGGAATGGGTGCAGGGGGTGGCTCCATTCAACCATGATTTTGTGAGGGGGAAGGATGGCAAACTCAGACAGCCCTGGCTCAGTTGAACTATACCTCTCAACTGTCTAGATTTTCACAGAATGAATAGATTTTTGCTTCTTTCTGGTTTGTTCCCCATAAAATTTGTGGTTTTATGGCAAATCATTTAGGAATTAAGTTACTAAATAATGACATACATTGAGTTTCAGACTTCATAACTTTCAGAAAAATGCATGCTAAAGCAAGACCTGTTCTATCAACTAAGTTTATACAAGAGCAATTTTTAGTACTGTTTGTATGTTCCCCCAATATATTTGGCCTTGTCCAGATCTCCTGTGTTAACAGGTTGAGAGGTACGTGCAAAATGCTTTATAGAATTGGGTATATCCAAACCTCTCAACTGTCCCTGATTTTGGCTCAAAATGTTGCTCTCCTTCTAATCCCTCCGCAAAATGTCAGTTTTGGAAGAAAACGTGGAGGATTTACAATTAATAACTAATACGGTGCTGGTGCTGTGGTAGCGTTGTCGCCTCACAGTAAGACACTGTCCGGTTCGATTCTCAGCTAGAGAGTCTTCTGCGTGGAGACATGCGTGAATGGGCGTGCCTTCGTTGAAGGTTGTGCGTCAGGCCTGGCAAGCCGGTATGTAAAAATCAACTGCCAATCATTAGCGTACCAGAGTTCCGCTGTGGCGACCCCTAACCGGGAAAAACCGAAAGACACAAACAAATCAGAGTTATAGATTACTTTTATTTCAGAAATGCATGTAGATTCATTTATTTTGTCAGCTGCTCAAGCTAACAGTGCTAATATTAAAAAGTGTCACTTCTTTGACAGGTTCCCAGCTGTATTGTGTGGCTATTTTTATATTTTTGCATCACATTTTTGGTCCATTGGTTTTCTGGCAAATTAGTGGCAAATCATTAAAGATTGAAGTAAGAAAATAATGACAGACATTTCAGTTTTAGATTTCATACCCTTCAGAAAATTCATACTAATGCAAGACCTACTATTCTATTAGAAAGTTTATAAGAACAATATTTAAATATTGTCCTTAATTTTGGGCCTGACTTTGTCCAGATTTCTTGCTCTGAGGATGAGAGGTATGACAAATATGTCAGGGCTTTTGCAGTCAGCCAGAGACATTTCAAGTTGTGACATACTTGTTGCACCTCAATCCCCCATGTAGTGACTCTGGATGTGTCCAAGCAAGGCAAGGAGCAGTTATGTAGTGTAAGTGTGCAGAGTATTCCCCCCCCATCCAAGGTAGACACAAGTACTACATTGGCTTTTCATCTGTCTTGCTTGACTTTGCAGAATGTTCTGGTTTTCTATCATATTTTTATACTGTTGATTATGCTTCTTATTATTCAGAAAGTGCCTGTTGCTCTATGTTTAAGTAGCATTGA
Source organism: Protopterus annectens (assembly GCF_019279795.1). Lineage (NCBI taxonomy): Eukaryota > Metazoa > Chordata > Ceratodontiformes > Protopteridae > Protopterus > Protopterus annectens. The sequence continues at coordinate 153,142,005 of NC_056747.1, forward strand.
TTTCATGACCATCAGGTAAACTTGTCTGAGATTGTAAGATGCAAGTAAGCTTACTGTTAAATAATTACCAACAGCCTTTTTGTTGTTGCCATGCAGAGAATACTTGCATAACTTGATAACGTATAAGCCTTGGGTATTGAAATGCATATGACAGTATTTGTAGTATTTGTAATAAAGGACAGGATTACAGTATTTTAAGATGCTCATTACCTTTGTTGGAACCTTGCAGTCATCTTTGCAGGCTTTACCCATAAACTAAACAGAATGCCAGTCTATCATGTGTGGTCCATAACCTGTGCAGTAATCCTTTAAGCAGTTTATCTCGAGCTTGTTTCTTGTTTGCTGTTCATTTTTTAATTTGATCATGTTTTCCCAATGAAACAAGTAGATAGTTGTCAGGCAGCTTTTTTGGATAAGAAACATTTTTACAAGTGGGGGGGGGGTATCATTGCTACTTTCAGCATGTTACTTGGTACTTTTTATAAAGCTGAATATAAATTATAATTAGAACTGCACTGCAAGGAGAAAGTGGTTTGAGATGAGTGCTGCTTGTTTTTCTTGTACTTGATTTTGACTGGCATTCCAGTAATGTATTTAAAAAGTAATTTATTTTTTCATGCCTCACAACCTTTTTGTTTCCATCTAGATGTTAAGTAAGCTGTCATGCAGTCAATGCATTTAAATATTTTTTTTCTTCTACACTTCATTTTATCTTGATTGGACTCTCATAATGATGGTTTGGCACCCAGGGCAGTATATTTAAAGTTCCAGTTTTTGTGGTTTTGAGCATAGCCCCACCCCTTTCTAGTTGGCCCCACCCTTTCAGCTGTTTCCTGCAGCCCCCCCCCCCTTCGATTTGAAGTCACCAGCCGCCACTGGAAGTCACCAATTTTAAGAAGAATTAATGATGGACAGAGGTAAAATTTGATTCAAAATCAGGGACAGTTGTGAGTTATGTGTACAGGAGCAGATCCATTGATTTGATGGGTAAAGTTTTAATTTTGTTTTAAATAAGTTTGCATTCTAAATGGATTTCAGTGGCTGTGGGGTGTGGTTCCATAGTTTATCTACACAATTTAAAAACAGAGAGTCAACTGCAGTATTACATGGTTTGGTTATAGTAATTAATGATTTTTCTCTAGAACATACAATTCTAGTGAAGGAGTAGTGTTGTATTAAGTTGTTAAGAGCTGGACAATTTCCAGGCCTTTAGAGAAGTCTGTGTATTGCAATTAACTGAGAAAGAGCTAGGTAGTGTGGTAGTTTTAACCAGTTTAATTCTCTGATGGATAGACAGTGGCCTGCTCTGTTGCTATAGTTTAGTGCAAATGTGGCTATTTTTTTATAACTTTGCACAAGTCGGCACAGTTGTGACACTTGAAGGTTAGTGAAGATTGGTCACGATACAGGAGAAATGGCAGTAAGAAAGTAGAGGGTATACATCTTCTGGCTGTGTTGGTGGGGTAGGTTATTCCTCAGTTTAATTTCTCCCAAGTCTTTTGGGTTTCTAATACCATGAGCATGATTAAAGTTCATGAAATTAGTATTGCTTTAACCTTTGTTAGCCAAATGCATTCGTTGCAGCACCCGCAATGTGTCCAAAATTGACTCTTCTTGTAATTTATACAGAGTTACATGTATTTCTAGCATGTCTAAGTGCAACTGTAAAGTCTTTCTTTATTAGACCCATTACTCCTACTACTATTGGAGTTGTCTTTCTTCCACATTGCTCTTATTTCTACATACAGATCTTTTTAATGATTTTTTTGTTCCTCTGTATGTAAAACACTATAATCAGTGGGTGCTGCATTTTCAATGATCAATGCTACTTTTGCATTTTTTTCCTGGATTATCATATTTGTTTTTCTCGCATCTGTTTTTTTTAACTGTTGATAATGAGTAATCCCATGTGATATAAATGTAGTCTTTATCTATAATGTTTTGTGGCTTATGTTTCCAATACTTGTCGTGTACTTCAGTGATGTAGTGTTTGCACAATCCCCATTGCAGTCTTGTCACATTATTGTGCCTTTCAGTATACAGACCCTCTACTGTGCTGTGCATCACACCCAGCAACAAGATGTGCGACTGCTTCCAGTTCTTTTTTTATAGAACCTGCATTTGTCTGTTTCTCTCTCATGCATACCCCTCAACCACTTAGAGGAAGAAATCTGGACAAAGCCACAAATAATGGAGACAGAAATGCCCCAAAACAGGGACACTTTTTAAATATTGCTCTTACAAACTTAGAAAGTTGATAGAATAATAGCTTTTGCATTGGCATGAATTTTCTGAAGGATATGACATCTGAAACTTTTAGTTATGTACTTACCATAACTTCGGATGTATGGGATCCATCTCGCCTACATTCACAACATATGGGTTCGGAGCCGATCCATCGGCTCCGACTCAACAATACACTAGCACGAAGTCTCTCATTGGCTGGGCTACTCCCTATCCCAGGATGCACTACACCTGCTTCCCCAGATCTTGTTTGTTCGCTTTCATACACCCATGCAAACACAGAAAAATTAGTAGTCACTATAACCAACTAAAGTTCTTCAAGAAAGAACGCCAAGAAAAAAGTGACTACAGCTCCTCTAAATCCAAATGGAAGGGGGAAAGGAGGGTGGGTACTTATGAATGTAGGCGAGATGGATCCCATACATCCGAAGTTATGGTAACTACATAACTAAAAGATGTAATGGGATCCTATCTACTACATTCAACATATGGGACAGCGTCCTAGCACCTACATCCCGGGTGGCTCATTGGAACACACTCCTGAGAACTGTGGAACCAAAGGAAGCTCTGCCTCGAGAAACCACATCCAATTTGTAATGAGAAATGAAAGTGTGCGGAGAAGTCCAGGTTGCATAGCACAAATATCATCTATTGATAACTTGGAATGAAAAGCTACGGAAGTAGCCATTGCCCTGGTAGAATGAGCCTTGACTGGAAAGGGAAGATCTTTGTTAGCCTGTGAATAGATAAAAATGATACAATCTTTAATCCATTTAGATATGGAGGCTTTTGTTACTGGTTGACCCAATTTGTTCACTGCAAAGGAAACAAACAATTGATTTGATTTCCGCGTTTGGCGGTTCTATTCAAATAAAAGCAGTTGTCTATATGCGTCCAATTGATGCAAAGTATATTCTGCGTTATTGGAGAATTCTGGGAAAAAGACAGGGAGTTCTATAGTTTGTTGCATACAGAAAGAGGAAGCCACTTTTGGTATAAATGCAGGGTTTAATTTCAATGAAACTCTATGCTTGTGAAAAATCAAATAGGGAGGATCAGAACAAAGAGCTTGAAGTTCTGAAACTCGCCTAGCAGATGTTATGGCTACTAAAAAGGCCGTTTTCCAAGACAGAAATTTTAAATCACAAGTAGCAGCTGGTTCGAAAGGACGGGCAGTTAGGGCAGCAAGAACCATATTCAAATCCCAAGGGGGGACAGGCTGGGATAAAGGAGGCCTAAGGAGCCAAGCCCCTTTAAGGAAAGCCTTACAAAGTTTGTGAGACATCAGTGAAGGTTCAAAGGACGCATGAAAATTAGAGATCGCTGCTAACTGAACCTTAATGGTAGAAACTGAAGAGCCCGACTGAAAAAGGGAGGCCAAAAAATTCAGAACCTCCGATACTGGTGCAGTGAGAGGATCTATACCCCGTTCTTGAGCCCAGAAGGCAAACCTCTTCCATTTACTGGAATAAAGTTTGATAGTGGAAGGTTTATGAGAAGAAGACAGTATGTGGACCACGTCCGGCGAAAGAGCATTGTCTCGAACTAAGGATGGAAGTGGAGCAACCATGCTGCCAACTTCAGGGACCTGAGAGACGGATGAAGCCGTCCTGACTGATGAGTCAACAGGTCTGGCACCGGATCCAGAAACCATGGACCTTCTATCGCATGCCTCTGTAGGAAAGGAAACCAAACTTGACGAGGCCAGTGCGGGGCAATCAAAATCATCTCGCTCTCCATGTAAATGGCCTTCTGTATCACCCTCGGTAGGAGGAACGGAGGGAAGGCGTAGAGAAGACCGGGAGGCCAAATGTGAGTCAGAGGGTCCCTGGGAATCTGTCCCTGAGAAGGAAACAGTGTGAAGAACTCTCTGCATTTCGCATTGTGAGGGCTGGCAAACAGGTCGCAGCAAGGAAGACCCCATCTGTCGAAGATCTTCGCAGCTATACTCTGGTTGAGGGACCACTTGTGGGGTAAAAGAATGGTCCTGCTTAATCTGTCCGCAATCACATTGGACTTCCCCGGTATGTGCATTGCCATTAGAAAGCGGTTGGTAGCTACCGCCCAGTGCCAAAGTCTCATGGCTTCTCTGCATAGTGGGTAAGACCTGGTTCCACCTTGCTTGTTTATGTACCACACCACCGACATGTTGTCGGATAGGATAGTGATCGGGCCCTGTGGGAGAGCGTGATGGAGTGCTTGGAGTACCAATAGTACCGCTCTCATTTCCAGGACATTGATATGCAAATGCGTTTCCTGGATCTGCCATGTGCCTTGGACCGACCTGTCCAGGTAATGACCCCCCCATCCTACCTGGGAGGCGTCCGTAGTCACAGTGGCAACGGGACGTTGAGGTATAAAGGGTCGCCCCTGGTCGAGATTTGATTGGAGAAGCCACCAATGTAGATCTCGACGGCAACTTTCCGTGATTATGATTAAGTGGTTCAAGGGAAGTTCCTGATAGGACCATTGAACCGACAGTAGCCATTGTAAAATTTGCATGTGAAGTCTGGCCAAGGGAACTAAAAGTATGGTCGACGCCATCGAGCCCAACAGTTGTAGGATCCGATGAGCCGGGGCTCTTTGTAGGGGGAGACAGGATTTGACTTGATCTTGTAAGACCTGAATTCTTGCTGCTGGTAAATAGGCGCGCATTCTTTTTGTGTCTAAGTCTGCGCCTATCAAAGTAATACGCTGAGATGACTGTAGTACAGATTTTTGCAAATTGAACGTGATCCCCAAGAAACGGCCCAAGGTGAACGTGGCTCTGAGCGCTTGGAGTAGTAGATGCTCGGAGGTGGCAGTAAGGAGCCAGTCGTCTAGATAAGGAAACACCTGGAATCCCAGACTTCTCAGGTGAGCAGTTACCACTGCCAGACACTTGGTGAACACCCTGGGGGCTGTGGTGAGACCAAAGGGCAGTGCTCGGAATTGAAAATGACTGGCGGAAGCGTAAATGTCTCCTGGACTCTTGAGCTATGGGAATGTGATAGTAAGCGTCCTGGAGATCTATGGAGCACATCCATGCATCTTTTTCCAGCAAAGGAAGAATAGATTGAAGAGTGACCATTCGGAATTTGGACTTCTTTACAAAACGATTCAATGAACTGAGGTCCAAAATGGGCCTGAAGTCCCCTGTCTTTTTTGGTACCAAAAATAATTTTGAGTAAGTTCCTGATCCGATCTGGTCGATGGGGACAGGCTGGATGGCTCTTTTTTCTAGCAGCTTTGAAACCTCTAATGCTGCTTGATCCCGCTGACTGGGTGGTACGTCCGGGATTTCCCTTAAAGAAAGGGGGGGTTTGTTGAAGGGAATGATATATCCTCCGGTAATAATGCGAAGCACTCACTGATTGCTTGTTATGGATTCCCAAGCTTGTGGGTGTGCATAGCGACCCGACTGGCTCCGGAGATGCACAGTCGGGCAACAACTCAACGCTGGTTGTATGAAGAACCACGAAAGGAATCGCGGTCTCCAGAATTACGGGGCCTCTGCCACCTCTGGGCGGCGTCTTCAAATCCCCACCTCTGGAGGGGGAATCACTAGGTGGAGTAGGGAAAGACTTCTGAGATTTTTTAAACCACATTTTCCCTCCTCTCCCGGCCTTGGGGTAAGGCCTAGAAGGAGCGGAAAATCGGGCCCCAACGGCAGTCAAAGTCTTGCCCTCCTGCTCGCACCTAGTTAGTGTGTCCTTCACCTTGGGTCCAAACAAGGATGACCCATCAAAGGGCGTCGTGAAGGAAGACTTGAAAGCCTCCGTGAGCGAACACAAGCGTAACCAGGCTTGTCTCCTGAGGGCAACGCCTGTTCCCACTGCTCTACTCGCCCTTGACGCATATGAGATGAGCCTCATGGACGAGTTAACAATAGAAAAGAGGTAGTCATCTGTGCCAACAGTCGGGCCAGCGCCTCAGGTAGATTACCAACAAGAGAGTCATTTAGCTCTTTGAGAAGATCCCTTTGGAGCCTCGTAAAATGACATAAATAGTTCAGCGACCGTAAGGTAAAGGCCGCTGAGGACAGGGTACGCTTCCGTACCTATCCATACTCCTAGAATCCTTATTAGGAGGATGAATAGACGTCGAAGCCTCTGCCACGTCCTGCTGTGTGGCAGAAGCCACCACCAAAGCATCTACAGGCACACCCTTTGTGAGAAACTCCTTCTGGGGGCTGACAAAAATTTATTGGGCCTCGCAGGCACCGGTTCCACTGAATCAGGGTGTTCCCACACCCTTCGAGAAATCAAATCAAGGAGTTCATCGAAGGACGGAGACACCCAGGAGGCGGAAGGCTGGGCCCCAAAGGCCTTGAGGAAGACTGACTCCTCAGCTGAAGGGGTTTTGGCCTGCCAGTCACCTCTCTGTCTCAGAATCTCCAAGATATCTGAGAAGGAGACATCATCCGAAGATGATTTGGGGGACCCTTCTGCGTCATCGAGGTCAGTATCCGATGTAATAGACTCATCTTGGGAGTCTACGTGCTTCCTCTTACACAATTTCTTCCGTGGGGGTTCGTCCGAAGCAGTTTCGGACGGACCACCGGAAGAACCCGATGGGGTATCCTCAGGCCCTGGGGCCCCGCTGCCGGGGGGCTGCAACACAACAGAGGCACCAGTCTCCAAATCTAGGGACGGTGAGGTAGAATCTTGTTGAACCGGCAAAGGCATGGCCAGCGCGCTCCTCATGGCCTCAAAGGCCGGACCTCCAGAATCCAAAGAGGTCACTGGTCTAGAGGCCACGATGGCACTGGGAATTCCAGCAGCCGATGCTCCGAGAGGAAGACTAGGCACCGAAGCACCCAAACCCAAAGTATTCCCCTCGGGCCCGGCTGAAGAGGTCGCAGTACCAAACCCTGAACCGGAGGACAGGGTAGGAAGCACAGTCGGAGCCGAGAGACCTGTAAGGGGTCTCTGCTCCGACCGAATGGCTCCACATAGCTCCACCACCACCGGCTCCAACGGCTCCGAAGAGGTTGGAGGAGGAATCGAATGTGTTGGAGGGGGGATCAGCTCCGAAGCAAACTGTGCTGGAGCCGAGACCATTTTAGTAAACACTGGAGACTGGAATAGCCTCTGTAAAACCCTATCCAGGTCCGAATCTGACAGTCTCGAGGATTTAGAGGAGGTAGACACTCGAGAAGACTTTCCTCTCGGCTCCGAGAGAGGAGGGGACCGGCTCCGAAACGGCTCCAATACTATCGGTGCCGACTCCACCACAGCCTGGACCACCATCGGCACCGAAGGAGCCTTCTTCGGAGCCGAGGGGGAAGAGTCTGAGCTGCACACTTCCACCGGCTCCGAAGCCATTGGAACCGATGGAGGTGATTCACCTCTCGATACTCCAACTTGCGGCTCCGAAGGCAATGGAGCCGAAGTAGGAGGTATCGAGGCAGACCCTTCGACCCTCGGCCCCGAAGTCAGTGGAGCCGAGGAAGAAGAGGTCAATTTTGTCTTTTTAGAAGTCTGCTCCGACGGACTTGTCGGTGCCGACGATCTTTTCTTTTTGGAAGCAACAGGAGGATTTAAAGCTTCCTCAAAAGAAGGTTTGATAAGCCCTTTCAATATCAACTTGTTCTTGCGCTCTTGAAGAACTCTAGCAGAAAAAGCATGACATACGCTACAAGTCTCTTGCAAGTGTTTCGGCCCCAAACAATACACACAGATAGAATGGCTGTCTGTGATGGACATTTTATAACTGCACCGAGTGCATTTTTTGAAACCTGATTTTTGTTCTTTAGACATAGTACAGGCCCTTCAACAAGTATGACTTTACCACAAAAGTAAGCACTATAACAAAAAAGCGCCAACTGAAAAGCGCGAGACACACTGGCGCGAGAACTTTACCTCAAAAACTAACAGACAACACAAGTCCAACGGCCCAAAGCCCTCTAATTTAAACGGGCTTGGCCCGAAAAAACAATTAACCACAAAAAGCAATTAACGCTAGATAGAACACAAAGGTAGGGCAAAGGCCCTCTAACTTAAACGGGCCTTGCCCGACTGAAAAAAATTAAGTACCAGAAGACACTCAAGCACTCAAATGTAACAAATAGAATAAAAATAATAAGGAATAGCTGTGAAAACAGCTGTTTGGTTAATATATGACAAAAAAACCCCAAGGTCAGAGACCAATAAAGGTAAAAAGAACCACTTAGCTCCAGCCAAGTCGAGACCATGTCCAGCTTGTAAAGCGGCAAACGAGATCTGGGGAAGCAGGTGTAGTGCATCCTGGGATAGGGAGTAGCCCAGCCAATGAGAGACTTCGTGCTAGTGTATTAGTTGCCGAGTCGGAGCTGATGGATCGGCTCCGAACCCATATGTTGTGAATGTAGGCGAGATAGGATCCCATTACATCTCAAATTCTGCAATTATTTTCTGACTTCAGTCCTCATTGATTTGCTAGAGTTTTTTTCAGAAAACCACAATTTTATGAGAAACAGACCAAAAATATGAGGCAAAAATCTGGACATTCTGTGAAAATCTGCACAGTTGAGAGGTATGCTGTCATGTTCAATGGACTTTGTAAATCAACATATATGTAGTCCACTATCCTGGGTCACCATTATTAACCTTAGATTTTGCATGCAATTCACCTCTCCTTAGCCATTAGTTTGCAAAATATTGACATGAGGTTATTCCAAGAGCTCTCTATACTTGCCACAATATTTATGCCTTGTCTACATTTCTTTTCTTCTTATCTGCTCCTTCTTATATTCTTTCTTTTTTTATTTATGTATTTTTGCACATTCAGTTGCTGTCTGATTTTTGTCTACATGTTCTTCGTGTTTCACTGTTGCAGTCATTACATTTGGGTAATCCAGCTGGCAGGTTGCCCTCAGTCGGCCTGAATTCCAAAGTCTTGGGTCCTGCGTCGGCTGCTGTCGCCCCGTCCCTGACATCAGGTTGTCAGGGGTATAAAAGAAGCAGCCGACGCCATTTTCTTCAGTCTTTCTTGTCGCGCAGTGCCCAAAGCAGAAGCAGTTCACAAGTGCCGGTCAGCCGACTCCTGAGATTTTCGAGTTTCAGACCCAAAGTCTTCAATAAAGCTAAGTACTCCATTGGGGAAACTTTTTTCTTGCTCCAGACCGATGCAGAAAAAGTTAATAATTGTATTTCTTGTGGAAAACAAATACCTCATAAGGACTTTAATTCTTACTGTTTTCCTTGCAGATGATACCTCAGATTCCTTGCCTAGGCCCTGATCACAACGTTTCTGGTTGTCGGTTTTGTGCTAGATTTAACGTACACACTATTAAGCGTCTGTATAATTTTGCTTTAAACTATTTTGGACACCGGTTTAATTATCCAGAAATGTTGGATAGCCATCCGACTACCGGAGTTCACAAAAAACGCAAAGAAAAAGAGGGAGATAAACAACCGAGGTCCAAAACCGACAACGAAGCTTCTCCTAAGCCAGTCGCCGGTTCTCAGTGAGGTGCTTTCGCAGCCCCTGACGCCCGCTACTTTAGAGTCGCAGGCCGCTACCGACTCCCATGTGGAGTCGGCTATGCCGCTGGAAACTCAAGATATTGGAGCCTCAGACACTATTCCCTCAGATGGGTCCGGAGCCGCTGAGCAGGCACTGGCTTCTGAGGGTGTATTCAGACCTAAACATCTTTACATTAAACCGACTTCAGCTTCAAAGGCAAAGACTCTAAAGCACCTTCTAAAGCAAAGAAACAAACTCAAGAGCCACGTGGACAGGCCTCTATGCCCAAAAAACAGATGCTCAAAATGGCTGAAGACTTGATTACCTTGATCAGGGGTTCCCATCCCACTCCTGATAAGAGGCCTAGGCAAGAGATTGACTATGAATCTTCATATCCGGTTTCTGTTTCTTCTGATCAGGAATATTCTCTTCCCCCTTATGAGGATTCTGATGCTGAAGAATCTATACCTTCAGTTTCTCCTCCAGAGGACTATTCTTTTGGGGAAACCTTGCATACCATGAGGGAGCATTTCCACTGGGAGAGCCAAGATGTTTCAGAATCTAAAAAGAGGCTCAGGGATTTCCTTTTACTACCTAAACAGAGCCCTCTAGCCATTCCACCTGTGTTAGACTTTGTAGATGATGTGTTTTCGGAGTCTAGTCTGACCCCTGACTCCTTATCTCCAGCTCCTGCTAAGCCTGACAGATATTAAGGGTTCCTGGCTCTCATAAATTCCTTTTTAAAAACCTTGCTGCAGACCCAGGGTCCCAAAGGAATTAAGGCTTCCGCTGCAAAAAACCCTACCCCCTCTGACAGGGATTCTAGGGCACTGGATAGATGGGGAAAAAAGGTTTACACATCTGCTACCTTGGCTATAAGGGCCTTAAACTGTCAGTTTCACATGCTCAAATATCAGCAACATGTCATGGCATTGCTTAAACAGAAAATGTTGTTAAACTCCGAATGTGCAGAAAACAAGGAAATGCAGGATTTATTGCATACAGCTGAACAAGTTGGAAAACGTACTTTGCAATGTGGTTTTGATTCTTTGGAGGCCTCCTGCAGGGCCGCAGTTACTTGTTCTGTAATTAGGAGGCATGCTTGGTTAAAGGAACAAAATCTGCCTGATCATGTCAAAGTTAAATTATTAGATGCACCTTTACAGCATGATTCTTTGTTTAGGGTTAAGGCAGAAGAGGTGTTAAAGAAAATGGAGGACGAAGCTAAATCGATGCAAACTGTCAAAGATTTTTTACAAGTACAGCCACCTAGGTTTATTAGACACTGGCCTACAAAGAATTGGTCCTTTCCTGTGTCAGACAGACCTCAAAGGGGCAGATCCAGACGCCCTAGAGGCAGATCCCAGGCGCAAGGTTCATATAGGTCAAAGCAATGGGGTGCTTCTACCTCCAAAGTTGGAGAAGACAAATCACAACCATACAGGAAACAGTCCCAATGACTTCCCCCTGCCTGCACCAAGCACTTATCTCCTGGCAGCACCCTTAGGGGGAAAATTAGCACTTTTTTTCTCAAAACTGGCATATTATAACCCAGTATAAGTGGGTCCTAAATATCGTGTCACAAGGCTACAAGTTCCATTTCCATGCCCTGCCAAAGGCAAACGGCTGGCCAGATCTGATAAAAAATCAATGGGCAGAGGCGCGAAAACAAGTCTCATCCCTCATGGGGGCCATTCAACAAGTACCAGAGCAAGAGCAGGGATAAGGATTTTACTCAAGACTGTTCTTGGTACCCAGAAAGGACAAGGCCTGGAGACCAATACTGGACCTATCTATTCTGAACACATTCCTGGATATACCAAAATTCAAAATGTTGACTTTGCAGCAGCTTCTGCCCATGCTGGGCAAGAATGCTTGGCTTGTGACTTTAGACCTAAAAGAGGCATACCTACATGTCCCAATCAGACAATCACGCAGAAGATGCCTCAGATTCAAGGCAGGCTCAATGCATTACCAATTCTCTGCACTGCCCTTTGGCTTATCTACTGCGCCCAGGGTCTTTACAAAGCACCTGGCACCAGTAATTGCATTCTGCAGACAAAGAGAAATACAAATATATCCTTACTTGGACGACTGTCTAATTCAAGCAGAGAACAAGGACATTCTTCTACAGCATCTGGCATTTGTGAAAAGACTTCCAACATGCCTAGGGTACACAGTCAACAAAAATAAATCAAAACTAGTACCCTCTCAAGAGATAATATTCCTGGGTGCAAGCTTAAATACAACTGCCCAGATGGCTTATCTCACGCCAGACAAACAAAGGCAACTGACTACCTATTTCAAAATGTTGGCAAAAAAGGCCCAGTTATCTGCAAGAAAAATTCTGCAAGCTTTGGGCTTCTTGGCATCTTGCATCCTACTAATACCATACGCAAGACTGAATATGAGGAAACTTCAATGGTACCTAAAAAGTGTTTGGACTCAACATTGCCACAGCCTGGAAACAATGATTACTCTCATTCCCTGCCTGCAACAGGAGTTTCGATGGTGGGTGAAGGCTTGTCAGTAGAACAAGGGACAGCCATTCACATTACCCCCAGCCAGGCAGACACTAACAACGGATGCATCAGATTATGCCTGGAGGGCCCACATGGCACGAAGATGCATTCAGGACACATGATCCTCAAACCAAATGCATCTACATATCAATCAAAAAGAGATGCTAGCTGTTCAAAATGCCCTGATAGCCTTCAAGGACCAACTTCATCTGGGACAACTACTGATAAAGACAGACAACACCACGGTCATGTGGTAAATAAACAATCAGGGGGCACACATTCTTACCCCCTTTGCAGACTAACCATGACTTTGTGGGGCACAGCATTGACTTAGCAGGTACATCTGCAGGCACAATTCCTGCCAGGAAAGGAAAACACTCTGGCAGATGAACTAATCAGAAACCTCATGGATCCCCACGAGTGGCAGCTGGATCCACAAGTCTTCAGCATGATAACAAGGAAATGGGGATGCCCGGACATAGATCTATTTGCTTCCCCTCACAACTACCAACTAAAAAGATTCTGCACAGGGACTTATCACAGACCAGCATTGAAAGTGGACGCCTTATCTTTCAGCTGTAAAAACCTATCAGTATATGCCTTTCTTCCACTACCTCTCCTTCCCAAGGTACTCCTAAAGGTCAGACAGGAGAAGCCAAAGATGATACTGATTGCCCCAGACTGGCCCCACCAGTACTGGTATCCAATCCTAAGGAACTTGTCTCAATGCCTGGCTTGGACCTTACCTCAAATACCTCATCTACTGTCCCAGCAAAACAATCAGATCCTGCACAGCCAACTCAGTACTTTAAACCTGGCAGCATGGTGGATAATGTAGTCATACCAACCACACCTCTCAGTAAAGCTGTGATGGATGTCATTTTGGAAGCCAGAAGGCCTAGTACTAGAAAATCTTATGCTGGAAAATGGAAGAGATTTTGTGCTTGGAACCAGGCACAAGGAATTGATACAGCTGTACCAAATATTCCTCAGATTTTGCAATACTTAACTGAGATGCTGGACAAAGGCCTGTCTTTTTCAGCAATTAAAATTCATGCCTCTGCCATTTTGGCTCATTACAATACAGAGCCACCAATCTTTTCTCATCCTTTATTAAAGCAGTACCTCAGAGGAGCCAAAAATTTAAGGCCTCCAAAGGAGATCACCAATACCGGCATGGGACCTCAACTATGTCTTGGAAAAACTCACCCTGCCTCCTTTTGAGCCAGCTGCTTCTGCTGATATAAAGTTTTTATCTTGGAAAACAGCTCTGCTCCTAGCAATAACTTCTGCAAGACGAGTTTCAGAGCTACAGGCACTCATGGCTGTGGAACCTTTTATCATTTTTTATCCAGACATGGTCTCTCTGAGGACAAACCCAACATTTATGCCTAAGGTGGTGTCCAGTGTGGCTCTTAACCAAACTGTTCATCTGCCAACTTTTTATCCAAACCCACAGAACAAGGGGGAGAGAATTCTGCATTCTTTGGATGTACACAGACAGCTTAGATTCTACTTGGACAGAACCAAAGTTTTCAGGAAGACAGAGCAACTACTAGTGGCATATGCTGCAGGATCACAAGGAAAGGCTATCGCAAAGCAGACTATTTCAAAGTGGATAGGCCACTGCATTCATTTCTGCTATTTACACCATGACAAGCCAGTGCCTAAGGGCATTAGGCCACATTCAACCAGAGCTGCAGCCACTTCAGCAGCCTTTCTCAGGGGAGTACCAACCAAAGACATTTTAGAGGCTGCTACTTGGAGTTCAGTGCACACCTTTACAAAGCACTATCATCTGCCACTCTACTCTAAATCCCAGGGCAGGCTTTGCCACTGCAGTTCTGCAGGGCCTCATAGCCGCTCCTAATGCTGTTTAGCTCCAGCCTCCCAACCATAGCTTTGGGACTCTGCCCAAATGTAATGACTGCAGCAGTGAAACACGAAGAACATAGTACAGTTTTGTACACTTACCATAAATGTAGATGTTTGAGTGTATTCACTGTTGCAGTCCAGGTTACCCACCCGCCATCCCCCCTTTTTCTGCTGGAACTTTTCTTTCCTTCCCTGATTTATACAACCTATGTGGTGTATTTGCTGGTAGATGAAGGTAAAGTTTATATTGGTGTATGTATTTTTATATATATATAAATTTTGACTACCCTTTTAGGGGGCACCTGACATCTGGGGCAAGAAAAACTGAAGAAAATGGCATTGGCTGCTTCTTTTATACCCCTGCGACCTGACGTCAGGGAAGGGGCGACAGCAGCCGACGCAGGACCCAAGACTTTGGAATTCAGGCCGACTGAGGGCAACCTGCCAGCAGGATTACCCAAATGTAATGACTGCAACAGTGAATACACTCGAACATCTACATTTATGGTAAGTGTACGCAACTGCACTTTCTGCTTTGATTTCCATTCCATCTCGACACAAATGTGCTTCTGCTAACTAAGCAGAGAAGTAATCTTTGACTACTTCTCCTCATGTTTTAAAAGTTTCACTATGTTTGGATTTGGTGAGGTCAGCATATATGTATTCAGTCCCATAACTGCAGATCTGTGCATATAATCACTTTCGAGGAGGCCTATTCCTCCTTCAGAATGAGAAAAATATATAATCTTGGTATGCACTGATTTTTTATATTTCCTTTGATAAACATGAAGCATTTTTCTTGTTCGCCTATCCAACTGAGCCAATACCTTTTGGGGCCAGTCAGTCAACTCAAAACTGCAAGTTAGAATAGGAAGAGCACATTGGTTTATAGCTTGGACTTTTCTCTAGATGTGAATGGAGTTTTCAGTATTAGTTTTAGTCTTCTGAAATATTCCTGAATGACTTTTATTCGCATTTGTTTGTGTTTTATTGCCAATCTTTTAACAATTCCCAAATAATTATGCATTTCCTCCTGCTCAAGTTCCTTAATATCACATTCTTGTAGACTGGTATTGTCTTGGTGCTTTAGAGTTCCTGTTTTAAATATTGTTTTTCCACATTTATCAGTGCCAAATGAAATTCTTATAACATTTGAAAAAGTTGTAACCACTTACAGTTGTGCTTTCAACTCCTCATCTGATGAACTATATAGTTTTCAGTAGTCTACAAAAAGTAGATGAGAAGTCTTTAAACTCAGTTGTTTTCTAGTAGCCAAATTTTTACCCTAGTCTTATCTGTTAAGTAAACAGCTTGTTTGGGTTAAGAGCAAGGCAAATTAGCAGTGGTGATAGAGAATCACCCTGGAATATCTCCTTCTGAATTTTTATCCCTGGGATAATAATTGGCCCTTTGTCATGGCTTACCTACAAAGTGTTTTGCCACCAGTTCATGTTCACTGTTATGTAACTGATCAATGTAGGGTTTAGCTTGTACTTCTGTAAGCACTCCATCTATGGATGTGGAATGCTACCAAATGCTTTTTTGTAATATATCCATGCCATACTCAGATTCTTCTCCTTTTAACAATTTCCAATTATGATTTTATTTAGCAACAAATGATCCTTTGTTCCATAGCACTTCCTTTTGTTGCCTTTTCATTTTATTGCCATAATTGAGTTTTTTTTGTAAATGACTATAAACTCTGCAGTCATTTAAGTATTCTTTTTCTTTCGGCTGTTCCCATTAGGGGTCGCCACAGTGGATCATCTGTTTCCATTTCTTCCTGTCCTCTGCATCTTGCTGTGTCGCACCAACCACCTGCATATCCTCTCTCACCACATCCATAAACCTTATCTTAGGCCTTCCTCTTTTCCTCTTACCTGGCAGCTTCATCCTTAGCATCCTTTTCCCAATATACCAAGCATCCCTCCTCAGCACATGTCCAAACCAATGCAATCTCGCCTCTCTGGCTTTGTCTCCAAACCGTCCAACCTGGGCTGACCCTCTAATATACTTATTCCTAATACTGTCTACCCTTGTCACACCCAGTGCAAATCTTAAAATCTTTGACTCTGCCACATCCAGCTCTGACTCCTGCCTTTTTGTCAATGCCACTGTCTCCAACCCATGTAACATAGCTGGTCTTACTACCCTCTTATAGACCTTCCCTTTCACTCTTACTGGTACTTGTCTGTCACAAATCACTCCTGACACTCTTCTCCACCCACTCCACCCTGCCTGTACTCAATTCTTCACTTCTCTTCTACACTTGCCATTACTCTGAACTGTTGATCCCAAGTATTTAAACTCATCCACCTTCGCCAACTCTACTCCCTGCATCCTCACCATTCCTCTATCCTCCCTCTCATTCACACGCATATATATTCTGTCTTAGTCCTGCTGACCTTCATTCTTCTCCTCTCTAGAGCAAATCTTAGTCCTGCTGACCTTCATTCGTCTCCTCTACAGAGCATATCTCCACCTCTCCAGGGCCTCCTCAACCTGTTCCCTACTCTCACTACATATCACAATGTCATCTGCAAACATCATAGTCCACGGGGACTCCTGTCTGATCTTGTCTGTCAACCTGTCCATCACCACTGCAAATAAGAAAGGGCTCAGAGCTGATCCTTGATGTAATCCCACCTTCACCTTAAACGCATCTGTCACTCTCCCACTGCAGATCTCACCGCTGTCACACTACCCTTTTACATATCCTGTGCCACTCTTACATACTTCTTTGCCACTCCCGACTTCCTCGTACAATACCACAACTCCTCTCTAGGCACCCTGTCACATGCTTTCTCTAAGTCCACAAAGACACAGTTCAACTCCTTCTGACCTTCTCTCTACTTCTCCATCAACACTCAGAGCAAACATTGCATCTTTATAGCTCTTTCCTGGCTTGAAACCATACTGCTGATCACTAATCATCACTAATCATCACCTCCCTTCTTAACCTAGCTTCTACTACTCTTTCCCATAATTTCATGCTGTGACTGATCAGTTTTATCCCTCTGTAGTTACTACAGCTCTGCACATCACCCTTATTCTTAAAAATCGGTACCAAAACACTTTTTCTCCACTCCTCAGGCATCCTCTCTCTTTACATGATTTCATTAAATAATCTGGTTAAAAATTCCACTGCCGTTTCTCCTAAACAACTCCAAGCTTCCAAAGGTATGTCATCTGAGCCAACAGCCTTTCCATTCTTAATCCTCTTCATTGCTATCCTTACTTCCTCCTTGCTAATCCATTGCACTTCCTGAGTCACTATCCCCACATCATCCAACCTTCTCTCTCTCATTAATTCATCAGCCCCTCAAAGTACTCTTTCCATCTGTTTAACATACTCTCCATGCTTGTGAGTACGTTTCCCTCATTATCCTTTATCACCTTTACCTGCTGCACATCTTTCCCAGCTCGGTCCCTCTGTCTAGCCAATTGGTACAGGTCCTTTTTCTCCCTCCTTAGTGTCCAGCCTTTCATACATCTCTTCATACGCCTTATCCTAAGCCTTCGCCACCTCTCTTTGCCATGCACCTCATCTCCTTATACTCCTGTCTACTTTCTTCATCTCTCTGACAATCCCACTTCTTCGCCAACCTCTTCCTCTGTATACTCTCCTGTACTTCCTCATTCCATCACTAGGTCTCCTTGTCCTCCTTCCTCTGTCCAGATGTCACACCAGGCACCTTTCTAGCTGTCTTCCTTACTAACTCTGCTGTAGTTACCCAGCTGTTCAGTATATAGTTTGTATATCATTGGAAGGCAAGTTATTGGTCTACAGTTTTAGGATGGCTTGCAGGAAGGAGGACTATTGTTTTTACTGTTATGTTGGTGTCTGTTCAGAATGTGCATATACTTCATTTTCACTCAGGGCTAATTCTTTGAATAAAGGTGCTGATATTTTTTAACGAACCGTTAGGAACTGCGTCTGTGCTTGCTTTTTTCCATTTAGGAGCTTTTTAAATTTTGTTTCTGTTTCTCTGGCTGTTACTTCATTCAACATCATATCCTCTAAATTATAACTCCTTACTGTTTTTTATGATTTTTTGTATCCATTTAGTTTCTTATTATGTTCCACATGGTCTTATCAGTATTTCTCAAAAATGTGACTATTTCTTCTTCTTTGGTGGTGTTTCTATTCCTTTTGCTTTGTTTCTACGTTCTCTATAAAACTTTTTTGGGTCATCCATGAATTACTTAGTTTGTGGTTTTCCTTTATATTTATCTGCATTTTTTTCTAGATTTTTCTGTCTGTTCTGATATTTTAATTTATTATTGTCAATAGTGTATGATAGAGTCTGGTCTGTTTTGACATTGTGCGTTGCTTTTACCACATCTCTCCAAGTTTTTCTGATGATCTGTTCTCTCTTCTATATTTTTTGTAATGGTGATCCTGCTTGTTTTAATTGCTTTATATATTTTTTCCATTTGATGCTTCCATGTTAGCATTTTATTTCTTTTCTTTCCCTTATTGCTCTGTATTTGTGTGGTAAGATTGTCATTTATTAATGTAGCTGCACAGTAGTATATCCTATTTATTTCTATCACAAAATTTTATCTTAATTGCCCTAATTACTGTTTTTCATCTGTTTGATCAAACGTCTAACATTTGGAGTCTTCATTACTCTCTGTACTCTGTTTCCTTTGTATAATACACCTACTTTTGATGAGATTTTTAATCAGTTGTGATACAAGGTGGTCAAATTTCAACTGGTCATCTATGATGACACCCAGTAGTTTTATGGTTTACTTGTTCTGTCATGGTGTTCTTGGCAGAGGCGATAATATTATTTTGGTCCAGTGTGTTTTGGGGTGAAGAGCACTAATTTAGATTTGGGGGTTAGAAGTAGTTGTAAATTATATAGTCATACTACAATAGATAAGATGGATTGTGGTGTAAGGTCTTGAAGTTTAGAGAGAAATTTGGCTGGGCAGACTAGGGTGGAGTCATAAGCTTATTGAACTAGGGAAGCAATTTATGTGTAGTGTTATGATGAATATGTTGAAAAGTATGGGCCCCAATGTAGATCCTTGTGTGACACCAGTACTTGCTAGGAAGAATGTGGAGAAATAATTTTTCCATTTCACTGCTTGTGCTCTGTTTGAGAGGTAGCTGTGAACCGTTGCATTGAAGAGATGGTGAGTCCTAAAGATGAGATGTTATATGAGAGTTTCTGGTGGGAGACAGTATCACTAGCTTATGATAAACCTAGGAAGATGGTGGAGATTAGGCTTACATCATTTCTGTGGGTGTTGACAGTATTAACAAATTTCAGTAAAGCAGTAATTGTGCTGTGATGAGGATGGAAGTGGTTTTAGGTTGAAGGCAGATGCTGGTTATCTATAAGGCAGTTGAGAAGTTGCTTGTGAATACATTTTTCTAATATTTCTGATAGAGAAGATAAAATAGCAATTGAGCTATAGTTTGAAAGATCTGTATTGATTCCATCCTTGTGCAGTGGAATAATGAATGATTCCTCCACAGGGAGGGGACTTTGTTTTCAGATATGGATTGATTTCTCAGAATTGAAACTAGATATGCAATAGTCTTAGCTGCTATTTTAAGATATTCACCAAGTAGACTGTTGGAGCAGTTGTAGTAGGCTTTAATTTTTTCAAGTATGTTTTGATGGTATCAATGAGAACTGGTTGAAAGGAGAAATGCTGAAGGAGATTATTTGATTGAGTAGGGAGCTCAAAAACTTGATTAGTTATCTGGTTGGTTAGTGACTTCACTGTATGGATGAAGTGGCATTCAGTGGGTTCCTATTAGAATGATGAAAACGCATTTTGCCGAATGCGTTTTCATCGACACAAAGAGCGAACAGCCAAAACAGCGAAGCGGCTGTTCAGCGAATTCTTTCCCTGGGAAGGAGTCGCTTGACTGCTTTGTTGCTTTGCCGTGTTCTGCACTGTAGTGTAGTCCCTTGTTCGTTATAGCTCCCGAGCGTGAATGTGCAAGAGTTACTGACCTTAGGGTTAGGGTGCGGGTTAAGGTAAGTAGATATGTATGAAAGTGTTTACTTTTTTGTTTTTTACGTTAGATGTACGATTGAGTTAAGTGCATATGTGTTTAAAGCTGTTTACTTTTGTTTTGGGGGGGTGGTAGAATTAGGGTTAAGGTAAGTGTGTATGTGCTTGCTGTTTACGTAAATGTGCAACAGTTACTGACCTTAGGGTTAGGGTGCGGATTAAGGTAAGTGCATATGTTTTAAAATGTTTACTTTTGTTTTTTCCGTTAGATGTATGGTTGGGTTACGTTCATATGTGTTTTCAGCTGTTTACTGTTTTTTTAGGGAGGTACAATTAGAGTTAAGGTACTTGTGTATGTATTTGGAAGTGTTTACTGTTTTTTTTTTTTTTTTTGGTTGGAACAGCGATTTCTTTCCCTAGGAAAGAAATTGCTGTTCTGAGGTGTCGACATTTTCAGCTTTTGCTGAAAAAGGGTTGATGAAACATCGTTCGCTGTTTCAATATAGACCTGTATTCAATGGGTTGATTATACTGTTGTTTCTGTGTGTGTGGTTCCAGCTGCGTAACATGTCTTGGATTTAACAGTTTATTGAGTGAGACCCAGAACAGTTTTGCTTTGATTGGCTGAGTAGTAGGTTTTCTTATCTTTGGTGTATAGGTTGTTTTGTAAGATTTTTTAGTTTTCTATATAATAGTAAATTAAGAGCTCTCTTATTTTTGGTCCAGACGTTCCATGAGTTGTCTGTTTCATAAGTTGTTTAGTTGCTAAGGATAGCCATGGGGCAGGGTTGGCTTTGACTCTTTTTATTCTGAGAGGGTGGCTAGTGCTTTTATAACACAAGGAAGAGCTTGTTGAATTCAGAAACAGCATCATCTATTGGGAACACCTATTAGGTAGGTTGCTGGACATACTAATGAAGCCAACAGTGCTTTTCTGTTTGCAGATTTTGTTTTTGTGAAATCTTATATTCACCAGATTATTGCCATTATCAGACAGATAGCAACATATTCTTTCATATGCTAGTACATTGGCCTAATTTACCGAAAGTCATTCAAATGTGTTTGGGAAAAAAGTCTGCTCACTATTGATTATTTCATCATCATTTTAAACTTCTACACGAAATGTGTCTCATTCTGATCAAACAGATATGTCATGATTCCAACTGGTTCGTGCTTGTTTCCTCATATAATAGGTCTAAATGTGTCTCCTGGCTAATTTTCTTCTTTACATACATGATAAAAATGTATAACCTGAATTCACTATAAATCAGGTATGTCATCCTGCTGGAGTCTGAAATTTTCGTCTTAAAACATTGGTCAGACTTTCCATACTTGTCCAGTACATTTTTTATATCTGAAGTAGTTAACTTAATTTATGCATCAACCTATGGGTTATCGGATCCACATTAGATCCGAGCCGGCAGTTTCCAACAGCTAATATCCAAGCTCCAAGCTCCTCCCCCTTACCCATAACTCCCTGCCATCCCTTCCTGACCTCAGATCTAGTTTGCCGCGGTTACTACCAGCAGCTTGAACTCGAGCTTCCAGGCCTTCGCGAGTTGGTTTTCTGTGAGAAAAATCTTTCTTTGTAAAATAGTTAATATTTTTGAGTGAGTTTGTGTTGACTTACCTATCCTTAGTTTTTAGTGTAATTGTTAGCCTTCCCTCCCCCGTTTCTCGTCAGCGTTAAGGTGTGTGTATGTGTGTGGTTTTGGGGCCTAGTGTGTGTGTTTTTAGTTGGGATGTCTGAGGCCGCCAAAACTTTCTTTTCCAAGTGTACCGAGTGTGGCCATAAGCTTTCCCCGGCTGATGGCCACACTTGGTGCGTGATATGCCTTGGGGTTGAACACCTGTCTTCTGGCTGCTCTATTTGTGCAGCGTTCAACCCCAGGGCTATCAGGGACCGGAGGTCGAAGCTGATTCTGGCAGGACTCTTGCCCCCGGACTCTGCTCCGTCCTCCAGTCCCTCCTTGGCTCCTGCCTCAGCTGCGGCAGCGCCGACGGATGCTTCCCTTCCTCTGGCCAGGACTCAACCTCCCACCTTGGGCCAAGAGGATAGAGAAGCCAGGAGGGAGAAGCGCCAAGAAAAACACAAGCAGTGGGCCGAGGCCTCTGCTTCGGCCCCGCCAGCCAAGCAAGCTTCTCCCCGTGGGACGTCCGGACGTTCTCCTTCCCGGCTCCGTTTCCCCAGCTTTTTGTCGGGGCTGGAGGAGGATGAGGCCCGGTCTCCTTCGAGGTCATCGAGGCGGCACTCCCGTCCCGCCTCAGTGGCCTCTTTCAGATCCACCAGAAGCCTAACAGATGCAGACTTGGACCGGATGATGAGAAGGTTCCTCCAGGCCCAGCTGCAGATGGGAGTGCTCCTGCCCCCCCCCCTCCGGGGGGGGAGCTCGACCCCTTTTTTCTCCCCGATTGCTCCTTCCCCAACCCGCTTTCCGGGTTCAGGGTCTACGGAGCAGAGTAGCGTCTGCGCCGATGGAGTCGAGTACTTCGGTGCCGACAGCACCCTTGAGCCTGTTGGGTCTCTCTTCTTCGGATCCAGGCTCTTGGAGCCAAGAGTTGAGCTTCGGATCTGAGGTGGTAAGTATGCCTTCGGCTCCGGGTAGGTCGGAGCGTACTGGCCCTTTGGATCCGATCGCTTCAGCCCCGATCTGCTTGTCAGATCCGAGGGAGGGTCTGCTCTCGGATCGTAGAGAGAGTGGCTCTCTTTCGGCATCTGACGTGGTGGAGAGGGTTCTGTTGAGAGATTCCAGGCCCCCGGCCTTAGCTACCACTCCACCCTGCACTCCCTCGCAAACGGGTCCGACTTCCATCACCCGGCCCCAGGGACAGCCTGCTCAGACGTCCCAGATCGTTCCTTTGTTGGAACGGGATGTGGTTGGTGAGGCCTCCCTCGGACAGCCCCCCCCCGAGGAGGTTCCTCACAAACGCAAGTGCAAAAGGAGGCACTTGGACTCTCCTGAGTCCTTAACAGAGGACACGGATTTGGAGGAGGGGGAAGGTTCCCCAAGATCACCCCCTGAAGACGTCTCATTTGGAGACATCAGGGAGATGCTCAGGATCGGGGGGGGGTCTGCCCCAAAGCCTACCTTGGACGAGTCCGTGTTCCTGGAGGCATTTGAAGCAGGCCTGTCTACCTCTTGGGTGTCCCCTCCGGCCGATCCCCTGGTAGATCTGATCACTACCAGGGCATGGAAGGAGCCGGACACTGTGGAGCCCGTCCCTAAGAGGCCTGACAGAATTCTCAGCCCCCCTTCAGACAGGTCTCATTGGAGCAAGGGAACCCCTGTAGATGCCATGATGGTGGCGGCGGCCACCAAAAGGGAACTGGCCCAAGAGAGTCCCTTGGTTCTTCCCCCTGACAAGGAGTCTCGGGCGATGGACCGTTTGGGGAAGCGGATGTTTGCTTCAGCCACCTTCTCCATAAGGTCGCTGAACTACATGGCACACGTCATACGGCTCCAGCAGGATCTTCTTAAAGAATATGCCGGGTCGCCCCCAGAGTCCATGTCGGCAGAGGACAAACAGGTGTACTCTACACGAATGGCCACTCAGGTCGATTTCCAGTACCTCTATGCGGCTACTATCCCATGCTACGGAAGGAGCCGCTAGAGCTAGCGGAGCTGGCGTCGTACTAAGGCGACAGGCCTGGCTCCGCCACTGTGATTTCACGGAACCCTTCAAGGCATCATTCGCTAATGCCCTGTTTGATGGTTCTGCCCTCTTTGGCAAGACAGTACACGACACCTTGGTCCAGAGCGAGAAAGATGGGAAGACGTTGTCTGCCATCGGAGTCCACTTCTCTGCTCCTCAGAGGTCCTTCTCTAAGAACCAAAAGGGACAGAAGAAGATGTGGTTCCGAAAGTCTCCGCAATCCCGTTTTGCTCCGGACTCCCCATCCTTCAGAGGCAGAGGAGGACAGGGTGGACGCCACCCTAGAGGCAGAGGGGGCCCGAAGAACTTTGGGTCCAGAGAAACTTTCTCTGATTAGCCCACGCAGCAACCCTGAGGGGTTACACGACTGCTCCACTCTGGAGGCAGTCGGGGGGGCATTTCTCGAAGCACCTAGCAGCTTGGGAGTCCATCACGACAGACCGCTGGGTGCTTCAGATCATATCCAGAGGCTACGAGATTCCATTTCTCCATCCCCCCTCTCAGACCCAGGTGCCTCACCGATGTCCCATCCGATCAGAGGGAGGCCGCAGCCGCAGAAATTCGGCAGCTGCTATAAAAAGGAGCGATTCAGCACGTCCCCCCAGACCAGTACGGATCGGGCTTTTACTCCAGGTTCTTCTTGGTGCCAAAAAAGATGGGGGACTTAAGACCGATCCTCGACTTATCCCTGTTGAACCTGGAGATAGCCAAAGAAAAGTTCCGGATGGTCACTCTTCAATCCATTCTCCCCCTCTTGCAGGAGAACGACTGGATGTGCTCCATAGACCTCAAGGATGCATACTACCACATCTTAATGGACAGACGATCCAGGAGGTTTCTCTGCTTCAGGCTAGGAGCCAGCCATTACCAATTCAGGGTCCTCCCCTTTGGTCTCACCACGGCCCCCAGGGTGTTCACCAAGGTGTTAGCGGCGATAGCGGCCCACCTGAGACTCCAGGGAATTCAGGTCTTTCCATACCTGGATGACTGGCTCCTGACCGCCCCCACAAGACATCTACTCTGCACAGCCAGGAATTGCTTTCTTCGCCTAGCTCCCCAGCTGGGAAATCCTCCCTACTCCCGACCCAGGTCATAGATTTTATTGGAGCCAGGTTGGACACAAACCAGCTCTTAGCCTTCTTAACTCTGGAACAGATGCGATCCCTAAGACTCCATGTGCAGGCCATTCTTCATTGTCCGACCCCTCCGGCGGAACTGGTCCTGAGGGCCCTAGGCTCGATGGCAGCTACCATCAATCTCCTTCCCATGGCACGCCTAAATATGAGAATTCTGCAATGGACCCTCCAAGTCCAATGGTCCTTCCTGAGTTATCCCCTGAGCCATCCTGTCCCTCTCAGCAGGGTTTGCAGGAGTGCCCTCTTATGGTGGCTCCAGTCTCTGGACCTCCAGAAGGGGTGCCCCTTCTCTATGTCCCCTCCCCTGGCCACGGTGACAACGGATGCCTCTCGCCTCGGGTGGGGGGGGGGCATTGTTGCGGCAGGACCGTCCAAGGCACGTGGAGCCAGACTGAGACCTCACTGCATATCAATGTCCTGGAGATGAGGGCGGTGCTGTTAGCGTTGCAAGCACTTCAGAGCCTTTTTCCCGTCGGGACTATTGCGATCCAAACGGACAACATGTCTGTTGTTTGGTATATCAACAAACAAGGGGGAACCAGGTCCTATCCACTTTGTCGAGAGGCCACAAGAGTTTGGGAATAGGCGATTTCCACCAACCGCTTTCTCGTAGCGACGCACATTCCGGGCCAGTCCAACATCCTAGCAGGCAAATTGAGTTGCGCCATCCTCTCACCGTACGAGTGGTCTCTGGATCCCAAAGTAGCGAAGCAGATCTTCTCCAAATGGGGCCAACCTTGTTGCGATCTTTTCGCTTCTCCTTCAAACACGAAGTGCAACACCTACTTTGCTTTAATTCCCCCACCCGGGGAATCACCAAGAGAAGCTCTGGTGCATGCTTGGCCTCCCGGTCTACTTTATGCTTACCCACCTCTTCCCCTGATGCTGAAATTTCTGCAGAAAGCCAGACGGTTGGGGAGCACGATAATCCTCATTGCCCCATTCTGGCCTCGTCAGGCATGGTTCCCTTATCTGTCGTCTCATCTAGTGAATCCTCACTGGGTTCTAGATCCTGCCCTGGATCTGATATCTCACCTCTTGGGTCTACCAACCCCGAACCTGGACAACCTCAAGCTCACAGCTTGGTTGATCCAGTTCCACTGTTAGTTCGGACTCCCGGTATCTCTTCCCCGGTCAAAGCTATCCTAGTGGCGGCTCACAAGCCATCTACTAGAAAGTTTATCGTAGCAAATGGAAACATTTTAATATTTGGACAGAACATCAGAATCTGGATCCTTTCACAGCTCCTTTACCTGCTGTGCTGGAATTTCTATCGGGACTGTTTGATAAAGGTGCTAGCTGTTCCACAGTCAAAGTACAGTTGGCGGCAATCGCTCATTACCACGTTGGATGTGATCTTGGCCCCTTGACCTCATCCAGATTGTGTAAGGCCTTCTTAAAAGGCACCTTCCTACTAAGGCTTCTGTTGAAGGATGTGATCCCTCCTTGGGACTTACCGCTGGTACTCCAGGCCTTAACAGCTTCTCCCTTTGAGCCTGCTGCCTCGGTAGATCTCAAATTCTTATCCTGGAAAACGGATTTTCTAGTCGCTATTACTACGGCGAAAAGAGTTTCGGAGCTGCAAGGCCTTTGTGCCAAGCCTCCGTACTTGACTTTCCACAAGGATAGGGTATTCCTCAGGACCAATCCCTCTTTTCTTCCCAAAATTGCTTCCAAGGCTAACATTAACCAGTCTATTAATTTGCCAGTCTTCTTTCCCAATTACCAAAATAAAGGCGAATACAAGTTACACTCTTTGGATGTACACAGACAGTTGAGATTTTATTTGCACAGGACAGCCAGTTATAGATGTTCAGATCAGCTGTTTGTGTCTTTTGCTAAATCCAGTTTGGGGAAAGCTGTTTCTAAAGTCACGCTATCCAGGTGGATTTCTCAGTGTATTCTCTTGGCTTATGAGAGTTCTGGCAGGCCTGCTCCTCAGGGAGGCCATGCCCATTCAACTCTGTCTGTTTCTACCTCTGCTGCCTTTCGAGCTAGAGTTTCATTAGATGACATTTGCTCAGCTGCCACTTGGGCCTCTTCTCACACATTTATAAACCACTATAAGTTAGATCTTGTTTCCAGGGGGAGAGCATCCTTTGGCTCCGCAGTGCTCCAGAACATCCTTCCTTAAGGGCCTCCCAAGATTCAGGTAGCTGGGGACTCAGTCCCATAGGTTGATGCACAAATGAAGTTATCTGCTTCAGATTAAGAAGTTATGTACTCACCGTAACGTTCCATCTGAGTAAGTAAACTTCATTTGTCAGCAACCGTCCCTCCCTCCGTCCCCCTGTCCTCTTCAGATGTTCTTGATATTCCTGCTTCACGGTAGATTGGACCCAATTTACCCTAGACAGGTGGTGATTGCAAGCCTTGCTTTTAGGCAAACTCGATCTGAGATCAGGAAGGGATGGCAGGGAGTTATGGGTAAGGGGGAGGAGCTTGGAGCTCAGAGCTTAGCTGTTGGAAACTGCCAGCTCGGATCCGATGTGGATCCGATAACCCATAGGTTGCTGACAAATGAAGTTTACCTACTCAGATGGAACGTTATGGTGAGTACATAACTTCTTATTCTTCAACAGCAAATCCTTCAAGTGGTACATGACATATCTAATTTCATTTTCTCCACTAGTTAGCTATGCATAACTAGTCATTGACTGGTTCCAATTTCGGTCACCTAGTCCTCATTGCACTGTTTTGTTATTATACCAGAATGTTCACTAATGTAATTAAATGGATCAGTGTCATTTTGCCGAAAATTACTAACATAGGGTCCAAATCGCCGAAAATCCATTTTGCCAAAAATAGTACTGACAAGTGTATATGCCCTTTTCCCCAACTGTAGTGCGATCTCGGAGTGAGAATATTAAAGTGGGGGGGGTAGCCCTCCACTCAGTACAGTTTAATATTGTCTAGTATTGTTTTATATTGTCCAGTCCCTATTAAAAGGGTAAGTAAGTAGTTTATAACCTGAGTAGGTGGGGGGCTATGCCCCCCACACCCCTGTACATTAATATTCTCACTCCGAGATCACACTACTGTGGGGGGAAAGGGCATATACACTGTCAGTACTATTTTCGGCTAAATGGATTTTCGGCGATTTGGACCCTATGTCAGAAATTTTCGGCGAAATGTCATAGATCCAATTAAATATACTACTTGTATTAGTGTGTGTGTGTGGTATAGAAAAGCAACTGAGACAGGTCTAGCCACCAGGCAGTGTAAACATTACCTGTGGATTGTCACTGCTGAAGTGACACCCACGTGCAAAAATGGGTAAAAGTGGTTGTAGGTGGATGGATTCCCTTTTTAAAGAATGCATCATTGGGGAATAATATTTTGAATTAAAATATATTAATCTGTAAGCACTATAGACTGTGGCTGTTTAACTTTCAAGTTTATGGCTTGAGTGAAGTGGAAGCACATTGCTAATAGTTTGTGCAATGTTGAAGTGCTGCAGTACATGTACAGTGATACGTTCAAAAATGGGTAAAAGTGGTTGTAGATGGATGGATTCCCTTTTTAAAGAATGCATCATTGGGGAATAATATTTTGAATTAAAATAAATATATTAATCTGTAAACACTATAGACTGTGTCTGTTTAACTTTCAAGTTTATGGCTTGAGTGAAGTGGAAGCACATTGCTAATAGTTTGTGCAATGTTGAAGTGCTGCAGTACATCTACAATTATTCCATTCTAGAATTCAGATTATTAATGAGGTGGAGTGGGTTGCATGTTTGCAAATGACTGAAATAATTTGTATGGGATTTCAAGCTACACTTTAGAATTTACCAGCGTCTTAAGTTTCATTTATGAGAAAAAAATACATTATTTTACATAGGATGTAACCTTGGTAAGTAAGAAATCTAAGAAAATGTGATGGGAAAGTCAATGTAATATTTACAAATAGTAAGAGCTTTATTTCTCTTGATGTTAAGATGGTTTATAAGTTTCAAAATATAACAGTTATGACCTCCATAGAATTTTTTCTTGACTTTTATTTTTTCTTTGCACTGGATTAATGACTTTTAGGCAATGTGAATAATTTTTTTCTATAGGCCTTAACAAGAAATCTGTTTCTGCAATACATATCACACAGTGTAATATTCTGTCCATATCCTTTGAGTCTACCTTTACATAATCCATATGCATCCACATTTGAAAACTAGGCATACAACTGAAGAAACAGTTCCTGGGATTCATGAACCATCATATGATCCATTCAAGAGAGCAGGATTCCCACCTTCAAAAGGTGCAGGTAGTGCAAAGTTTATTACAGCAAGCAGGGCTTGCCATTATTGCACCTAGGTGCAAGAAAGGGATGACTCAGATGAGATTCCCCAGATACATGCTTGTAAGAGGTCTGATAAAGCCTGAGAGGGAAAGATAGAAGCTATTATGAGATGCCCCAGATACATGCTTGGAAGAGGTCTGATAAAGCCTGACAGGGAAAGATAGAAGCTATTATGGACTGGCTTGTCCCACAAACAAAGAAATAAGAGGAAGTATGTACCTAACCAGGCACATCCAACAACTGGAATGTCCACAGATGATGTTCATCGTGCATACAGCTGCAGTCATAACAGATGGGTTTTCCTGCCGTCAGGCGGGTCCTCGGTCGGCCGAATTCCAAAGTCTAGGTCCGGCGTCGGTTGTCGTCACTTCTTCCCTGACGTCAGTGTGACAGGGGTATAAAAGAACCAGCCGACGCCATTTTCTTCAGTCTTTCTTGCCGCGCGGTGCCAGAAGCAGTTCGCAAGTGCCGGTCGGCCAGCTCCTGAGATTACGAATATCTGCAACCGAAGTCTTCTTGGAAGCTAAGTACCCCGGTGGGGAAACTTTTCTTGCTTCAGACCGATGTCAGACAAAGTTAATAATTGTATTTCATGTGGGAAGCAAATACCGCATAAGAATTTTCATTCCCTCTGCATTCCTTGCTTAGGCCCAGACCACGACGTCTCGGCCTGCCGTTTTTTTGCTACATTCAACAAACGCACCATTAAGTGTCGGGGAGAGTTCGCCCAGCACTTTTTTGGCAAAAATTTTAACTACATAATGTCGTTGGATACTCCGACTCCAGTTTTGACTAAAAGACGCAAAGATGAGGACCGACACACGAGGTCCGCGGCCTCTACCGACACCATGCCAAAGCCGATTACAGGTGGTCCGGTTCTCAGCGAGGCGCCTACGCAGCCCCTGACTACTGACGACACTTCATTGGCGGTGTCTTCTGTACCCGAGGTCGCAGGCTCTTCGGCCCACACCCCGACTACAGATACCGAAGCCACTCTTGGTGGTGAAACTCAGAGTTTAGACAGGTCTGCCTCCTCTCAAGATGTCTTCAGGCCTTCCTCTTCTTTTGCCATCAAGGCTTTCACTAAGTCTAAGACAGCCATGCATTCTAAAAAACAAACCCCACAGGGCCCTTCTCAAGGCCCCATGCCTAAAAAAGCAGATGCTCAAAATGGCTGAAGACTTAATTTCTCTTATCAGGGGTTCTCAAACCCCCCCCCCCCAGAAAAAAGGCCCAGAGTGGAGGAAGAATCCCCCTCCTCGGGCCAGGCTTCCATTATTTCAGAACATTCTGATGACCAGGAACATTCATACTCCCCTTTTGAAAATTCTGATGCAGAGGAGTCCATTCCCTCTGTCTCCCCCCCTGAGGATTACTCTTTTGGGGAAACCTTGCATACCTTGAAGGAACACTTCCACTGGGAAGGTCAAGAGTACTTAGACTCCAAGAAAAGGCTCAGGGATTTTCTCTTGCTCCCTCAGCACAGGCCTCTGGCTATACCCCTGTCTTAGATATCCTTGATGATGTATATTCGGAGTCCTGTCTTAACCCAGACTCTTTACCTCCAGCCCCAGTCAAGCCTGACAGGTATTACCGGGTTCCAGACTCACACCAATTCCTATACAAAAGCCATGCGGCTGACCCAGAAACTATCTCACAGGGCCCCAAGGGAATTAAGGCCTCCACTGCTAAAAATCCTTTACCTTCAGAGAGGGATTCCAGAGCTTTAGAAAGGTGGGGGAAAAAGGTATACACCTCAGCCACCTTATCCATGAGGGCATTAAACTGCCAGTTCCATATGTTAAAGTACCAACAGTTTCTGTTATCACAGTTGAGAAGCAAAATGTCACAACCTGAACAACCAGATTTAAAGGAGTTGCAGGATTTGATACATAGTACAGAACAAGTAGACATACCTTGCAATGTGGTTTTGATGCTTTAGAGGCCTCATGTAGACATGCTTGGCTCAAAGAGCAAACCTTACCAGATCATGTCAGAGCAAAATTACTGGATGCACCTCTGCAAAAAGATGTATTGTTTGGTGTTAAAGCTGAGGAGGTATTAAAGAAAATGGAGGAAAAGGCAAAATCAATGCAAACCGTGAAAGATTTCCTACAGGTACAACATCCACGTTTCAGTAGAAATTGGCCTTCAAAAAATTGGTCCTTTCCAGCCACGGACAGACCCCAAAGAGGTAGATACAGGCACCCGAGGGGTAGAGGGCAATCTCAAGGATTGTTTAGAGGCAGACAATGGCAAGCACCTACCCAAAGAGGTAGTGAGGACAGTTCACAGCCATTCAGAAAGCAGAACCAATGACTTTCCCCTTTGCATGCCAAGCAAGGCTCAAATGGCAGCACCTTTAGGCGGAAAACTGGCATTATTTTCGAAAAATTGGCATATTGTCACAAAAGACAAATGGATCCTGGACATTACAGACAGAGGCTACAGATTCCACTTTCACACCCTTCCAAAAATGAGAGGCATGCCAAATCTGCCACACAATCAAAGGGCAGAGGCACAAAAACAAATTTCAGATCTCATGGACATGAAAGCTATTCAAGAGGTACCTGCACAAGAACAGGGTCAAGGTTTTTATTCCAGACTATTCCTGGTACCAAGGAAGGGCAACGATTGGAGACCTATTTTGGACCTATCCATCCTAAACACATTTTACTCATGCCAAAATTCAAGATGCTCACATTACAGCAGCTTCTTCCCATGCTGGGCAAGGAGTCTTGGCTGGTAACATTGGACCTCAAGGAGGCATACCTGCATGTCCCAATCAGACAAGATTGCAGAAGATACCTCAGATTTCTTGCAGGTTCAACACATTATCAATTCTCTGCATTGCCCTTTGGCTTATCTACTGCCCAGAGTGTTCACGAAATGCCTGGCATCAGTAATTGCCTACTGCAGACTGCAAGGGATACAAATATACCCATATTTGGACGACTGCCTGATCCAAGCGGACAGCAAGCACATACTTCTGAAAAATCTGGCTTTTGTAATAAGGTTGTTGAATTCCCTGGGATACACAGTCAACAAAAAGAAATCAAGGCTAATTCCCTCTCAAACGATAATTTTCCTGGGTGCCAACTTGGATACAAACACCCAGATGGCCTACCTCACGCCAGAGAAACAAGGGCATCTAACTCAATACTTCAGAAAATTGGCAACTTTCACCAGGCTGACTGCAAGGAAAATCCTGCAGGCTCTGGGATTCATGGCATCTTGCATCCTACTAATCCCATGTGCAAAGCTGCATATGAGGAAACTTCAATGGTACCTGAAAAACCTATGGTCTCAGCACAGCCACAGCTTGGAAACAATAATACCACTAATTCCATGTCTTCAAAAGGAATTTCTGTGGTGGGCTCAAGCATGCCAAACAAACACAGGTCTCCCATTCTGCAAGCCTCAAGCAAGTCAAACCATCACAACAGACGCCTCGAATTACGCCTGGGGGGCGCACATGACAGATCGGTGCATTCAGGGCAGATGGTCCCAAAAGGAAAAGCACCTACACATCAATCAAAAGGAAATGCTAGCAGTAATAAATGCTATTATAGCTTTCAGAGACCTGCTGCATCCAGGCCAGCTATTGATAAGGACAGACAACACCACAGTAATGTGGTACATAAACAAACAGGGAGGAACCCACTCATACCCCCTATGCAGGCTAGCCATGTCTCTTTGGAACAGGGCTCTGGAATTGCAAATCGAGCTTCAAGCACAGTTCCTGCCAGGCAAGCAAAACATGCTGGCAGACAACCTAAGCAGAAATATGACAGATCCACACGAATGGAAGTTTCATCCTCAAGTTTTTTCAAAGATAATTCAAGCATGGGGAGAGCCAGACATAGATCTCTTTGCCTCCCACAAAAATCACCAATTGACAAAATTCTGCTCAAGGACCTTTCATCCACAGGCCTGGAAAGTGGCTTTCAGTTGGACAACAATGACAGTATATGCCTTTCCACCTCTTCCTCTGCTGCCCAAAGTTCTATTAAAAACCAGAGCAGACAGACCAAAGATGATTCTCATCGCTCCAGACTGGCCAAGGCAACACTGGTACCCACTCCTGAGGAGCCTAACGCATTCCCCACCATGGATCCTGCCTCTAATGCCTTCTACTGACTCAGCACAACTTCAAAACCCTTCACAGTTAGCTGAAAACACTCAATCTAGCCGCATGGAAGATTCCTTAAAATCACAACAGACCCTACTCTCCAAGGAGGTACAGGATGTTATTTTGGAGGCCAGAAGACCTTCTACTAGAAAAGCTTACTCTGCCAAATGGAAACGGTTTTGTGCTTGGAATGAGAAAAAGGGCCAGAACCCTGGTATACTGAATTTACCTCAAATATTACAGTACCTAGCTGAGATGCTAAGCAGTGGACTTTCATTCTCTTCCATCAAAATCCATGCCTCAGCCATTTCCGCAGAATACAACACTGATCCTCCTTTATTCTGTCACCCTCTCTTAAGGCAGTTCCTCAGAGGGGCTAAGAATATAAAACCCCCAAGGAAACAACCAGTACCTGCTTGGGATCTCAATTTCATTCTAGAGAAACTGACTTTGCCTCCTTTTGAGCCAGCTGCCTCAACAGAACTGCAATATTTGTCCTGGAAAACAGCCTTCCTGCTGGCTATCACCTCAGCTCGCAGGCTTTCGGAACTACGAGCCCTCATGGCTGTGCAGCCTTTCATCATTTTCCATCAGGACAGAGTTTCCTTACGAACCAATCCTTCCTTTATGCCAAAGGTAGTATCCAGGGTAGCCTTGAATCAGGCTATCCACTTGCCTACTTTTTACCCCAATCCTCAAAACAAAGGGGAGAGACTACTACATTCCTTGGACTTTCACAGACAACTACGTTATTATTTGGACAGAGCAAAGCCTTTCAGAAAATCAGAGCAACTCTTTGTGTCCTATGCTACAGGGGCTCAAGGGAAGCGTATTTCCAAACAGACAATCTCAAAATGGATAGCCCACTGCATACGCTTTTGTTACTCTCTTCATGGTAAAACTGTACCTGCAGGCATCAGGTCTCACTCCACAAGGGCCACAGCTACCTCTGCAGCTTTCCTCAGGCGGGTTCCTACCAAAGATATTTTGGAAGCTGCCACTTGGAGTTCCGTGCATACTTTCTCCAAGCACTATCACCTGCCTTTATACTCCAAATCTAGAGCAGGTTTTGCCACTGCAGTTTTGCAGGGCATCCTGGCTCCTCCTAGTTCCACCTAGTGCCTACCACCCCTTTTTTAGCTTTGGTATTCTACCCATCTGTTATGACTGCAGCTGTATGCACGATGAACGTAGTACAGTTTTGTACCTACCATAAATGTAGATGTTAGAGTGCTAATACAGCTGCAGTCCAGGTTTCCCTCCCTCCTTCCCCTCTGGAACAGGCCTAATGGCTTACACTTCCTCATACAACCTGATTGGGGTATTCTTTTATGGTGTATTTGCTTGCAACTAATGTTTTTTGATTATACTGTATTGCATTATTACATAAATTTATGTATTGCCTTCCTTCTGGGGGCACCTGACATCTGGGGCAAGAAAAACTGAAGAAAATGGCGTCGGCTGGTTCTTTTATACCCCTGTCGCACTGACGTCAGGGAAGAAGCGACGACAACTGACGCCGGACCTAGACTTTGGAATTCGGCCGACCGAGGACCCGCCTGATGGCAGGAAAACCCATCTGTTATGACTGCAGCTGTATTAGCACTCGAACATCTACATTTATGGTAGGTACAAAACTGTACTTTTTTCACTAAAAGAATACAGGACATATGTAACATGTCCTGTGCAGACAGCCTCAAGGCTCTATCCCTGTATTCTGTCTCCTACAGGCTGTTGGGGGAAGATCTATGCTTGACATACAGGGCATTGTCAGACCCCAATCTGATGTACCTCCTGAGTATCTGCAAAACAAACAGGACCAGAATTACCCATTCTAAAGACTCAAACCTTTCCATGTGATATAAATAGGACCTGCTGGAGAGACAGATATAGTGGATATAAAAAGTGTACACACCCCTGTTAAAATGCCAGGTTTTGTGATATAAAAAATGAGACCACAATAAATAATTTCAAAACTTTTCCCACCTTTAAATATGACCTATAACCTGTACAATTCAATTGAAAAACAAATCTGTTAGGGGAAAAATATAAAAAATAAAAAATGTACAATAAACTGGTTGCATAAGTGTGCACACCCTTAAACTAATACTTTGTTGAAGCACCTTTTGATTTAATTACAACATTCAGTCTTCTTGGGTAGGAGTCTATCAGCATGGCATATCTTGACTTGGCAAGATTTGCCTACTCTTCCTTGCAAAAGCACTCCAAATCTGTCAGATTGTGAGGGCATCTCTTGTGCACAGCCCTCTTCAGGTCACCCCACAGAGTTTCTATTGGATTTAGGTCTGGGCCATTCCAAAACTTTAATTTTCTTCTGGTGTAGGCATTCTTTTGTTGATTTGGAAGTGTGCTTGGGGTCATTTTTGTGCTGAAAGGTGAAATTCATCTTCAGCTTTCTAGCAGACAAATGAAGGTTTTCGGCCAAAAGTGAGTGGTATTTGGAACTGTTAATAATTCCCCCACCTTGACTAAAGCCCCAGTTCCAGCTGAAGAAAAGCAACCCCAAAGCATAATACTGCCACCACCATGCTTCACTGTGGGGATGATGTTCTTTTGGTGATGTGAAGTGTTGTTTTTGCGCCAAACATACCTTTTGGAATTGTGGCCAAAAGTTCAGCCTTGGTCTCATCAGACCATAACACATTTTCACACATGCTTTTGGGAGTCGTGATGTATTGTTTTGCAAATTTTAGCCAGGCCTGGATGTTTATCTGTGTAAGAAAAGGCTTCCATCTTGCAACCCTACCCCATAGGCCAGACATATGGAGAATACGGGAGATCGTTGTCACATGTAGTACACAACCAGTACTTGCCAGAAATTCCAGCAGCTCCTTCAGTGTTGCTGTAGGTCTCTTGGCAGCCTCCCTGACCATTTTTTTTCTTGTCTTTTCATCAATTTTGGAGGGACGTCCAGTTCTTTGCAACACCACAGTTGACCCATATTTTCTCCACTTTTTGATGACTGTCTTCATTGTGTTTCCCTTTTTTC